>NC_045775.1:64476060-65111931 GCF_008692025.1 Phocoena sinus
TCTGGCCCCAGCCTGTTTCTGCTGCTGCCACCCTGGCTGCTGCCTTCACACGTCCTCTTCCCCACCAGCAGAGCACAACAAACTCACTTTTGTTTCCAGTTAAGCACCAGGGGAGGTGTGGGGAGAGGAGAAGAGGGAGAGGGGGAGGGGGTCGGGGGGAGAGAAAAGGAATGTATGAAAGACTGGGGAAGTGGAGAGAGGGTTGTATGTGAGAAGATGTAGTAAGCATGAGAGGAAAAAATATTGAGAGTGAATTAAAGATATTGTGAGTATAAGAGAATTGTGTGTGTGTGTGAGAGAGAGAAAGGCAGAGGGGAGAGTGAGAGAGAGCTCTCGGGTTCTCAGGTGCAGTGGAGAGAGAAGGGCTCTGTGGCGGGGGCAGAACCTCCCGCAGGCAGCCGGGTCTCCACGGCAGCAGGGGGTGGCAGCTGCAGGCTCTGAGAGGACTGGCAGGACTGCCCCTTTCCCCCTCCCCCATGGGCCCTTCCTGCCAAGCCTGGGGGCCCAAGGGGAGCCCAGCCACCTCTCCACAGGCCCCTTTATGGAGGCAAAGGTAGGATTTTCCTTGAGACTCCCCAGGGCCTCCTAAAGTGCCTTGGCTGCAGGTGTCCTGGCCCTTGGATTCTCTCAGCTGCACAGCCCCAGGGTGGAGGTGGAGTTGTAGGGGGAGAGGGGCTGGGGGGCCTCATGTTCCACAGCAACCACCCTTGGTCAGTAATATTCCATGCAGCTGGTTTCTCTCCTTCTCCAACCTTAAACCCAAACTCCTGGTCCTTTCCCTCTTAGTCTGCTTCTAAGACAAAATGCCAGCTATCACTCAGTGGGTATTTTCTGAGAGCCCATGGACAGTGGGAACTGGTCACTTCAGGGTGCGTGGTGAACCCTCCTGGGGAATTATTTCGCTCTGCTAAGAAACTCCTAATCTCCTGGGTTTGGTTCAACAAGTGCTTACTGAATACTTACAATGTGCCAAGGTTGATTAGAGGTCATGAGTGGCTGCCGCTCCAAGGAGCTCTGAACCCTGAATTCACTAAGTCTCAGAGCTGGGAGAGAGCTTAGCGATGGATGAGAGGATGAGAAATCTGAGACCTAGTTTACAGCACAGAAGGCCCCACCAGGCCCCAGGTTAGGAGAGCAGTCTGCTGATGCCCTCACCCTGCACTGCCCTGCGCTCCCTTACCATGTCTTCATGCCTGAGGCTCAAGGATCAAGTGTGCCCACTTTAAAGCTGAGAACATAGCAGCAGAGGGTCAGGGCTGTGTTTTTAGGTGTGGGGCCCCAGGCAAATGCCACCACCAAGGACTTCCTGCTTTGGTGGGCTCCTTAGCAGGGCAGGGCAGTGAGTAGATGGGCCCCTCTAAAGGTCCCAGGCTCTACAGTTCGTACCGCACTGTGGCTGAAGTCAGCCCATTTCTTCCTGAGCGCCACGGGGCAGACCCTGCATGCTACACCGAGTCAGGGGCTGTGGGTGACCTCAGAATCCCAGAGGAACACCCAGAGAAAGATCACCAAGGACGCCAGAGGATTCTCTTTACTCTTGTGGTGCTTTAAGAGCCCAGACCTAGGTTCAACTCCCGACTCTGGTAACTACTAGCAGTGGGATTTTGGCAAGGCATTAAGCAATCTTAGCCTTAGTTTCTCCATCTATAAAGTGGGAATAATCACACCTGCTTTACTGGATTGTGGTGGCCATTAAATGAGATGATGTATGTGACGTGGTTGGCACAGTGCTTGGCATATGCCAGTTACCCAGTAAATATCGCTATGATTGATGTTGCCAACAGGTCTGACACTTTCCTCCCTAATAACGGCTCTTTTAAACATTCCAAGGGCTCAATCCTTTTCAGCTTCTAAATACCTGTTCTACCCCTCCCACTCCACCCTGAGGCCACTCCCTTCCCTCAGGCCCACAGAAGCCTAGCTCTGTGAGCTGGGTTCCTGCATCAGGGTACCAGTGCATCTCTAATGCACTGCTGGGCCCTTCACGCAAGTTAATCTGCAAATGAGAAAGGCCACAGATAATAGCCCCTTGATAGCTCACAGCAAGAATCACATAGTGATGGCCCAACTGGAGGTATGGACTCAACCAGCAGTTTGTGGGAGAAACCCAACCTCTGCAGGAGCAAGCTTCAGGAAACACACGAGAAGAAGCAAACAGAATCGTGCTTTTACTGGGGGCAGGGAGGGGGGCACCTGTCTAGTCATTAGTTGAGCAAAGCGCAAAATCACCGTGTGGACTGCAACCTGCAAGTCTTCAACTCCTAGAAGAGCCAGGAGGCATTTAGCACCACCAGGAAGTCAGCGTGAGGACTTGGACCCAGGGTCCTCAGCTCTGAGTCTTTTCAGAGGTGCTCTCTCTCAGCTCACAGCATGGACACTCTAAATATTTGCTAGGTGAATTTCACTGCTTAACACTCATGAGTATAGCAGCTGGGACTAGCCTTAGCAGCAAAAAGGAAATGGAGCTGGGTAGGGGACCAAGCTCAAGGCCCCCGAGTACTGCGGAGTGGGAGAGACAGAAACTGAGGGCTCCAAAGTCATGCTTGCAGTCATTTGAGGTGGTCTTCAAGAGGGGAATGGAAGACTCCAAGTCATAGTTTCACTGTCAGTAAGGTTTTTTTTCTAGACAGCAGTCCATAAACTCAACATATGATCTCTCGGGAGGAAGAGGAGTGAATCTGCAGACTTGCAGTGTTTATGGGAATCCATCCTGTCATCAGTAGCTTTGGGGTTGTCTGCCAGCCCATACAGTCCCCCACCCAAAGGATGACTCTCGGATAGACTTGTTTGTGGAATGCTTGACCTGTGCCCCTTCGCCATGGTTAATTGGACCAGGAGCAGTTAATCAGACACCTGACTCAAGCCTGGAAATTCCGAATTCGGTTTCTGAGATAGCTGGGCGTTTCCTGACGGTTTCCGAGAGAAGGCGCATGTAAAATGGAAGCTGAGGGCACAGAGAGGCAGAAAAGGCTACACAGAGAGAGGAATAAAGCAGACTTACAGCAGAAGCAGGGGGAAGGCCATGAGTCCCAGAGAGGGTGCTCGACCTCCTGCTGAGCCTGGTTGCTTGTTCTTTGGGGACTGTGAGAAACTCCTTTGCTCTTACAGTATAAACTTTCTCTCTCTCCCCCCACCCCCTCACTCCCTCCTAAACTGAGAAGCAGGAGATGTGACAGAACTGGCGAGGGGGAGTGGGGGTGAGGTGGGAATTGCCAATATGGTAGGAAGCTGAAACTGCAGAGAAAAGTGGCCAATAGGAAATTTCCTGTGACCAGGGGATTTTAAAGAAAGGGGATATCTAGTATCTCACTTTAAAAATTGTGTATCTCTGCAAGGTAAAACTGCTCCATGGTTCTGAACTTCAAGAAAGCCTGCTGCTCACTTGTAGGTGGTATGTGACCAATCTGGGGGAGACCAAAGGAGGACTGAATCCCATGCCTGAGCTGGTGCTGGAGGTGAGGGCGGAGAACAGGTACAGGAGGTGAGACACAGCGAGACTGTGAGCCCGGCAGGCAGGACTTGGAGCTACAGTGATACTGGGACTGGAAGTCGCTGGAAATTCACAGAAATTTAGGCAGAGGTAAGGACGCTAACTCTCAAGGAATAAGGTAAATCCAGGTAACATATATGGGTTATAATAACTTTGTATTTATTAGAACTTTCATTGGTTCACTTGCAAACTGAGCTTTCAACCCTAATTTCCCCTTAGGTCTTAAGGTCACTAACTCAGGATTCCCTTCCAATAGGGGTTTTTGTTTGTGATTTGTTTGTTTGAATGCTATGTTGATAATTCCAGGAAATCCGGGTTTTAAGATGTCAAGGGCAAGAAGAGAGACAGGAGCAAATACAGGCTTCCTTCAGGAATTTTGAATTTGCCTTCCTGTCTGCCCAACCTCCCCCCACTACACACATACCGGGGAGGGGCATGCCTAAAAGGCCTAGGATGGTACTCTTTCCTCCTTTCCTCCCTCCTGTTCCCCTTTGTCTCTGCTCCTCTCTTTACCACTCCTTCCCAGAAACAAGTTGGTAAAGTAGACAGAGGAAACCACCTCATTTTAAAGCTTCGAACTCTAAAAGAAATCCAATTGTCTTTGCTCCTATGTTGCAAACACAGCCTGTCTCAGGAGCTCCTTAGTGGAGCAGATGATTTAGAGGTAAATTTGTCTTCTGTCCCAACGCTTGCTCCTTCCTCATCAGAAATGGGAAAGAGGGACTTCCCTGGTGGCACAGTGGTTAAGAATCCACCTGCCAATGCAGGGGACACGGGTTTGAGCCCTGGTCCGGGAAGATCCCACATGCCGCGGAGCAACTAAGCCCGTGCGCCACAACTACTGAAGCCCGCGTGCCTGGAGCCTGTGCTCCGCAACAAGAGAAGCCACTGCAATGAGAAGTCCGCACACTGCAACGAACAGTAGCTCCCGCTCGCTGCAACTAGAGAAAGACAGTGTGCAGCAGCAAAACCCCAACGCAGCCATAAACAAACAAACAAACAAATAAAAAGAAATGGGAAAGAAAGACCTCATGAAATCTAAAGCCTTTGGAACCATATGAGGCTCAAACACCTGGCCAAAAAATAGCCTTCCTCTCCCTTACTGCTCATCCTGGGGTGGTTTTGATCTTTTAGTGACCCTAGAAGTAGAAGAAGACCTTAATACTTTTTCACACCCCTCCCACCAGAAGGATCTCATAAGCTTCTCAGTACCAGTGACAGCAGCCAAACCAGATGTCCACTCGTAAAGGAGTGCTTTTATTATTTATTTATTTATTTATTATTTTTGGTTGTGTTGGGTCTTCGTTGCTGCACACAGGTTTTCTCTAGTTGCGGCGAGCGGGGGCTACTCTTCATTGCGGTACGCAGGCTTCTCATCGTGGTGGCTTCTCTTGTTGCAGAGCACAGGCTCTAGGTGCGCAGGCTTAAGTAGATGTGGTGCGTGGGCTCAGTAGCTGTGGCTCGTGGGCTCTAGAGCGCAGGCTCAGTAGTTGTGGCGCACGGGCTTAGTTGCTCTGCGGCATGTGGGATCTTCCCGGACCAGGGCTCAAACCTGTGTCCCCTGCATTGGCAGGCAGAGTCTTAACCACTGCGCCACCAGGGAAGCCCAAGGAGTGCTTTTAAATTGGGTTAACATAGATCAGTTGAACTAACATACGTCAAGTGCCTGTCATGCACTGTGCACCATGCGAAATACTTCATGTCTGTTTATATTTCATCTAGGAGCTCACAACTTAGTGTGACCCACATCCCAGTTTGCTTCGGACTGACCGCTTTTAGCACTGACAGTCCCATGTCCCATGTCCTGGGAAAGCCCTCCATCCCAGTTAAACTGAAACAGTTGGTCACCCTACAACAATCTTTCACTCTGCAGATGAAGGCGCTGAGACCCTAGTGCCTACACACCAGGTTGGGCTTGGCCGGTCTTGCTCCTCTTAGATCTGGGCTCCGGTTCTTAGCACCAGCCAAGAGATGCCAAAGGGCAGCCATATTTCTACAGCCACTTTTTACCCTCTTGCTTGTAATAGCTCTCAAGAGGTTCTCAGAGCCAGAAAATGCATTCTTTCCAGGGAAGGAAGCATGGCCCTTGCTGATTCTCACCACAGCTTGATGGTTCTATTCCCTACCTATGCTCTGCTGGAGTCAAAATTGATTGGCTCCAAGTACTGACTTCCTAAATTATATTCATATTGGAGGAAGGGGTGGTCATCCAACAGCTATGGCATATCATATTATGGTGTAACTACTACCTACCTATCCCCGTCATCATAAGGCAATTCGGCTGCTTAAAAGGATACAATTCTCAGCCCGTATCCAACATGGTGACCGACCAGTGATAACTTACAAAGGATAGTAGTGTAGTGGAAGGGGCACACAGAGGTTTCAGAGTCTACAGACTTGTTTTCAAATTCTAGTTTCACTGATTACCGCTGTATCACACTACATCTCTTCAAACCTTGATTTCCCAATCTGAAGATGGGGATAATAATATCTCCTTCTTATTAACAGCATACATTTAGTTAACAAAATTACAATGAAATACCATTTCATGGTACAAATTCTTGTCATTGTCTTGTGAGGCAGAAACTAAAGGAGTCACCTGTCAATCCTTCATCTGCACAGCCTGCTTTACTCTCAGGCCTAGCTATGTCTAGCCACCTGCCTGGCCAGCACCCACGCCCTCCATTCTGCATGATTCCCCTCTTCTATAGAGGTAGGTCCCACTTGGACTTTGTGGCCAGCTAGACCACCTGCCTGGGCTGTCTGAATGGATTCATAGAATAGACAGGACACTCAGAGAGGGAAAACACATGTGGTCAGTTGTCCTACAGCAAAGAAAAGTGGCAGATTCAGGCAATTATCTAGATAATGCAGTAAAATTACTTGGGCACTGTTTTGTTTTCCCTTCCTCGGGTCATTGTTACTGACCCTGGGATGTGGTGGAGCAGGGTTTATATTTGCATCATGCACACAATGCCCTGTTTGGTTTGAAAGAAGTGAAGGACTGAGGGGTGAACCTCTAAGAGAATGAACTGAATGTGCAAACGTACCGAAGTATTCTCCATTCCCTCCCCTTTGGTTTCCAGCTAAAACCAGTGTCCCATTAACCAAAAACCACCAAAACAACATAAAATCCACCGTTCGTGACCACTTCTGTGATGTACCATGTTGCATCAGCAAATACCATTTATTAGACCTCCTCCAAACCCTTCGATAAGAGAGCACCAGCTCTAACCCACTTTCCTCTTCCCTGACTCAGGAAGGATCCAGCAGACTCAACTTTGAAAGGGTGACTTCACCTCTGAATGTGGTGGAGTGACAGGAGAATGCCCCAGAGAGTGAGTGGAAGCATCTAGATCCAACATGGGGAGCAGGCCTTCCCACCAGGCTGGCCCTCCTTTGGGTCTCTGGTATGTCTACCCCTGAACATGTATGTGTGCATAAGCCTGTGTGTGCATGTTTGTGTGTATGTGCGCACATGCATATTTTAATCAAAGCTTATCTCTTAAACTAGACACCTCCAAAGGACTCCCCATTAACCCTTCTCCCACATAGGCACATTTACTTTGGAAAAGTCACAGGCCTTGGTAGACTTGGTGCCAATGACAGCAGCTGTTCAGGGCAGTGCAGGGTTGGGGGTGACTCAGATGGCCTTCGCAAGGCCATCTGGAATGTTAAGAGGTTGTTACTGCCTCTGACATTCTTTTGAAGGTTTAGATGGTAAAATAACTCATTTTGCCTTGCTCAAGACAGTGGAACTATATAGCAGAAACCAGTTAGGTACCATTTATTACGCAGATTTGGGGTATGCTGCAGGTGAAATCATGTCCCTAGAAACAGCGAAGGCTCAAAAGGATAAAATGTCACAGTTGTGCTCTAATCTTTTCACCCCTCTTAAGATTGATACTTTTCTTTCCACAGGAAAGAACAAAAGACTGATTTTTAACCAGCCCAGAACTGATTTCCTCAACAGCAGAGGAAGGCCTCAGGGGCTCTGCTGACCTGGGAGAAAGCCTCCAGGACTCTGCAAGCTGAGGAGCAGGGTGCCCAGACAATTCCAGACCATTCCTTCAAGCTCAGGTGAAGAGCCAGGGTGGAGGGGATGCAATAAGGAATTCGGTTTACTGAGCACAACACCTCACGCCAGACACTCATGTTTGTTATTGGCTCTTCGGGCAACGGCTGTGTGGCCCCTAGGAATTTGGAAACAGGAAATAATTCTGAGAATTAAACTGTGAAATCAAGGCAGAATGGATCAGAGCAGAGGTCTCAAAGTCACCAGAGAGGGACAGGGGCTCAGCCTGACTAAAGGTGTCCCTGAGCAGAGAGGCTGGTCTGCCATGGCAGCAGAGCAGAGGGAACTGAGAGGCCTGAGCAACATGGGGCGTTCCTCACATTCTCCAGAGAATCCCCCTGCCCTGCCCTGCCCTGCCCTGCCCTGCCCCATCTGGACCACCCAGCAGATGGCTCCCCAGAATGGTCCCCTCAAGAACTCACGTGTCCTGATGACATGATCCACAGTGCTGCAGGCACTGGCTAGCCCCTGCTGCGGCTTGTCTGGCCGCAAGCCCCAGTGGACCTTTTGCAGGCCTGAAAGATGTCCCTTCGGGTCTCTTTTCCTGTGAGGGTAACTGGGGACTGAAAGCCCAATGTGGATGGAACGACAGTCTGTGGGCACAGAATAAAAGAGAGGGTAGGTAGAGTTACTGAAAATTGGCATTTCTCCTTAATATTTTCCAGTTACAAAGAGCTGAGGCCACTGAAGAAGATCAGAAGGCAAAGCATTCCTGGACGGGGCCACTGGGCTTGATAGAATTCCAGTTCTGAACCAACTCCCCAGTTGCTGGAAGGGAGACCCTTGGCCCTATAGTTAGTATTCTGTCAGAATGAGCAGAACTCCCATCTCCCCATTCTTGCTAGTCCAGAGCAGCAATAAACACATATGGTTTATAACACATGGTCCACAAGAGAGCCCCTCGGTGGGTCACATATTTAGTTCAAAATGCCAAGCCCCGGCTTCAACTGTTATGGGAAAGCCATATGCATTTCCATCAAGGGCCATTTTTACTAACAACCAAGGACTCTGTGAGCTACCACTCATCAGAGAAGTGAGTTATTAAGGATTTCTCAAAGCTGGTTTTGTAAACCAGAATTTTCAAGAACTAGAGCTACCAAGAACCCTAATTCAGAATTCCACTAAGAAGCCTGGCTGCTATGTAAATCCCCCACTAACTCTGTACACAAAGAGGCAGCTAGAATTCCCTCAGACCTCAGAAAGGACGCTCTGCCACCAGTTTCTCATCCGTATTGTCTTGAGTTGGTCAACAATTTTAAAAATAATTAATAGTCTTTTTAGCACAATTTTAGATGTACAGAATAATTGAGCAGATAATACATGAAGTTCCATGTACCCTACCATGTCACCTCAAGTTTCTCCTATTATTTTTTTAACTTGGGTTGTGATTGACATATAATATTGTATTAATTTAAGGTGTACAACATAATGATTTGATATACGTATATCTGCAAAATGATTACCACAATAAGTTCAGTTAACATCCATCACCACACATAGTTACAAATTTTTTTCTTGTGGTGAGAATTTTCAAGATTTAGTCTCTTAGCAACTTTCAAGCATACAATACACTATTGTTAACTACAGTCACCATACAGTACATCACATCCCCATGACTAATTTATCTTATAACTGAAAGTTTGTGCCTTTTGACCACCTTCACCCAATTCCTCACGTCCCACCCCCAGCCTCTGGTAACCACCAACCTATTCCCTGTTTCCATGAGTTTGGATTTTTAGATTCCATGTATAAGTGAGATCATACAGTATTTGTCTCTCTGTCTAAGACACTCAGCATAATGTCTTCAAGGTCCATCCATATTGCAAACGACAAGATTTCTTTCTTTTTTATGGCTGAATAATATTCATATGTATATCACATTTTCTTTAACCATTCAACTGCTGATGGACACTTAGGTTGTTTCCATGTCTTGACTATTATAAATAATGCTGCAATGAACATGAGAGTACAGATATATTTTCAAGATAATGATTTCATTTCTTTTGGGTATATACCCAAAAGTGGAATTGCTGGATCATACAGTAGTTCTGTTACTAATTTCTGAGGAATCTCCATACTGTTTTCCACAGTGTCTGCACCAATTTGCATTCCCACCAACAGTGCACAATGGTTTCCTTTTCTCCACATCCTTGCCAACATTTGTTATCCCTTGTCTTAGATGATAGCCATTCTAACAGTTGTGAGGTGATATCTCATTGTGGTTTTAATTTGAATTTCCCTGATGATTTAATGATGTTGAGCACATATTCAAGTACCTGTTAGCCATTTGTATGTTTTCTTTGGAAAAATTTCTATTCAGTTTCTCTTCCATTTTAAAATTGTATTTCTGTTTTGTTTTGTTTTTCTATTGAATTGTATGAATTCTTTATATATTTTGGGTATTAACCTCTTATCGGATATGTGATTTGCAAATATTTTCTCCCATTCTGTAGGTTACCTGTACATTTTGTTGATAATTTCCTTTGCTGTGCAGAAGCTTTTTAGCTTGATGTAGTTTAACTTTGTTTTTTATTTTGTTGCCTTTGCTTTTTTTTTTTTTTTTTTTTTTTTTTTTTTTTTTATGCGTTACGCGGGCCTCTCACTGCTGTGGCCTCTCCCGTTGCGGAGGACAGGCTCCGGACGCGCAGGCCCAGCGGCCATGGCCCACGGGCCCAGCCGCTCCGCGGCACGCGGGATCCTCCCAGACCGGGGCACGAACCCGCGTCCCCCGCATCGGCAGGCGGACTCCCAACCACCGCGCCACCAGGGAAGCCCTGCCTTTGCTTTTGATGTCAAATTAAAAAAAAATAATTGCCAAGACTGATGTCAAGGAGCTTACCCCTTATGTTTTCTTCTAAGAGTTTCATGGTTTCAGGTCCTAAGTTCAAGTCTTCAATCCATTTTGAGTTGATTTTTCTGTATGGTGTAAGATAGGGGTCCAGTTTCATTCTTTTGCATGTGGCTGTCAAGTTTTCCCAATATCATTTATTGAAGATGCTATCCTTTCCCCATTGTATATTTTGGCTCCTTTGTTATAAATTAATTGACTATATATGTGTGGGTTTATTTCTGGGCTCTCTATTCTGTTCCATTGATCTATATGTCTGTTTTTATGCCAATACCATACTGTTTTGAATACAGTAGTTTGTAATATAGTTTGAAATCAGGAAGTGTGATCTTCAAGCTGTGTTCTTCTTTCTCAAGATTGCTTTGGTTATTCAGGGTTCTTTGTGGCTTCATATGAATTTCTGGATTGTTTTTTATATTTCTGTGAAAAAAAAATCATTGAAATTTTGATTGAGATTCCATTGAGTCTGTAGATTATTTTGGCTAATATGGACATTTTAAGAATATTAATTCTTCCAGTCCATGAACATGGAATATCTTTCCATGCATTTGTGTTGTCTTCAGTGTCTTCCATCAGTGTCTTACAGTTTTCAGTGCACAGCTCTTTTATCTCCTCGGTTAAATTTTTTTCTAGGTATTTTATTCTTTTTGATACAATTGTAAATGGAATTGTTCTCTTAATTTCTCTTTCTGAAAGTTCATTGTTAGTGTATAGAAATGCAACTGATTTTTGTATATTGATGTTGTAACCCGAAATTTTAATTTAAAATAATTTTTTAAATTCTAACAGTTTTTTGGTGGAATTTTTATCATTTTCTATTTATAATATCATGCCATCTGCAAATAGAGACAGTTTTACTTTTCCCTTTCCAATTTAAAAATTTCTTCTTCTTGCCTAATTGCTCTGGCTAGGACTTCCAGTACTATTTTGAATAAAAGTGGCAAGAGTGGGCATCTTTGTTTTGTTACTGATCTTAAAGAAGAGCTTTCAGCTTTTCATCATTGAATATGATGTTAGCTATGGGCTTGTCATATATGGCCTTTATTATATTGAGGAACATTCCCTTTATAGCCAGTTTGTTGAGTGTTTTTTTTTTAAATCATGAATGGATGTTAAATTTTGTCAAATGCTTTTCCTGCATCTATTGAAATGATCATATAATTTTTATTCTTCATTTCATTAATGTGGTGTATCACATTGATTGATTTGTGGTAAAAATTTTCCTGGGCTGGTCAACAGCTATTGATCATTATGACTATTTCTGAAGCCCAAGAATAGCAGCTAAAATTTGAAAGTCTGTGGCAGAGTGGGAAATTGGACTTTGTGTTCTTACATCAAGATCTACACTAACTTTGTGAGGGTTTTTGGGGGGGGGGTTGTTTTGTTTTTGTTTGTTTGTTTTTTTCCCTTGGAGGAGAGGGCTGCCTGTTGGCTCAAACTCCTGAAACTGACATACTAGATGCCTGGGCATCACTGACTGCACATATCACACTGAAACCACATGAAGCTGAACCTTGAAGAAGCATGTCTAGGCCTTTTAGAGACATGTTGCATGCCCACTCTGGTGAGCAGATTCTGTGTTAGTCTACGCTGGCTGGTGCATTACTAGGCACTGGAGAGTAAGGTTACATGGATGTCAGTGTCCAAATCTCTTTAGAACCCCAGCTCACCCCCACCTTATCCTACTGCTTGCTCTTCTGGACCCTCAATCTCTCATGGGTGTAATGAGAAATTTGAGGTAGATACATTTATGAAGTGCAGCCTCACTTCCTAGTGAACCAGTATCAGAATGGCTGGTGCATCTCCTTCACTGAGCCTGAGCAAGCTGTAATCTTAGGTAAGCCATGGTCACCAATATTTAGAGATAAGTAGTTCTACTCTAAAGGTTTAGCATATTTGGTTCTTTCAATGATGAGTTCCTATTCTCCACCCTTGAGGCCAGGAATGGAAATGAAAAGCAGCAGATGTATCAGAAAGGCCTCTACCAAGAGTTAGCTGCCCTGGGTGCTCCCTGGCTTGGTCTTCACCTGCTGTATGGCCATGCACATCTGCCTCTCGGGGACTCAGTGTTCTCACTGATAGTGCAGGAATAAAAATTCTTTCTCTACTGGCTAGGCATTGTTCTTGAGAAGATAGAATGGAATGGTGAATGGGAACATGATTTTGAGAATTGTGAGGGGTTATACAAACAAAGAGCACCCTTTTTTAAAAAAAATCAGGGGATGGTTGTCAGGGAAATATTTTCTTTCTGCCATGGATCTAACTTGTCTCATTTTCTCCACTATAACCATCAGAGTGTGGCTGTTTAGCTGGTAAACTGTAGGGAATCACTAGCCCACCCCCAGCTTGTTTCTTTGCTCTGCAGGACCTCTCTTCTCACTGTGAACATCTTGTAGTTTGGCTCAGGACAGTGCCAGCTCCTCACTGCATTCTTCTTCATCAACAGCCTCAGAGTGGCTCTACACGTTCCTCAGCTCAGGAAGCATCCAGCTGGACAGGAAGATTACTGTATCCCTCCAAAAGGGCTGGGGTAGTGTCTCTTCATAAACTCTGTGGCTGCTTTTCTGTAGAATGTAGGATACTTAGGGTGTCTGAGTGAGCAATTCTGGAGCAACAAAAATATCCCCACTCAATATCCTCTTTCACTGGTTTAACCTGAGCTGCCATTTTTAGAATCTATAAAAAGTTGATATTTGGCATTTAGTATGATTTGTAGAGTTTGTAAAATAAGTGAGTTTAATTTTGTGTTGGAGAAGCTATGCCGTAATCCTAGTACCAGTTACCTGCTTCCAACCTGACCACGTGGTCCCTTTAAGACATGGTTAAGGCTGGTCCCACCTGATCTAGGGGAGACACTGTGGGTGGGTCAGGGAAAGGGACCAACTCTCTAGTTCTCCCAGCTGGAAGGGCTGTTATAAGGATATCCAAGGAATTCCCAGACCCTCCAAGAATTTGCATCAAGTTCTCAAGGTGACCTTACCTTCCTGATCCTGACATCGCCTCCTGTAGTTAGGGGGGTCCAGCTTCCCTACCCCAGCCTTTTCCTCCTCCACCTTCATAACTATAAAGTAAAAGATGAACACAGCCTCAAAATGTAAATGACACAAAAAGGTAAAATTTCAAGGAGAAATGGTCAAATTCATACTCATAGCAGAAGACCTTCGTGCAGATGAAAAAAATTAAGACAAAAGGACATATAAACAAATTGAGGAAGCTCAAATATATATATGTTGGGGAGATATATATATATATATAAGAGAACACGTTTCTTTTTCAAGTACAAGTGGAACATTTACAAAGAGAGCACATATACTAGGTCTCAGGAAAACATTAGTAAATTTTAAAGAATTTGTATCATACTTCTACAGTAAAAAAACTAAAAACAAAAAAACCCAAAACTATACAGATTATCTGTGGGTTCTGCATCCATGAATTCCACTAACCATGAATGAAAAATATTTTTAAAAAATATTCCAGAGGGCTTCCCTGGTGGCGCAGTGGTTGAGAGTCCGCCTGCCGATGCAGGGGACACAGGTTCATGCCCCAGTCCGGGAAGATCCCACATGCCGCGGAGCAGCTGGGCCCGTGAGCCATGGCTGCTGAACTTGTGTGTCCGGAGCCTGTGCTCCGCAATGGGAGAGGCCACAGAAGTGAGAGGCCCGTGTACAGCAGAAAAAAAAAAAAATTCCAGAAAGTTCCAAAAAGAAAAACTTGAATCTGCCACACACCAACAACCATTTACATAACATTACATTGTATTTACAACTTCTTACATTGTATTTACATTGTTAGGTATTATAAGTAATCTAGAGATGATTTAAAGCATACAGGAAGAGGTACCTTCGTTTATACACAAATACTATGCCATTTCATATAAGGGACTTAAGCATCACAGATTTTGGTATGGAGTGGGCAGTCCTGGAACAAATCACCCACAGATACCAAGGAATGACTATATATATAAATAAATATATAAATACATATATATATATATGTGTATAATAAATATATATACATATATTTGGAAACTAAAAATAATTTTTAATGATGGGCTTAACAGGAAATCACAATGGAACTTATTACATATTTAGACTTGAATTACAACTTGAAACTTGTGGGTTACAATATACTTTGAGAAAAAAGGGAGAAAGGAAAGAAAGAGGAAGGGAGAGAGGAAAGTAGAAGGAAAATAAATGTGATAAGCATTTAACTAAAGAACCTAGAAAAGACGAGAGAGAAAAGAAAGTAGAAGGACATAAATATAAAAGATGAAAGCAACAAATAATGAAATAGAAAACAACTGAGCATAGAGATGGTTAATAAATCTAAAGGCAATTATTTGAAAAGATTATTAAAATAGGCAAACCATGCAAGAGTAATCAATAAGAAAAGAGAATATGCATATGTAAACAACATTTGGAATGAAAAAGGGATGTAACTAAAAATATAGTAGAGAATTTTAAAATTATAAGTGAATGCCATGAAAAACTTCACGCCAATACGTTTTAACTTAGATAATAATAACAGCTACTGTTGCAATGTGCCAGGCATTATTTTAAATGCTCTGCTCTGCATGTCTGACTTACTTGAATCTTCACTATAAGTAACATTGTTGTTCCCATTTTACAGATGAGGAAACTGAGGCACAGAAGGCCTAATTGACTGCTCAAAGGGGGGAACAGCAATTCAAACCCAGACTGCCTGTTTCTGGGACTATAGCTCTTAGTCACAAGGCTAATAAACAGATAGTTGATTAGAAAAGTAATAGAAATGATCAAATAACTTAAAAAAATTAGAAACTCCGAATTAACCAATAACTGAAATGGTTACGGGAAAAGCATCACAACCAGTCATATATTGATAATTATTGAAGGAGCTTTGTAGGGACAAAAGAATCATCATATTATTTTTTCTATTTTTATTAAGTTTGAAAATTTTCTGTAATGAAAAGAAAAAGAAACACCAGAAGCATAGAGGGTTATTTTCTAATGTTTTATCTGAACCTTCAAGTATATATAGTCTCTAACTTATACAAAATTGTTCTCAAAAGTAGAGAAAGGGGAGTTGGAGGTAGTCGTTTCACCTGAACACCAGGATAGAGGATGGGGCCGAAAACAGGAGAGTTGGTTGAAAATCTTCATAAGGACTAAGTTAAACCCTCAGATCTCGCTCCTAGGTTCAGTCTCCTAGAATGGCTCCCCTATCCTAGAAGATGGAAAAGTTAACTCAGATGGCCCTTGGATAGTTGAGAGCAAGAAGATGTCATTTCACTGGGGGAAAAAAGGATTTAATTAAAAATAGTGAGCCACTCAGCCCTCTCCTAGAACAGTAATGAAGCTTACACACTCCAGGTAGGAGACTGGAGGACTTAAAGATTCTGAAATTTTGGAGATCTTTAACAAAATGGTTAGGACTCCACCCAATTGCCCACCTTGAGTCTATCATTCAAGAAGTCCAGGCTGTCAAACAGCTGTTTAGCAGCTCCACTCCAAATTATGATGGCCAGCAGAATCACCAGAATGACACAGACCAAAACAAACAGGAAAAGACAAAGTCCAAGAAAACAGGAGCACTGCAAGCAGCCAAAGAACCACTTAAAAACCGTATAATTAACATCTTCAAGTGGACTAGAAAAAAAACATTGTATCCATGACAAAAAGAAAAGCAGAATGCTATAAACCTGGAACTTTTAAAGAATAAGAAAGAACTCTTGGAAACTCAAGAGATGTTAGAAGAAAAATCTCAATACAAGAGTTGGAACACGAAGTTGAAAAAATACATCAGATAATAGAGCACAAACACAAAGAAAAATTTTAGGAAAAAGACAAGGAAATCAGGGGATCAATCCAGGGGTTCCAAAATCAAAGTAGTAGGAGTTTCTGAAAGAGAAATCAGGAAAAATGGTAGAGAGGAAATTATTATTATTATTACTTTTTTTTTTTTTTTTTTTTTGCGGTACACGGGCCTCTCACTGTTGTGGCCTCTCCCATTGCGGAGCACAGGCTCCAGACACGCAGGGTCAGCGGCCATGGCTCATGGGCCCAGCCGCTCTGCGGCATGTGGGATCTTCCCGGACCGGGGCACGAACCCGTGTCCCCTGCATCGGCAGGTGGACTCTCAACCACTGCGCCACCAGGGAAGCCCCATAGAGGAAATTATTAAGAAAATGACGTAAGAACAGTTCCCAGAACTGAAGGATTTGACTCTCCTGATTGAAAGGGGCTGCTGAGAGCTCAGAAAAATACTTTTTTTAAAAAAAAATCCACTCCAGGACTTCCCTGGTGGCTCAGTGGTTAAGAATCCTCCTGCCAATGCAGGAGACACAGGTTGGAGCCCTGGTCGGGGAAGATCCCACATGCCATGGAGCAACTAAGCCCGTGAGCCACAACTACTGAGCCTGTGCTCTAGAGCCCGTGAGACACAACTACTGAAGTCCACGCGCCTAGAATCTGTGCTCTGCAACAAAGAGAAGCCACCACAATAAGCCCATGCACTGCAATAGAGTAGCCCCCGTTCTCCGCAACTAGAGAAAGCCCATGTGCAGCAACAAAGAAGACCCAACACAGCCAAAAATACATACGTACATACATACATACAAAAAAATCCACTCCAACTCACATCACCATGAAGTTTTAGAATATCACATATAAAGAGAAGACCTTAAAAGCTTCCAGAATAAGAATATAATTCACCTACAGAGAATCCACCATGAAAACTGGCATTGATTTCTGAATAGCCACAGTGGAAGCTATAAGACAAGGGATTCATGCCTTCAAAACTGAGGAAAAATTATTTCCAACCTAGAATTTCAGTCCTAACTAAGCTATCAATCAAATGTGAGAGTAGAATAAGGGCATTTTCAGGCATGAAATGTCTCAAAAATTTTCTCAGGAAGTGATTGAAGCAAGATGAAGGAACATCAAAGAAAGGAATATGGCATCTGGGAAATGGGATTCACCACAAAAGATTGGCACAGGTAGGTCCTAGGAGGGGAGCTGTGCAGCAGTCCAGGGAGCAACAGGTGCATCTTAGATCACGCTCTGGACAGGATGTCTCCAAGGAGAACCTAGAACTGATCAATTATCTGGATGAATTTGACTATTTCGAGAGGGTACCGAGATTCTACCAAGAATAAAGAATTGTAGAAAGGAAAAGTAATCATGGTATACTATGCAAGTCAGCTGTGAGCAAAATTTATACAGTCATAATAAATAAAAATAAATGTTAATTTTATCAAAAATTACGATATAAGCAAAGTTGGTTTTCCAATATGTACCAGTATGGCTTCTGTTTGTGGCTGGTATTCATTCTGATTGGTTAGTGTTGGTGCCATATTGGTTGTGAAATATTTTTTTTTTTTTTTTTTTGCGGTACGCGGGCCTCTCAGCGCTGTGGCCTCTCCCGTTACGGAGCACAGGCTCCGGACGCGCAGGTTCAGTGGCCATGGCTCAGCGGCCCAGCCGCTCCGCGGCATATGGGATCCTCCCGGACCGGGGCACGAACCCGGGTCCCCTGCATCGGCAGGCGGACTCTCAACCACTGTGCCACCAGGGAAGCCCGGTTGTGAAATATTTTGAATGTCCCCACTGGATATAACTATTTGGGGATGATGGGGAAACAGGGTGGGGCTGTGTGCATGGAGGCACATGTGGAGGACACTGCTAGCTACCTGCCTGATGTCTGTCCCCTCTTCTGTTCTTATTTTGTTCGTGGCAGCAATGTGGCCAACTGAAAATAATCATTTCCCCCAGATGCCCTTCAGCAATCCCTCTCTAAAGAGATATAGGTGAAAGAACCTGGAGAAAGATTCCCTTCCTGGATAAAGCCTCTCCAAAAGAAACCCCCTTCATTTTTCCTTCTTCTCCCTCCCTCCCTGAATAGGGTTGCTAGATTTAGCAAACAAAAATACAGTTTCTCCAGGTTAAATATGAACTTCACATACAGAATAAATAATTTTTAGTATAAGTATACCCTATGCTCTATGTTTTTATTTATTAATTTATTAATTTATTTATTTTTGGCTGCGTTGGGTCTTTGTTGCTGCATGCAGGCTTTCTCTAGTTGTGGCAGTCGGGGGCTACTCTTCGTTGCAGTGAGTAGGCTTCTCATTGCGGTGGCTTCTCTTGTCATCGAGCACGGGCTCTAGGTGCGCGGGCTTCAGTAGTTGTGGCGCATGGGCTTAGTTGCTCTGTGGCATGTGGGATCTTCCCCGACCAGGGCTCGAACCCGTGTTCCCTGCATTGGCAGGTGGATTCTTAACCACCGCACCACCAGGGAAGTCCCCCCATGCACTATTTGAGACATACTTATACTAAAAAACTATTCACTGTTCATCTGAAATTCAAATTTAACTGGGCAAACTCTATTTTATCTGGTAAACTATATTATATCTGGCAAATTACGTTTCATCCTTATATCTAGAGCCTGGAACATGATGCCTGGAAGTGCAGCAGCCATCTTGTCATCATGGGAGTGAAGGCCATATGCTAACTATGGATACAGGGGACGAAGGAGCCTGTGTCCTTAACATCTTCAGTGAACTACTCTACCAGCACTGGACAGCCCACACTTGGACTTCTTTTTATGGTGAAAAATTAAACCACTAAATTTATAGTTAACTTTTCTGTTACTCAAAACCACACCTGAATTAAAAGACCCTGGGAAAATAAGATTGGGTTCTGCTAGTAAGGAAAACAGGGAGAATGGGCACTGGGTGCTCATCTAGAAGTGCCTGCTACAATTTCCAACATTCGTTCCTTCCTCTCCTTGCCTGTTTATAGAACCCCATTTTGCTCAGATAGAGACACAGGGCCCTTGATTGCCATACATACCTTCCCCAGCCCCAGACATAAATTGTGACCTGTCTAAACCATTCATTGTAATCTTATGGCCCTTGGCCAGTAAATGATCTTAGGAGTAGTCATGTGACCCTACCCTACCGAGCCAATGAGATTTAATGGAAGTCTACTGGGTAGGGTTTCCAGGAAAACTTTTATCTTCCTAATAAAAAGTGACAGACACAGTTAGAATGCATGCTTTGCCCTTTACCTTCCCTTTTATCCTGCACAGACTCTAGGCATGAGACTTCTAGATGAAGCAGTCATCTTGCAACAATGATGTGACAGGTATGAAAACCAAAGCCACAGGCTAAGGACAAAGCAGAAGGCTAGAATAAACTTGGGCTCCTCATAAAATCACTGAGCTCTAGACTGTTTATCTCTGATCTTCCTGTTATGTGAAAGGAAATAATCTACCTAGTATATTTAAACTACTAGCCAAGTTTTATGTTACCTTTAGCTGAAGGTCTTCCTAACTGATACATAATATAAAGCTATAGGGAGTTTAAATGAATGAACTAGATCTCTATGTGTCACCTGTAGAAATCTCAGTGACATAATGAATAAAAAAAGCAAGTTGTAAAAAGATACAAACAAAATTCCATTATTTATATAAAACTTTAAAATGCACAAAACACTGCCAATGTTATTTATTGCTACATTTATAAGTAATAGAAGCATAAAATTATGCAGGGGAATGAGACACACTAACTTCAGGTTACTTCTGGGGACAGGTAAGGTTTAATGGTGATGTTTCAGCTGTATCTTTGATATTTTTGATAGATATAGATATGAAGCAAATATGATAAAATGTTAACATCTGCTAATTCTGGACAATGACATATAAGTATCATTCTACAGGTTTGAAATATTTTTTATTAAAATTTTAATTTTTTAAATAAATAATTCCCCAGCACTATGACATAGTAGTCTCAAATAAAATGGGCCAACTGAGTACTCTACACAAAGAATGATTGGGAAGAAAAATCCTCACACTTTGATATGTCAGTATGAAATTTTAGAATATTAAGTGTGAAGAAAAGAAAAATCCTAAAAACTTTTAAGGAAACAGGAACAGGTCACCTATAAATGAATAAAAATCAGACTATCAGAAGACTGCTCTTTAGGAACTTAGACAAGAGAAGATGCCGGACCAATGCCTTCAAAATTCTGTGGGAGAATAGTTTCCAGCCTAGCATTCTCTATTCAGCCAAACCACCAGTCAAGAGTGAGTGTAGAAGACAGTTTAGGATATGCAAAAAATACTTTCACTTCTCTCTCATATCTTCTTAAGAAGATATGTATGTATAATATATATTACCTCCATTAACAAAGAAGGGGAAGACAATGGGATCCAGGAGAGAGGGGTTGAAACAGAATAATAATGAAGGAAGGTCCCTGGACAACAGCTGTGATATAGCCCTAGAGAGCAGTCAGTCCTCAAAATAGCTAAAAATGAGGTTTCAGAAGGAACCACCAAGGAAAAGATGAAATTCAAGAGACTTAATACACTCCTTGAGTATTTGGAACAACTTAAGGAAGTGACAAAGACAGAAAGTGCAAAGAGGAACTTCCCTGGTGGTGCAGTGGTTAAGAAGCCACCTGCCAATGCAGGGGACACAGGTTTGATCCCTGGTCTGGGAAGATCCCACATGCCACAGAGCAACTAAGCCCGTGTGCCACAACTACTGAGCCTGCACTCTAGAGCCTGCAAGCCACACTACTGAGCCCACATGCCACAACTACTGAAGCCCACATGCCTAGAGCCTGTGCTCCACAACAAGAGAAGCCACCACAATGAGAAGCCCACACACTGCACAAAGAGTAGCCCCCACTCGCCACAACTATAGAAAGCCTGCACACAGCAATGAAGACCCAAAGCAGCCAAAAAATAAATAAGTAAAATTTAAAAATGAAAAAAAAAAAAAGAAAGAAAGTGCAAAGAAAAAGAAAGGCAATTAGAAACACCAGGGAAAATTAAAACTGTAAGAAATAAAATGTGATTATGGTATATACATAATCATAAGAGCATAAACACTGATTTTTAACTAAAAACAGCAATGATATATCTACATTAGAAGTATAAAGAAGAGGAGATGGGTGTTGTGTATGATAGTTAAATAGTCACCTGTAGTTGACTGATATCTAACTTTGATAACTAGCAGGAGATTTATTATCATTATTATTATTATTATTTTAGAGGGGTGTAGGTAACCAACAAAAAAACCTAAAAGAATTCCAAGTGAGAGATCAAGATGGCAGGCAGGAAGACAGTGGGCTCATGTCCTCCCATGAACACATTAAAACTACAACTAAGAAATAGAGACACAGATATAGAGAACAAATGTATGGACACCAAGGGGGGAAAGTGGCAGGGGGTGGTGGTGGTGTGATGAATTAGGAGATTGGGATTTACATATATACACTATTATGTATAAAATGGATAACTAATAAGAACCTGATGTATAAAAAACTACATAAAATAAAATTTTAAAAAAAGAAATATTTACTAACTTTATGAACCAACAAATGAACAAATGAACTGCCTTCAGAATCTTTATTACATTAAAATTTTTCCTCAGTGGGGGGGAAAAAAAACTACAACTGTATAGGGACTTCCTGATGGTCCAGTGGTTAGACTCCATGCTTCCACTGCAGGAAGCACAGGTTCAATCCCTTGTCGGGGAACTAAGATCCTGCATGCTGCACAGTGCAGCCAAAAACAAAAAAAAAAAAAACCTGCAACTATATATAGAGTGAATCTCACTGAACTTGATCTGCGGACTAGCAAAACAGCTCTTCTACAACCAAGTTGTAAAGAAAGATCCACATGGAATCTGGTAGGAAGGGAGGAGAAGCAATCTGCTCAGGATCTGCACACCTGGAAGGGGTGAAGCTAGCTCCAGGGCAGAGACCACCATTGCTGAGGCACACATCTCTGTGCACACTTGAGAGGGTGCAGGGCCATACCAGTGGTGTGGCACCAAACCCACCAACCCCAACCCAGCCTATAACCAAGGTGTGCACACTGGGGAAAGAATGAAACCAGCACAGAAGTGCAGCCCCAAGCCCTCAGATCCCAGGCATGCCTTCAGTGAAGGCCACCACACATGGGATAAACAACTCCCTCAGGGTTCCTGCTTGAGCATAGGATAAGCCATGGCTTCAACCAGACTCTGGCTCTAGCCCCTCCAACTCCATCCCTACCTCCCACCAAGGCTGTGGTTGCCAGCACACCCTGGGAAGATACTGCCCATGCTTACTTCAGATCCAGCTCTCCCACCAACACCACTGGGCACACACAGGCTGCACAGGGAGCTCCTACACAAGGACATGCCTTCAAGGCCAGGATAAGTAACTGTTCACTTGATTTCATAAAGACAGAGAAAGATAAACAATATGAGAAGACAGGAGATTATGTTTCAAATGAAAGAATAAGAGAAAAAAACAGGAAAAAACCCTAATGAAATAGAGCTAAATAATTTACTGATAAAGAGTTCAAAACAATAAGAATAAAAATGCTAAATGAACTGGGGATAAAAATAGATGAACACGGTGAGTAATTTAACAAAGAACTAGAAAATATAAAAAAGAACCAGGGAGAGCTGAAGAATGCAATAACTGAAATTAAAAGCTGCTAAAGGGAATTAATAGCAGATTAGGTGATACAGTAAAACACATAAAAGTGATCTGGAAGATAAAATAATGGAAATCACCCAATCAGAGGAGTAAAAAGGAAAACAAATTTTTTAAAATGAGAATAGTTTAAAGGACCTCTGGAACAGCATCAAGCATACTAATATTCACATTATAGGGGTCCCAGAAGAAGAGAAAGAGAAAAAGGTAGAACATGTGTTTCATTAAATTATGACTGAAAATTTCCTGAACCTGAGGAAGGAAACAGATATCCAGGTACAGAAATCACAGACAGTCCCAAAGAAGATAAACCCAAAGAGACCCACACCAAGACATATTATAATTAAAATGGCAAAAATTTAAAGAGAGACTTCTAAAGGCCACAAGAAAAAAAGGAGTCACATACAAGAGAAACCTCAGAAAGCTATCAGCTGATTTTCAGCAGAAACTTTGCAGGCCAGAAGGGAGTGGCATGATATAGTTTAGGTTCTGAAAGGAAAAAAACCCTACAACCTAGGACACTCTACCCAGCAAGGTTATCATTCAGAATTGAAGGAAAAATAAACAGCTTCTCAGACAAGCAAAAACTAAGAGTTCATCAGTACTAAACTGACCTTAAAAGAAATGTTAAAGGGTCTTTTCTAAGTAGAAAAGAAAAGGCTACAACAAGAAATAAATTACAGAAAGGGGAAAATCCCACTGGTAAAGGCAACTATACAGTAAATGCTGAGGCAGCTATACAGTAAAGGCTGAGGATCAATCATTTAAATAACCTACCATGAAGGTTAAAAGACAAAAATTGTAAAACTCAACTATAACCATAATAAACAGTTAAGGCATAGACATGAAGATGTAAAATATGACACCCAAAACACAAAACATGGTGGGGGAGTAGAAAAATGTAGATCTTTTAGAGTGTGTTTAAAGTGAAATGATTACCAGTTTAAAACAAGAAGATATAGTTATAGGTCAACATATATGAACCCTATGGTAACCACAAATCAAAAACCTATAATAGGGCTTCCCTGGTGGTGCAGTGGTTGAGAGTCCACCTGCCGATGCAGGGGACAGGGGTTTGTGCCCCCGGTCCGGGAAGATCCCACATGCCGCAGAGCGGCTGGTCCCATGAGCCATGGCCACTGAGCCTGTGTGTCCAGAGCCTGTGCTCCACAACAGGAGAGGACACAACAGTGAGAGGCCTGCGTACCGCAAAAAAAAAAAAAAAAAAACCTATAATAGAAAAAAACATATAATAGATAAAAACTAGAGAGAAAGAAACACAAACATAACACTAAAGAAAATCGTTAAACCACAAGGGATAAGACTAAAAGAAGAAGAAAAGAATGGAGAAGAACTACAAAAACAACCAGAAAACAAGTAACAAAATGGCAATAAATACACACCTATTAATAATTACTTTAAATGTCAATGGACTAAAAGCTTCAATCAAAAGACGTAGGGTAGGGCTTCCCTGGTGGTGCAGTGGTTGAGAGTCTGCCTGTTGATGCAGGGGACATGGGTTCATGCACCGGTCCGGGAAGATCCCACATGCTGCAGAGCAGCTGGGCCCCTGAGCCATGGCCGCTAAGCCTGCGTGTCTGGAGCCTGTGCTCCACAATGGGAGAGGCCACAACAGTGAGAGGCCCACGTACCAAAAAAAAAAAAAAAGACGTAGGGTAGTTGATTGGATTTAAAAAGAAAGACCCATCTATATGCTGCCTACAAGAGACTCACCTCAAAGCTAAAGACACACACAGACTGAAAGTGAGAGGATGGAAAAAGATATTCCATGCAAACGGTAATGAAAAGAGAGCTGGGGTAGGAATACTTATGTCAGACAAAGTAGACCCTAAAAAAGTCTATGATAAAAGACAAAGAATAGCATAATATAATGATAAAGGGGTCCATACAAGAAGAGGATATAACATTTGTAAATATATGCACCTAATATAGGAGCACTAAATATATAAAGTAAATATGAACAGACATAAAGGGAGAAATTGACAGTGATACAATAATAGTAGGGACTTTAACACACATTACATCAATGAACAGATCATCCAGACAGAAAATCAATAAGGAAACAGTGGCCTTAAATGACACATTAGACCAGTTGGACTTAATAGATATCTACAGGACATTCCATCCCAAAAGAGCAGAATACACATTCTTTTCAAGTGCACATGAAATGTTCTCCTGGATGATTCACATACTAGATCACAAAACAAGTCTCAACAAATTTAAAAGGATAGATTAAAGCACAGAAATCTCTTGCATTCCTATACACTAAAAACAAAAGATCAGAAAGAGAAACTAAGGAAACAATCCCATTTACCACTGCAGCAAAAAGAATAAAATACCTAGGAATAAACCTGCCTAAGAAGGCAAAAACCTGTACTCAGAAAACTAAAACACTGATGAAAGAAATCAAAGATGACATAAACAGATGACGAGATATACCATGTCCTTGGACTGGAAGATTCAATATTGTGAAAATGACTATTCTACCCAAAGCAATCTACAGATTCAGTACAATCCCTATCAAATTACCAATGGCATTTTTCACAGAATTAGAACAAAAAATTTTACAGTTTGTATGGAAACACAGAAGACCCTGAATAGTCAAAGCAATCTTGAGAAAGAAAAACGGAGCTGGAGGAATCAGGCTCCCTGACTTCAGACTATATTACAAAGCTACAATCATCAAGACAGTATGGTACTGGCACAAAAACAGAAATATAGATCAATGGTTTAGGTTAGAAAGCCCAGAGATAAACCCACACACCTATGGTCACCTAATCTATGACAAAGAAGGCAATAATATACAATGCAGAAAAGACAGTATCTTCATTAAGTGGTGCTGGGAAAACTAGACAGCTACACATAAAAGAATGAAATTAAAACACTCCTTAACACCATACACAAAAATAAACTCAAAATGGATTAAAGACCTAAATGTAAGACCAGAAGCTATAAAATTCTTAGAGGAAAACATAGGAGAAACACTCTGATATAAATTACAGCAAGATCTTTCTTTTTTTTTCAGCAAGATCTTTTTTGAACCACCTCCTAGAGTAATGACAATAAAAACAAAAATAAATGAATGGGACCTAATTAAACTTAAAAGCTTTTGAGCAGCAAAGGAAACCATAAGCAAGATGAAAAGACAACACTCAGAATGGGAGAAAATATTTTCAAGTGAAGCAAATGACAAAGGATTAATCTCCAAAATATACAAACATCTCATGCAGCTCAACATCAGAAAAACAAACAGTCCAATCAAAAAATGGGTGGAAAGGGCTTCCCTGGTGGCACAGTGGTTGAGAGTCCACCTGCCGATGCGGGGGACACGGGTTCGTGCCCTGGTCCGGGAGGATCCCACATGCCGCAGAGTGGCTGGGCCTGTGAGCCATGGCTGCTGAGCCTGCGTGTCCAGAGCCTGTGCTCCACAACAGGAGAGGCCACGACAGTGAGAGGCCCATGTACCACACACACACAAAACAAACAAACAAACAAACAAACAAAAAAATGGGTGGAAGACCTAAACAGACATTTCTCCAAAGAAGACATACAGACGGCAAACAAACACATGAAAAGATGTTCAGTATCACTAATTATTAGAGAAATGCAAATCAAAACTACAATGAGGTATCACCTCACATCTGTCAGAATGGCCATCATCAAAAAATCTGCAAACAATAAATTCTGGAGAGGATGCGAAGAAAAGGGAACCCTCCTACACTGTTGGTGAGAGTGTAAATTGATACAGCCACTATGGAGAACAGTATGGAGGTTCCTTAAAAAACTAAAAATAGAATTACCATATGACCCAGCAATCCCATTACTGGACATATACCCTGAGAAAGCCATAATTCAAAAAGACACATATACCCCAATGTTCATTGCAGCACTATTTACATTAGCCAGGTCATGGAAGCAACCTAAATGTCCATCAACAGATGAATGGATAAAGAAGATGTGATACATATATACCATGGAATATTACTCATCCATAAAAAGGAATGAAATTGGGTCATTTGTAGAGATGTGGATGGGTCTAGAGTCTGTCATACAGAGTGAAGTAAGTCAGAAAGAGAAAAACAAATATCGTATATTAACACATATATGTGGAATCTAGAAAAATGGTACAGATGAACCTACTTGCAGGGCAGGAATAGAGATGCAGACCTAGAGAATGGACGTGTGGACACAGTGGGGAAGGGGGAGTGGGATGAATTGGGAGATTTAAATTGACAGATATACACTACCATGTGTAAAATAGATAGCTAGTAAGAACCTGCTGTATAGCACAGGGGGCTCAGCTTGGTGCCCTGTGATAACCTAGATGGGTGGGATGAGGGTGGGTGGGAGGGAGGTCCAATATGGAGGGAATATATGTACACATATAGCTGATTCATTTCATTGTACAGCAGAAACTAACACAACATTGTAAAGCAATTATATTCCAATTTAAAATAATAAAAGGATAGAAATTATATGAAGAATCTTTTCTGACCACAACAGTACGAAACTAGAAATCAATTACAGGAAGAAAAATGAGAAAAACACAAACACGTGGAGACTAAACAGCATGCTATTAAAAACCCAATGGATCAACAGAGAAATCAAAGAGGAAATCAGAAAATACCTTGTAATAAATGAAAATAAAAACACAACTTTCTGAAATCTATGGGATGCAGCAAAAGCAGTTCTAAGAGGGAAGCTTATAGTGATACAGGCATACCTCAAGAAACAAGAAAGATCTCAAACAACCTAACCTACCATCAAAAGAGATTAGAAAAAGAAGAACAATCAAAGCCCCAAGTCAGAAGAAGGAAGAAAAAAATAAAGATCAGAAAGAAAATAAATAAGAGACCCCGGGCTTCCCTGGTGGCGCAGTGTTTGAGAGTCCACCTGCTGATGCAGGGGACATGGGTTCATGCCCCGGTCCGGGAAGATCCCACATGCTGCGGAGTGGCTGGGCCCGTGAGCCATGGCCGCTGAGCCTGCGCTTCTGGTGCCTGTGCTCCGCAACGGGAGAGGCCACAACAGTGAGAGGCCCGCATACCACAAAAAATAAAAATAAAAAAAAATAAGAGGGGCTTCCCTGGTGGCGCAGTGGTTGAGAGTCCGCCTGCCGATGCAGGGGACACGGGTTCGTGCCCCGGTCTGGGAAGATCCCACGTGCCGCGGAGTGGCTGGGCCCGTGAGCCATGGCCGCCGAGCCTGTAAGTCCGGAGCCTGTGCTCCGCAACGGGAGAGGCCACAACAGTGAGAGGCCCACGTATCGCAAACAAAAAACAAAAAACAAAAAACAAAAAACAAAAAAAAAAAAAAAAAAAAAAATAAGAGACCCACCCCAAAAGAAGAAAGAAACAAAGAAAGAAAGAATCAATGAAACCAAGAGCTGGTTTTGTGAAAAGATAAACAAAACTGATGAGCCTTTTAGCCAGCCTCATTAAGAGAAAAGAGAGAGAGAAACCAAATAAGAAACGAAAGACAGGAAATTACAACCAATATCACAGAAATACAATCATAAGAGAATACTAGGAACAGTTAAATGCCAACAAACTGGACAACCTAGAAGAAATGAATAAAATACTAGAAACATATAATCTTCCAAGACTAAATCAGGAAGAAATAGATAATCTGAATAGACTGGTTACTAGTATTGAAATGGACTCAGTGGGTATTCCCTGGCAGTCCAGTGGTTAGGGCTCTGTGCTTATGTTACAGGGGACATGGATTCGATCCCTGGTCAGGGAACTAAAATCACACATGCTGCGTGGCATGGCCAAAGAAAAGAAGTGGAATCAGTAATGAAAAACTCCCAAGAGGGCTTCCCTGGTGGCGCAGTGGTTGAGAGTCTGCCTGCCGATGCAGGGGACACAGGTTCGTGCCCCAGTCTGGGAAGATCCCACATGCTGCGGAGCAGCTGGGCCCATGAGCCATGGCCACTGAGCCTGCATGTCTGGAGCCTGTGCTCCGCAACGGGAGAGGCCACAACAGTGAGAGGCCCGCGTACTGCAAAAAAAAACCTCCCAAGAAACAAAAGTCCAGGACTGGATGGCTTCACAGGGGAATTCTACCAAACATATAAAGAAGAGTTAATATGTGTCCTTCTCAAACTATTACAAAAAATTGAAGAGGAAGGAACACTCCTAAATTCATTCTGAGGCCAAAATTACCCTGATACCAAAATCAGACAAAAATACTACAAAAAAGCCAATATTCCTAATGAATATAGATTCAAAAATCCTCAACATAATATTAGCAAATTGAATTCAACAATATATAAAAATGATAGTGCACCATGATCAAGTGGGATTAATTGCATGGATATAAGAATGGCTCAACATCCACAAATCAATCAATGTGATACACCACATTAACAAAAGGAATGATAAAAATCGCATGATCATCTCCATAGATGCAGAAAAAGCATTTGATAAAATTCAACACCCATTCGTGACAAAACTCTCAACAAAGGGAATAGATCACAATATAATAAAAACCATTTACGACAAACCCACAGCTAATATCATACTCAATGATGAAAAATCAAAAGCTTTTCCTCTAAAATGAGGAACAAGGCAAGGATGCCCACTTTCACTATCGTTATTTAACATAGTATTAGAAATCCTCGCCACAGCAATCAGGCAAGAAAAAGAAATAAAAGACATCCAAATTGGAAGGGAAGAAGTAAAACTGTCACTATTTGCAGATGACATGATACTATGTACAGAAAAACCTAAAGTCTCCACCAAAAAAACTATTAGAACTAATAAATAAATTCAGTAAAGTTGAAGGATACAAGATTAGTATACAGATCTGTTGTTTTTCGATACACTAATAATATCAGAAAGAGAAAGAAAGAAAATTCCATTTACAATTGCATCAAAAAGAATAAAATACCTAGGAATAAACTTAACCAAGGAGGTGAAAGACCTGTACTCTGAAAACTATAAGACATTGATGAAGGAAATTGAATATGATACAAATAAATGGAAAGATATCCCTGTTCATGGATTGGAAAAATTAATATTGTTAAAATGTCCATACTACCCAAAGCAACCTACAGATTTACTGCAATTCCTATCATAATACTCATGACATTTTTCACAGAACTATAACAACTAATCCTAAAACTTGTATGGAACCACAAAGGACCCCTACTGAATAGGAGAAAATATTTGCAAGTGATATGTCTGATAAGGAGTTAATATCCAAAATATATAAGAGCTCATACAAGTCAATATCAAAAACACAAACCACCCAATTACAGAATGAGCAGAGGATCTGAGTAGATATTTTTCCAAAGAAAATATACAGATGGCTAATAAGTATGTGAAGATGTGCTTAATACCACTAAGCATCAGGAAAATGCAAATCAAAACCAAATGCAAACCTAAATAAATAAATCTATTTTAAAAATTTAAATGGAGTATAATCTTTAGAACTATTGAATCACTATGTGGTACACCTGAAATTAATATAACATTATAAATCAACTCTACCTCAATTTTTAAATTTTTATTTATTTTATTTATCTTTGGCTGCATTGGGTCTTTGTTGCTACACACCAGCTTTCTCTAGTTGCGGTGAGCAGGGGATACTCTTCATTGTGGTGCTCGGGCTTCTCATTGAGGTGGCTTCTCTTGTTGTGGAGCATGGGCTCTAGGCACGCAGGCTTTAGAAATTGTGACACGCGGGCTCAGTAGTTGTGGCTCGCCGGCTCTAGAGCACAGGCTCAGTAATTGTGCCGCACAGGCTTAGCTGTTCCGCAGCATGTGGGATCTTCCCAAACCAGAACTCGAACCCCTGTCTCCTGCATTGGCAGGCAGATTCTTAACCACTGCGCCACCAAGGAAGTCCTCTACCTCAATTTTAAAAAATAATTCCAGATGCTGGTGGCAGCAGCGCAGAGTGCCAGGCTCTTTTGTTTGGCTGAGGGAAGGGCGGCTGGCCGGCGCCTGCAGAACGCCGCTTCAGTGAGGGGCTTGACCGCGGTCAACCGGATTGTTGCTTTTCTGGTCCCCACTCGTCTGGCCGGCCGGACAAGACGCACAAGTAGCGCGGCACTGATTCCTCTCGGGTTCACGGGCACTGCTCTGAGCAGCGTCACCCTTTATACCAGAAAGCTGGCGGGCACCATGGGGAAAAGACAAAACAAGAAGAAAGTGGAGGAGGTGCTAGAAGAAGAGGAAGAAGAAGATGTGGCGGAAAAAGTTCTCCACCGTCGAGTGGTAAAGGGCAAAGTGGAGTACCCCCTAAAGTGGAAGGGGTTCTCAGATGAGGACAACACATGGGAGCCAGAAGAAAACCTGGATTGCCCCGACCTCATTGCGGAGTTCCTGCAGTCACAGAAAACAGCACATGAGACAGATAAATCAGAGGGAGGCAAGCGCAAAGCTGATTTTGATTCAGAAGATAAGGGGGAGGAGAGCAAACCAAGAAGAAGAAAGAAGAGTCAGAAAAGCCACAAGGCTTTGCTCGGGGTTTGGAACCCGAGTGGATTATTGGAGCTACAGACTCCAGTGGAGAACTCATGTTCCTGATGAAGTGGGAAAACTCTGATGAGGCTGACCTGGTTCCTGCCAAGGAAGCCAATGTCAACATGCCCACAGGTTGTCATATCCTTTTATGAGGAAAGGCTGACGTGGCATTCCTACCCCTCGGAGGATGATGACAAAAAAGATGACAAGAATTAACTCTCCTGAGTACCAGCCGCTGTCACATCTGACTGTGGGTTTCAAGTGGGGAAAGAAAGAGTTCTACTTGTCTTGACACCATAGAGGTGGCTTGAGAAGATGTCCTTTGAAGAGCCAGTATAGTTTCCATGCCCTACAGCAGCCCAAGTGCTTTAAAGCCATTCCATGCTGTATAGTTTGCACACCCATTCCAGTGGAGGGGAAGGAGGGTCAGTGTTTCAAGGCAACCCACTCTGAACTTTGCTGAGAAAAGCAAAGGGCTTTCTATGAAGGACAAAACTTGTAGAATGGGATGTGGGAGAGAAAAAGATACTATAGATCTTCAAAGATCTATAGATCTATAGATCTCCACAACCCACAGCCTTCTTCCCAATAGTGTTAACTCTGCATTTTTACAGCGTAGCATGTATGTAGTTTTTGGCTATTACTGGTGTATTATTTGGGGTGGGAAGGATGGGGTAGGAAAGAAGGGAGATGAGTTAGGATCATTTTTGTTAAAATTTGGGGCCTGATGGGGGAAGTGGTGAAACAAAGGAAAGAACAACTAATGATGATTTGGTTCTGTGTCCAGAATATTTCATCCTTTCAAAAAATGTCATTGGCATCCTAAATGAGGACTGTGAGAGACTGTTTAAAAGCTGTGAATGCCTGAAACTTAGAAGCCAAGGTGTTCCCTGCCTGAGCTTAATGCTGTTCCCAACAAAGGACTAAGCCAGTTAAGAAGTTACCAAAGCTGTCGTCTGTGGGATGGAAACTGGTTGAGGAGGAAAAGTCTTATTGGAGTGTATACGCAGGCAGGTCATTGTGTCTTAGAGGTGATAATTTTTGAAACTGACAAGAAGACCCTTTCTTTTCCAATTATGAAGTTATAAATGTCAGCTTCTCCACCCAAGCCACTGGCTGAAGTATTTGGGGAAGGGCAGAGGGTGGTATAGGAGGTGGGAGAGTAGGGAAAGGCAAGGGCTGGTACTCTTAGGGTGGAAAACTCTTGGAGCCTCTGTTTTTTGAACTTTGAAACCATTGGTGGCAGGGTTCAGTCACTGACAGCACAAGTTCACTGAATCACTTCAAGAGCTGAATAATTTCAGAAGCCCTGGTCTCAGGAGAAGATTAAATTTTCATACTGGGGCAGTGGCTCACTTTAAAACTAAACAAGTTTTTTTAATCCTAAGAATTAACTAAAACCCAAAACTCTGTCTTGAATCATGAGATCCATCAGTTCTAACATCATCTAGACCTGCATCTAGAACTCCATTGTAAAACATTTTTAGGCATGTGTTAGGTTTCTGTGAAAATTTTGTTTAAATGTTAAGCTTCATACCAACACTGTAAGTTTTTGTCTTAATAAAACTATAGATTTATAATCAAAAAAAAATTCCAAGTGACTGTCTTTGGGAATTAGAACTGTGCAGAAAGCTGAGATGGAGTCCTGTTGCTTTTTATTATAAGCTCTTACATGTGTTACTTGATTTTTAAATTATGATTATATATTATTTTTACTTTAAACATTTTAAAACAAAGAATTTAATATGTGCCCTCACTTTATGTGATAGTTGTATTCCCTGAAAATCCATGGTTAAATCTGTTTGTTCAAACTGAATCAAGATATTCGGGAGACCTACAAAAAAAAGAAACTTTAAGACGGTGGTTCTCAAACTTAAGTGGGCATCAGTCATCTGTGGGGCTGCTTAAAACCTGGATTGCTCAGCCCTATCCCAGTGTTTCTAAGTCAGCAGATCCGGGGTGGAGCCTGAGAATCTGCATTTCCAGCAAGCTTTCAGTTGATGCTGCTGCTGATGATCCAGGGACCACACTTTGAGAACCATGATTTTAAGGAAATAGCTCCTAATTTATATTTTCTATTAAATTGAATCACCATACATGGAGTTTGCTTCACATGAGGTTTACATACATAACAATATCACATCTTTTCATTCAAACTGGGCATTGTGAACTGGTAAGCTTAGTGAGAACACACTGCTAGCTCCAATAGGTTGGTGATTTTTTGAAAATCACCTCCTCAGGCATAGCATGAGGAGTAAAGAGAAGCTGAGTAACAAATCCTCTTGCTCACAAAGACCACCTCCAACCACAAAAGGAAAAGGCCATGTGACCTAGGCTGGCCAATAAAACACTCCCTAGTCCCCAGTCAGAGATTGATTCAGAGATGACCCCATGGCCAAAGCTGGACCAATCAGAATTCTTCCCAGGACATTTCCACTTGAACCATGCAAAAACACTGCCTTGTTCTGGCTCTTGCTCTGGTTCTGGCATTGTGAAACTTATAAGCTTGGGGGGCTACTATCTCGCCTGCCCTGTGGAAGGATGCATCCAAAGAAAGTAGAGAAACAGTTCTGATAGCACTGTAACTCCCTGAGTCAGTTAATTCTGACTGGCCTTCTCAGTTGTATTGAGCTGATAAATTCACTTTACTTTTTCCTCACGTTTGAGTTGGGTTTCTGACACTTGGAGTCAATGGTTCCTGAATAACGCAAATGAAGTAAGAGTTTTCCAACATGTTTTAAAAATGTGTTTTTTCATATTTGAAGTTCTATGGATTTTTCAGATTGGGAACCAAGCAAAAATGAATACAAAATGACAATACAGATGTAAATAGAGATGAAAACTCTCCAGGGCTACAGAAGTATGGAGCTATAATGTAGCTCATATTCAGGTAGACACGTAACTTCCAGTTCTGCACTAGCTGAGACCATTCCCTCCTCACCTCCTCTGTGCTGGGTCCCGCATCCTCACAATTTGAGAGGAGCTCCCTTCCAGGAGTATGCAGAAGTAGAAGAACCCAGACTGCCCAGATTCATCTTCAAAGGAAGCCATCCATTTAAAACAACTCAGAGTGTTGACCGTATGGAAAGTGTTTAGATTAATTACTGCTCTGATTGGCAGCTACATGGCCCATCATAAAAATTCCCAATCATGACCTAAACTTTGAAACAGAAGCTCTAGCTCCACAATTTCATATAATATATATTAATTGGCTGTCAAATATTTGTTTTCATAACCTCATTTAATCCTGACTAAAATTCAGTGAGGTGCATAATTTTGATCTCCACGTTATGGATGAGGAAATGGAGATTCAGAAAATTAAGTAATTTTTCCTGAGTCACAGAGCCAGGCATGGTGGAGCCAAGAGTCATATTGGATTCTCTGATTCTGGGACCCAAGGAAGGAAGGAAGACAGGGAGGGAGAGAGGGAGGGACGGAGGAAGAAGAGCAAAGAAACAAGAGATAGAGGAGGTCTGGAAGAAGCCTTCCACTTCTGGATTCCAGACCCTGCCTTAGGTGCCAACCATAAGCCCTCCCAATGGCCTTATACTAAACCCCATTTTCTCTTCACCTAGCTTCAGCTGATTTGAGTTACTTGCATCCAAAGAGTATTAACCAGTACAGCTACCCACCTCAATATGTTGCCAAAGGAATTGTGTTAGAACACAGCAGTCCCAGCATGTAGCAAATGAAGGAACTTGTAACAGCAGTTTTACCCATACCAGCCCCTCCACTGCCCAACTAGCTCACTATTATCCTCCCATCCATCTTTAGATCATAGATTGTCTTGGGGATGAGCATGGCTTTACAGTGAGGGATCAGACCAAATTCTCTTCTGTCCCAAGTCACTTAAGGGCCCCATTCCACTTTACTGCCCCTGCCACCAGTGTGAAATCACATCTGGGAACCCTGCAAATCCAAACCCTACTGACAAAAATCAATGTCTTAAGCCTGTAAGTCTAAGGACCAGAGTGCCACACCAGTGAACACTCAGGGCCCCTGCACAAGTAGCCTTCATGTCCACTGCAGCAAGGAGGTGGTGATACAGCCAGTCTTATGGGCAGACAGTGTGTTTTGACCATCAAAACCCTGGTAGTTGAATCACCTGCCATTTAAACACTCCCCCCACCCCCCCACCCCACCCTCCCTTCCACAAGGGCACATCAGTTCAGTCCAACAAATTCACTTTGTTCCAGATATTTGCACTAGACACTGCAAACAAAGAGAACAAAATAGTTTATTAGGGAAGAACGGCAAAATATGGTAAAAAAAATCCTTCAGGTTAGACATTCATATCTCTGGGAAAAAAAACAGAAAAAAAGTTGTGCCACATTCATCAAAAGTCAGCCTTTTGAGAGCTTTTCCTCCCACCCCATCTTTTAAGCCATTTGACCTTATTATACTATCTAAGAACACAGGACTAGCCCAATGTGGTATCCAGTGAACTCCTCTGATAGCCCAAAGTATTTGAGAAAAGGACCTCCCCAAGGGCTCCTCTGAGTTTATTTTGTGAACTGAATTGACAAGAATGACATGGGGTCATACTGGGCTTTAAAAAAACTAAGCTAGAAGCCAGAGAAAGGCCACCTTCACAACCGATAGTTTATCCATTGCCTCTGGGCTTAGCAGACCCCTAACAGGCATGTCCCAGGAGAGGAAAGAAAAACAAGCAAACAAAATATCCCTAAGCAAACTTTCAGTAACAAAATGAGGTACCATATCCAAAACCTAACAACAGAAATGTCCAATAAAAGGAGGCTAGCCATTATTCAGTTTCAATTCTGAGATGTTACATTAACAGATATAATCTATTTTCCCATAGTTTTCTGGAGAAGAGGCAAGTCTCAGGGGTTTTGCGTACTTCATAAATACTTCAGTCAGTCTTGTAACTTTGGCAAAGACAATAGAAACTTATTTACCTGGAAGAAAGAGTCTCAGTTCCATCAGATGAGGACAAAAATGAACTCACCAGGGTGTCAGAGAGAATGAGTCTCTTGTCATTTCTGTTCATTTGGTGTGAGTTCCAAACCAATAAACTCAAGGCACCAAGATGACACACTATACTTTTTTTAAGGAAAGGCAAATATTCAATGCTCATTTGGAGGATTTACTCAGCTTTCATGCTCTTCTCTGTGTAAAGCTCACTCTTAAATACTCTGTGCTCATACTGTAAAGCACATTTTCCCTTATCTGCATAGCTTTGTCTACTATCTCTGAATCTCCAAGCTGCAAACTTACCTTCAAGCTCTAAGCGTTGGAAACCACAATCCAAATCTCAGGGAGGCCAGAGCCACTCGTTCTGTTGCTCTTGGGTGGTGAGAAGGACACTCTGTGATTTCCAGGCTGAACAGTATTTGGGGCATTGGAGATTGACTTGTGGGCTCAGTGGCGGCCAGCCATGTGACCAGAATGGGGGAAGGGATACTCCTGCAGGGTGAGGGACTGATGCCTGGTTGGCTGACAGACAAGGGTAGTGCAGGGTCTGAACAGAGCTGCCCGGGATCATAGGCAGACATCTTTAAGTTTCTTCTTAGATTTTAACTTGGTGATTTTACATGGCAGTGTTGTTTCAGCCTGGATTTTGAAATGCTGGTTTATCTCCCACATGGTTTCTATCCCAGATCCTTTTGAATTCTGTCTTAGAGGGCTCTTAGAGGTAGAGGTCTAAGGGACCTTAGAGATGATCCAGTCCTGCCCCAGGGCCACCCATTTTATAGTCAGTTAGCAGCACTTCTAGGAGCTTGCAGAGGCCTGGGTCTGAATGCATACTGGAGTGACCAGGACTGGCTGGCACCAATATTACAGCTCACTTGAATATCTTCAACTGTTAGGTCATTAGAGCTTTGAGGACTGCTGAGATGCCAGTTAAATGGATCTTGTCACACTTCAGGTAGCTAAACCTACAGCTATCAGATTAGGGCATGGCTTAGAAATTACAGCAATTTGTACTTGTGGTCAATGAGTTTTTGTATAGACATGTGTACTTATGTTTATGTATCTCTATCACAATCTTCATGAAATACTCCAAGATGATCTTTTTGAGATCAGGGGATGTCATGAGCTGGGGAGATCTTTGATCTCAAAGATCTTGAAGACTTCTGGAGACCAGAGCTGTATGGGTAACCTTCTAGTTCACATCTGCCACTCCACCCAAATGGTTTGTGCTGGCTGCCTGCTAAAAAAATGGGGGAGGTGGTAATAAGAATGGAGAAATGGTAGAAGTGGAAGTGGTAGGTGGAATGGTAGAAGTGGCAATATGGTAGCTGGACATAAATGGAGGCGGTGGACGTATAGATGGAGGTGGTAGATGTATAGATGGAGGTGGAAAAGATGTAGATGGAGGTGGTGGAGGCAGCGGTGGTGATGGAGGAATGGGTGAGAAGACCTCCTAAATGACGGAGTAGGAGATTATTTTTACTATTATGCTGATGACCCTGGATGAATCTGACTTTCTGCGATTAGAAGTGTGACATGGCGAAGCCTTGGCATTAGGAATCTGGAGAACATTATTCTGTCCCCAAAGCTGTGTGACCTTGAGAAAATACTTCACCTCTTTGGTCTTCAGCATCCTTGCAGCAGAATTGGCACTTAATAAATGGTGGCTTGCTTAGGGGAACTCATCTTTCTCCCTCCAAGCACTTTACTCTTCCCTACAAAGTAGGAGCTTCTGTCCTTTCTGAAGCTTTGAGAAAAGTACTCTCCACTCACCTCTCTTACTTACTCCTGCTTAGTGGATGAGGAGTGGCTCATGTACGTGATGAATTTGGGAGAATAAAATGGGCACGTGCCATGACTCAGATCCTTCTGAGGACTACCTGCACCAGAGAAGGCCCAAGCTGCCCTCCTCTCCTCCTCTCTTCTCAGTAAACTTCCCAGGGCCTGTCACGCAGGTATGGAGTCTTTCAGTGCCGGAAAGATAAGTTTGGTTCTTGGGGAAAGAGTTAGGAAGCCTGATTGTGGTTGTACTTTCTAAACCAAATTCTCCAGTCAGCTTTATCTGTTATGAAGTTATTTTAATCTCTAGTGGTTTGACCCCTGTATCTTATTTCTCATTTGATTCCAAGCATAGAGAGAAAGACTGGGAACAAGGATCACTCTCAAATTCCAATGTTGGTGAATTAATGAGAGAGTCAGCATGGAGTTGATTGGACTAAACGGCCTCTAAGTTTCCTTCAAGCTCTAACATGCTGTGATTCTATGAGTCTATTTCTCTGGGAAAAAAACAAACTCTTAGCAAACAACTTCTTAATCTCTGACTCTCCTCCTTCCTGCTTCTCAATACAAAGAAGACCTCAAATCTTCAAACATCTTCTCCTCTCCTCCCCTCTCCACCAGCCCCTCGTGGCTTCATTTACTCCCTGTTCTGGTCTGGACCCCGTGATGAATCCCTTCACTCCTCCCTCAGTGATATCCATAACCTCTGGCTCCTGCCCTGCCAATCTCTTGTTCTAGATCAGCCCACCCATCAACGTTCTCCTCCAGCACTGAACTCCCTTTCGTCTCTGAAGAAAGCTTGTCTTCAGGGGAGAGAACAAAGCCAATACACAGAGTGGCAGAGGGGTGTGGGGGGGGGGGGTGTGAGAGGGAGAGACAGACAGACAGGATGGGGAGGGGGAGGGAGACCTAGCCCCATCATGCCTGTGGCCAACACTATCCCTGCCCTTCCCCATGATTGAGTTTTGTGAGCCAAAAACTGTTAAGAGAAGATCTGGCCATCCCCTTTCTCTCCTCCCCCTTCCCGCTGGCCTCTCTCCATGTTACTTCCAAGGAGACTGGTTCACCCAGCTGGCTTTAAGCTCTGGGATAAATTGGAGGCTTTCAGTCCTTCTTTATCACCAGAGTGGTAACAGCGGAGATCCACACTTAGGGGAAAGGGAAAAGTTGGACCCAGTGGTTCTCAGTCAGAGGTGTCCCCCACCCAGGGGACATTTGGCAATATCTGGAGACATTTTTGGTTGTCACACTGAGAGGAGAGTATTTCTGGCCTCTAGTAGGTAGAGGCCAGGGATGCTGCTAACATCCTACATAAGACACCCCCCACAACAAAGAATTAGCCGGCCCCAACTGGCGATGTTGCTGAGGTCGAGAAGTCCTGGATCAGACAGCTCAGCCCCCTCTGGTCTAGGCTCTAGGCTGTCTCTAACCCAGGCCAAAAGAACATTCCACATGGGCCCATCTTGGTCTGGGCTCTACAAGGAAGAAGGAGGGGCAGAGATTCTTAGTAATTCGCAGTTTCTGACCTCTGTGCTTCCATTTCCTTTAGAGACCTGGTGGAGAGAGGTGGCTACTCACAGGGACAGATCCCCTTCCATCTCCTGGCCAGATACCATCTGAACTCCACCTGAGTTTAACATATGGCGGGGTTTAAGCAGGTTTGACACAGGGTCCTGGCATGGAGGGCATAGCATGAAGAGAGAACAAGCCTCCTACCCTGGAGAGGTCTGCAAGGTTCAGGTCCTTGTGTTGGTGAGAATAAGGACACATTTCAAGGCCCCAGCAGGCCTATCTAGAACTTTTATCCATAAGAAATTCTCCATGAGCTGGGCAAGACTCACTCCAGTATGTATATTATTCGGCTCTCAGATTGTTTGTGCCAAGCTTTGGCAGGTGGTACAAGACTGGCTGCCCCAGATTCTTGATAACTTTAGCTGCTTTTGAACTGTATCCAGGGTCAAGGAGGGAACATACTGTGATGGTGTCAAGTCTGCACAGGAGGGCAAAAAAAAAGATGGTATCTTAAAGGGAAGCTGAGATACCCAAAATGCCAGGCTCAGGTTAGGCAGTGGCTGGGTCCTGGCCTTGCACATCTCCATCTACCCCCTGATCACTGCTGTGGCTGTGGCCAGCAACATCAGAGACCTTAGCTCACTCTCCACCAGCCACACTGCATGTCCTGCTGTTCCTCTAACACCCCAAGCTCATTCCTACTCGGAACCTTTGCACTTACTGTTTCCCTAACCTTCAGCATGACTTGCTCTCTTGTGTATTCAGCTCTCTGACCAAATGCCATCTACCCAAGAGGGCTCTCCCTGACCAGCCCATCTAAGATGTCCCTCTCTAGTCCTTAATTCTGCCTTCCTTGTCTATATGACGTTCCTACCCCAAATCATATTTTGTGTTTGTTTGTTTATTCATTTATTGTCTGTTCCTTTAATATGGCAGGGATTTTATCTTGTTCACAGATTTATCCCTGATGTCTAGAATAGAGGCTCATAAATGGTTGGGTTCAAATCCTGGTTCCACTAACTGTGGGATCTTGGGCAACTTACCTATCGTTTTTTTCCTTCATATTCCTCAGCTGAAAAATGAGAATAAGAATTATATCTGCCTCAAGGGTTGTTATGAGAACTGATTGAATCAATGTATATAAAATCTTAGGTCAGGGCTTCCCAGGTGGGAAGAATCCGCCTGTCAATGCACGGGACACGGGTTCGAGCCCTGGTCCAGGAAGATCCCACATGCTGCAGAGCAACTAAGCCCGTGCACCCCAACTACTGAGCCTGCACGCTAGAGCCCGCGAGCCACAACTACTGAAGCCTGTGCTCCTAGAGCCCGTGCTTGGCAACAAGAGAAGCCACCACAATGGGAAGCCAGTGCACCGCAACGAAGTAGCCCCCACTCACCGCAACAAGAGAAAGCCCGCATGCAGCAAGGAAGACCCAACGCAGGCAAAAATAAATAAATAAAATTAATTTTAAAAAAACTTAGGTCAATGTCTGGGCCACAGGAAATAATTAGTATTAACTATGAATATTATTATATTCCCAGGAAGCTCATGACCTGTGTATTCTGAGGAGTGGGGAGTGGCATTCCTGACAGCTTGCAGGAATGAAGCAGTCATTTTTACTTCTCCAGGAGCCAAGATCCCCCTGCAGGCTCTCAACCAGAGTCCTTTTGTCTCCTCTGCACCTGCTCTCTGTTGCCCTCTGGAGGTCCTGGTTGGACACTGGTGAAAGCCAACTGTGTTAGGGACTCTGCAGATGATGTATTTCCTAGGGAAGAATGAGGCTTTACTGGATGGCAGCCCCCTTACTTAAGTTTGGCCCTTGACAAAACCGCCAGTGGAGCCATGTGGCAAACATGATTGGAAATCATTGAGACCACAGAAGCACTGTGGGTACCTAGGAATTCATCTCTCAGACCCCAAGAGGGACCCAGAGAAAGGCCACCCCTCCCCTCCCCCAGGCTGTACTTCCTGAGCCGGGGCATAATGCTCTGGTCACCTGGGCCAACCTAAGACACCCTGTAAAGCCACTCCTCAGATGAGCCAATGCCTCCTCCAGCCTGGTATTTTCTTTGCCTCCTTTCCTTTCCCCCAAATAACCAGACTATTCCATGTTTTGCCTCAAGGAGCGTGTATGAAAGCAGAAAGCAGAGACAAAATGAGCCTCTTCCCTTAGAGGAAGAGAAAAGACTCCTGGCTAACCCAGACTGAAGTGTAGGAGAGGATGTTCATGAGAAAGATCAAGGCTGTCCCCTACCCCTCATTCAAGGCTGCATGGAAACATGGAGGGGGACTCTGAGCTCCACGATGACCTGCAGGCACCAATGAACAAGGACTATATGGAACAAGAACAAATGACATCAAGTGTAGGGACCTATGTAGGTCCCTAAGAGTTGAGAACGCTGCAGTGCACCCCACTCCGACCCCAAAATGGAAACCACGAGGGACACTCAGAACAGACAGGGATTAAGTGTCAGCACCTTTTAAAAATGAGGGTTCAAAATATAGATGAAGAGTTTTAGAAACTCATGTTTCTTACAACCTTGAGTGCAGGGACCAAAACTGGTATTCCAAAGGATAGATTTTTTTAAGAAAATAGTGTTGGGGAAGTGTACTATTTCAAAAGTTACACTTAGAGGAGAAGTCTGGGCAGCAGACAAAGGCAGAAATCCAATCATTTGTTGGACTCAGCACATTTATCTCTGCTCTGAAATCAAATGTGATTGTCCCTTAATACTGGGGTTGAACTTGCAGCCGAGGTTGCCTTGGACAATCACCAGGTGCCCTCTTGTCTTGGCTTCATTATCAGCAGTGCCCTCTTTCATTCTCAAAAGGGATGCAGTCTGGGCAGTAAGTTATATGGTTACTCTGCTCAAGATTTTTAAATGAGTGATCCCATGGGCTGGCCAACTCTGAGTGAGGTGCTATGAAATAGAAAGTAAGGATTTCCAGGCAAGGGTGGCTGGAGGCTGTGGGACAATGAAGCTCTGGATGGGCTGAGAATCTCACCTGGACAGGAAAGGAAGGGGCACGTGTTACATGATGAGAGGAGTTGTGGTGAGGTTGAAGGTCAGGTGTTGTGTGGAGTTGAGAGGACAGTGGTGGGGGTCAGAGTGGAAAGTTTGAACTTAATATTTCAGACATGGAGTAGCGCAGGGCAATGGCATGGTCTGAGTTATGACCACGGGAGCAGGTAGGAGAAATGGAACCTCATTGCATTTGGGGATAGGAATTGGGCAACTAACAGGAGACATGGAAGCAGGACTGGCTGCTCTATACCTTTTTGCTCCTATTGAATTTTGAATCTTTTTACTATATTATCTTTTCAAAAATACATAAATAAAATTAAAATATAAAGGAATCCAGGCTTCTAGGTCAACAGTGGAATCATTTTATCAAGTTTTTAAAGCCCCACCAGTAAAACAAGTTGCCTTTAAACATTTGAAAAGATGCTCAACCTTATTCACTTATAAAAAAGAAAAATAGGGAAATTAGAGCCACAGTGAAATATCATTTTTCACCTTCAGATTGGCAAATATCAAAAGGTTTCACAACAGCAAGAGTGGAAGGAAATGGGTCCTCTTCCACACAGCAGTTGGACAGACGGCAGATGGGTACAGGCTCTACGGCACCACTTCGGCAATATTCATAACACCTGAAAATGCACATACCTTTGGGTAGCAGCTATTCCTGTGTAGAAAGTTATCTTACAGATACACTCCGACCTGTGGACAAAGACACATATGTGGTTTGAGGCAGTTACTCACCTTCCTGCACTTACGTCAGAGGGTTATCAGGGGAATTAAATGATGTAACACATGGAAAGGAAGTTAAAGAAAGCCTGGCACATAGTAAGTGCTCAGTAAATGCCAGCTGTTATTATTACAGCATTGTTCATGACAGCAAAACACTGGAAACAACATGAATGTCTATCAAGAGGGGACTGATAAAATAAGTTTTGTCTTACATTGAAAAAATCACAAAGATTTTAAATACAATGAGGATATTCTTTAAACAGTGCTATGGAATGATCTTTTTAAAATGTTGTTAAATGGAAAAAAAACAAAGTGTAGAGGAATGCTTGTGATTTGTCACTATTTGTGTGTGGGGTGTGCCTAGAGGTGCACAGTCTCTCCAGGGATGAAGTCACAAGAAACTGGTAACAGTGATGATTCCTGGGAGGGACAGTGAGAGGCAGGAGCTCAAGGGCTACTGCATAACCTCTTGTACCTTTTATATTGTCCATCATAGGGATGTATTCTCTAGTCAAAAACAATTAAACAAATTGGGGTATATGTCCAAAATGTTGAAAGCAGGGACTCAACTAGATACTTGTATGCCATTGTTTGTAGCAGCATTATTCACAATAACCAAAAGGTGGAGACAACCCAAATGTTTATTGATAGGTGAATGTATAAACAAAGTGTGGTTTATCTATACAATGGAATACTGTTCAGCCTTAAAAAGGAAGGAGAGTCTGACACATGCTAAAACATGGATGAAACTTGAAGACATTAAGTGAAATAATCCTGTCACAAAAGGACAAATACTTGTATGATTCCACTTCTATGAGATACTTAGAATAGCCAAATTCATAGAAACAGAAAACAGAATAGTGATTACCTGAGGCTAGAAGGAAGGAGAAATGGGGGGTTAGTGTTTAATGGGTACAGAGTTTCTGCCGGAGATGATGAAAAAGTTCTGGAGATGGATGGTGGTGCTACAAAGTGAATTTACTTAATGCCACTGAATTGTACACTCAAAAATGGTTAAAATGGTAAACTTCATATTATGTACATTTTATCACAAAAAACAATTAAATAATTTTAATAATAAAAATAGTCATTTTTAAAATTTTGATCTGAGTTATGTTAAATGCAGAGGTTAATTATGAGGAGATGTATCGAATGAGCCACAACAAAGAATGGTCCTATCGAAAAAAGGACTCGGTCTCCAAATCCTGGCATTTTTCCATGCCAGTTTCTCCTGTTCCGCTGAATGGCTCTTGGGGGATTCATGGTACAGAGCAGAGGTGACAGGCTGAGCCAGGACCATGGGAGGAGGGCAGCTTCATCCAAGACAGGGAAGAAAATGGAAGGGAAGAGGTGATGGTTGGGGCAGAAGTAGAGGAAATTCCTGCCAGACCACATAGACTTTCTCCATGAGGAATGTTGGGGGTAGATTTTGAGGGGGCTAAAAAAGCTTGGTCTTTGAGGGGAATCACAGCGGGGCCAGACCAGGGATGAGTAAAAGAACCACCACTTTCCTCTGAGGAGCCTGGTGACACTGTAGATCACAAATGTGTAGAGAGAATTTCCTCTCCTCTCGCCTCTTCTCCCTCCCCAGGCAACAACGTTGAAGGGGTTGCAGACCCCTGGTAGCTAAATAAGTGAGGAAGACCAGACTCCCCATCCAGACCACCAACTACCATAGGCTTCTCTTCTTCAACAACACCAAGCTGGGATTGGGAAGAGGCCTCCGTTTTAAGTTGAAACTGAAGTTTGGGTTATTATTGGGATGGACATGATCATTACTGAAAAAAGACTGAGACCAAGGGTGACCAGAACAATCATGTGACTTGTCTAAATTTCATCCAGTGGCAGAGCAAGATCTAGACCTACAGAATAAATTTTAGAAAGCAACAAGAAGGGCTTCCCTGGTGGCGCAGTGGTTGAGAATCCGCCTGCCATTGCAGGGGACACGGGTTCGATCCCTGGTCTGGGAAGATCCCACATGCCGCGGAGCAATTAAGCCGGTGCGTCACAACTACCGAGCCCGCGTGCCACAACTACTGAAACCCGCGCGCCTAGAGTCCGTGTTCCACAACGAGAGAAGCCTCCGCAATGAGAAGCCCGCGCACTGCAACGAAGAGTAGCCCCCTCTCGCTGCCACTAGAGAAAGCCTGCGCCGCAACGAAGACCCAACGCAGCCAAATATAAATAAATTAATTTTTAAAAAAAGCAACAAGAGGCAGAAATCAAGTTACTTCCTGATTTTATCTGATGAGTCGTGCTTATTCAATGGAACAGTTATACAGTATTATTTTCAGTTGTTAATTGAAATGCATGCATCTCGCATCTCCCCCTAGATTGTAAGTTCCCTGAAGGCAGGTCCCACGTGCTATTTATCCTCATACTGCCCCCACAGCCTAGCAAAGTGCCTTGTGTGTACACAGTGGGCACTGAAATGGCTGCTGACCAAGAGGGCTTACCCCATAGGAAGCAGCACCGGGCCATTAGTGTGCTTACACAGTACCTAGCACAGAGCAGGTGAGCAACAAGACCTGGTTGAGTTGACATGACTCTTCCTAAAGAGAGAGCCTGTGTTCTAGGAAGTATGATAGAAAATGATATTGCTCTCACACCAGTCAGAATGGGCATCATCAAAAAATCTACAAACAACAAATGCTGGAGAGGGTGTGGAGAAAAGGGAACCCTCTGGTACTGTTGGTGGGAATGTAAATTGGTACAGCCACTATGGAGAACAGTATGGAGGTTCCTTAAAAAACTAAAAATAGAACTACCATACGACCCAGCAATCCCACTACTGGGCATATGCCCTGAGAAAACCATAATTCAAAGAGAGTCATGTACCAAAATGTTCATTGCAGCTCTATTTACAATAGCTAGGGCATGGAATCAACCTAAGTGTCCATGGATAGATGAATGGATAAAGAAGATGTGGCACATATATACAATGGAATATTACTCAGCCATAAAAAGAAATGAAATTGAGTTATTTGTAGTGAGGTGGATGGAACTAGAGTCTGTCATACGGAGTGAAGTAAGTCAGAAAGAGAAAAACAAATACCATATGCTAACATATATATATGGAATCTAAAAAACAACAAAAAAATGGTCATGAAGAACCTAGGGGCAAGACGGGAATAAAGATGCAGACCTACTAGAGAATAGACTTGAGGATATGGGGAGGGGGAGGGGTAAGCTGGGACAAAGTGAGAGAGTGGCATGGACATATATATGCTACCAAACGTAAAATAGATAGCTAGTGGGAAGCAGCCACATAGCACAGGGAGATCAGCTCGGTGCTTTGTGACCACCTAGAGGGGTGGGATAGGGAGGGTGGGAGGGAGGGAGACGCAAGAGGGAAGAGATATGGGAACATATGTGTATGTATAACTGATTCACTTTGTTATAAAGCAGAAACTAACACACCATTGTAAAGCAACTATACTCCAATAAAGATGTTTAAAAAAATAAAATGATGTTGCAGGTTGCCCAGACTTAAGGTAAAAGAGGCAGAGATGAAGGAGGTATGGATGGTCATTTTCTATTTCTCTGTTAGGGCTGTTCTTGTACTGGATTAAGGAGAAGAAGGCTAAACCACAAGAGGAGGGTGAGTCAGACCTAGTTTACAACCTGTTATACCAGAAGTGAGTATTGCAGTGCCTTATTAGGCCTCAAACCAAGCTGAATTCATTTTTTATTAAGAGAATCTTAAAGGGCTCCTGTCCTCAAGGTTATATAAAATCATCCCAATCATCTACTTTTGAGATAATAAATCAATAGAAGCACAGAGTCCAATTCTTTAGATAGGGAAGTATATCTCAAGTAGCTCAAGGAGCAACCATTTCTACAATGAAGGTTGAGAAAAGGAAACCCGAGACCAGTCGATTCTGGTTTGGGGAGTGATAACATTGGAGAACACACTCTACTGTCTGATTCTTGTCATGACATCACTCATGCTGCAGTTATCTCCTTTGTTGGCATGGCCTCCATCCCTGTTGGGAGGTAAAAGAGATGTTTGAGTGGCTCCATTACTAAGTGTAAGTAGTTGATTACTGCCTCTCTGGGAAAATGAACTTGACTGAAAGGAGAGTGGGCAAGCATTCAGTCAAGCAACAAACCACTTACTGAGTGCCTGCAATTGATGGGGAAAGATGTTCTCTCCTTGGACTGGTCCATCCAAAATAAGTTGGGAGGTGAGAGGGAGAAAGACCATAGTTGGTGGGTCTTTAGGGTACTCCTGAGGTAATCCCTCAGGTCATGAGCTTAGAGCTCAGTTCCAAATTCCAGGATGCCTGCTTAGAGAGACAGTAAAACACACTTTCTCAGGGACAAAAGCCCACAGAGCCAAGGGCTCAGGGTTTCTGAGTCAGAATTTCATCAAGGGCTGGGTGACACTTTCTTTAGAAAGCCATCTGATCTCCAGGGGTCCTGATACACAAGAACTATGCAGCCTGTTCCATCTAGGGAGACAGATGTGGACTCGGCACCCCCTCCCCCGGCCTCTCATGCACCCCTCCCTCTTGCTGCCTCAAGAGCCCCAGAAGCGGGTCCTTCCTAAAAGGGTGCGTCCCTCAGGCCTGAAAGCTTAGCTGAAGTGGGGATTTTTGTACAAGTCCCATGTTCCCTGGATTTTTAGGAGCCTCCAAAAAGATGCTATGAATAATCATTACTGAACTGGAAGAAGCGTGAAGTAGGCACAGGACTAACCTCTGTGACTTCCATGGCTGAAAAGCATGGATTTAAGAGGGGTAGTTAGACCTCCATGCAGGGAATATAACTATTCTCAGCCCCTCACTGTAGAAGTCTGACACTGCACAGACGCACACACGCATACATGATTCCTTCTCTGAAGGCAGAGATGGGAGCACAGAAAAGCAACACTACTATAGGACAAACTGGTCATTCTCTTACTTGTCCTTTACCGTGTTCGAATAGTCATAGATTAATTTAAACAATTAGATTGTCTCTTATCTTTGCTCTCTAAGTCTTGCACAGACCGTTAGCAAAAAGCAATAATATTCTCACGTGACCCTCGGTGGGCTGGGGATTCCTGCCTATACTACTAAGTTCTTTCACTCACATCCCCAAACCAAAACATACAACCAAGCTGTAACTCCATATATTTAAAATTCACTCTACTCACCCCCAGTGCAGCGGCCTGTTGCTCCTGGGCCCTTGAATCCAATCTCTTTAAGGCGGGCCTTGCATTTGGAACCCACCCGTCACTTCTTTTTCTACTTTTGCTATTAAGATAGCCCCTCCACTATTGCTTCACCAACCATCTATTTTAGAATCAAAAGGTCTTTGTCTATTCATAGACTCTGTAAAAGTAACATTCATTTTATGTTTTTTAATCTACTGTCTGTGTCTTCCATGATTCTCATTGGCTTATCTAATCAGCATGTTCTAGGGAGGCTTATTATTTGCTGGTTTAGCTTGTCCAAGCACAACAGGGCCAGCCGAGGCATTTACTCAAGGAGAATCAACTTCTTAAAATAGGCAATCCTAGGGAAGGATGTCAGACATTTTGCCTCTTCTCTCCATAAGCCTGAGATTAAGGAGAATGTTCCACATCCCACTGCCACTCCAGCTCTGCAAACCCCAATTCCTGACTTTTCAGAGAAGGATACAGAAAAGGAAAACCAAAGAACAAACCAAACCCTGCCTGCAAGAAAAATGTTGCATACTTTCTGATTTTTCTAGGTTTTATGCTGATTTTTGCCCTCATTTTATTACTTCCTTCTTCGTAAGTAGGAAACATAAGATGAGGGAGCAGTAAGTGGAAAATAGGAAGTTTGGAGAGAGGAGAGAAAGGAGAGACAGTGAATGGGAAGTGAAAAGAAAAAAAGCAAGTGGGAGTGGGAGGCCAGGCACCAGCACAGGGAGGGGGCAGGAAGCATGCTGGGAAGTCTCTGGCAGTTTGGGAACTCCAGGAACCAAGCACTGGGCTTGATACTACACATACCTTCCCTTATTTAACTTCCTCAATGGTTCTGCCAGGACAGCATTTTCATCCCCAACCTTGTAAACATAGAAACTCAGGTTCAGAGAGGAGGGGCTGGAAGCCCATTGAAAAATGAATTCCACTCCTCTTATTCCACAGGCCCTTCTGTGGATTTTCTGTGTCGTCAGACCTGTATTCCAGGGTTTAATTCCCTTTCACATAGGAAATTTATCTCCTGGTTTAAAGTCTTACTTTATTCCTAGATCATGTGGAGTTTTCCCTCAACAGAAAAGCCACACTCTTGGACCTAGTCTTGCCTGCAGGAGACAGTGGAACATGTTCTGGAGGCCATGGCTGAGCCATCGCGTTAACCGTACATCCTAGTTCTCTTCACAATCCAAGGAATGAAAGACTAGCAAGATGACGATGGCCAACTCATCCCAGTTTGCCTGAGACTTTCCTGGTTTAAGCACTGAAAAGTCCAGTGACCAAGGAAACCCCTCAGGCTCAGGCAGACCAGGACAGCCTAAGCCAGAAGACATACAGACTTTTGCCTCAGGGAGTTTCCAGCAGGCCAGAGATTCAACAAATTCACAAGCAGAAGAGTGTGAGGCCCCTAAAGAAGCACATAGGGAGGAAGGCATTCAGTAAAAGAGAAACTATGTGTGTTTGGAGAATTAATTCGTTCCACAAATGGTCATTTCTTGCCTTCTAAGAGCATTTGAGGCAGAGGCAAGGAGCCACATAAATGAAGAACTGAGAGGTGGAAGAACGCAATATATCCTGGGAATATGGACGTGGTTTCCCTGGCACGGGGCAAATTTGGGGAGAAAAAGGTTTGGGCCTGTAAGATAAGCTGCGCCATTCTAGAGAGAGGAATAAACATCAGCAAATGTGTCTAACTCAAAGGCATGTGGAATGGGACTCTGTACAAGAATGGAGTGATTGGCGTCAGAGTAGACTGTAGCACAGGTGGGAAGACCAATGGGGACATTACTGTCAAGCATTCAAGTGAAACCCTTTGGTTTCTACGCACCCAGGTTTTGTCTAAACCATTTGGATATTTACTTCAGATTATTTTAGCTTCCAATTTTTGTTTTTGTTTTTGACTTCATAGAGGTATTTGAGGGTGAGCTTTATCCTGGATTGGGGAGGGAACAAGAAGATATGGGATAGGTAGCTTTCCCTCCAGGATGCACAAAGGGAACAGGTTTGCAGGCTGAGGATATGTGTGAATTTTAAGGAAGTCAAATTTATCCATATTTTTCTTTAAGGTTTCTAGGTTTGTTGTCAATCTCAGAAATGCTTTAACTATCCCCAAGTTTAGGTACACCTATATTTTCTTCTAGTTCTTTTCTGGTTTTGTTTTTTCTGGACTTTAATTTGGTATATGCTATAAGATAAGGATTTAACTTTATTATTTTTCCCAAGTGTTACATCGCCATTTGTCAAACTTTGTACCCTGTACGCACTGGTTCAAAATACTACCTTTCTCAAATACTAAATGTTTGTGTGTGCTGAGTCTGTGCTCAGCCAACCATCCCGATAGCATATTCTATACTCAGTCTCCTTTTCCTACTACCTACTCTCCTCTCAAGCCACTGTGCTCTGACTGCCGTCCCCATGGTGCCACAAACCTTTCTCTAACAAAGCTCATCATCAGACTCCTAATTGCAAAAGCCTGTGGATGCTTTTCAGGTCTTTTCTTGATGGATCTCTCTGTACATTTGACATTGTTGGCAATTCTTTCCTTCTTGAAATCCCTTCTTTTGGGGTGATTTTGTTTGCCTGTTTGTTTTGGTAAATTTGGGGGACTTCTTGGTCATTGGGTATGTGCATCTTCACCTTTGCTAAATAACACCACAGTGTTTTCCAGAGGCGCTGTAGCAGTGTGCCATAGTCTAATTAGATTAAAGACAAAGTTGGTATATCTGGGACACTCTGGGTCTCTGCCCCCTGGCATTTGCTCAGTTCCCCTCTTTTATCTTCTCCCCACAAATTTTCTCCTCTCTCCTGTGAGCTTGCATCCTGCTGCTGGCCTAAGCCAACTCCACCACCATCACCACTCTCCGCTGAAACACAAACCAGTTGAGAGCTTTAAAGACTCACCTTCCTAAAACCTCATTTTTGCATTTTGTTCCCTGTTCCAAAATCAATAGTGGCTTCACAGGAGAGTCAAATAAAGTCTGAACTCCTTGGATTGGCACCCAAAGCCCTCCCCTGCCTGGCTTCCTCATTTTTTCCAAGACTTATCTCCCCCCACTCCCAAAGGGAGTGCACTTGAATCCAACCCAAGGGCACTCACCCTGCTGGTGAGGGTGTAAACCAATACAGGCACTCTGCAAAAACAATGTGGCAATGTTTAATAAAGATGAAAATACACATACTGAATGACCAAGCAGCTTCACTTGAGTATGTGTGTACCAGGGCACATGAACAAGGATGTTTATGTAGCATTGTTTGTAGGTGCTCAAACATGGAAGCAACCCAAATGTCTATCAAGAGTAGAATGCATAAGTATGTTCCAGTCTCTGCAGCCTTCTTCACTCTGTCCCCCCACTGACCCTAGGTCAGTGGGCATGTTTCTTTTTCAGATGTATCTTCATTTAAAACAGGAGCCCAACTACCTACTTCCAAAATAGAAAGTTAGGATATTTTTCCACTGAAAACTGAATTTCCAATATCATTGTATTAATATGTAGGAAAATTCTCTTTAACAAGCTGTGGTCATGTTTTACCATTCTGTTAACCTAAGTGCTCCTTTTCTTTTTAAATTAACTTTAGGGCTTCCCTGGTGGCGCAGTGGTTGAAAATCCACCTGCCGATGCAGGGGACATGGGTTCGAGCCCTGGTCTGGGAAGATCCCACATGTTGCGAAGCAACTAAGCCCGTGCACCACAACTACTGAGCCTGCACTCTAGAGCCTGCGAGCCACAACTACTGAGCCCACGCACCACAACTACTGAAGCCCGCGTGCCTAGAGCTCAAGCTCCACAACAAGGGAAGCCACCGCAATAAGAAGCCCACGCACCGCAACAAAGAGTAGCCCCCAATCGCCCCAACTAGAGAAAGCCCGTGCGCAGTAACGAAGACCCAACACAGCCAAAAATAAAATAGATTTTAAAAATAATAATAGGGCTTCCCTGGTGGCGCAGTGGTTGAGGGTCCGCCTGCCGATGCAGGGGACACGGGTTCATGCCCCGGTCTGGGAGGATCCCACGTGCCGCGGAGTGCCTGGGCCCGTGGGCCATGGCCGCTGAGCCTGTGCATCCAGAGCCTGTGCTCTGCAATGGGAGAGGCCACAGCAGTGAGAGGCCCGCGTACCGAAAAAAAAAAAATAATAATAATAATAATAATGATAAATTAACTTTTAAAAATGTACACACGTTAAATGGAGTATAATCTATAAAAGTATTGACTCATTATGTTGTACACTTGAAACTAATATTGTAAGTGGACTATACTTCAATAATAAGTAAATAAATAAAATAGCACTTCAATAATAAGTAAATAAATAAAATAGCATATGTTAGAAATAATAAAATAAAATCATATTTATATACAGTAAAATCCATTCTCCTTTGGGGTTCAAGTCTGTGAGTGTTTAATGCATACAGCTTATCCTTTGTTTTTTGTTTTTTTTTTACAAAGGAGTATCAAGATGGGTTTAAAGTAATTTTTCTTAGATACTGTTCACTGGGGCTTTGGAAAACAAAGTTTGACTTCACAACTTAGTAGGTAGGTTGAGTTCATGAAAGTGCAGTTCCACCTATTGGTCCTTCCTCAACTGTTTAAGTAGGTACTGATTGCCTGCCAGGATGGCCAGTCCTGGGCTGACCCTTTCCACTAAGATCAGAAGGATCGCTCCTGACAAAACAGGACTGGCTTTTACTGTCTATAGGAAATTGACAAGCTGTCACTGCAGATGAAGGATCCAGCCAAGGATCTTTCAAAACCAGGTGTTCCTGGCTGCCAAGTACAAAGGTGACCTAAAACTCCAAAGGAGGGTCTGCCATATCTGAGCTACCTTGTCTTCTAGAAAGTGTCAAGATTTGATGGCATAAGCATTGAGGGAGAGTGAATACTTGTCCCCTCACTTCTCCAAGAAAGACAGGGAACATTGAACCAGTAATCATATAGTTTTCAAAGTACATTAAATCAGCTAAATTAACCGTTTAACCATAAGCCCACCATTCCATTCCATTTGCTCTGACATTATGCAAAAAAAAAAAAAATCAAAATTGGCATTGTTAGAAAAAAAGCCTAGAAGTACCTACCTAATGGTAGACCAGCCACTACCTTGCCCACCCCTTTCACCCCTTCCCACTCCAGCTGTTTTGACCTTTCTACTTCAATGGGTGACTTCACAAAAATGGGATGCTAGGCCTCACCAAGATGGTGACCTTGATGGCCAGCTTCTCTGGGTAGGTAGGATGTAGCAGCTCCTACAAGTCTCCAGGTGATGCTGATGATGTTGGTCAGGGGACCATACTTGGAGAATCACTGCTCTAAATCTAACTAATAATTTATAGGAAATATGAAAGGTAGAGTAACCTATTAACACCATGAGGACGCATTATAAAAACAGACTCAGAGAAATTGTTCCTTCAACAAATAAATTATAAGGAAAAAGCAAGCAAAAAAGAATCTAGGGATTAAAGGAAACAATAGGCATGGAGAGCAGGGCCAAGACAGTGGCCCAAAGTACAAGCCTTGTCCTGCGCATGAAGCTGGATGTCAATGTCTACCAGATTCTGCCCCAGGCCTCCAATGGTGGCTACAGGCTGGAATTCAGGCCAGTCTGCTTAGACTGTTCACTTTAAAAGGAAAGACTGCTTATATCAACTCGAGTATAAAATATCAGGAGAACTGTTTGCTCAGGCACCAGTAGAACAATATCCTGGCTGAGGAGACAGTGACAGATTCCAGGTTCTATTTTGCAATCTAGCTCCAGGATGACACTGTACATAGTGCTTTCATTGGCATTTGCTTCATAGATCAGGGTGATGTCTTTGACTTTAATATCCCTTTGCAAAAATCACTTCAGGTGGGTAAAGCAGGTATCTGAGATATCCTAAGAATCTCAGGAAATGGCTGCTCATCCCAAGTTGAATCTGGGCTTTAAGGAAGGACAGATCATCAAGTTAAATAATGGGAACATTATGACCAAAAGATGACGTTTCCCAGGACTACAGGGATTGGAGGCCTAAGTTTACTCCCAACCCCACCTAGAAGCAAAGTCACTATTCTCCCTCCATCCTCTAAGACCGACATCAGCAATCATGTCGTCCCACCACCCATCCAAATCTAACCATGGAAGCAGTGATGCAGATTTCCCTTTAGGGTGGGATTCTCCTGCTGCTGTCATGACACCAGCTCCAGTCATTGAGTAATGACTTGGGGAGACCTTGGCACTGCACCCAGCTCTGTTCCAAACCTGGCACCCCAGCCATCCAACTGAGTCTAAGTCTGAAATAGCACTGGCAGGACATCAAGGACATACTTGAAGAATAAAAATGTCCTTGAGAAGATAGGGAAGAAAACCCCACCTTTGAGGAAGAAAATGAAGAAAGAGGAGGAGGTGCGGAAGGTAGACCTGGTAAAAGAAACTTTTTTCTAAAGAATTACAAGAATGATGTATGGGTTTGGGGATGATTAGAATCCTTATACTAAGCCAGTGGATAATCTTGAAGACTTTGTCATAGAGTTCATCACTGAAATGCGTCAAGGAAACATCAATTGGAAGACAAGGTCAAGTACAAATTGAAGATATCTTTTTTTTTTTTTAATGTTTATTTAGGCTGCTCCGGGTCTTAGTTGAGGCATGTGGGATCTTCGTTGCCACGTGTGTGACCTTTAGTTGTGGCCTGCAGACTCTTAGTTGCAGCATGTGGACTCTTAGTTGTGGCATGCATGCGGGATCTAGTTCCCTGACCAGGGATTGAATCCAGGCCCCCTGCATTGGGAGCAGCAGTCTTACCCACTGGACCACGAGGGAAGTCCCAGATATCTTCTTCATCTGAAAGGATCCCAGGAAGTTTGCTGAGGTTAAAGTCTTGCTTACTATGAATGAAGAACTGAAGCTTCTTTTATAATTTTAAATTTCTGAAGCTTCATTATTTTCTGGGGCAACCATAAATAGTAACAATATTTTCTACAGTAAGGTCCTGACACCTAACCATGTAAATAAAAGAAAAAGAAACACAAGATTTTCATGTCTTTGATTTTTGAGTGATATTTGAGATTTTAATTGCCTGCCTTTATAATACCATACTCAAATTACTTATTGGGTTTTAATGACCACACAAAAGCTAAAGTATCTTGCAAACCATGTAGCTCCTTCTGACTTTTGACTATCTGAATTAAGTATTACGTGTCTTTGTGCCATTGTAGGCTATACTATAACTGTTTAATATGTGAAATATAAATGTCACCTTGGACCCTATAAGTGAAAATGTGTTTCATGTATTCTCATTTCCAGACAACAGCAATTAACAGATTATTAAGGATAGTGAATTAATTTGTGTTTCTCTTTTGTAAGAATGTTTATCTGTCTCAAAAGATAACTTGTTTTAATATTTTCTTCAGATAGCGAGTGATTTTTTTTTGAGAAACTAAGTTTCACATGAATGCTTCAGAGTTGGAAGGCTTTTTTTTATTTAAAAGCTTTGGGGCTTATACATACTATTTGTCAAGTTGGAGGAGAACCCATTTTCCCAGATCAGATTAAAGCTTCTAAAATAAATGCTTTCAGTAGTGGCTGGAATGGCATTGCTTAAAAAGCTGACAGCCCAGGGGCTTCCCTGGTGGTGCAGTGGTAGAAAGTCCGCCTGCCCATGCAGCGGACACAGGTTCGTGCCCCGGTCCGGGAGTATCCCACGTGCCGTGGAGCGGCTGGGCCCGTGAGCCATGGCCGCTGAGCCTGCGCGTCCGGAGCCTGTGCTCCGCAACGGGAGAGGAGAGGCCACAACAGTGAGAGGCCCGCGTACCGCAAAAAAAAAAAAAAAAAGTTGACAGCCCAATAAGCATTTGGTATAGTATTTTATTAATATTTGTTAGGACTTGTTCATTGTGGAAAAGTGTCCTTGACTAAAATCAAATATAGCTATGGAAATCAGTTGCTCAACTTACTGCCGTTCAGGATACACAGATTTTGAAATTGCATTTAAAGGGATCAATGAGTGCTATTATTTGTGAAACTGAACATTTTGTGTGCTGCTTATAAACATTATCTATCAATCAGTACTTGGGAAAGTTCTACTTTCTTAACCTATTAATACCAGGAATAAAATATGAAAAATTAAACAGAAAACAAATTACCCTGGGGGCACAAATCTTTGAGAAGTTGGAAATACCTCCCTCCCCCAGAACTAGAATTACTGGGCAATCTTTTTCTTAGCTTCCCCATTTCATGCGGAAGCTGGTTTATGCCATTCCCTTTGTTGTTGTGCAGCCAAGATTAACAAGATGGGAATAGTGGGTCATACCACACTCATGGCTGACTCTGAAGGGCTCAGCAAGCCAGGGAGAAATGACCTCTAACGTCTGTAAAATTCGCCTTTCAAGTTCCACAACTTATTTCAGAGTCATCTCATGACCCTCATGTGTCTCTTTGTAAAGTCCTATTTAGCAATTTCAGGGGACAAAAAAAATCTTGCCACTTCCTTCTCCACTAAGCCAATTCTCTGAAAATGGATAGACTGGCCTCAGTGTTTATAAATCCAGAATTTTCACAGGGATAGGGATGGAAAAAGTCATCTTTTCTGGTCACTGTTCTATACTCTTCCTCACTGCATCCAGTGCTGACTGCAGCTCCATCACTCTCTTGCACGTTTACATGTCTCTTCCTATGATAAAAGGGTTGTCTGTGGCACCTCCACTATTCTGTTTGTTGAAAAGTGCAGCATCTTTGGCCAGTTTGGTGTGGCTTGAATGAAGGAAGTTCAAAGGGCCGTTCTAAGTTACATTCTATGGAAGTGTTTATTTTCTTATAGCTCCATCCAGTTGCTGCATTTGAAGAAAAGCTTTACTTGGTATTTGCCCCATATTTAAAGTCAAAGGGTTTAGAATTTTGAACCTGACCTGTGGAGCAGAGGTTGAAAGCACGTAACTCTTGTTTAATACCCACGTTCCCTTACTGCCTGGGTATCTATCTGACCCCTTTCCACAAACATTTTTTCAATCCTTTCAAATCTTCAGTATAAATTTGTTACATCTACCGTCATTTGTAAAGTTGGAGAGTCACTGCTTCAGCTATTTGACAGACTTCCCAAAGTGAAGGGTTTGATACCCATTACCTAGAGTATCTCAAAAGCAAGTTGCTCTCCCATCACTTTCCTTTCCCACTGCCCAGCCTTTCTATATACAATGCTGGGAGGAAAGTGCTCCTTCTCAGGTGATGGGCACTATATATTTGGTATATTAATGGGTAATCTGAGGCAAAAGCAAGAGGATATAATTTCTTTCCTCAACACCAATTTGGATGCTGTTATGGACTGAATGTCTGTGTCCCCCAAAATTCATATGTTGAAATCTAATCCCCAATGTGATGTATTTTTCCAAGTAAAAGCTTTGGGAGGTAATTAGGTCAGAAAGGTGGAGCCCTCACGAATGGGATTAATATCCTCATAAAAGGCCAGAGAACTAGCTTATTCTCTTTCTGCCATGTGAGGATATGAAGAGGTCAGCTGCCTGCAACCAAAAGAGCACTGTCTCCAGAACCTGACCGTGCTGGCACCCTGATCTCAGACTTCCAGCCTCCAGAACTGAGAAATCAATTTTGGTTGTTGCTAAGTGACCCAGTTTATGGTATTTTGTTATAGCAGCCCAAGCTAAGACAGATGCTCACACCCTGAATGAAGGAAATCCTTATATTTCATTTCAAAATATATTCTCTCTCCTTGACTTCCATCTTTTATCTCCTAACGACTCTGGGTCCATTTTTTTTTTCATTGTACTCCCCCTCTGGCCAATCTATCCTTGCAGAGCCATGGCAGGACATCTTTAAATTCATGTTTTTCATAGAAAACACTAAAAGGAAAATCCCTACAATCACTAGTGACTACGTACTGGGAACCTCTGTTCTCAATCTTCCTCCACGTTGTGTTCTTTGTATTCTCGGGATAACATAAGCTGTATTTGAATTGCTGACACACTGAAAATGAAGTTTAAGATATATGCATATAAAGTATATGCTGTATTGGTACACACTAATGGTAATTTAGAATATGGAACTCAAAAGACAACTATTTGTAGCATATATCTTTTTCTTGAACCTTACCCGAATACACATACTATAATACAAAACATTTATAAGACAATCAGGGAAATTTGAACACGGGATATTTGATGAATTTTTTTTTTTAGGTGCAATAATGGTATTGTAGTTTTCTTAAGTGCTCTTTTAGGGATACTAAAATACTTTTGGATGAAATGATGTCTGGGATTTGCTTCAAAATAATCTGGGGGTAGAGGAGAGTGAAGAAGAGCTACACAGAGGAAACAAGATGGATCATGAAACAATGAATATGGGCACATGGAGATTCATTACACTCTACTCTCTTCATTTGTATGTTAAAATTTCCCACAGTAAAAAGTAACAAAACACAGGGTGGCAGACATATATTTACTCTGACACCAGTTATTTGCGCGAGATGAGTCCAGGTCTCACCCCCAAACTCCCCAGCCTTCTGGAGAGAAATGGAGGCCGAACATCCCAGGCTACCCGCCTGAGTACCTCAGCAACAGAGGCTGGCTGTCCCTGGGAGCAGCACTGCCTGTTTCCGTTGTCACATGTGGTAGAGATGAAGGAAGCCTGGGTGAATGGACATGCTTCTCAATATACATAGAGGAGGAGAGGGCTACATGGAGTTTAACATCCACAGGGAGGCAGGAGAGGCTGCTCACCCTCAGATTCCACGTTCTCTAGGTGTTCTGGGCCTACCTGACAGGGTTCAAGGTATTCGGTGCTATGAAGCTTCCCCAGTTGGGCACGTGGGGCTGTAGAGCACACAGGCTCCTGGCTCACTTGCAGCTCCAAGGCTGAGTAGGGCAGAATTGACCCTGGGTCCTTGCACATTTCCTAGGATTAGCCAGCAGAGACTAGGGTCTCTGTATCGCACCCACTCCTGCTTCCCACTCCGCGACAGCACAGAAAATGGGAACCACGAAGGTATATTCAAACTGGGGTGAGGGAGGAGTGCCATGAACATTTGACTCTTCCCCAGCCTTGGCCTGCTAACAGTAGGAGGAAACAGTGCCTAGATGGTAGAAAATAGGATGGTAACCACCCATGAAAACAAGCCAAAAACTGGGGCACTGAGGATTGCCTGTCCTTTGGAGCCCAAAATATGATGATTTGTGTCACAAGTGCATGTCTTGGGAATGTGGCTGCTTGCATTTTATTTCCTTTTCATTTGTTCAATATCATCCTCCCCCCGTACCGTTTCCTATTGAGTACCTGTGTCAAACACGCTTTCTCATTTAACCTTTCCCTGAAGATTACGAGGAAAAAATACCACTTGAGGAAGGTGCTATTAGCCTCATATTACAGATACAGAAACTGAGGTTGAGAAGTTAAGCAACTTCCCTTAAGTTCATACAGCTTACAAGTGTAAGAGCTGGGATATAAGCCTTATACTTACTTCACAAAGTTGTCTCCAGGTTGGGGAAAGTGACGTTGACCCTGGAAATCCGCCGAAGAACCCCAAAAAGAGAGGGGCTCATAGGAGACAAAACTGAGACTGTGTTCTTGTATCACAACTGGCAGTTCTGGGTGTAGATGGATCAAAGAAGACTGTTCCCATGCTAGGCACCATCCTTGGTACACATAGTGCCTCACTAGGCCTCCCTCCCCACCACCACATCCTAACCGTTTCCAGAAATCTCCTGGGCTCCATGAGCAGCTCCCATTATCATCTACAGGCAATGATGCTTGCGTCAGCTATCTGTCATCCCCTGGCCACCCAACTTCCACCACTGAATAACGGGAAATAGTAGTGCACACGTGCTGCTCTCTCCCCTTTCTCGTCACCACAACCCAGTTCCTTTTCCCTCTATTCCACCAATAGAGGGAGCTCTGACCAGCTCACCGGGCCTCTCAGAATCAGATGCCACTTTCTGAACTCAGGCCCATTTGACCACTGAGCAATACAAGAAACTATCAACTACCTCCCCCAAATCTCCCTCTTCCTTGGCCCTGTGACACTTCCTCTGGGGGCCCCTGCTCCAGTGATGATCCCTGGGGCTCTGCTGTGGGTTCTTTAACTCTCAGAACTGCCCAGGGCTCCGCCCTCCTCCTGCCCTATACTCTCTCCTCAGATATCTGCCGCCTCACCTGATTCCCAGGCCTCTGGCTGCTTACTCTGTCTTGACCAAGTCCTATAGGCCAGTGCCCATCTGTTCACCTCACACTTCAGGACTTGTATGATATGCCATGCTGCAGGGTGTGGGATCTGGCTTTTCGGGTGGTCAACTAACACAATCCCAACAAGTGAAGGGGAGCAAACACCCAACAGGGCAAACTTGGAGCAACGAAGGACAGCAGACAGAAGAGAGAGGAGGCGAGTTTGCTCTCTCCATCCTTCCATCGACCCAAACGTAGCATTTCTGAATAGTCTATCCAGGGACATCACACTTGGACAAGTGGCCAGTTATTTGTGAAGCAGTGGCCCACTCATTAAAACAAACCTTGTGTTTTCTTCTCTTTTCCTGCCTAGCTTTCCTCACCCTCACTGCTTGGGGATTGTATCTACCAATAAAGCACTAGGACTGCAGCTTTGCCCCAGGTTCAGTTTTCTAAGTAACCTGAATTAAGACAATACACCTACCTCATCCCAATCATGTCTTCAACCACCACTGACACACTCCCAACCCATTCCCCAAAGTTTATCTCCAATCCAGACTTCTCTGCTGAGCTCTATACGCAGTTGGATCCAACTGCCAATGGACACCTCCACTTGGACACTCTCACAGGCACCTCAAACTCATTTCTAAAATGAAACCCATAGTGCTGCTCCCCAACCGTGTGCCCTTCTCCTGTGTTTTGGGGGAGTCAGAGATGAAAGACACCTTAAAGGAACTCTCAGTCTGGCTGAAGGAGACAGATGGGTGAACTCACAATTACAATGGAAGGAGACACGTACTGGTATAAATAATGCCATAGGGGCATGTACTGAAGAAGAGAAGGAAGGCTGCTGTGGGCTAGACTTGCATGCGTTCTCTCATTTAGCCTTTACCACAGCCCTGTAAGGTTTCGTTATTCCTGTTTTGCTGTTGAGAAAGCAGACCAGAAATTAGAAACCTCGCCAAGGTCACAAAGCAACTAAATCCAAGCACACCTGAAAAAAAAAGGTTCATATTCTTTGCTGCTCCAGAAGAGGAGCACCTAAGAGGTTACAGGAATTGGAGATTTCCTAAGGTAGCAGTGCCGGAACTGTCTTAATAAATGAACAGGCTGTCAGCTAAGATGGGGTGGGGTGGGGTGGGGGCAGAGAGATAGAAGGGAAGGAAGGAGGTAACTGGCATTCTTGGCAGTGGGAAGAGGCCTGAGCAATCACATGGTGGCAAAGCAACTGCAGGGGTTCACTAAGCCCAGACCATAAGGCACAAGAGAGGCTGGACAGGTGGGCAGGATCCAAATCATGGATGGCCTCGTGCGCCATCCTAGTGAATTTAAATTTTAAATTCTAGACACTTGGAGGAACCATTTCAGGATTTTGTTTAACTTTTAAATTCTACTCGAAAGAACCATTTCAGAATTTAAACAGAGAATGACAGAGCCCAGTGTGCATTTTGGAAAGGTCTCTCGGGCATCCATGAGAATTGGGTGAGAGAGGCAACAGAGGTAGGATGACCACTTCAAAGACTGCTGAAATACCCAGAGCAAGAAATTATACACAAAGTTAGCAGTGGAGGGAGTGGAAAAAAGTGAACAGATGTGAGATACAGTAATGAAGGAAAAACTGAACAAGACTGGGCAACTAAATTAGCTAAGGAGAGTGGAGAAGCCATCAGATACCCTGGTTTGTGGCTTGTTATATACAGGACATGGAAAAGATGCTTTCCATTTTAGACATGCTGACTTTGAGATACATACCAGCAGGCAATTGAATAAATAAGTACGGTATTCGGAAAGCAGTAATGGTGAGAAACCACTACCAAGGCAAACGGACAGAACAAGAAAGCCCTGTCCTCTTCTCGTACCCCCAGGAGTTGCCCAGTCTTGGCCCTTGGTATCTTAAACACCAATGGGAAGGGAGGCCAGCAGCTTAGGTAGAAAGGACAGGAACACAATCCAATCCCAGGGAAAGAACAGTGTGGTCTGCAACTTCCTCAGCACTAGAAGAGGCCAATTTGGAGAGGTGAGGTAAAGACCCTCTGATATCAAGACACAGCCACCCTCCTCAACCAATTCTGGAAGAATTAAGCCCGAATACCCTAAGGTATCCCTTAGGTATATGCATCTAGAATGGTATCAGCTATGTGTAATCCTTGAGAGTACTGAGGAAAGTCACACAAATCATTTTCTCTTGGAACCCCAGTTGAAAAAGGCTAAGGTGCAGAGCCGGTATCAAAACACCATAATCCACTGACCTTCCCAAAGGGTACATCAACTGGGAATGCGCCCAGCGCTAACGTGTGCCCTGGGCTCCCAACCTGGAACCTCCTTGTCCTGTTTGCTCCTTTCCCACAAGCAGAGGACCTGACCTAGCTGGAGCTGCTCCTAAGCACTAGGGGTCTCTCCCTCCAATTGGATCAGAGACCTCTGGCAGCCTGCGTAGGATTTCCCCAAGGAGGGAATAAAAGAGAGCATCAAGGGAATTGCCTGGCAGTCCAGTGGTTAGGACGCCACACTTCCACTGCATGGGGGCGCGGGTAAACGACGCAGACCAAAAAAAAAGAGAGAGAGACGGACAGAGACAGTATCAAGGAGTCAGCCAACTGAATTAAACTGGGGTTAAGTTCTAAAATGCCGGGGCACTGCTCATTGGCCTAACGGGCCCCAAATCTAGAAGTGATTTCAGTAGGTCTGGGCCAAGGCCCAGAAATGTGCAAATTTTTTTTCAAAGGAGCTCCCCAGGTGATACTAATTTGTAGTGGGACTTGGGAGCAGCTTTTGCAACTTCTATCCTTTCTTACCGGTCTGTTGCTTTGGTCTTCCCTTGCTTAGTAAATGTTCCCTCTGAGAGACCCCAGATCTTACGGGGAGACTGTGCCAGTGCATCAGAAAGTTGTCTGGGGTGATGATCATACCATTAGCCCAGCTCCAAACACTGGCCTGAAGAGCAGTGGAAGATCCAGAAAGCAGAGGCAGGCCTGCTGGCAGAGACTACATACTCCTGGCCTCCTAACTCCATAAATGAACTCAGGAGCTAAGCCCGTGGTCTAGCCCTTTTCCCCTTGCTCCAAGAAACTTACTGCACACAAATTTGAGGAACGCGGCATTCTACTGGTCACTAGAGGGAGACCTTCAAATATGACCCAGCCAAAGCCTCCTCAGCATCCCTTCTCCTCCACCCCTGCTCTGAGCCAAATGGCCCAAGTCCCACTCCCAGCACCACACAGAGAACACTGAAGCAGAAGTGACTTTAATCAAGGGGTGAAGTCCTCAATCAGGGAGACCTCACTTTACCTTTGGTGGTGGGGTCTCAGCCTGCCTACCCACCACGGCCCCTGAGTCTCCTCAGGAAGGAGGAAGCAATTGAACAGCAAGTTCCAGCAGAGGTCAGGGAATGGAAATAGGGGAACCAGGTCAAGGGGCAAGGGGCAGGGCACTGACAGGTGGGAGTGAAGCTGAAAGGGGCAGGAACAGCTCTACACAGGCGGTTCTACCTGGGGGCTACCCAGTGGCTATGCATCAGCCAGAGCGGCACCAGGAGGGCTGAGTGTAGAAGAGGACAGTGAGGGAAGGAGCATTTAGGAGATGAGGCGACCATGAAGCTGGTGCAGCTGCTCCTGGGTGAGCACCAGCCGGTGTCGCTGTCCAAGGCCAGCAGCACACGAGAAGGTCACTTTGCCCATGTATACAGTGTCGTCCTGCTGCTCTTCCTTGGCCTGGGAGTTGGGAAGGGGAAGAGGCCTCCAGGTCAGGGGCTCACTTGAGCTGTGTGCCACTGACAGGGTCCCTGAGCACTGAGACCCTGGGTGACTGAGGCTTTGAGGCTGCTAGACTATAATGACCACATTTTCCAAATCAGAACTGAGGTGCACAGCCTGACAAGGGAGTTTTGAGCCCCTTCTGATGTCAAAAGTCATAGAAGATGTTTAACTGCTAAAATATTGGAATTTCAGGAAACAATGCAAGCACTCTTAAGATACTTGCAAGTAAGACTTGGCCAGATTTCTCAGGATGTTCAGTTGTTGGACCTGAGACCCTAGAAGCCTCTTCAAATTCTGGAGGAGAGGGGAAGGACCCACCTGAGCCCTCCATACTGCCCATCCCCCTCCCCCGCTCCCTCTTACCCTGAGGAAGGCTGATGAAGGGAAGGTAGCAAAGTCAGTGGGGACCGTGGCTCCAGGGCGCTGAGATACAGTCTCCTTAAGGACCTCATCCTGGCAGAGGGGAAAAGGATTCATTTAGGGGACCCCCACAGGCTAGCCCAGTACCTCCCTGGTTTCACAGGAAGGAACACTAATACCAAAGAAGCAGGGACCAATCCTCTTTATCATCATACTTTTACTCTCAACTCCAATCCCATCCCTACCCAACATCCCTACTTTACAGATACTTACCCTTTTAAGGCTCAACTCAGATTCTATAGCTTCTGGGAAGCCATTTCCAACCATTCTACTCTGCAGTGATATCAGCTCTGACAGAAGTTGTGCCTGAAACCACACACTCTAAAGACGATCCTAGCTCAACCCACTTTGTTGATAAGAATCTGTTTTCTGTTGATGGGCATCTGTTTGGGAATGAGGGCAGGTTCCCAAGGCAGGAATCCTGCCTCGCCTTCCATCTCCTCCCCAGTGCGTCATCTAGCACAGGGATGGGCCCCCAGGAACCCTGGGAGTCCTTGTGGAAATGAACGTGCTAGGGGCTCCACCACGGAATGCTCTGAAGTGGGCACTGTCGGGTGAGGAAGGGCAGGGTCTAAACTAACCTTGAGCTTCTCAATGGTGTCGCTTAGGGACTTGAGCTGAGCCACCTGCTCCAGGAGCTGGGCCGATGGGCTCTTGGCAGCTGTGGGGATAGAAGGCTAGTGAGGCCCACCAAGGCCCAGGCAGGCAGCTGTACTGGATTAAGGGTCATTAGTGCAGATACTGGACCCGCTCATGGAGTAGACACGTAAGAGAGTAGGTGAATCGAGCAAATTCAACACTGAGACCAAAGGGCAGTGCTAGGAAGAGCCTCTCTGGCCTGGGAATTGCCTGGGGCAAGGGGAAGGGGTGTGTTTTCCACCTCAGGATTTGGCTGGTCCATACCAGGGCTGGTGCGGGTGATGTCCACGACATGGGTGTGTGCGCTCAACTGATTCAATGTCTCCAGCAGCTGGTTAGTCTTACGATACAGCACTCCAGCAGCTAGATCACTGCCAGGGCCCTCACGGGGTAGGAGAGAGAGCTTTGCCACGTGCAGAGGGGGCAGGGCTGCTAAGGATGCCTTCATCTGGGCTCCCTGTGGGGGAAGGGGGAAGAAGGGTAGCGGTAATAAGTGAGAGAAGGCCCTGCCATCTATCATCAATGAGGCAGTTACACTCCACCTCTACCCATCCTCCCTGCGACCTCCTCACCTTGAGGATGCTGTTCTCATGCTGGAGCTGGGAGATGTGCAGCCTCATGGCAGAGATCTGCTGAAGCAGCAGTGGTGAGTCCTTCACCAGCCCTGGGCCTGGCACAGATCCCGGAGCCTGCCCAGAGGCACCTCCTATGGGTACCATAACAAATATGAGCTCCATCCCTACTCATCCCCTTTCCTTATCCCCTCCTACCTCCAGTCTTGATTGCTCCCAAGGGGGCAGTCTCACCCTGCTCCCCCAGCCCCAATTCCCACCAGCCCTGTTAACCCCCCACCAGGATGGGTCTCTACCTCGCTGCTGTTCTTCTGTGCTCAGGATAGCCCATTGGGGAGCAGGAAAAGAGGAGAGAGGAATTAGATGATTTGGGAGTGAGGGGGACATATCAGAGGAATCCGGGGCACGCAGGAAGATTTTTTTCCTAATCACCATACCTTCTCTAACAAGACCCTGCCTCTACTTTTGGGGAAAAAGCAAATATGTGTGAAAAGACAGAAAAGGGGAGCCAGGCCACGATACAGGGTGCAACACGTGAGGAAGAGTGGCAGCGGGAGTGTGCGCAGGAGGAGAAGCCCTTGAGGCCATTCTTGCCTCCCTGCCTCAGATTCCAGCTCCCAGAAAGGCAGACGGAACGCTCCTGAAACCCTGATATGTCTGCACCCTTAGTGCTCCCTAGCAGCAAAACTTAAGTGGAGGATGTAGACACATTCCCATGTTCCTCAGGTTCCCCAGTGCTCTGAGACAAAAGTCACCGTTTTTTTGGTGTGAAGTTTCATAAACTAAGAACCAATATTTGTTTAAAGAGCCTATGCTAAAGCAACGCAATGCGGTAATTCTGGAGACTCCCCTCCCAAGAAACATGGAGCCGTCTGCACCACAAGAGTCTAAAGTCAAGAAGACGCTTGGTCACTTTCAGGGTCAAGCGGCACCAGTGACGGGGGCTTTGATGAGGACAAGACCCTTGGTGAGGCCAGCTGACAAGGCAAGCACAGCAGGGGAGATCTAGAGATCCTGAGGGTTTAATTCCATCACAAGGAGTTTGCCTTCTGGAGGTGAGAAGGGTAAGTAAGAAACTGAATAGAGAACAAAAACCAAACTACACGGTAGATGAGAACTAACATGGTGGTGGCTGCCTCCTTGGTCAGGAAACTAAGGAGACTAGGCCTGGAAGCCAGAAAAACTCCAGGTAAGGAGCCCTGACCACACTAAGAGACCAGGCAAAGGTCAGAACACAAGCCCCAAGTGAAACTGGGAGAATTCAGCAATGGAAGAGACAACTACTCTATAGGGTGAAGCCACGTCAACTCAGTGGGGAAGAAAAAATGCAGTGCCCAAGCAGAGGAGGAGTCAAGAGCAAGCACCATCCACTGCTGCGGATACCACAGCAGTTAGCCCAGCCTGCTGCAGGCTGATGACCCTCTGGAACACAGGGCTGGGACAGAAAAGCCAGGCTGTAGACCCAGAAGGGACATCTACTAGACTCCAACTGTCACTGTAATTCTGAGCTTCACCAACAACTTGGTAAGGCCCCACTGCCCCACCTTGGTCAGAACTCTGCACATATCTTCAAGAAGTAAAAACTTGGTGAAAGTTGCCAGAGGGCTTCCCTGGTGGCGCAGTGGTTAAGAATCCACCTGCCAATGCAGGGGACACGGGTTTGAGCCCTGGTCCAGGAGGATCCCACATGCCACGGAACAACTAAGCCCCCGCGCCACAACTACTGAGTCTGTGCTCTAGAGCCCACGAGCCACAACTACTGAAGCCCGCACGCCTAGAGCCCATGCTCCACAAGAGAAGCCACCGCAATGAGAAGCCCACGTGCAGCAAGGAAGACCCAGTGCAGCCAAAAATAAATAAATTCATTAAAAAAAAAAAAAAAAGTTGCCACGGAGTGAAACTGGGCAAGCATATTCTTGGTTGAATATCCAGGGGTAAAAGAGGGGGACAGAAGTCAAACTGAAGCCAAGGGCAGGAGGGGGGCCGTCCAGTCTCCTCTGGGCTAGTGCTGCCTGTCCCACTGCACTCACCACCAGCAATGCCAGACACCAGGGTAGCAATACCCGAGGGAGGGGGACCCCGGAGCCCCTCGATTGTGCGCTTGGACTGGCTGTTCAATCGCTGCTTTAACTCTGCTTTCTCTGCCTCCAGTTGGTCGATGTCAGCCTGAAGTGCATCCATCGTCTCCTCGAACTCTCTGTGAAAGAATCTGGGCTTGGACAGTGTCCCTTCCCCATGGCCCCACCCGCCCCCCTTCTCAGTCCTAACTGAGTCCTTGGAGTCGCCCTACTGGTGAGGAGCCAGAGGCAGAAGAGGCTCAGATGGGGACGAGATGATGGGGATGTCAGTTGGGAAGGAAGATGGCGTCTGTCCCCCTGGGGAGTCTCACTACAAGAGGCCCTGGGCTAGGCGGAAGGGAGCTGCTGGAAGGAGGGAGGGGTGGAGTGAGCAGGGGCCTGGGAAGGTGCCTGACTTCTCCTTCTTCCGCAGCAGCGCCTGGGTCTCCTCCAGCCGAGTCTGGACTTTCTCGATGCGCTCATCTGCATCCTTGGCTGCACTGTCCAGCTTCTTCTCCAGGAGGCTCAGCCGCACATTGGCCTCACTGAGCTCTTCCCCCTGGACGAGGGCAGAGAGCGTCTAGTTCCCTTACACCCTCCCATGGCCCCCCAGAGACCTGGAATAGACCATGAGATAGAAAGCTTCCTGAGGGCCCACGAGAACTCCCACCGATCACAGGTGCCACTTCTCCCCACTCAACCCCCAGCCCCCCTGAGTTATGATCACCAACACTCACTGCTTCCCTGTGCCCCATGCTATTTCCTGGCCCCCCAGATCCAGAGCCTTCCCTATCCTCACCTTGATCTTGAGTGACTTCTTCAACTCCTTAATAACTGTCTCTCGATCTTCAAGCTTCAAGCCCAGGCCTTCAGCATCTGTGATCTCTGCACGAAGGGCTGCAGCCCGCAGCTCAACTGGGGGAGGCTAAGGGTAGGGACAGGAGACAGAGGGCAGGGATAGGGAGAGGAGGTCATCAAGGCACTCCTTTCAGAGATCCAGTCAAAGGGAAAATCTTCTCCTTGCCTCCTAAGCAGGATGGTGCTCCCCAGATTCCTTCCTGCTGCCGCCCAGCCCTCCCTCCCACAATTACCAGCAGCTCTCCAAGTCCTGCTCCTCCAGGCCCCTGGAGCCCCTCCAAGGAGCTACCCCGCCCACCTTGCTAGGGGGCCGCTCTGCATCGTACTCTCCCTCCTGCATGGCGGTGGCCAACTTGTTCATGGTACTGATCAAGATGCTGCATGACTGGCGCAGACACTCATAGGGGCTGCCGGAGGGGGCTCCGTAGATCTGCAGGTGTCAAGGGCAGTAGTGAAAACCCCACACTGGCCACCTGACTGCCCCGTTACCACCTTCTGCCCAGCCTTCCCAGCCCACCTGCTCGCCTGCTTTGAAAGCCAGCTCCTCCAGGGCAGCCACAGGCAGGCCTTCATTCTCTGCCAGCGGGGCAATGAGCTGGGCAGCAGCAGCAGCCACCTCCTGCAGCACAGCCACCACCCACGTCAGGTGTTTCCTGCAGTCTAGGAGTGTGTCGGATACCTGTGCAACAGGCCAGAGTCAGGAGCCCACTCTGGGCCCCGCACCACGGCTCCCAGCTACCTCAGAACCATTCTTGTCCCCTGACCATATCCAGATCTTGACACGCTGGGCCCCTCCTGGTTCTACTTGGCTTCCTTCCCATCCCCCTTCACAGCCCAAACCTGTGGTCCAAAGGCCAGTGCAGCTGGGATCCCAGGAGCATCTGTCCCTGGCATTCGCCTCCGGATCTTCTTGCAGAACTGGCGGATATCACTGCACGAAGTTTCCAGGTCCCGGAGCAGGAGTGCAATATCTGAAGCCTCCTGCCCACCCTACTCAGGGAGCAGAAAACAGATGGAGAGCCAAGTCAGCATGAGGGCTGGGGCGAGGAGGCGGGGACTAAAAGGAAGAGGAGCTCAAATAGACCTAGTTGTGCTCTCACCTGCAAGAAGGCCCGCAGCCGTCCCACCTCCACACTCATGCAGTCCAGGGCACTCTGGGTGAACTGTGAGGACAGAAGCAGGTCGTCGTCAGCCCCCAACAGGAGCCCTTCTGCCCCATCACCATCTCTAAGAAGTCTCCGCCCTCGGCTGGCCCCCATCCATAAGTGGGTCCTCTGGCTTCCCTGATCTGGCCTTAGTGACCCTGTTCCAGTCTTATGCCGACACCCCTTGAGGGTGTGAACTGATGTCTTCCATTTCTGATCTCTATAAGGGGCTCAACCACTGGCCCAGACACCTCACCTTAATGTGGTCAGCCAGCTGTATGGTACTGTCCTCCGGTTGTTCAGAGAGGTGGATGCTGTACAGATGCTGAGGAGGGATGGCAAAGAGACAGACAGTCTTTAGGCCTTGGAAGAATGGAGAATTCTTCCCAAACTGCAATTTGACCCTGTCATCACAGGACTCCAGAGGTATGAGAGCATCCAAAACCCTCAAGGAGCTGCATGCTAAGGTGAGTCCATCTACGAGCCTCAAGCCATCAGCCTGGGACATACAACCTTGGCTACACTGGCCAACAGCCTCCAGCAGAAGAAGCCCTCCCTCCCTCCTGTGCCAAGGCTGAATTCTCGCCCCAGACCTGGTAGTACTTGATGGCTTTGGTGAGAGGCTCTACGTTGACAGTCTCGTCCAGCTGATCCTTGTGCAGCAGCTCAATGAGAAAATCCAAGGAGCGTTCGTGGGCACTCATCTCAGGGTAGAGGCTGCCCACCTTCTTATACATGTCCACACTGCACTGAGAGAGGGCACTAGAGACCAGAGAAGGGCCCTGTGAGGCCAGGGTCTACCAGGCAATCTCAGTTCCAGCCAATCTCAGACGCGTGGCCCTGGAGTAGAGGTCAGAGGTTACTCACTGCTCATAACGGTGGAGTGTGGCCTGTAGCAAACTCAGCGAATACACCAGCCCAGCAGCAAAGCTGAGCTGCTCCCCCACAGCTCCTCGAAGTCCTGGCCGCTCTGAACAGTTCTCACTTAGTTCAAATTTCTCCTGGGCCTGCTTCCGGATTAGCTCTGCCTGTGGGAAGAAGCACCAGAGACCTGGGGCTCAGAGCAGAGGATGGAGAACACAGACTCAGGAATATGGAGAGCTGAGCAACTATGTAGGGGGCATGGATACATGGGGGAGAAAGCAGAAACGGCTCTTAGATGGGCAGGGACTATCACACGGGGAAAGTGTAATGATGTGATTACTGGTGGTTATGAAGATTTGGGATGTGGGGATGAAAGGGTGGCAGGACCAGTGGGGCCAAGCTCTTTCCCGCCTTAAAGCTGCTGCTCCTGCTACCTTTCTACCTAGAATGCTATCCTGACAATTACCTCCCCACTAACTCCTAGTGATCTTCTAAGTCTGGCCTCAAATGTCATTCCTTCAGTGACATCCCTCTATCTAAATCGGCTCTCCGACCGTGCTCTCTCAAAAACGCTACCTCCCCTTCACAACCGGCCATCTCCCCTTCACAACATGCCATCTGTGATATACATCCATCTGTGACTTTGTTGACTGTGCTACTCCACTACAGCATAAACTCTGTGAGCAGGAAGAATGACTGTTATCTTCACTCGGCATCCTCTGCCTGGTTCACAGCAAGTTCAACAGAGTCCTGCTGGGCACATGATTGACAGACCATACCTTGCAAATGAGACGAGGCATGAGCAGCAGCACCAGGACGCAGTCATGGTCCCCACCTGGCCGAAGGAAGCTGTCAGGCATGAAGGCTGTCAGCAGGGACATGTGCCGGTTGGCCTGCGCCACCTCCATCTGCCTCAATTCCATCTCAATTGCCTGTGAGGTGGACAGGGAGGTGGACTCTCAGCCAGGCTGCAGAGCCTCATAACCACCATGCCGCGCTCCACCACGTTCTCCGCTTCTAGGCCCAGGCCAGGAGTCTTCCAAACCACCACACAAAGCATCCCCCAATCCAGGAAGCTGAAGCCCAGAACCCCACACCAGATCAGCCCACCGCCACACCCAGGCTGGGGTCCCCAATACTCAGCCCTCTGCGACCCACCCACTTTCCTGACCTTGGCATGGGCCTTAGTCTCAGCAAACTTGATTTTGAAGTCAAAAGTCTCTGGGGGTGGCTGCTGCTGCCTCTCCACAGATGCTTCCTGCTGGTTTGTCAGTTCCCGGTTCACATCCTGGGAACAGGGACAGACAATGAGGCACAGCTGGGTCCTCAGGGAGCCCTGGGGAGATGGTGGGCAGAGAGTAGCGGGTATGCAGGCACCTGCAGGTGGGCAGTCAGCTGGCGATACTTCTTGATGGTTTGCTGATAGTCTGCAACTGTCTCCTGGGCCGCCTCCACACGCTTCTGGGCCTCTCGCACCCGTGCCCCCGCCATATCCAGCTGCTCCCGCAGCTCCAGTTCTGTCTCACGTGCATTCTCCTGCAGCTCATCGTTCATTTCATTCATTGCTTCCTGGGAGGCCACAGGGGAGTTGAGGCAAAGGAAAGTCAGAGTCAGGGTAGCAGGCCAGGGTGGGTTCACTCACCACGCCTCCTACTCAAAGGTCAGGGGTCACATGTCAGCTCTTCTCTCAGCAAGTCACTTCCAACTACCCTCCATCAGGGTCATGAGTCAGAGTCTGCTCTTCTCTTACCAAGTCCCCCACGGTTTCTCTCAGTTCCCGCACTTTCTCTTCCAGATTCAGGTTCCGGTCTGTCAGCATCTCCACCATCTCCTCAGCACCCAGAGCAGCATCCACCTGTGTTACGGAGAGGGAACAAGGAGAAGGGCTGGAAGGTACCTAGAAACAGAAGGTGCCTACAACAGAAGCGAGTCAGTGGAGGTGCTCTGGGCAAGGCGCTGGGCTCCCCAGACCTGCTCCTTGAGCTCATCAATGGTGCTCTCTGCCTGGCTCAGCTCCTCCTGCAGACGCTCCCGCTGTTGCCTCACAACTTCCAGCTCTTGGTTCTTCTTTTCCATGAGCTTCTGGAGTTTCACGTGCTCCTGCTTCTCGGAGGAAGAAAGATCCCGCATTCTGTGGGAAAATGGAGAGAAGAGAGAGCGCGTGTCGGAGTCACCGGGTGGTGGGCGCTCGAACACATTTGGAGACAGGAGAGTGAGCCGCACAGCGAGAGGACCCTACCTCACTAGGGCATCCTTTAGGCGGGCGTTCTGCTCCTCAAGCTGCTTGAGCTGATAACTGGACGCAGCGCCATCTGAGCCTGGGGAAAACCATTAATACTTTCAGACAAAGTTCCAACCCCACCATTTGGCCCCCAGCAGCTCCTGGTCCCTTACCCTTCTCTTCAATCTCAGCCTTGAGGATCTCCAAGTCAGTGGTGAGCTCGTCCACACGCTCCTTCAGCGCCTCCACCTCTTGCTGTAGGGACTCAGCCCGCTCTTCGGCCATCTCCTTATCCAGAGTGGCCATCTCGATGGCATCAGCAGTGTCAGCCATCTCCTCCATGTAGCGTTCCTTTGCCTCTAGGGCCTCCTTGGCTTCCTGAAGAGGAGTGGAGGTTGGTTGGGGTACAAGCACAGAGCTGCCTCATGCACCCTTTCTCACAGGACACTCCAGGCTCCAGTTTCAGCTTCCAGTACACTTCCTTGGGCCCCGTGCCTCCCCAGACACCCTCTTCATCCCAAGTCCCACCTTCCGAGCCTCCTTGAGGCGCCGCTGCAGGTCCGCCTGCTGCTCCTGCATTTTGCTTTTCCATTCCTGCACCTGTTCCAGCTGAATCTTGTGTTTCTCCAGCTCTTTTAGCTTTGCCTTGTCTTCTGCACGTTTCAGTCGCAGGGTCTCCAGTTTCTCTTCGAGGTCCCGCACTTGGGCCCTCAGCCCCTCCTCCTCCTGCAAAGGAGAGACCCTTCAGTCTATGCACAGCCTCCCCCGTTTTCCCCATCAAGACTGAGCTGGAGTGGAAAGGACAGGAATGTGTGCAGACATCATTCCAGGCCCAGGGCCAAAGCAAGTGGCGTACAAACATCTGAGAAGAGCCTGATACATAAGGGGAAAGTGTGGAAGGGCAGAGAGTATAAGAGCTTAGTCAGTGACGGGATACCTCTATGCCGTGTCCCCCAACTAATCCAAGTTCCGGGTCTCCCCCAACCCTGGGAAACTTCGAAGACCCTGCCAGGGGTCATAGGCCCTTTCGTGTCTTGGATCTTCTTCACTCCAACCCCAGACCTTACCTTAGACGGGGAAGGAAGCGGTGGGGCTGCTCCAGGAGAGGTGAGGGCTGGCGTGGGGATGATGGGTGCCGCCAGCGGAGTCTGAGCTGGGGTGCTGGGCTCACTGCTGCTCAGCTCACCTGCTGATGCTGAGCCAGAGGGGCCCAGGGAACTACTGGCCCCAGCTACCCCAGTGCTGGCTGGGCGGGTGGGCTATTCAGACAGGGTAGGGGCAGACCAGAACAAGTGTAGGGGACAGGGGTGGTGAAATCGAGTAAGACAGAATATGAGAATATGGTGAGGGAAGTGACAGAAAAGGAAAAAGACAGAGAGTATCAAAGCACAAAGAGAACACAGAAACAGTGATGAGCAGAATGAAAATGACACAGTCAGAGACAGTGACAAAGGACCGGGGCAGGGTGGGGGTGAGAGGACGGCAGGAGAGGAAGGGATGGAAAAAGACATAAGATTACAATGCTCCTCCCTTGGCACTGACCCCACATTCCTCCAAGCTCTGGCACTAACCCCTTAGAGCAGAATCCCATACTCCCCAGACCATTCCTTCTGTGACCCACTTGTGATCATTCTAGCAATTTCGTAATACTCCCAATCCCATTGTTGCTCTGGGCCTGTGCCCTCCTCCCCCAGACGGAAAAAGTGCCTCAGTGTCATTCCCAGAGAAAAAGAACAGATTGATCTCTAATTTTCATGTTCCCAGAGAAGGCTGGGCTAAAAGTGGGGGTACTAGGCCCCCCAGCTCTTTAAATCAAGCTGATTCTCCTCCCCTTGATCGACTTCAGGGGACCCTGCAGGTAAAAGAGCCAGGGTGAAAGTTGTAATCCTTGGCTCCCCTCTGAAACAAGGTCAGTACAGCCAACCCATCTGTCACCCCCCTCCCTCCAAGACAGAGGGGCTCTAATCAGATGACAGGACCCAGGTCCCTGTGGAGCTGAGGCCCTGGAGCAGACAGGCCTGCCCAGTGCTCCTCCCTGCAGGGCTGAGTCCTGAAGCTCTCCCGATGGGCTGACACTCAGAGGCCACATGCCCAAAGCCTTTCACTGATATGCCCACCTCCTTATCTCCTGACATTTACACTGCCAAGTTTTTTCACCTTTCTTCCAATCCCCACCCTCCCCCCCAACACACACACACACACACACACACACACACACACAGAGCTGGTCTAAATGCCCTTCTTCAAGAAGGCCTACCTTGATTAACTACAACCACTCTCGTTTCTCTTCTGCACTCAAGCTACCGGCTCAGACGCCCTCCTAAGAGCCAGAAATCACTTCCCCGGAGGGGCCTGTCATTAGCCTCAGTCCCCTCACTCCCCTTAAGAGAACCCAGGATACACTGTGACCAACTTACACTTGCTCATACACATGCCCACATACATGCACATGCCTAAAATGAGTGTGTGTACACTCAGGAGTAGCTTGTACAGACGCCTGTTTTTCCTCACCTTGGGCCGCCGGGTTGTAGTCTGGACAGGCAACAGGAGCCAGAGGAGAAGTAGTCAGGAAAGAAAGGATAATGGCAGAAAGACAGCAAAAGGGACAGCAATAAGAGCAGAAGCAACAGAAATGAGGCTACGGTTAGCGGTCCCACCACTCCTCCCCCATCCCCATCCCATCCCATCCCCTTCATCCAGGGAATCACCTCGTTCCTATTCCAGGAACTCAGAACTCCTATTTCCCGTTAGTTCCTTCTCCCACTTTTGTCCTACCCTTGCAGACCTCACCCCTTCAGACACCCTGGAAATCCTGGAAGTCCCTGTCTCCTCCTAGGCTGAACCACAGGAGACCAAACACAGCAGCTGGTAGAGAAGACCAGTCCTTCTGCAACAACCTCTCCCACTCTATCCCAGAGCCCCGCCCACCCACCACTCCCAAGGACTTTCCCAGGTCAGCCCCTTCCTTCAAGTGCTAGACTCCACAGAGGACTCCCTAGAAATACCATGTGACAAGAATGATGATATGAGCCCGAAGTGAGCGATATGAACCCAGCAGAGGGAGATCAGGCCCCCAAGGCAGAACAGCGCTACTGTGTACCCCACCCCCACCCCCTTCCCCAGGACCAGTTCCTGCAGCAATTCCCTTCCCCAGGGCAGAGGGCTCAGGTGTCAGGACCATGAATACTGCATGAGCCTGAAGCCCAGAGCTCAGCAAAGTAACCCCACCCAGCTGCCAGAAAAGAGGGGGAGGGTGGGCAGCAGCATAGGGAAACTACTGCCCTAAACCAAATCCAGAAACCCCTCAGGTTACTGCAAAGTGATACTGATGATTAACTCCAACTCCCAAATAAGGTTCCTGATACCCAGGGTCTCATACTTGTGGCAAAGGCAAGATTTGGCCTGGGCCCTGCTTCTAGGTCTCCCAAGGAGACCAACGCCCACCTCTACTACCCTGGGCTAAGCCTCCATAGCTGTGTATCAAAAACTATTCTAGGGAAAGACCCCTGACACAAACCCCAGTGGGGCAGGGATGCTGGTATTACAACCGAGAGTCATTCTAGCAAAGGTTGGGTGAGGTAGGCCTGCTAGAGGCACAAAGACATCTGGACCTGCTTCCCAAGATTCTCTCATAGGAAATGCATCCGGAGCCAGTTTGCAGCAAAAGCTGCCTGAAGCCCAAGCCTGTGAGGCCACTGGGTACAAGGCCCAGAACACAGATTCAAAGCCAAAAGCAGGCAGGCCAGGGAGCAAATGCCCAGGGTGTGGGCCATGGCAGTGACACACACCTCTCCCTGCCCCCCACCTTCATCACCATCCTCTTCCCCCAACCAGGTAGACAGAGGAAGTCAATCAGCCCCCACCCCCACCCCAGCAGCCTGCTGCCACCATCACGCTGGCAACCCAGCAGCAGCAGGACCAGAGCAAGCAAGAGTACCTTTCGGGCTGTCGGTGCCTGTCTCATCATTGCAGAAAACCAAAGAAAGCCAGGATAGGAGAGAAGGAAGGACAGAGGAAGATGGACAAACACAGAGGAAGGACAGACGGAGGGAGGGAGGGGGGGGAAGAGACCGAACAGAGGGAAAGGCGGCGGAGACAGGAGATTAGTGCATCAAATCCCAACAATGCAGCCTCAGCTTCCCAGACCAGCAGCTTCCCAGCTGGCAAATGGCTGCAGCTCGGATGCAGAAGCCCCCACGGTGCGCAGTGGGGACAGCCAGGCTCCGGCAGGCACCGGAGAGGTAGCCGGCCTAGTTCGCCAGCTGAGGCTGATGGCAGCCTCAGTGGCCGCAGCAGCAGCTCCACCTGACGTCATGCACCCACCCTCCTCTGCTCCACTAGGGGTGGAGACACTGCCCCTCAGTCACCTAGCAACCACCAGGCTCTGATGGCTCCTCCCCCTCCTCATGATTGGACAAAGTGCTCTGCTGAACCCGCCCTGCTTCCTCCTCCAAGGAACAGGTTCTGGCTCCTCCCTCTCCTTCCCTCTCCCCCGGCCCCAAGAATTTGCTCCAAGAAACTGGGCTAAAGGCCATCTCATCTCTGGGATGACCTCTCTGGGACCAGGGTATCACTGCACAGGGACACAGGGCCTCACTGCTTCATCAGGCCTCTCTCATACTCACACTCCCCTCTGTCCACAACCCCATCAATTCTACTTCTGTCTCATACACATGGACAATAATACCCTTACGGTGGCTCATCAGACTCATGTACCCACGGCACTCCTGCTGCATCAGCTCGGCAGGGCACACGAAGAAACCTGGGGAACATTCCATCTGGGCTGCAGCAGCTCTAATGACAGTGTTTGGCTCCTCTCTCAACTCTACCCTTGCTGTAGTCAGGTTAAAACCTGTCTCTAAAGGGCTTCCAGAAAGGACTGGGCACCTTGCAGAGACATCTGGGTTCTCTCTTCCACCCTCCTCCTCAAAGTTCCTTCTTTTGTTCTGGTGCTAGCTCCCTGTTCCCTGGGTTAAGTGATGTGCTGTGACAGAAGCACTGAAGAGGAAGACCCAGGGGAGTACTTGACTACTTGACTGACACTCTGCATCACGGGCCAAGAAGGTGCTATATCCCAGCACAGGCAGCCTAGGCTAGGCTTTGCCACATTTCTCTAGGCAGCCGCCAAAACCCCAAGATTTGGGCACAGCTCAGGTCCCTTCTCAGGATCAAGTCAGACTGCGGCCAGAACGCCTCCATAGATATCAGACTGCAGGTGCATCCTCTTCTCTATTCAGGGGTCTGGTGTGAGATGGGAACCCCAACCCGGAGCCAATAATCAAGGGAAGAAGCCCAGTGTCTAGGATGGGTCCGGCATCCTTTTGAGAATTATTTTCCTTTTTATATCCCCATTCCCTCCCAAGCCAGGACCCCAAAGCAAGTACCATCATGTTGTCTCTTCCAAGGCAAAACTCCAAAGTGAGGACCCACCACCAACCAGAAGTCAAAAAAAAGATGTTTTACTCTCCCCTCCACTGCCCCAATCTAGTAGCCCTCCATGCAAGGTCAGAAGGGCCTGAAACAGGCTGGTGACAAGGAAATCACAGAATCATACATACAGCACAGCACATACAGGTCTGACAGGCACATGCAGGTCGGAGACAGCTTGGGCATAGCCCCAAGGCATTGGGCTGGTGTGAGGAAGTGGTCATGGCAGCAACTTAAGACTAAAGGAGTTTCAGGGGTGTGGGAGTTGTGGGAGGTGGGCCTCAGGCACACCACCAGAGGAAGGAAGAGGCAGTGAAAGACTGACAGAGCACAGTGAGGGTGGGCATTCACGGCAGCACTCACCCAGAGACAAGAACAACACAGGCTTTTCAACTCAGGACTGTTCTTCCTGTGCTCTGTTCCCTGACCTCCCACCTCCTTACCTAACCACCTCACTTGGTACTCTCCTCACCTCCAGACCCCCAGTCTCTCCTCCCACTGCCCCCAAGCTGAGGCTAAGTGAGAATCCACTGTAACCCAGTAAATGCTCTATTCCATGCTGCTACTGTTTACAGCCAAATGCTTGGAGTCTCTGACTAGACGTCCTGAGGCGATGGGCAGGAACGTGGGAAGGGGTAAGGATCATCCCTAATGAGTACTACCTGAGCCTGATGTCCTTGCACGCCTCAAAGGAACTCTGAAAGCCAAGGCTGCCATTTCCTCTGGCCATCCCAGCCCCAAGGTCACACACACATGCATGCAGCCCAAGGACATGCAGGACAGCTGGGGAGGGGGCTCATGGCCCTCACCCACCCAGGCACAAATAGTAAACACACCACCTTCTTAGGCTTCAGGCCCCGCTGCATGAGGAGTAGGAAAGGGCAGAGTTAGAGAACAGACTTAAACATCACACTGTGCTAGCTGGCCAGATATCTTGGGTGTAGGTATTAAGACCAACTCAGGCATACCCAGGTATGGGGGGAGCCAAGTCACTGTCAAATCCAGGGTAAGTGAGATGAGGGCTCCCTTAAGGATCAGCTTCCAGGAGGTCCACACCCTGACCCAGAGGAGCTGGAGAGTCTGGAGCCCCACCTCGCACATCCTGCACAGAGCAGCGGAGGGAGGCTCCAGCAGGCCCTCTGCATACAGCCTGAAACAGGTGGCAGAGGGTCCAGCTCCTCTCCATTCACTCGTGAAAAAGAAAGCACCCTCTTTCTCCAGTTCTTACCTTACCCCTACCCTACACCCATCAGATGTTGGCAGCCTTGGATACCAAAAGGTAGGAAGTTGGCAACAACACTACTGGGGTCAGACCTGTCCTCCCTTTCACTCCCAGCCTCTGTTCCAATTGATCCAGAACTTCTGGGCCTTAATAGCTTTTTCCCTGATACCACCCTTACACCTAAAGCAGCAACTCATACCCAGAAAGCTTCCTTCTCAGGGAGGATGGAGACTGGAAGGCTAACTCAATTTACTCATCTATTGCTTCTACCTGCCTGGGGCTTCTACCTGCCCTCCTCTCTTTCTCCTTTCCCTCTACTACTCCCACCCCCACCCGTAACCACTTACCAGTTTGCTGGTCTTTGCATTTGAGTCAGTTCCCTCTGTAGAATGCAAACAGAAACAAAATGTGTGTTTGTGTAGAGGGGTAGAGGCAGAGAACATCATGGCAGGTTAGGCAAGATATAACAAGGGAATATGGTGGTGATGGAAACTCTCAGGATCCACTGTGGCCCCTTGTTCTGGGGAGAAGTCCTGGGGACTCCTGGATGTGAGGAGGCAACTTAAGTGGGTGGTTGTTACCTCTTCTGAGGACCTTTGAGGCAGAAGAATCAGGTGTCTCTGGGGAGGTAGTATCTGCTCCATCTTCAAATACCTGGATCTGAGGACACAGAATAGACTCTATATAGCTAGATCAAGGCTGGATGTAATATGGGCCCCTCCCCAGGCCTTAAGCAAACCTGGGGTACAGGGCAGCTTCCTTAAGGATAGCTCTTAATCTTCCCTCCCCCATTACCTCCCACTCTACCAACCAGAGACTTATGCTCATGCCCAGGAAAAGGGAGCACCAACACACCAGCCGCACATGCAACAGAGCATGTACACACACACACACACACACACACACACACACACACACACACACACAGGAGGTGAGTACCTGGGATTGGCGCACAAAGATGCCATGCCCTTCGTCACAAGTGAAGTACTTCCTGCCTTGGACAGTTCCATCATTCTTGCCTTTTGCTTCATCCAGGATCACACCTACCCACTTGCCAGTGGCAAATAGCGTGGCTCCAACATAGGCCACAGTGCCACGGTAGCCTTTTCCAATGACCTCCACGCGGGAGCCCACTCGCAGAGGCCGGGCACTTGCCTCCGCACTCATTCTGCTGCCGCTGGGAGTCTGAAAGACACGTGCAAACATACATAGTTAAAAGCCTCAGGTCAACGGTGTCAGCCTAATATATAAGAAAGGCCCCAATCAGGATCCTGGCCTGAAAAGGGATCAGAAGTCACTTCCCTGAACCCCATTCTCAAGGTAAAGTGTCCCCACCACCACCACCAAATTCCCTTTTGAAAAAATGTCAGTGCTGTGTTCTAAAACTTCTCAAAACGCCTCTGGAATCTGCCAGAATTTTTAAGAGATTGTATTTAAATTTAATAAATCAGCATTGCTAGATCTGTGAATGTCACCCCACACGGCTGCTTTCTCAAGGAGCACTGCCCCCTAGGAGGGGAATGAAGCTCAAACAAATAACTCAGTTTAGACCAGGCTCCCCACAACCCAGTGCCTGACTCAAAAGCCTGAGCTGGGAAGACAGGTGAGTCAGTGAGTGACCCCACTAATCCTGTTCCCTCCCTACTGCTGCCTGTCCTCCCTGAGGGCACACAACTGTGCCTCCTTCCAGCCCTTAAGTCACTACCACTCCTTCCTGACCTGACTTCCCCCGCCCCCACCAGCAACACTCCTAGATGCCTCACCAAGCCCATCCAACGATTTACTCCCTTCTTCCTGGCCTGAGCCCTGTTCTATCAACTCTCTACCCACAAGTTCTGGAGATCCTTCACTCATGCTATGTCACTATAAAAAGAAAAATAAAGGCCAGGTAAATCGGGTACCTCAGATCTGTCCTGCATCTGTCCCCCAGACTCTGCCCAGTGGTTCAAATGGATGGCTTATCACCCTATCCATGGTGATAATGGACAAGGCAAGGGAATAGACTCAACATTGTCCTTGGGAAGCTCTCATCTTCTGATATACCCATGATGACAGGACAACATGAAATTAGGTTCCAAATAGGCCCATGGCTTAGAAGAAAATCACACCTAAGCCATTTTTAGCAATAGCAGCTCTATGAACCAGGGGCCTTGCAACAAACAGAGAAGGAAGCATGAAGAAGTGACAGCATGGCCTTGAAGACTCCACAGGGCCCCCTTCTGATGCCCCCTCTTGGCTTCATAAGAGAGCTTTGCCAGAGCCAGTGACTCCCTAACTCTCTTCCCCAAAGAGCTCATCCAAGAAGGTGAGGATACCTTTCCCAGGGGCTCCGAGAGGCCAAATCATACCTGGGACAGCCGAGTGGCTCTCACGGACCTGACAATAAAAGGAACTGACATCAGGGCTGGCCCCAAACTCAGAGACGCTCTCCAACCTCCTAACCCTAATAAGCCTCTCAGAATCAGGTGGACACAAGAGTGGCTACAGATTCAATCTCAGTCAGAAGAGCAAGAAAGCGAGTGACAAACAACAAAGCAGCTCTAAAGAAAGACTTCACTGAAAGACCATTCCAACCCACCAACCCCATTTGTAATCCCCAAGATAGTCTGGCCCCCTCAGGAACCTCTGGCCTGAGGTCCACTTGGAGTCAAAGGTCAGGCCTCACCAGTACCCAGAGAGGGCCCAACTCTGAGAAGGGAAGCCTGTGCAGTCCCACACGGTCAGGGCCGCGAGTGGCCCCAGCCTAGCTACCGCCTGTCTCCCCACCCCCCACAGCAATGTCCACAGCCACCCAAGGCCTTCTCCAGAAGCCCTCCCGTGGCCATCCCAGATCAGGACCACTTACCCGACTGTACACGTGCCTCTTGCTCTGGGCCATGTTGCTCACCCGGGCTCTACCCCCTCCCCCAGCTGGCCAAAGACAGAAAGAAAAGGCAGAAACCTAGGCAGGAGGGTCAGGGCTCCAGGCCCTCATGGACAAACACAGAAGCCAGCAAGCGTGGCCCCCCCCTAGTCCATGGACCTCCCTGGGTGGCCTACTGGGGTAGGGGTAGGGACAGAGATGGGGGCTGAGGAGCAAGTCCCCTCTGCTGCTGGAGGATTCCTGAACCCAGAGACACCGAATCCTGCTTGCCAGCTGATGAGTCTCACTCTGCGCTAGTGCTGCTCTAGACTTGTCAGGAATCGAGCTGGCCTCTGGGTCCTAGTGCCCCCTTGCTTCACCTGGGCCAGTCAAGAGGGACAGAGTATAAGGGACTAGGCCCACGCCAAAGACCCTCAACACTCACCTCTAAAGTACACTGTCCTACGGCTGGGAGCACAGCCCTGCTGATCCTCCTAATCTGCACCCCCTCACCGTCACTGCCACCCTTCCCACCCCCAGGATGTGAGGCCTCAGCAGACCCACAAGCATCAAGTGACACATTCACACAGCCAAAATAAGGGTCTCTCGCCCCCCTTTCTGGTGCTCTTCCTCCTCCCTCCCCTTTCTAAACTCTGGAGTCAGGTCCAAACCCACGTGATTAGGGTCTGAATTTCAATCTCACCCTGGGCCGGAGCAGCCAGGCCCCCTGCCCAATACACAGCAAAGGAAGGGCAGCAATGGAGGCAACTTCACACACACACAAACACACACACACACACACACACACACACACAGCAAGTCAAGTACCCCAGCTCCCTCAACACTGGCAAAGGTTGCCATGGACATTCTTCCTCCCTTCTAGTCGTTATAAAGGGCCAGGCTCTGAACCCTAAGAGTATCAGGTTCAAACGGATTAGTTAGGGTGGTGGTCAGAAACAGAGAGTCCCACTTGCCTCCTACAAGTGGGGGCAGTGCCCAGTCCACCTCAGCCACCTGTCCCCTGTACTCTTGGCCTTGCCTCCTAGGCATCTCCTTAAGAGAAACAATGAGATGGTTTGTTTTCTATTTTTCACAAAATTTCTTTAATAACCATATTACTTTTATAATTTAAAACGTTTAATAAGATTATACATTCTAGTGAGAGGTCTCAAGAGGGCTATGTAACCACTTCATTCATTTATCCATCTAATGGGCTAGAAACCAACAGTCCCCGCCCCTAAGTAGCTAACAAGGTTGTCCTGGGGTCTGATCTATGGCTCTACCAGCTACAGTGTGGATGTAGATACCCTGGGCCGAGGGATACCTGTCTTGTCTGCACTGGGCTTCACTGGCTGAACAGGGTCTTCCTCCATTCCACCCTCTTTCTAAGGCAGGCCAGAGAGCCTAATAGGAGAATGATAGCCAACAGCCAGATATATGGCCCCCAAACATCTCTCCACATCTCCAATCCTGGCCAGACCCCCTAGGAAACCATTTCTCTCCTCCTCTGCAAAATCTCCATGTTGCCCCCTCCTTTCCCTATTCACCATTACACAGGTGGGCAGGACCATGCAGGTCCTTGCAGCCTGGACTTCCGCATGTTCAGAACACTTTACAGTCTACAGAACACCTTAAAAAACAATTGTATAGTACCATGGTTAAGAATACCACTTCTAGACTCAGCCTGCTTACATTCAATCCCTGGCTTCACCACTTGGTAGCTACGTAAACTTGGTCCCATTACTTAACATCTCTGTCCCTCAACTTCCTCATCTATCAATTGGGAACAAAGAACATCTCTGAGAGCTGTTGTGAGGATTAGCTGAGATAATCCATGTAAAACACTTAGGACATTGCCTGGTATTTAGTAAGCACTCAACAAAGTTAGCTAACAACTTAGTTATCATCATATTTGGACATCAAAATAACCCCATAAGAGGCAAGCCGGGAACAATGCTGACAAGGAAACAGGGCTTAGAGAACTGAGCAACTTCCCTGAAGTCACACAGAAGACAAGGAGTGGAGCCGTAACTGGAACCAAAGCCTGAACCAGAACCCTCTGCACTTTTTACTCTCCTCATTGATACCACACATATTTCTAGGCTTCCAAAGCTGTGCTCTTCCTCTGGACCACACTACCTTCAAAGATTCAAAAGAGCGCACATCCAAGAACATCACAGCTCACTAGCCACACAAGTGTATATAGTCACCTAACTTCTTAGATGCTGTTTCTTCTATAAAATGGGACTGTCACCTGCCATATCTACATTAATGCTCAAATAAGATAAAGCACATAAAAGTGCTCTGTAAAAAAATGCAGAAGCTGTATAGGTATTAAAATAAAACGTCTAGACGATAAATATTATAAGGAACTACAGAGAGGAAAAAGGTAAGCTAAAAAGAAAAGGGATACTTGATTGTCCCTTGAATCATGAGGTTTTTGTTTGGATATATGGAGAGGAAAAGCCTGCAAACATTGTAATTTGTGAGTACAGTATGAGTAGAGACAGAAATAATTTTGCTTGACTGGGGAAAGTTAAAGATGACTAGCTTGGCTGAATCAGTGAATTCTGATGAGTTCTCCTATCAAACTATAAGCCTTTTAAAGCAGACTCCTCAACTTTTCCTCTTTATGATCCCATCACTCTTAGCTCATGAAGTCAAATATTTATTGAATGAATTAACACTGATATTGAGATGTATTACAAAGTAAATATGGATAGTCAGGGAATTTAACATCACGTAGGGATAGATGAATTGGATCCGATAACAACAGGAAGCCAGTCTCTTCCTGAGCAGGAGACTGGCATAATGAAAACTATTTTAGGAAGATCAAACAGGTGGCAGAGAGCAGAATGGAGTGGAGGCAAGAGCAACTTGATAAAGACAGGGAAAACAGCAAGGAGGCTATGGCAGTAATGAGCAAGGGGTGAGGAGGTCTGAGCCAGGCTCATGAGAGAAAAAGAGAGGGAAGAGGAAATGGACCGATTCAGAGACAGTACAAAAAAGCCCCGAGAAGGCCCTATGATAGATCAGACATGGGGAAAGAAGCAGGAGGCCTGTATGGGCTCTGGAGATGGGCAGACCTGGGTACAGCTTTCGTTCTCTTATTTCCTCATGTGTATGACTCTGGGTAAGACAGCTGAGCACAGAATGTGTGTTCAACAAATTGTAGATATTGTCTTCATCATTACCGAGAGGGTACATCAATGACAACTGCACACGGTAGGAACTCAAACCTTGCATCAATAAAGGGATGGATGAATGAATGCATGGATAAGTAAAGGAATGAATAAACTTGGGAGTTTTCAAGCAGGAATAATGGGAGAGTGATGATTGATAACGACAGAATTGGACGGGAAACTGAACATGTTAGGAGAGAGAAAATAAGTCATAGGGCCTTCTCGGAGGCAAATTTAGTGTGACCACTAACACGTGTACTTCACGATCTCCTTCCAAAACGAACCTGTGATGCAGACAACACGGATTCCACTATTTCCATTCTACAGGTGACAGAATTGAGTCTCAGAAGTCAAACAACTCACCTAAGTCTCATAGCCAGCAGGGCACATGTGAGTAGGAAGGGGGGCACGTTTGACTAGCTGTACAGGTAGGTGATCCTTCAACAGCACCACTGGGCCCCACCCCATGTCACACAGGACAACTCTGAGTTACATGCTACCTCAGCCAGAAGACAGATACTCCCTGGATTTCTAATCCATTTTCCTCCCCAATGATATTAAATACTAATAAAAACTCTAGGAAAATGGAAAGAGAGGAGGGAAAGAAATCTGTTTCTGATAGATTACCAGTGGTCTTGGAGAACATTTCAGAAATGACAGGAAAAGAAGTGGATTATTAGGAATTAAGGAGGAACTAGTAAGGAGGAAAAGCCTCTTTGGCACCCAGCCTGCACCATTTCTACCCTGCTTTTACTGGTACCCCAGCATCCTTTATGTCCCTGACCTCCTCTTGTCTCACCTTACCAAACTTTGATCCTGGGCTAACCCAACTGTTTGCTTTCTCTGATCCCACTTGTAGAGGTCTGAAATCCAGGCAGTCTGACAGCAGGGTCCACACACTTGAACTGAACTGCATTAGGCACGGGGTATTTCGATTTGGTTGCAGAGATAAAATGAAACATAAAGGTAACCAGCAAGATACAGATTTTCTTATAACTAGGGTGAAGTTGTACATCTCTAAAAGCACTAGTAGGAGAGGGATATGTGTGGATATAAGTCCCTCAGGAGTCAGGAAAGGAGAGGGGAATAGAAGCTCAGGTACTGGAAGCTTGGAAGGCCAGATTCCAGATAGGCACAGGAACCCCGAAAGAAGATAAACAGAGCTTTTTATTCCTAGGTCCTACTCCAATATCTGCCTTGCAGATCTCACACAGATAGGACCTAGACCCTAAATAGACTTTTTTTTTTTACCTCTCCAGCTCTTCCTTATCCCCAGAAATTTCTGTAGCCCACTCTCAAACTGAATACAGGTCTACCCCCTCCCAGGATATCCTCCTCCCCCAGGAATACCCAGTGACTACCAGGCCCACCTCCAAAGGGCCCAGACCTCCAAGAGCCAGGAAGGAAAGCTACACAATATGCCTCACTTATCCTCAATGAAGGCACTTCTGCAGGAAGGCAACAAACACTTGAGTGCAGCCTGGTACTCAAGAATTGTAAGCTGGGACTTCCCTGGTGGCGCAGTGGTTAAGAATCCACCTGCCAACTCAGGGGACACGGGTTTGATCCCTGGTCTGGGAAGATCCCACATGCTGTGGAGCAACTAAGCCCGTTGCCACAATGACTGAAGCCTGCACGCCTAGAGCCTGTGCTCCTCAACAAGAGAAGCCACCGCAATGAGAAGCCCGCACAACGGAACAGGAGCCCCCACTCGCTGCAACTAGAGAAAGCCCACGGGCAGCAAAAAAGACCCAAAGCAGCCAATAAATAAATAAACAAATAAATGTTCTTTGAAAAGAAAAAGAACTGCAACCCTCCCAGAGCTAGCAGCAGTCCTACTTAATAGCCTACTCGAAGTTCCTGCTGCTTTCTCCCCATGATCAACCAGCAAGTCCCTGGCACTAGGACCCTGCAGACAGGGAACCCTGAGCCTGCGCTCTAAAGGGAGAGATGCACCATTTCACAACTTCAGCAAAAGCCAAAGCAGCCAACAAAGCCACAGCCACCTCCGCTGTGCTGGGCTCTGCCTTTTGGGCAGCTCACCGGCCACTCCCCAGAAGCAGAGCATTCTGTTCTTTCTCTTTTTAAATCCACGTCATCATCAGATCATAATGGGAATCAATCTCAAGTCACCACGCAAAGGCGTATCCATGGCAACGTCAAGAGGAAGGACACAGAAATGATGCTCCAGTGGCTGCAGCAGGAAAAGGTAAGTCCATTTCTCTTCCAGCCATGCCATCTCATCATTCTCCCCTTTCACTCAAGTCAGGTGTGCACCTTACCTACAAATTCTATCTATCCCACCAATGGGGAAAACAAAGGTGAGTGTTAATAATCTATGCTATTATGTAAGGTCATAGGTCTGCCTAGTCCCATAACTGGCAGCAAAAATTCTTTTTCTGGCTGACTGAGACAAGATCTCTTTTCTTATTCACCATCTCAATTGACATGGTCTCAGCCTGCAGTACCTAACAAATCATTATCAGTCACTTGTCTTTCTAGTCAGGTTGCTGGGAAATCACACAAGGATTTCAGAATTCTGTATGTAGTTGTAAAAATACAGCAGCAACACTGACTCTACCACCCTGCTCACCCAGGCCACTACCATACCCACAGACTGGCCCTCCTTAGCAGCCCTAAACTCCAGCCCCTCAAGGACCAGAAACTGGGAGTTGGGATGAAATTTCTGCCTTTCTCTAATGCCTCAAGGAAGGAATGCCATTCCTGCAGAGGTAAGAGAGTCATCAGACATAAGTTCTACTAAGTGTAAGTAATACTCCATGCCTCAATTTCTCCTTCTGTAAAACATAGATACTAACAATACCTTTCTAACAGGGTTGTTGTCAGAATCACGTGAGAATGCCTGAAAAGCACTAAGAAGAGTGTCTGGTATGAAGCACTCAATAAAAGTCAGCCATAATTATTATGAAGAAGAGGAAAGAGAGGCCTACAGTGCAGGATTCAAGTTCGGAGGGTACTCAATGTTCTTGGAGCATATCTCAACTCTGCTCTCTTTCCCTTTCCTCTCTGGACAGTTTCAAGTTTCCCTTAACACTATCAAGTCCCTGTTCCTATCCGAGCCCACACCAGGACCCCCACCCCTCAGCAGATAACCTTGCTGAGAAAGGAAATTGAGCCTATTAGATAAGAATTCCTTTGCAAATTTAGGTGTATCCATCATTGCCTCTTTCTTCCTACATTCTTTTCCTTTCTTCTGTCATTCCTCTTCAAAAGAAATGATGTCTCCTTTTCAGCCACTAACAATGATAGATCTGAGCAAGTACAACCTATGGCAGCTGTCGATCATGTATTATGATTTTCCCAACTATTTTGACTCCTCCCTAACAACTTCTTTTCCTTTGTAATCTCATGTGCATTCAGGCCCAACTCATCAATTCTTCCTCAGTATTGCCTCCTGCATTCTTCCTTTCTCTTCCGTTACCACTGTCATCACTTTGGTCTGCCATGTAACAGCTTTGAGAATTAAGGCAAATCATTTACTCTCTTTGGTGCCTCCTCTATAAAACCGGGTAACAGCTGCTCTGCCCACCTCACAGGAAAGGTTGTCTGTGAAAGGTTCTGTAATCTGTAAAATGTTATACATAAATAGAAGGCATTACTATCATCAACCTAAGCCCTCTTTACCGATATGTGAAGCATATCTGGCTCCCTGCCTCTCTCCTTCTCCATTTCCAACCACATCATACACCACAGTAAGACAACTACACACTCTAAAACATTGCTTCGCCCAAAATCTTTCACTGACACACCATATCTTACTTGAATCAAAAAATTCTGGATCTGACGTTCGCAGTGTCATCTCTGGACCACTGTCAGCTGCTTATGATCTTTCCCTAGTTTTGCAAGCCCCACCCATCCTTCAAAGTCCAGCTACAGCCCCACTACACTCCACACAGAAGGACTAAATTTATGAGACAGAGATATGAAACAATGTCATGGAAGAATAAAGGATAATTCAGTTTGGGGAAAACTTGGTAGAAACACTGTCATCTCACACGTTAAGAGTCTTTTTTTTTTTTTTTTTTTTTTCCCACCATGCCACGCAGCTTGTGGGATCTTAGTTCCCTGACCAGGGATTGAACCCAGGGCCTGGCAGTGAAAGCACCAAGTCCTAACCACTGGACCGCCAGGGAATTTCCAAGAGTCATCTTTTAAAGAGAGATTATACTTTTTTTTCTGCTTGATTCTAAGAGATAACCTAGGACCAACAGGATGGAAGTTATAGAGATGTATTTTAGCAATATGAAAAACTTCCTTATTGAGCTATCCCACGATGAAATGGGATGCCTTATATGCAGTAAATTCCCCATTACTAGAAATGTTCAAGCCCAAACTGGCCATAGGGCAAGGATATTTTAGATGTAATTCAATTATCACAAGGGTAACCGGACTAGAATCACAACACTTTAGGTCTGAAGGAAACCTGAGAGATCTTCTAGTCCAGTCTCCTATTTTATACGTCTGGACAGGGGAAGTGATCATTCAAGGCAGCACGGCTTGCTCTGGAGAGCAGGGAACAGAACATGGTCTCTTTCAATCCAGTGAAAACCCTTGCTACTCGAAGTGTGTGTGGTCCATGGACTGGCAGCATCAGCATCACCCGGGAACTTGTTAAAAATACAGAACTAACCAAAATCTGTACTTTAACAGATTTTGTGTATGTAGCATTAAAGTTCAAAAAGCACTGACCTACACTGCCCCTTCCAAACCTTGAGTTTCTAATTCTGGAACTCCATTTCCCAAACTGTTTCGTACGTTAAACAGAGGTAACACCCAAGAAAAACAGTATTTTCCGTTCAAATCTGGGAAACTCTCCATACTATACTTCCAGTAGGAAATTCGTGATAAAAATATCAGTAGCATACTGAAAGTTCCAAAATATTCTGTAGTAGAGAAAACGTTAACCATGAAGTTTCTGAACATATGTGAGCACAAAATGTCTTTGAAAAAAAAGTTATCCTTAACTACTATCGCTAACATCCCCGGGCCTTGGGCTTCGCCCATACATTAGCTAAAGAACTTCAATCTCCACCTCATAGCTCCTTGACTCTCAGTACATTAAGCATACTGGATTAGTAAGTGGTCAAGACGGGCTTGCTGCTCTCCACACTGTAATAAGTGAGGGTAAGTTTCTAAATCACCGCCTCTTTTTTCTTTCTTTCTTTTTTTTCACCGCCTCAAAAATACCGGAGTTCGTCATCTGTGTGATTTAGCTGTGGGGATGCGCTAAGATGACTGCTCAAGGGTGAGCCTGCCAGTTAAGGCGGACGCCAGGAATGGGAGACTGACACACCAAACGCATATCCAGGCCCCCCCACCTTGAGTCCGCTTTGTTTTTTGTTTGTTTGCTTGTTTTTCTGTTTGACACAACTTCTCAACCGTGTGCCCCACAGGAAACCTGTAGCTTTGGAGTGGGTTCAGGGGTGCCTTGGATGCTCCCAGGAAAAGAGGGGAACCCGTGCAGTTCTGGAGGAATTCGGAGACGCAATCACTCGACCCCGGAAGCACACCACACCGACAGGCTGAAGAGCTCAGGTGGGTCGGACCAGCCCAGACGCAGGGGGCGCCCACCCCCGCCGCGGCCCACCCCTGCCGACCCCCGCCCCGCACACCCGGCTCCCGGCCGCGCCCTAAGCGAGCGCCGAGTCCCCAGAGCACAGCCAGGAGCCTCGCGAACACGGTGGGGGACGAGGCAGTTTCCAGGGTCGCCGCCTCCGTACCTGTCCCGTCAGGGGCTCCGCGCCCGGCTCCGGGCCCCACCGTAGACCGACGCCCAAGCCCTAGCGGGGGCCCGCCCCGCCCGCATGGGCTGCCCGCCGTGCCGCCCGACCCCTGTAGGCCCGTCCCAGGCCCTCTAGCCGCTGAGGCCCAGAGGCGCTCTGGGTCGGGGGAACACGCTACTCTTCCCCCGAAGACCAGTCCGGGTTAAATACTGCGCGCTGAGCGCGGCCGAGAAGACTTCGATCAGGCACAAAGCTGGACACCTGGAGCGAAATAAGCGCGTGCGCACTGTACACGGTAAGCCGATTAGGACCACAGGAGAGAGGCGAGCGGTGGCCAGCGACCTCTGCAGGCAGAGGGTAGACAGCCCAGAGAGGAGCCTGAGGATTCCTTTGCGTTAAGCAAAGGGCTCCCCCAGAGGGTGGCTACGCTTCTGAGTGCTAAGCTGTTAATTAAAACAATACTAGTAAACCATCTTTCGTCAGGTAGCTTAAGGAAAAAATTAAAATTTGCTGCTATTCAGTATTAGCCATCATATGGGGATTCAGGCATTCTCATGCCCTTATGCAAATTTACGTAATGGACTTTGGCATTTTTTTAATTAAAAAAAAAGAAAACATGGGTGGCAGGAGTGGCAGCGGCTGAAGTAGGAGATAGATGGGCCCCTGGGCTGGACAGCTGGTGCTTGTCAAATGGAGCAAAACTGAAGCTTATCCTCAGCCAGACAAGAATGCAAGGCCCATTTCCCCTCCTTCATTGATGTGGAGGGAATGAACTAGCAGTGGGGTATTTGTTGCAGTAAAAATAGAAATGAGACTTTTCTTTTTGGATAAACAAGGAAAATAAGTAAACAATGAACAGGTTGGGGAAACAGCATAACCAGGCCTGAAAGTGTTAAGCAATCTTGGTTATTCTTTAGCTGTTACTACTCATAAACACGTGTAGCTAGACTTGTCCTTAGCAAAGCCAATTACTCTCTGACCCCCATATGAATTACCCTTTGCACCTGGCATTTCTTCTACACACCCTTGCAGCACTCTTCATTTCAGAAAGAAGGTCACAGCTGATAACTTCAGGGACACCAGACCCGGTTGCTCAGCTGCCTGATGCCAGCTTTGGCCGTAAATTTGCAGAAGAAAAGAAATGCAAGACCTTAATTACTTTGAGCCTTATCACCTACCCCAGACCGCGAGCCCCAAGCTATAAAAACCTTTCCCAGTGGCCGGGCGGGGGGGGGGGGGGGGGGGGGGGGCACAGTTCTTGAGACTCTAGCCTGCTGTGTTCCCCCTTTTGCCTAGCAAAGAATAAAGCTACTTTTTCTCCTTCAAAACTCCGTCTCCGTATTTCTTTTCGGCATTGGTGCACAGAAAGCCAAGATTTTGGCATCACAGCCAGGCAACCCAGCTTCGTGAAGATTCGCGGCATGCTGTGGCCCGCAGGCACCCAGCACGCGCCCGCCCCGCTGCCATGGTGTCCAAGAGGAAGGTCAGCTCTGCCGAGGGGCGGAGAAGGAGGAGCCCAAGAGGAGACCAGCGATGCTGTTGGCTAAAACAGCTTCTGCAGAAGTGGAAATGAAGCCAAAAAGGTGGAAGGAAAGGATAAATCTTCAGGCAAAAATGTGCAAACAAAGGGGAAAAGGGAGCAAAGGGAAAACAGGCTGAAGTGGCTCACCAAGAGACTAAAGAAGACTTACCTGCAGAAAACGGAGAAAATAAAAATGAGGAGAGGCCAGCCTCTGATGAAGCAGGAAAGAAAGAAGCCAAGTCTGATTAATATCAAACACCCGGTCCTATCAGTGGTCCCTGTCTCCCTTTTTGTACAATCCAGAGGAATATTTTTACCAACTATTGTGTAAATGCAAGTTTTTTAGTAGCTCTAAAAACATTTTTAAAAAGGAGGGAATCCCACTTCATCTCATTTTTTAAGTGTGTGACAGGGAAGAGCTAAATCGGACTCCACATTGGATCTGTTTCTTTGACTTTAACCTTTGATTTTCGTTGCTTTTGTTATTATAATCATGCATAATGACCTGCCTCAGGAAACCCTGCCCACCTGTGAATGGCTGCAAGAAAAAAGAAACTAACACAACTCACTGAGGCTGGTCATTCCAGGAGATGTTTTGCAAGACTAATGGCCCTTTTACTTTACTTCCTCACCGCCTCTCCCTCTCTGATTCTATAAAAGAAACTGGCATCCAGACCCAGATAAGATGGTTTATCGGAGACACTAGTCTGCCATCTTCCCGGTCTGCCGGCTTTCCGAATAAAGTCGTATTGCTTACCTCAACACCTCGTCTTCGATTCATTGGCCTGTCGTGCGGAAAGCAGAGTGAGCTTGGACTCGGCAACAAATTTAGCGAGCCAACCAGGAGCCTTGCTCGTGTCTAGCCAGCCCCGGTCAGGGAATATTGAGGCAAGGCCCTAGCAGCTGCCAGGACCATTTGTCCTGAGGATCTTCCCTTCAAAATTCCCTGAAGCGGCACTGGTTATCCCAGCACTTGGCAATTGAAGCAAGGCACCGACAAACTTCAATTTGGTGCTATGAGTCAATGGACTCGATTCGATTTGGAGGGTAAGTCGCTCCGGCGTGCACGCCAGGAACATATTCCCCCCTCAATCTGGGCTTTTCCTTTACAGGACAAGCCAATCTGGTTGAGGTACCCTGCTGGAGGGGGGAATTGTTGTTGGACTCTGCCCGATTCTGAGAACTGGTTCCCTGGGAACTAGTTCATTGGTTTTGTAGGGTAAGTCTACCCGATCTGGGAACTAGTTCGTTGGTTTTGTCTTGGTTTTGTGTGCATCGATGCTAGAATTTGTGCCTTTTGTGTTGGAATTTGTTGGCGTCTTCTGTGTCTTGGTGTCATCAAACTTTTAAAAATGGAAAATACTCCATCTATCCTAAAGGAGAGCCCTTTGAGGAATATATTATATAAATGGGCAAAACATAGCCATGAGCCTATGACTAAGAAAAACATGATGTACTATTGTAATAGGGTGTGGACCCAATATATGTTAGGATCAGAAGAATGATGGCCCCTGAATGGCTCACTCAATTATTGTACAATCTCGCAGTTAGAAATGTTCTGCAAAAGAGCAGGGAAAAGAGATGAGATTCCATATGTAGGAGCATTTATGCTATTGCATCAGGAGGAAAAGGAGTCAGAGGGCTGCCACCTTATGGTGCAGCAGTCTGAAAGAAAACCCAAGGGAAAACCTGTTCTACAAGGGAAGAGAAAAAGATGAGAGTGGGGACATGTTATTTCAAAACTTAAACCCCCGTCCAGCCTATCCAGCTCCCCCAGTGGCCAAGCAGGATGAACCAGCAGTTGTTCCAACTGCCCCCCCACCATGCCACCAACATATTCACTGCCTCCTGTTTCCCCTACCCAAGGGGATCAAACAGAAGTTTCTATGGTAACACCCGGGACACAGGAACCTGGTTTAGTATCACCATCTAAGACCCGACAGGGCACCCAATTTGGACTGGGAGCCACTTCTGCAGCAGGGCAATTTCCCTTGTCCCAATATCTTGTAAGAGGCCAGGACACTCCCTCGGACTTGAGGCTTGCAATTCTGATTTCCCCACAGGAGCCCCAGGTAACATTGACAGTGGGGAACAAGTTGATAGATTTTCTAATAAATATGGGTGATCTTAAGAGGCTTGTAAATATTAAACAAAGGGGAAACAAAGTCATCCTAGGAGAAACTTGCCTGTATCTTGCCTGTATGCAAATGTCCTATCTGGTTTTCTCAAAAACCCTTATCTCTGCCATCTTTTTAAAATGCAAATTTTGAAAAAGAGGGTACAGTAATTTAGAACATGACTTGTTTTCCATAAATATTAGTAGAAAGGGTTTAGCCAGCTAGACAAGTGAGCTTGATTTGTTCCGTCTGCCAGAAACCCAACTTTAATGCAACCTCTTTTGTAAACTGATGGGTTTTACATTGCTGTACCTGACTCAGGGCTGAACTTTTGAAATGAGGACTATGATGCCTCTGTGTGTTTGTATGTGTTTTTGTCTTTGGATAACATTGCTGAGGTTAATCTGTAAATGAGCCCTATTTAATTGGCTTAAAGAAAAGTAAGTGCTTACAAACCAAACAATTCTAAATACAAGAGAAATTAAGCTAAATGAGTTTCAGGTTCACATGAACTGGGAAATATTTAGTATGAAATTAATACCTGGTATTAATGTTTAAGTTTGTTGATGTAATTAATACAGACATGTCTTTAGAGCCATCAGCATTATATATAGTACTTTCACTGCACCTAGGTTTAATAAAAGTTAAATGAAATCTTGTTACATCTGTTGCAAATTTGTCAGCAAGAAAAATAACTTGATATGATGAAATTAAAGTAAATATAAATGAAATAAGATCTTTTAGGTAAGCTATAAGAATAATTATGTCTTAAAAATCATCTAAAATAGTTTCTCCAGATTTTGGTAAGTATTACTTGCCTCTTGGCTGTCATTGGAAGTTAAGGTTTTTAAGAGTCGGGGACTCTAATTTAAATATATAATTAAAGCTACTGAAAATAATAAAATATTTCAAAATGGTAGAATGTGTGTTTTCAGTTAAGAAGGTATGAGGAATGGAATTACATTTTACTGAGAAAGTTTTATACATGGCCAGGATTAACTAAATTTCGATTGAAGTTACCCAAGTAAGTGGATTTTGTTAAGTAAGCTAATACAAGACTGGAATTTGATCTCTCTCTCTCTCTGTTAGAAGTGCTCCTTTTGATAACAGATTATATAAGTTTCTGTGCCCTTAGGTGATCCGTATTTGTTTTCTTTTAATCGTTTTGTGACTTTGGTTAAATGAATAAGTACTGTTTCTCAGTGACCTATGATCCTGTTGTGTTTTAAAACCTTTCTGATATTTTTGTGTATCTTTTTTTTTTTTTTTTCTTCGCGGTTCACGGGCCTCTCACTGTTGTAGCCTCTCCTGTTGTGGAGCACAGGCTGCAGACGCGCAGGCTCAGCGGCCATGGCTCACGGGCCCAGCCGCTCCGCGGCATGTGGGATCTCCGCGGACCGGGGCACGAACCCGTGTCCCCTGCATCGGCAGGCGGACTCTCAACCACTGCACCACCAGGGAAGCCCCCTTTTTTATATTTTTAACAAACTTCCTAAATATCAAAATCTGAATAAAGCTTTTTAGCCTCCAGCTGACTCCGAGATACTTCAAAAGAACATCTCTGAGACATCTCAGAGAGAGATGTCAAACTAATTTTATTTGGTATGTTAAATTACTTCAAAAACATTGTCAAGTGATTGGAGATGAACCTTAGGTTATGGTGTATGCATAAATGTCATTTTTATAGATATTCCAAAATTTATATGGAATCCCTAATATCTGCTATGTCCTGATATGTTATCAATCATAATACTAGTTATTCTAAAATGTTATATCCAAGTTTCCTGCTAATTACATTGTACTCAAATCTTTAACCATGCTATTTTAAGTTTTGTCCTGATGCTTTTACAAAATGAAGATCTTCAAGAAGACTGATAAAAAGGAACTTTTTAAGAAATATAAGTTTTGATAACCTTTAGATAATATCACTGGACTGGGTAACATATGACAAAACTAATGGGAAACCTGATTATTTCATCCAAATCAATGGGAATTAATTACATGAGACTGAAAACATGGCAGATATGATTTATGACTTTGGGAAATATACTGACTTTAATCTTTGTTTTTCAGAAAAACCTTTTCTCTTATGCGATGACCTACAACAGGTTGATAAAGTATGCCTTTGTAAACAAAGACGAAACATTTATCTTTTTCTCTCTACCTGATCCTGCCAGAATTTTTGTCTCCAGCAGGCTGTCCTGTGGACTTGATATTATGTTAATCATTGTTTGAATTTGTTCTTTATTTCCAAATTGTTTGTGCTTTGTGTCTCCCTGCAGCACTGTGTCTTTGTCATTGCTACTAGCTGCATTACTTATATCCTATTTTATAAGATTGTTGTCTCTTGCAGTACCCAGTGTATAACGAGGCCTCAAAACAGAACTTCTGTGGCTAAACATCTTAAGAAAGTAAATCACTTTTATAACATAAAATAATTGTAATAATATGATTCTAGGTATGGGAAGAAACAACAAGGGAAAATGTCTCCTGGATCATAATTAGAGGATCCAGAGAATCTTTAATTATTAATAGGGCCTAATCCAAAAATTAGCACCTGGAGTGGCATATCAAGAATCTTTGGGCTTCCCTGGTGGCGCAGTGGTTGAGAGTCCGCCTGCTGAAGCAGGGGACACGGGTTCGTGCCCCGGTCCGGGAAGATCCCACATGCCGCGGAGCGGCTGGGCCTGTGAGCCATGGCCGCTGAGCCTGTGCGTCCGGAGCCTGTGCTCCACAACGGGAGAGGCCACAACAGTGAGAGGCCCGCGTACACAAAAAAAAAAAAAAAAAAAAAGAATCTTTGCCTGACCTGAGATGAGCCTCCCAGCACCGTGGGACAAAATTTGATCGTGAAATGTCTCCCAAATATTGGTCAGATTCCTGACCAAGAGGAGAGGATCAGTCATCGGCGATTGCAGCCTTCCAACTTGAGCTAGTGAACCCTGAGGAAACTCAGGAAGAAGAATACCTGCCATCTAGCAGCCATCAGACTGCAGCCACTCCCTATGGTGAGCCCTGAGGACACTCAGGATATGAAAATACAGGATACAGGCTAAGATAGGTGTGGTGCATATCAAAGAAATGATTTCAGTGAGCCCAGACTCTTGCATCTTCCCATACATAGGAAAAACGCTAAATTCCTTAACTGGTTATTTGGGGAAAGGTGAGGGGAAAATGGAATTTGAAATGTACCAACATCGAAGGTATGTCCCAGTTCACTTTATTTATTTATTTATTTATGGCTGGGTTGAGTCTTCGTTGCTGTGCGCGGGCTTTCTCTAGTTGCGGTGAGTGGGGGCTACACTTTGTTGCGGTGCGCGGGCTTACTCATTGCGGTGGCTTCTTTTGTTGCGGAGCACAGGCTCTAGGCGTGTGGGCTTCAGTAGTTGCAGCGCGTGGGCTCAGTAGTTGTGGCTCGCGGGCTCTAGAGCACAGGCTGAGTAGTTGTGGCGCATGGGCTTAGTTGCTCCGCGGCATGTGGGATCCTCCCGGACCAGGGCTCGAACCTCTGTCCCCTGCATTGGCAGGAGGATTCTTAACCACTGCGCCACCAGGGAAGCCCATACACCTGAAACATTTTAAATCAACTGTACTTCTATTGAAGTTTACAAACAATGAAGGTACAATAAAGACATTTCAAACAACACTGAAGAAGTTTGCTATCACTAAATCCTGTATTAGTAGTCTACTGCTGCATAACAAATTATTACAAACTCATTGGCTTAAAAGAAAACATGTATTATCTCACAGTTTCTAATGAGTCTGGGTACAGGTTAGCTGGGTCCTCTGCTCAGGATCTCACCAGGCCGAAATCAAGGTGTCATCCAGGGCTGCAATCTCATCTGAGCTCCAGGTCCTCTTCTAAGCTCACTGGTTATTGGCAAAATTCAGCTCCTTGCAACCGTAGAACCGAAGACTCAACTACTAGAATCCATGTGGCCTTCTCCACAATGTGGCAGTTTGCTTCTTCATGATAAACGGGAGAATCTCTCTGACTTCTAACTGAACCCTTTTAAAGGGCTCGCCTGATTAGGCCAGATCCACCCAGAATAACCTCCCCTTTGATTATCTCAAAGCCAACTGGTTACTTGAGTCTTTAACTCACCAACCTATCTAAAATTTCAAACTGGGCCCCTCATCATGGCACTCCTTCTTTCCTTTCTTGCTTCACTTGTGTCCATAGCACTCATATGAGTGCTATGTAATTTTACCATATATTTTTATTATCTCTCTTACTCCACTAGAATATACACTTCTTGAATTCATGGATGTTTATCTGTTTTGCTCATTACTGTAGAAAAATGCCTGGATCAGTTGATACTCCATTAATTTATTCATTTAATAAATTAAGTTCATTAAATGTAAGATCATTTAATGAATAAATTAATGAATGACACAGACCGTGGAAAGCTTTGAGGAACTCAAATGTAGAAAGATGTAATTTAAAGATCTGAAGAAAAGTATGGTAGACGAATAAATATTGTTCAGTCACACACATACAAAGCCAAATGGTTATAGACTTTAATTACATCAGCAAATCCCATTAACCCAATATATAACATAATCACAGAAGTAAAATTCTATCATGTTCATGAGATCTCCTCACACCCAGGGGGAAGAGATTATAGAGAATGTGTACACAAGTGGGTAGGGATCTTGGGAGCCATCTTAGAATTCTGTCTACCACAAATCCTCATGAAAGGAACTTCTAAAGGATGTACTTCAGGGTAGAAGGAAAATAATCCCAGATGGAAGATCTGAGACGCAAGAAAGAAGAGTGAGCAAAGAAAATACTAAACGTATGGGTAAATCCATACAAATATCAACTATTTAAAATAACAAAATATCTGATTTGTGAAATTAATGAAATAACAATATAATTAGAATATTGGGTTACAAAATCATATGAATTCAAAGAGAATGATTAATGTTAAAGAACTCTAAGCTCTATGTATTGTTTGAAAGAAGAATAAAGATATTGATTAAAGCTTTTAAATAAATATGCAGGGACTACCCTGGTGGTCCAGTTGTTAAGACCCCAGGCTCCCACATGTGGCACGGCCAATAAAATAAAATAAAATAAATAAATATGCAGGTTAAGGGACTTCCCTGGTAGTCCAGTGCTTAAGAATCCGCTTTCCAATGCAGGAGACATGGGTTCGATCCCTGGTTGGGGAACTAAGATCCCACATGCCACAGGGCAACTAAGCCCGCACTCTGCAACCACAGAGTCTGTGCTCTACAACTAGAGAAGCCCATGTGCTGCAACAAAAACCCCGCACAGCCCAAAAAAAAAAAAAAAAATGCAGGTTAAAATTTTTAGAACAGAAGTAGATTGTATATTAGAGAGGGAGTTTAACAATGGAAAAATCGGGACTTCCCTGTGTCCAGTGGTTAAGACCCCATGCTTCCACTGTAGGGGCTGCATGTTTGATTCCCGGTTGGAGAAGTAAGATCCTGTGCACAGCGCAGCCAAAAAAAAGGAAAAATCATCCCACTGCACTCTAAGATGCTCCCAACCAACCTTCTCTCCTTTATTCAGGGTCAGACTTGTATCACAGTCTGGTGGGTCTCCCTGCTTCTTCCCCGCTTTCTCTCACAGCCATTTGTACAAGTTTCTTGTACCTTTAATCCTCAATTAATTGGCATCTGTTTCTCATATAATGTCCCTAGACTAACACAAATTCCCAATTTGTTTTATAAGATGAATCTATCCATGACAGCAAAACCAGACAATAGCAATATAAGTAAGGAAAAGTACAGTACAGGCCAATCTCATTTATGAATAAACAGTTCCAAGCAAAAACGTGAGTATACTAAATTTAGCCATGTATACAAAATTAACACTCTGACAAAGTTGGTTTAAATGCAAGTTTGGTTTAATACTAGAAAATCAATTAAGGTCTAGGAAAAGAAATAAAATTTATAATAGTTGAAAGAGAAGAAATAAATGTTATTATTCCCAGATGGTGTGATTTTCTATGTGGAAAAACCAAAAGTCTACAGATAACTTGTCAGAATTAGATAACTTAATAAAGTTGCTTGATGTATGATTAATACACAAATTTTAAAATACCATTTGCAATAGCATAAAAAGTAAGGTATCTGGAATTAAATATAATAAAACTTGTGCAAGAGCTTTATGGGTAAAATTATTCAAAATTTTATAAAGATATTCAGAAGATTTAAATAGACAAAAGCACACTTTGCTCACGTTTAGAACTCATTACCATGAAAACTTCAATCCTCCCAAGTAGATGTAGTGCAATCCCAACAAGGTTTGTGTATGTGAAAGTTGAAAACCTGATTCCAAGCTTTATGTAGATTTAAAAGAAGCAATGCGCTCTCACGCTCAGAATTCACTGACCTTATTGCATGACTCAGCACCCAGGAGCAGCTGGTTGATAGAAAGGTAGAATGGTTACCTGTAGGCTCAGTTACAGTACCAGCTGGGAGACAACACCCTATGAAGTTGGGATGCTGTCCTACAGGATGTGGCGTATGCCTTAATCCAGAGGACACTATGTGGTACCGTCTCCCCCAAGGCCAGGAACCAAGAGGCACAGGTAGAAGTTTCCCCTCTTACTGGTACATCTAATACCCGCCAAAAGGGGTCTTACTCCCCATCACCACAACATGGGACTCGGTAGGTTTGGAGATCCTAGTGCCCAAGACATGAACACTTCTATCAAAGTACTAGCAGTAAGTAGAAGCTGAAACTGTCCCCTGGCTGATCTGAGCTCTCACGCCCCTGAACCAACAGGAAGAGGAAGTGGTCACTATACTGGACAAAGAGATTGATCCTTGGAGCCAGCAAACAGGAGGCATAATCAGAGTAAGGGCTGGGAGTCAAGGAGAGGGTGGCTAGTTAGGGTGGGGGTCACAGAAGATCAGTCCACCTTGTCTAGGTTTGTTAGTCGGACTGAGGTATTCCAGAGGCTTTGGGCCACATGACAATCCCGAGCAGCTTCAGGGGGAAGAGTTATCACACAGGAACTGTTAAAATGTTTTCCAGAAATGCCATCCAGCTCCTTTGCCAAGCACAGGTAGAGGACTGGGATTGCACCTTGTTTGCTATCCTGTAGAGACACGGGGGAAGAAGAGGAGTAAAGGACACTCAGCAGCAGAGCCCTGCCCCACCCTCCACTACCCACCTTAAAGAAGAAGCTGAGGAGCCAGAAGAGGAAGTGATATGGCCAAGAGAAATGCCTCATTATCTTCGTGTATACAACACCCGGGTCCACAGAGTTCACAGTCACACCTGAGAGGGTGAGACACATGTAGTACAAAGTGAAGTGAGAGGAGGATGTTGGGAAGAAAGGGTTAAGTGTGGTTCCGCAATGTGCAATGAGGGGAGGAGGATCCTTTCAGATCTGTCGGGTAGAGGTGACAAGAGACCTGGGGGTGGTACCAGGGAAGTCAGTGTTTAGTAACTTACATGAACGGTGATATCTGAGCCAGTAAGGAGACATAAGTATTGGAAAGTGTTGGGTGATCTTGAGGGGGAACATGTTGGATAATGTTGGAGGAGAGGGAAGTTGTAGGTGATGAGAGAGTTGGAAAAGGACGAAGGGAGATATGAAGATGGGGTTGAGAGAAACATAGGGTGCACAGATGATAAATGGAGGATATTAACAGCTGGCTTGGGGGATATTGGGAGTATTATATGGCCAGAATATATTGGAATGAGATGGGAAGTGTTGGGAGGTAGTGTTGGGAGTGGAGGAGTAGGGGGTGTCAGAGGCAGTTACCTGTCCCTTGCAGTCTCTGGGCAAGCTTCCCAGTGAATGAGGCCAAAAGAAGTTTGCTGCAGTCATAGTTCTGGTTGAAGGTCAAAGGTCTACCAGCCCCTATCAGATGTTCCTCATCAATGTACCCATGTGCTTGCCGGAAGGAAGACACATTCACTACCCGGGCTGACCCTGCCCGCTGAAGGGCCCCTGGGTAGAGAGAGGACCACACACCTTCAATCCAAGTACTAGAGTAAATTCCCATGCCCACTCCCCAACCTGCTTCTCCATGAGACTCCAGGAGGACACGGACCATCCCAGGCTTTCAGGAGAGAGTCAGTGGGTCCCCAGGCAGGCGCCCAGGAGAGGCACAGCATAATGTGAACTGAGACTTCATTTTTATTAGCTGTTTTCCTAATGCTCTTCCTCTTGTTTTATTTTAGTGGATTGTTGTTTTTTTTTTTTTTGCCTAAAGTAAAAGTGGAGTTTTGCTTTTCTTTCACTTGCCAGCTGGAGCTAATTTAATTAATCCTTGTTTATATTTTTATCTTGCTGATGGCTAAGAAGGGGAAGGAGAGGCTCGAAATGCTGTGAAAACTGTCTTTCACACATTCATACATTCATTCTTTTACTTATTCATTCCACAGTTATTCACTAGGACCCTGTATTATGGCAGACACCACGCTAGGTGCTAAGGACATATGGGTGCTAGGTTTAGGGGGAAAAGAAATGTGTGCAGAAATATTTGGGAAGGTGTGGGGTTTTTTTTAATTTTAACTATCTTCCAAAAGAGTGAAAGTAAAATTACTATCAATAGAACAGGTACAAGTAAATTTTAAAAAAAAGAGTTCCTAACTATACAAAAAAAGTCTGGATTATATAAAGTATCAAAAGTTGTAGGACTTCCCTGGTGGTGAAGTGGTTAAGAATCCACCTGCCAATGCAGAGGACATGGGTTTGAGCCCTGGTCCAGGAAGAGCCCACATGCTGCGGAGCAACTAAGCCCATGCGCCACAACTACTGAGCCTACGCCCTAGAGCCCGTGAGCCACAACTACTGAGCCTGTGTGCCACAACTACTGAAGCCCGTGCACCTAGAGCCAGTGCTCCGCAACAAAGAGAAGCCACCGCACTGAGAAGACCATGCATTGCAACAAAGAGTAGCCCCCTCTCACCACAACTACAGAAGGCCTGTGCATAGCAACGAAGACCCAACACAACCAAAATAAATAAATAAATAAAATTATTTTTTAAAAAATTGTAGTTGTCACATATGAGTTTACTTATTGTTTCAAAATGCTAAAACGATTTTGATCCCCCCATTTAAATGAAGAATCACAAATGAAAACTAGAGCAGGAGGTATTTAGCCAAACTTTGTTGGAGAGAAGATTATTCTTAAAGAGGACAGTGAACTCCAAACTTGCAGACATAGTGACATGAAGACCAAAGGGGCTCACAACCTAGTTGGAGACTGATCTTCATGCAGTGCAGGAACAGAGATGTGTACAGGGACTAAGGGAGTCCTGTAAATGGGGACGGCTGGGGGAGGCAGAGGTGTCAGGGCAGGATCCACAGCACGAGTGATATCTGTGCTGAGTGTTGGCAGCTGAATTAAGTTAGACAGGCTAAAGAGATGGGAAAGCGTATTCCAGATAGAGGGAAATACATGTGCAAAAGCACAGCCAGAATTAAAAAACAGAGTGTGGCCCAAGAGATACAGATTGTCTGGCTGGAGACAAGGGTGTGGGTTTGGGAAAGGCAGAGGTGAGACTCTCAGCCTGCAGAGGGTCTTTTAAGGAGAGAGAAGCAGTTTAGTTTATTATATAAAGCACAGAGTTCCTTCAAAGGATTTGAAGCAAGAAAGTGATATGATGAAAGGTGATTTCTTAGAAGTGGCAGAAGGGAGAATAGATTAGAGAAGGCAAGATGGGAGAGAAGGCAGTTTAAGAAACTATTACTAAGCAAGGTACAGACAGGGTATTGTAGCATGTTATAATTTTTGGAAAGGGGGGAAATATTTATACTTACAAATGCATAGGGTTTGGCCTTGCTCTTTGTTCACTTTCCAGTTGGGGCTAGTTTAATCACCCACTAAAGGGTACATGAGACCTGGCAACAGTAGTTGCCTCCCAGGAGGGGAATGGGTAGCTGATTTTCCAAGAGAGGAGGAGACTTTTTCTTTCTGTCTGTCTTTCTTTTTTTCTACTGCATACCCTTTTGTACTTTGGACATGTAATACCTGACCAAAAAATTAATTTTCTTTTAAAGAGGCTATTAGACAAGCCAAAGAAAATGTTAGAGAGAATGTGCCTGTCACCCAATCCCTCCCCTCCCTGGGAAGAATACAAACCTCCTTAATTCTAGTAGCCTAATACCACCGTCAAGAAGCTTTTGTTGAGATGACTGACTACTAGTCTGGCTAGAACTCAGAGCTGGGGGAAAGAGAGGTGGGATGTAGATCTTACATCCTCTTGCTGGTTGTATTTGGGGCTGACTGATTCCATTACCGGCCTCCTAATCCTGACTGTTGCCAGGTGGGTTCCCTGCTGTGTACACCCAGATGCTTGCTGGGTCATTGCTCAGCAAGCATCTGGGTGCCAAGGGAAAGGAGATGACCACGGGAGACAGTAAGCACAAAAATGCCGGGGGAATGGAAAAGTGGGGGTGGCACAGAAGGTAAGCACCCATCCTTCCTTACCTTGGAGCAGATTTGTGAGCAGAAACGGCCCAGTGTAGTTGGTGGCAAAGGTGAGATCAAGGCCCTCTGGGGTAAGTGTAGTGGGGAATCCTGGGAGGAGATGAAAACATAGGTGGTGGGTGATGGAGTGAGGACCCTGAGGGAGACAAAGTCTGGGGAGGACGTATTGGGTTCAGTAGAAATGCCACAGGAGCATGGATGTGTTGAGATGGGGGCAATGAAGTTTGAGGCTATAACTTAAGGTAGGCTTTTTAGGGTAGTGTCTGAATTACAGTGTTTCCATGGTCTGTACAGGTTAGGCTTGGAGGATGCCTGTTTTGGGGTCCCTGAGCTAGAAAGGAGGTTCCTGAAATGTGCTTAGGGGAAGGAATCAAGGCACATACCACAGACGGCAGCATTGTTAACCAGTAGATGTATCTCATGGTACTCCTGCAGAAGCCACTGAGCGAAGCTTCGGATGGAGTTCATAGAGCTCAGGTCCACCTCACCAAGCAGGAGGCGGTTGCTCTTTGACGCTGCTTGTATCTCGGCCAGGGCTCGCTGTCCACGCACCCGGCTACGGCAGGCCAGGATCACACGTGCCCCGCGGCGGGCCAGCTCCTGGGACACAGCCTTCCCGATGCCTGTGGGAGGGCAGCTTCAAAGTATGCTAGTCTGGGGAGTGACTAAAGGGCAATGTGGTGGGGGGGGGCGGGTTCGGGGGGAGACAAATGTTCTGACAGTGGGTGCTGGTCCTCCTCCCTGCCCTCCCTGTTGGGGCTGTTGGAGGCTGAGGCCCTTAGTGAAGTGACAGGGCAGGAGGAGCACTCACCACTGTTGGCCCCAGTCACCACTGCTATCTTCCCAGTCAAATCCGTGGAGCAGCATTGGAGGTCCCAAAGATACAACTTATGCCAGACCTGCACACTTAGTCTAAGTAGGAGGACCAGAATGAGGAGGACAGAGCCAGGACCCCAGACTGGGGTGTTGAGTAGAGACCACAGGGACATAGCAGAGAAGTCTGGTCTGCCACTGGAAGTGCTGCCCATGGGAGGGTGGGGACGGACTAGTCAAAGCTGAGTAGGACTAGGCAAGAGGTTGGTGTAGAGCATAAGGCACAAAATTTAAGGAGGCACTCACTCGTGGGTGTGCTTGAGCATCCCGTTTGAAACTGAGAGTGAATTCCTCCTTAAATTGTTTTCCCTAGCTATCTGATTGCCTCACTCCATTGCTGGTCCAAGTCAAAGATCAAGAGAGTCCAGGTTTCCCTAAACCCTGCATAGGCTCAAATGTGTCTCCAAGTGAAAGTTGGGTTTGCACTCTAAGATGAACTGACAGAGCTCCTCATGTCTCAAATCACTCTGTGCTTAAGTGGGGCCATCCCCTTCTTCCCCTACTGGAAGGAGACTCATAAATTCTCCAAACTGAGGCAGACCCCACTTGGAACCCTTATGTCTGCTCCTTTGTGGGGATGGGGATGGTTCTCCAGAATGCCTCTGCTGGGGAGCCACCTTGGCCCTAAAGCAGGGTCTCCTAAGGGTGTAATGGAATTATTCCCTGGAGTCAGTGTTCTATATTCTTCTAGACCACTCCAGTTCACAAGAGCACACACTTGGAAGAAACTGACAGACATCAGGCCAATACTTAAGGCAACTCAGGTGTTTATTTCTGGCAAGCAGACAGAAGGAAGGTAGGTTTCACACTGCCTGAGGTTCAGGGCTCAGAATGGGGCAGGCGCTTGGAGGGGAGTGACCACATTTTGGGGGCTGAGCTCTTCATTAGCTGTGCCACGGTCACCTGGGGCTCTGGGGCGCCTGTGTGGGTGGAGGAGAGGTGCCACCTTCTTTGTCCTCCTTTTGAGGTTCAGCAGAGCTTAGCAGCACCTGGGTGGCTGGGTTCCACACGCTCACATCAGGAGCCAGCTTCAGTGCTTCCGGCAGCAACATGGGCTTCCACATCACCTGGCACTTGGCCTCGAGAACTCGGGGCACGGGATGAAGCCACTTGTGAGGATCCTGGCTCTCCCCGTCCCCAGGGTCCAGGCCCTGCAGAGAGGTACGCGGGTGCGGCCAGCCCATAGCTCTCCCAGCAACTCGCCCTCCCCCTCCCAGCCGCTGGGCCACTTGGCACCCGGCCATAGTCTGGGGCTGGAGCTGCGGGCCACGTCGGGGCGCGCCGGGTGTGTGGCGAGAAAACGGAGCCCGGGACTAGCGAAGGGCAGCTTTGAACCAAAACCTGGCGACGGTAGGCCTAAACTTAAAGTAGGGAATTGGAGGCTGGGGCCGGGTCCCAAGGCTCGGAAAGGAACGCCAGGTGCGATAGGAAAGAACACTGACGGGGAGACGCGGACGCTGGGGTCGGAGGCTTGCGGTCCGGCTGGGGCCTCGGTCTTCTCGCCCCGCTGGCGCCCGCGGTAGGCTTCCAGGGGGGCACGTCTCGGAGTCTGGGACCAGAACCTCCGCCAGCGGGCGCACCCAGTGGCGCGACAGCCGCGCTGGGTCCAGGCGCGCCATCGCCGCCTTGCGGCCCATTCTGTAGTGCAGCGCGCTGGGCCGCGCATCGGCGCGCCCGGGCTGCTGCGGCTGGAACCCCCCGGAGGGGCTGAGCGTGGTGGGGCCGCCCGCAGAGGGGCCGGGCACCGACACGACCGAGGGGATGCGGGGCACCTTCTCCTCCTTGAGCTCCGGCCGGTCTCCAGCCGCGTACGGCTGCGGCTGGGAATAGTAGAGGTCCTCGAGCGAGAACTGAGAGCTGAGGGGCTGTGCCCTCTCGACAGAGGCCTGAGGGCTGGCTACCAAGGACAGCTCCAGAGAACGGTGGGGACTGCCGGCGGGCGCCATCTCTTCCGACGGTTGGCTGCTCGCGTTCAAGGATCCGACTGCAAACAGGTGGCCCCTCGCCTGGTCGTCCAGTTTCTCTAAAGGACCCCTGGGCCCTGTCTCCTGAAACAGGACCGGGGTGGGTAGGGGGCCCGGGGTGACTCTCAGTTCAGGAGGACGCTCCCAAGATTCCATCCGCTCCTGAGAGCCTGTATCCATCCACGATCTTCCTAAAGGGATCTGGTCCACGTTCTCTTGGTTCTGGGGAAATGCACCAGGGTGGACGTGAGGGGTGAGTGGTGAGACGTCAGAAAGGGTAGAGAGGAGGTTGGAGCAGTCCAGTGAGGCCCTGAGGAGATCGAAGACGCGGCCGGGGCGGCGGTGACAGCTGGGAGGTAGCTGGGGGCTGAGCTTACTTCGCCTTGGAAGGTCTCCTCCAGCCCCACCGAGGTCAGCGCGTGTAGCACGGGCACGGATCCCTGAGCCCAGGCGTCCGTCGTGCAAGACAAGGGTTCCTCGTCCTCGCCCCATGTGGGGTCCTCTGCCACTGCAGATTCTCCCTCGTCCCTGGCCAGGAAGCGCCACTCGGTGATCTGCAGCATGGCTTCCCGGGCCTGGCTGATGGTGAATGGAATGCACTGCAGAGGCGAGAAAGGGTCTCAGCCCAGCAGGGAGGGGTCAGGGAGAGGGGAGATGGGTCTGGAGAACAAGGATCCAGGCCCACCTGTTGAGTCAGGTAGACTTGAAAGGCAGAGTCCATGACTCGGGCCAGCAGATCAGCCAAGATGTCCCCCACCACTTCCTCGCCCTCTTCGAGAGCCGTGAGCGCCATCCACTCAGCCTCAGTGAGCCGCCCAGGCACTATGTCCACCTGCGGCACCGGAACCGTAGGCGGCCGCGCCTTTTCCACCTTGGATCGGGTCACCCCGCGGTCTCGGACCTGCCTCTGTGGGAAAGGAACAAGGCAATCAGGGCGGGAAACTAAGGAGTGGAGAAGCAGTTATGGGCTAGGAGGAAGCTTCCTCAAGTGGTCTAGTAGGAAAGAAAGCGTTTAGAGAGGGATAATTTACTAAGAGACTACCATGTGACAGATGCTTTTCAGGTGTGTGACCTAGCTAATTTAATTTTCATAACAGCTCACTAAGCCCATTTTACAGACAAAGAAACTGAAACCTGACAGCAGTTTACCTCCACTTGCTTGGGATTACACAGTGAACCCAGGCTAGATATAGCTCTAACTGCACAGTCCTTGCTATTTGCACTAGTTCAAAGTGTTCAAAACTCTTGCAAGTTCAAGAACTTGAGAAAGAAAAGTCAATAGGACTTCCCTGGTGGTGCAGTGGTTAAGAATCCACCTGCCAATACAGGGGACATGGGTTCCATCCCTGGTCTGGGAATATCCCACATGCTGAGGAGCAACTAATCCCACGAGCCACAACTAGAGCCCATGCACTGCAACTACTGAGCCCATGTGCTGCAACTACTGAGGTCCATACGCCTAGAGCCCATGCTCTGCAACAAGAGAAGCCACCGCAATGAGAAGCCCACGCACCACAACGAAGAGTAGCCCCTGCTCGCTGCAACTGGAGAAAAGCCCGCATGCAGCAGTGAAGAACCAACACAGCCAAAAATAAATAAAGTTAATTTTAAAACGTAGGGGGAAATAGTTTAAATTGTCATATAATCTCTGGGTGAGAAACAGCATAAAAGTAATGTAAGAAATACTAAAGAAATGGATAGATAAGTATATATATATATATATATATATATATATATATATATATGTCAAATTTTCCTCTGCTTATTTTTAAAAAAATTCCTAATTAGAAGGTGATAATAGTAGTTTTCATTTACTGGCACTTAAAGTATATCAGTCACATACATGGATTCAATTCCTATATTTTTTAGACTACATACTATTTTTATCCCCATTTTACAGAATTTGCCCAGGACAACAGAGCAAGGAAGTAGTGGGGTCATATTTCATATGCCAGTCTGTCTGACTCCAGAGTTTGACTTTATCCTGCTTCCTAAACAAAAAGTATGAGCAACAAATTTTAAAAAAGGATAAATATCCCCCAATACATTAAAAATGCATGAAATTTTGTAAAATCATAAGACCTCCAAGGATAATAAGCAAAGGACATAATATTTCACAAAAGTGGAACTGTTGATGACTAATAAACTTTTGAAAAGCTGTCCAACCTTCAAAAGTACCAATTCCAGTTTTATGAACACACACAAAGGCATATTCTGAAATGAAAATAAAAATATATTCTCTAAAATAGTCCCTGTGATGTCATTTATAATAGCAGAATATTGAAAACATACATCTAAAAAAAAGAGAATAGGTGGCTAATTGTGTGCTACCTATATGATGGACTATTATGCAATGATTAAAGGCAGTCTTTAAGGAAGAATTTACAATAGCATAGGTGAATACTTATGATGTAATGTTAACTGAACGAAGCAGGATACAAAATTACATATCAAGTATGATCTCAGATATGTAAACCAATGTGTTGAAGAAAAGGAAAGCACAAAAATTGTAATAGTGGATATGTTTCTTTCCTACACTCTTCTCCATTTTATAAGTTCTCTACAGTGACTTTGTATCCTTTTATAATCAAGAAAAATCCACTGAAAAAGAAAAATCTAGTCCCCCCAAAATCCATATTAAGGACATAGGAATTTAGTAGCAGATTCTTGGGAGCTTTCTCATTTCCCCACAACAGTCTCCCTGAATCTGATTCCTTCTAAAATTTACCTCCCAACGTAATCTTCCCAAACCTTTGCCTCCCCATCCCCACCCTTATTGCCTCATACATGGTGTTCCCCAAAATTCATTCTCCCCCAACTCTGGTGTTTCCTAAACCTCACGCTGAACTCAAAATCCCTTAAGCCTCATTTCCTCCCTCTGCTAGAGAGAACAGTCCTCTTGGCAAGCCCAGGGAATGGCCCACGGCCCAGTCCAGGCTTGGCCAGAGCAGGTAGGGAGAGTTGGTTCCTTAGACTTCCCCACCCAGCGTCTCATGTGACACCCGTGATAACGGCTTTAAACAATTGACTTTCAAGTGCAGCCTCAGAATTGTTGTTTAATCCATTTCTTCCTCCTGAAATTCTCGAAATGTATCATATCTAGCAACACCTCTCCCCAATGCCTAATTCTGGTTTATCCATTCAAATGGGCACCTCAGTATAAGAAACATTATTATACATGCATTAACTGTTTCCAAAGTCACTTCTTGTTCTTGAGCTCTGCACCACCCATTTAACCCCTTTCCCTCAGGTTCCAAGTGTGACAATGCTTGTGAGTGGGCGTGGTGCAGGTGTAGATTTTCTGCCCTAGTGCACCGACATGGCTTCCTTGGTCATCTTGAACGCCCGCATGGAGGGCGGGCGCCGGGTGGCACAGAGCTGGCCCACGGTTCAGGACACCGATCTTAACGGTCTATCCCCGCTCTGGGGCACCCTCAGCTGAGCTAAAGCTCACCGGGCCTTCGTGCGCCATCGCCGCAGCTGTAGCTCCAGCCCCGGGGATCAGCTGCTTTCCTGTCCCGCCACCGCTGCTGCTGCCGCCTATCGGTCGCCTCGGCAACCACGCCGCAGGCGGGCTCGCCCCGCCTACAGTTGACCTGGCAGCAGCGCTGCGCGCTGCACGTTTGGGTTGCTCGCCCCACCCAACGGCCGTGCGTACGTGCGTCGTCTCTATGATGGCGGCGGATTCGGAGGGACGGAACTCTTCTCGTGTCCGGCAAGCTGCTGGTGTGAACTCTGACCTGGTCCGGGGGCTTCGGGGAGCCAGGGCGAGGGAGGAAGGGCCTGGGGGCTACCCTGCTTCATCCCGCCTTGCCTCGGGCTCTTGGGGCCACTGAGTCCTGGGCCACCGCAATTCCTCCTCTGGGAACCCCTGTCGCCTCATGACTCAGCCCTAGGGTTCCCCTTGCCTACTCCACAATACCCTTCCCACGCCTTGTGATCCCCCATCACCATCCTCGAGGCCCTCATTCACATCACTACCCAATCTCAGGGGTCTCTCCCAGTGCCTCGTGACAGCACCCACTCCCACCTCCCAGCCCCCACAGGAACCTCCGCTGTCGTCTGTCTTCCGCGCGCCTGTGATTCGGACGTCTCTCCCCAAGGATGTTCCGCCGGGAGCGCTCCATCCCCCTTCGAGGCTCAGCCGCCGCCCTGTGCAACAACCTCAGTGTGCTGCAGCTGCCCGTCCGCAGCCTCACACATTTTGGAGTAGTCCATGGACCCAGCGCCCAGCTTCTCAGCGCTGCTCCTGAGGGTGTGCCCTTGGCCCAGCGCCAACTCCAAGCTAAGGAGGGCGCTGGAGTAAGCCCCCCACTTATCACCCAGGTGAGGCGTGGAGTTAGGAGTGGTGTTACTGAACCCAACCCTAAACCAGCCCTTCCTCTCCAAACCTCAAGGAATAGGCCTTCCCTAACCATCTGAATTTCCACACTTTTGAGTCCTCAATCCCCTGCTCTGACCACTTCTTCCTACTCTGATTCATCTCCCTCTAGGTCCACTGGTGTGTCCTCCCTTTCCGAGTATTGCTGGTACTCACCTCACATCGAGGAATACAAGTAAGAAGAGGACCTTCCTGCCCTCCCCCACTAGGGTCTTCTCAACTTCTCTCCAAGGCCCCTAGACCTTGCCCCATTTATTTCTAAACATTTCCAAGCTGTTCAAATGCTTAGCTCCCTCTTCCTTATTTCTCATCTTCATGCCTTCCTTGTTTTCCAGTTCTCAAGTGCCATCTCCAGTATCTGCCCTTTTATAAGTTGTATGACCTTGGGCAATTCAGTTAACTTCTCAGAGCCCCAGTGTCCTCCTCTGTTAAATGGAGATAGAAGTAGTGCCTATCTCCCAGGGTGGTTTTGAGGATTAGATGGGCTAAGGCTAACATGAGTATGTGGAGTCACCAGCACAGAGCTCAGCGAAGGTCAGCTGCGTCATGACCCCCTCCTTGCCTTGGTCTTGCAGATGTATGAGTCTGATGGCTCCGTCATGGTCTATTGGCATGCACTGGATGCTGGCGATGCCTCTCTAGGTACGTGCAGGACTGAGTGGGTTGGGGGTAGGGAGTGTTTGCTGGGGCTAGGGGAGACGCTACTTCTAATCATTTTCCCCTCTCAGTGCAGGCTGTGTTTGCCCGAGGGATTGCTGCCAGTGGCCACTTCATCTGTGTGGGTGAGGGGGCCAAGGGCAGGGCATTGGGGGGGTGCTGAGGTATAGGGGTATAGTCTTTGGCCAGGAGGATGCCAAAGGTCTGAGGAAATTGTGGAGTGTTAGAGGGAAGGGTGGGAGTGAAGGGGGATCTGAGAGACTCCAAAAAGCCATGGCGGGGTTCATAGGGGCAGGGTGGGATAGGAAAAGGGTAGTGAATGTAGGGGTGGGGCTGTCGGAGCAGTGAGAGGTGGGTTTGTTACTAAGGTTTCTGGGATGGAGGGAGTGCTGAGTGTGGTGGCTGGAGACCTGGGAGGATCAGGAAGCCATCAGTGGAGCACTGGTTCTGCAGGAATGTGGTCGGGCCGGGTACTGGTTTTTGACATCCCAGCCAAGGGTCCCAACATTGTACTGAGTGAAGAGCTGGCTGGGCACCAGACACCGGTCACAGACATTGCCACCGAGCCTGCCCAGGGACAGGTGAGTGGATTCCCCCTACTGTTCCAGTGAATCTGGGGGCCTCCCCACCTCGGGAGGCACGGGACCTGGGTTCCAGCCGTGGCTCTGCCACTAAGCAGCTGGATGACTTTGGGCAAATTGCCACACTTTCCTAGGCTTTAGCAACCTCAGTTCCAGTGATGAAGCCTGAGATACTTTACATTTACGTGGCATTTAATAGTTCACTCACACTTTACAATACTGGTGTGAACAGAAGAGTTGGGACAGATGGTTTCTGAGATACTTTCCAGCTCTGACATGTGTGGCTTCCTTCTCTGAACTTGGGTAAGTTCAGGCCCACCTCCAGTGCTGTCCTCTCCAGGAAGCCTTCCCCCTATTCCAGCTCCCGCTGATCTCCCTTAGCTGAACCCTGAATTGATACTGCCCTCAGACAACTCTTGTCTCCCCAGTTGGATTGTAAACCTCTTGAAAACAGGGTATGTATCATCTAATTCCTATGTTACACTGCACCTGGCACAGAGCTGGGCCCATGGGGTATGTTGGCTGCCTGGGTTTAGGGGTTGCCAAGAGGCCCAGAGTCTAGTCATGACTGGCTGGCTCACTGCAAGACCTCCAGAAGGTCCTAACACTATGGCCTCAGTTTCATCATCCATCCAATGAGGACAATTATGTACCCTAACACATGGTGTGTGTGTTGGGGTCAGGGTAGGGAGTAAGACTATAAAGAATACAAGGAAAGCATCTTATGCCTCCAGGGGACCCCTCCAGCCAGTGATGGCTTCACATCTTGCCCTTTCCCTGGAGAGGCAAAGATGCAAATACTGCTTCCCTTCCCCTGCTGCCCTGTATACAGGACCCAGCAGGGGAGAAAGGGAAGGGCTGATCCTGCCTTTCCCCTCAGGACTGCGTGGCTGACATGGTGACAGCAGATGACTCAGGCTTGCTGTGTGTCTGGCAGTCAGGGCCCGAATTCAAATTATTGACCCGAATTCCAGGATTCGGGTAGGTGAGGCGGAATGGGGCTGAGGCCTTCCTGAGGTAGCTTCCGGGTGGGGAGTAGGCTTGGGTCTGGGAAATCAAAGTAGGGTATCGCTCTTGCAGGGTCCCGTGCCCTTCTGTGCAGCTGTGGCAGGGGACCATAGCAGCAGGCTATGGGAACGGGCAAGTGCGTCTGTATGAAGCCAGTACAGGAACTCTACATGTCCAGATCGACGCCCACGCCCGGGCCATCTGTGCCCTGGATCTGGCTCCTGAGGTGGGCAAGGTCAGTCTCCTCCTCTGTCCCTACATACCCTTGTTCCTGGTGCTGGGATGTTGAGAGGAACTCCACAGGCTTATCTCTGCCACTCAGCGTCGGCCCCTCCTCAGGCACCTGGACTGGGCTCTACAGCCTATACCAGTCCCCTGTCAGCACGTCTGCCTCCCACTGGTCCTCCCTGCCTTTTTTTTTATAGCTACTCTCTGCGGCTGAGGACACCTTTGTACACATCTGGAAGCTAAGCAGAAGGCCAGAGGGAGGCTACATTGAGGTGTGTCTTGTGGAATGGGAAGGGGAGTGGAATGAGGGCCCAAGCATGAGGCAGCAGGCCCCGAGCAGCTCTCTTCTCCCCCAGGTGGAGCACTGTCATGGAGAGTGTGTACCCGACACCCAGGTGTGTGGTGCCCGATTCTGTGATCCTTCAGGCAGCTCCTTTGCTGTGACTGGCTATGACCTCGCTGAGATCCTGAGATTCAGCAGCATGTGAGAGAAAAGCAGCCCTCCGTCTCCCCTGTGGTATTTATAAAGTACCCGCCTCCACCCAGCCCTTGTCTGATTACTCAGTGTCATAGTCATACTTCACAACTAGTGAACTAAGCTCCAGGGATGAGGGGATGTGGCAGGTCCAGACCAAGCCAAGAAGCAACCTGTCCTCAAGAACCAGGTGAAGGCTGATGTTAAATAACTTTAATGGTCAATGTGGGAGTCACAGGGGAGGTGCGTTCCCCTCCCAGGGCTCTTCAGTGCCATCCTCAAAGCTGGTTAGTGCAGGGAGGTAAGGCAGGGTTGGTTCCAGTTTTCTCCCAGGAAGGGTTTAGGGGGGGTCCCAGCCAGCCCTGGGAATGAGTCCCTCAGCACCATGGCAACCACAGCTTAAAAGGGGCTTCTGCTCCCCCTCCCCAGCCTATCCCCAGTCCAGCAGAGGAAAGGGAGGCCAAGCTGGCCAACCTGCTACAAAGAGCGCCGAATCCAGAGCCCAGCTGCACACAGCTCATGTCCTCTTCTGATCACATCCTGTTGCCAGCACACCATCTCACACTGTGGACTGGAGCCAAGTGTCGGGTGGGCCTTTGCTGCAGAGGCCTCTGGACTGTGGGGACCGCTTCGGGGGTAGAGGGGCAACCGCGTGAGAAGCCCCAGGGGAGTGGTCTGGGGGGACAGCATCCAGGGAGAACGTTCGGGGTCTCCCCCAGGGCAGGGAATGGGTCTGGGCTGGGGTTGGGGCCACTGAAGCAGGCGAGCAGGGGCCAGGCAGGGCAGGCTGGTCTGTAAACACTGCTAGCCAGGGTGGGGGCGTCTCCAGCCTCGTGCCCTCCCGCTGGGCCAGGATGTCTGTCACCGCTGCGATGTCATCCAGTGGCTCAATAGCTGCGGCACCGGGAAGGGATTGAGGGGAGGGGGCTAGTCAGAGCTTAGGCCCCAGACCTACTCAGCCCTGAGTATCACCTGTCACTGTAGGAGGAAAGCAAAGCCTGGATCTCAGCTGAGATTGCATTATCCTGCAGGAGCAGCCCCTCACTTGGGCCCCCTGGAGTCACAGGTTCTGATAAGACTGGGATATGGAGTGACAGGGTGGACAGGGAGAGGAGGGTGGGCAGAAGTAGGTGAAGAAGCCAAGAAAGAGGAGGAAAATGAAAGCAGTGCCAGGCAAGTGAAGGGTCAGAGGAAGAGACAGGAATCCGCATGCAAAAAGGGAGACAGAAAAGAAGAAATTACGGGGAAAAAATCCATGAAATGCATCTGGTTCTATGGGTTTTTGTTGTGAACTTCAGTGGAGGTGGTTTTAAGAAGAGTTGGGGAAGGGAAAGGAATGCTGGGTGGGACTTGGGTCCCCAGAGCTCTGCCTTAGCCCAAAGTTTGCTTTCTCTCTGTCTCCATTATCTGGCTTCCCTTGAAGCCCCCAACCCAAATTCCCATCGGGATCCCAGAGTGCACTTTCACTCACCCATCTCATGGTACAAGGACCCCTGCTTGGCCAGTACTTGGGGTGGTTTCCGAGGAGCAGGGGTTTCAATGTTCATTATTTCATCGCAACACTGCTTCCACTGGCCTGCAGGGAGGGCATTGATTGGGGTGGGTAGGGGGAGGACTGTGAGAGGGCCAGGCTACCCCCTCCCCTGCTACATTCCTTTCCACACATTCTTGGAATAGAGGCCTTTGGTAAAAGTAACGATCCACAGTCCCTCCCGAAGGTTCAATCCAGCCCCCTCCTCTTACTCATGTCAAAGAAAAGCTGCCACAGAGCTTCCATCCAGCTCTGCAGGGCTCCCCGACTCTCTGCCTGAAGGGTGTGTGTCACCTCATCCTCCGCATACTGGTTACTGATGCTCAGGGTGAAGGGCCGGCCCACTGCCTGGTCCAGCTCCCCTGCCCGGACTCGAGTCTCCTGTAGGAGAAAGACAGGATCTGCTTCCACCACCTTCACCTTGGTCACAGAAGTCAGCAGTGACATCAGGCAGGCTTGGTCATCCCCGCCTTAGAAGGAGGAGCTTGTGGGGCTTTCTGGAAGCCCTCTCATTTGCCTCCTACTGACCAGAGTGGAAAGAAATACCAGGAAAGGAAGGGGACGAAACAGGTCGTCCTTAGGAAAAGAGGAGCAGACGGAGACAGGGAAGGAGGGGTTGAGCGAGGCAGGGAAGGCAAGGAGGCAGGCAGGAACAGGAATGCCGAGGCCTGAGGTCCCTCAGTACTTTTATAAAAGTCGGCAGGAATGCTAGCAAAAGGGCTAGGAAACAAAGAGGGTCCTTGGACTTGGGTTGGGAGAGAAAACCAGGAAACGGTGAGGGAGATGCACGTTGAATCTGAGGGGAAAGATGGAAGGAGGATGAAAAGTCCTAAACTGGCTATAGTACCCTCTCTGAGACTTGGCAGGGCCTAAGGTTGGTGAGTAGAAGGGACGATCATTTTCCAGTGATGTTGGTTGGGGAGAATATGGTCCCAACAACCCTGGCCCTGAAGCTGGGTGTGGTGCTGTTTGGAACAGGAGGCTAGCTTTGATCCCTTTGAGGTCTGTGCCCACCCTCCTGGGGCCTGATGGAGAGGCTCCCGAACCCTGCCTCCTGGGTGGCTTCACCACCAGGGATTCATCACCTTGTTGATCGCAATAGTAAACAGCGGCTCCTCCCCAGTGTCCGTGTCTTCAGGTTGCCGGTAACAGAAGAGGTTTGTGCCTTTCAAGACTCCATGCACTCGCACCCAGTCCTGCAGCTCCCCAGTTTGCTGCATAAATGACTCAAGGTTTCCTAGGGGAATCACACCCCCAACACCCTTCTTCCCAGCCCCCCACAGAGAAACTGCTCCTTTCTGCCCACCCTCCTGTCTGATCCTCCTCTCGTCTTGTCATGCCCCTCCTTCCTCCACCCAGATCTTGCTTTTTCAATAGTTATTTGATTCCTGGGTCATCTGTCTTTCCTCTGCCTTCTCCCTGTTCCCTTCCACTCCTCAGGGCCCCTCACCTGCACCCTGAGGATACCACTTGCAGTAGGCTGAGTCATGCAGAAAGGCTGAGCCACCAGACGGCAACACACGCTACCATAAAGGGGCAGCCAGGCGGGGTTCTCCTCTGGGGGAGGAGGAAGTGCAGGGTGAGGGTGGGGAATGTGAAGGGGACCATCCAACGGCCCCTCTTCTCACCATCCAGCAACCCCCACACACACACATACTCACCATGACTGGCGAGGGTCAGGTCGTGTGTGCGGAACCCGTCTTGCACTGCTGCCAGGGTGAGTGTGGTGTGAGCCAAGAGGTGGTAACGAGGACCGCTGCAGGACAGAGAAGTGGGCAGCAGCCTAACGAGGGGCATGTTGGATGGCAGGAGCTATAAGCTGAGCAGGGCTGCCCCACAGAAAACTCTCTTGCCTCCTCCACAGGGGTTGGAGCATTTACTGCACTCGTGCTAAGTGCCGGGGCCTGCGCTTTAAATATGTTATCCCACTGTGTTCCCACAACAGCCCTGAGGCAGCTTGAGGCTTAAAGAGGTTAAGATATATGCCCATAAATATAGCTTAGAGTTGGAATTGGAATCTATATCTGTCTCCAAAATAAGCGTTCTCTTCATTACCTGGAAGGTTTTCAAACTGCTGCTCAGAGACCCAGTGGTTCCACTAGGTGCCTCCAGGTTCCTGTAGGCAGCACCACACGACCCAGGCTACCCTGCTTCAACCAGGGACACTCTGTTCTATCCACATGAGATGTATTTGCTGCTGCCAAAAGTGAGGACCCCAGAGCCTAGCTCTTCCTGCATTCCTATTGGTCTTCTCAGTTGGCCTGGGGTATAAGCCCTGAGGTACAAGCCAGAGTGCCTCCCAGCTATGTGACCGCTGCTTATTCATATTTGTCTGCATGTCCTGGCAGCAGTGCAGAATGAGTTCTGCATGCTCAACACAGAGGTCACCTGTGGCCAGCTGAGGGCAGCGGGGGAATACAGGGCCTTCCTTACCCAACAGCCGGGGTGGGGAGCAAGATGGGACTGCTCCCTGAGCCCCCAGCTGTCTCCAGCGATGCCCGCACACGCCTCCCCGAGGAGCGGCCCAGCGAGCTGCTGAGTTTGGTGGCAAGCCTCTTGGGGGCTCCAGCCAGGGCCCCCTCCTCTTCCACGCAGGCCCCATACAGCTCCAGCCGCAGTTCAAAGTCTGGCCCTGCCTCGGCACTGTAGGAATATGGGAGGAAGAGAGGACAGGAGGATGGTCTGGGGAAGTCCAGGGAGCGGCGCTGTGGTGGAGGATGGATGTCATGCAAGTACAGGACAGCTCCACAGGGAAGGCCCATCTCCCTTCCTCCCTCTCCTCTCCCTCCCCTCCCCTGTGGCTACCTCATCCAAGGATTCGAGCAGAGTAGAGAAAGGTGGGAGCCATAGGGATGAGGTACTCATACTCACAAGAGCACGTTGTTCTGAAAGGAGATGTCCGTGAGGGTCCTGTCCACCAGGATCATCTCCGTGTCCTGAATGTGTTCCCCTATCTGCAGCAGCAAGAACACAGCCCAACGGTGCAGGTCTGGGGACAGAGAGCAAAACTGGTAAAGATGTGCCCCACAAGGACCTCCAATCTCAGGGTCACTCCCTTAAATTTGTCCCACGTGTGTGTGGAACTCACCGCCTTTGTTCTTGAAATATTCTGTGTCCTTCCACATGAGTGGAATCCGGAGATCTAAGGGGCAGACGGGTAGGAATAGATGTTGAGATGGGGCAGGAGATCTTATCATTGGGCAAAGAATGCCAACAGCTGGGGCAGTTGTGCTTCTTACCAGAAATGCAGACCTGGCCACGGCAGGGGGAGCGCTCAGCGGGCGGCCCACTGTCAGAAGGCCTGTGGGCAAATCACAACGTCCTAGCCTGGCCTCTTGACACTATTCCCCCTGGCTCTGGTTTCCAAGGGCTCTAGGACACCCCTGGCCCAGGACCCAGCTGCCAGGTCCCAGCCAGGCTGACATGGCAGGGCTGAAGGACTGTTAGGGAGAGTTGTCAGTTGAACCCAGGAGGTTGCTGGGCTTGGGAATGTTAGAGGCTCTTAGCTCACACACACAGTACAAGCTCAGGCCCCCCCCCCCGCACAAGCACTCTTCCTGACCACCTCCCCAGACTCCTGCCAGGGAGAAGTGGAGCTTGAGGACACAGGTGCCCACAGAGAGAGACTCCCTTTTAAGGACTCTTCTCCATTAACCCCCAGGCTTGGAGGAGTTTGCAGGCTGTTTTTAACAACAAAGGAGGCTGCTTGTCTCTACCATCTCATCACTTCAATAAAGGAGGGTACTGGATCAGTCAGAAAATCAGGAACCCAAGTAGGGAACATTTGTGTTCCATTTACTGCAAATCTCTCTCCATCCTCCCCCTCAGCTTTGATTTCTCCTCTACCCTTCTGGCTAGATGGGCCGAACCTTCCCAGTGCCCCAAGTTCCCCAGTCCCCCCACTGCAGGGGGGACATCCGGCCTTCCTCCCCTCCCCGCCCATCATTAGGACTCACCGAGCACGTGTCCCTCTCCTAAGGTGATGGCCAGCTTATCCATACTAATTTATAATTCATTATAATGAAATCAGTGACTTAGCCTTACACTAAATGATGTGGCATTGATAGCAATGTGTTTAGCTGCCAGGGACTTGGGGTGCACCTCAGATCACACTGTATGGGCTGTGTGGGGACTTGGGCAGGGCAGAGCCTGTCAATGGCTGCCTCTTAAGAGACAGCAACTCACAGTAGAAGGTGTCCCCATGCCTGCTTGCTCTTCGTTTAACTTTATGGAGCAGCCTTCCCCTGGTGTCTTCATGGGTGAACTCTGGAGGCCTCCTGGCAACCTCTCCTTGTGTCAGCCTTCATGGATGAGCTGGGATGACACTATGTCGGTGAGGGGCCTGGACCTTCTCCCCACTCAGCCTTGTGGGATCAAGCAGGTTACTTTGCCAGAAGCCAGTTTTCCAAATGACCAGTTCACCAAAAATGGTCAGTTCTCAGAACGATCAATTTGCCAAATATTTTTTCCCGCATTTTAGTTTTACCAGAGCATCGCCTCAACCATTTCACTACAGATTTGTGAGATCAGCAGAGTCTAATGCCAGTGTAGGTTGTGTTTCACATCCAAGAGTTGAGTCCTTTTAGTGCACAATCTAATTTATGTGAATGGGTCGGCTTTCCCTCAAATTTTTTTTTATTATTATCTCTTTACCCAATCCCTGACTCTAATGCGGCAAACCCCAGGTACAATGAACTATTGTCAGTTACAGTAAATTGGTCATTTAGCAAATTGGCCATTTGGTGAACCAGCTATGAGAAAATTAGCTTTCCAGAAGCCAGCCAGCCAGCCAGACTCATCAGATCACAGGCAGGGCTTAGCAAATTAGCACTTTTGCATTACTACTCCTCAGGCCGCCAGCCTTTCACCGGATACACTGGCTTTCCTGAGCCAGTGTCCTGCAACTCACTAATGCACCTCTGGGTGGCACACTGTGGTGGTAAAACACCAAGGTGTCTTCTAGGACCCTGGTGAGTCTTCACCAGGAAGTCATCTTCAGGGTGCTCCGTACTCCATACTCCATAAACACACACACTGCGCCACTACTCCCATACAGCCTCGCTTCCCCCTTGCTCACCGCCGGCCTGTCTTCCTCAGCACCTGCGCTCCTTGCGCGCTGCAGCTCGCCCCATGTAGCTAAGGATGCGGCTGTTGCACACTAGCAGGCTCTTGGTGGCTTCCAGAGCCTGCTCTCGCTGGGAGCAGGCCGCCAGCAGCTTGCAGGCACCTTCCCTCATCCGGATCTCATGGTCTAGCTTTCTTTGCAACTCTGTGTCCTAGCCGGAGTGGAGGTAAGGATGAGAAGGAAATGTCAATTGGGGGACAGGTTGAAGCACCCTTCATTCCCAAGTGGACTGTGGTCCACAAGAAACTGACAAGAAACTTATGTTTCAGGCAACTAAAGGTCAGGGTTGAGTCTCAACCTCAGCAGCCCACAAATAACCAGAGAGACTTTGTTAAAATTTATACTCCCTCTGGGAGTAATAAATTTTTTTTTTAGCCTCTTTTGAGCGCAATTTGGAAAAATCTGTAAAAACTACAAATTCACAAATCCTTTGATCCAGCTATCCAACATCTAGGAGTTTATCCTACAGATATAGTTACACTTGTGGGCAGAGCCATATTCATTGCAGCAGCATTTTAAAACACCAATATTAAAAGTCCTTCAATAGGGCATTGGTTAAATAAGTTATAGCACATCTATACCATGAAATATGGACTATTGCAGACATTAAAGAGTAAGATAGACATGTGTGCAAAAATGAAGCAATCTTCAAAATATATGAAGTGAGAAAAGAAAGAACAGTATTACAGCATGCTACCATTTGTACACGATATATATATATATATATATATGCATATACATATCGATAGACATGCATAAAATAGTAGTGGCTGTGGGGCTGGGAGCCAGGAATGGAAAATCAATTTATGATACTTTATATGTATGCTCCTTTACTACTGTACTATTGGAAATTGTGTTACCTTTTAAAAAATTAAATCTTCTGAGTTAAAAAAAATAATAAATCACGAGACCCCACCTCAGAGTAGCAGAATAAGAATCTCTACGAGTGGGGCATGTGCATTTTTTGGAAAATTCCCCAAGTGACTCTGAGGTGCAGCCCAGGCTGAGAACTACCACCTAAAGGGAATGGCCACAGATAGTAAAGGCCATCCTGGCTTACCCCAAAGACTCAAGTGATGAGAGAGGACATTTAGGTGGCAAGGGGTCAGTGGGGAAGGAGCATACCGCCTACAGTGTTCATCCATGCTGCACGGAATGCAGTATGCACCCCAAATTTGGGAACCTGCCATCTGCTGGCCCTCTGAGTCTGGGAGGTAAGGACAGAGGCAAGGAATGGGGATGGGAAAACAGGTAAAGCAAGTTAGGAGTGAGTGGGCACTTAGCACCATGCCCAGTGCACAGCATATGGTATGCATGGGGGCGGGGTGCTTATTTTAACGATGCTACTTCAGCCCAGCAGCATTCACCCAATAACACTGGAGCATCCCCGTGCTGTCCAAAGCTCCAGATTTGAAATCCAGCTGGGAGGTGAGAGATGCAGACATTAATGGCTGCTCCATAAGTGCCATGTCATGGCACAAACACGCTCACAGGAAACAGACCCTATTTGTTTCTGGCTGAGGTGATGGGGAAGTCTTCAGAGAAGAGGTGGAAGACTAACCGTATTACAGTCTACAAATCAGAAGGCAAGCCAAGTGGAGTCACAGGGTTGGAAGAGGAGGATGAATGTGACTGCACAAAACCAAAACCTGTCTTCCCCCTCACACCAGCTCTTTTCCACACTATGTGCCCTTGCTCCTTTCCTGATGACTCCAGCCTTCAAGTCTCCAAGACCTCAACACCCTAAATTCCTGCTTCCGGGAATTGCCTTGTCCAGCCTCCCTGCTGATTCTTCCTTCCCTACTTGAGCTGGGCCAGACTTTCATCACGGCTCACCTCATCCCATCACCCTCACTATCCACATTTCCCTTCCTGACCCTTCAGAAATTGGCCAACCGGGTACCTACGCCGCCTCCACCAGGAAGCCCTCTCAGACTACACAGCTGCCCCCACCCCCACCATGACTGCCTGCACCAGGGTCCCACCTCTGCTACGGTTTGCTGCTTGCCAACCCCCATCCCATTCTGCATCTAGCTTCTACCACAAACACCCCCAAACAGGTGAGGGGGGGTGGGGCCGAGCAGCGTCCGCAAGCCACCTCCTCACTAGCCTTTTGGTCCCGGCCCCAGCACTCACGAATTCTTCCCTAGCTAGCCCTGTCCATTGCACGTGCGGCGCAACGCAGGCATTGTCCCTGGTCCGGGGAGCCGCACCGCCCGCAGCGAGAGCCGATGACATCATCTACCAACTGCCGCGAGAGCGGCCGAGGGGCTCCGGGACGCAGGCGGTCCCTCAGTCCCTCTGTGCGATTGGTCCGGTTAGGCTCCAGGTGGTGCTAACCACAGAGACCTAGTCGCGGAGGAAGGGTACCTCCGGGAGCACCGGCCTCACTCTAGAAAGGGCTCCAGGCTCCGGAGCTGCCGCAGGCCAGGGGGCCCCCTCCGGGTTGCAGTTGCCCTCCAAGATGACTCCTGGCCCGGGTGCATGCGGGAGGGGGATAGTGTATACATGGGAATAACTGGGGCTGCAGAGAAGTCGCTGTATCTAGCCTGGATGAGTCGGACTGGGGGTGCAGACACCCTGGCTACCACTCTCCCCCCACGCACTCGGGTCCGAATCCATTCTCCCACGGCCCTCGGTGGACAGTGCCATAGAAATCTCCCACCCTTTAGGCAGAGCATCTCGGGAATCCTGACGCAGGCTCTGGATCCCGGAGCTTCACCCCCATCTCCGTACTTCTGGTATAGCTCCATGTCACCCCCTCCCCACCCACATACCCTCTCTTCCCAAGCCGGCAGTACTTTCACCAGACTCCCCTGGGAAAGAGCCCTAAGCTGGACTCCGCTCAGGGCCCAAGGGGCCGAAGGAGGATGAGTCATGGGCAGAAGCCCCAGCACACATTAGGACCTCTCTGGACATCCTTTCCAGTTCCTCCCACTCCCTTCTATCTCTGACTTCCCTCTCTGCTTCTCATCACCTTATGTTCCCTTTAGAATCTCCACCAGGGCTAAGTTCAAATCCTGGCTTAGGAACTTGACTAGCCATGAGAACTTAACCTCTGGAGCCTCTGTTTGTAAACTGGGGGTGGGAGGGCGTGGTAATTCCACCTCCTACTGTTTGAGGATTAAATGGGAAAGTCTAACCCCTACCTGGGCCCAGCACTCCCACCTTCCCTTTAATTGCAGCTTAAGTTGCCTCCTCCAGAAAGTCTTCTTGAATTTACACTTCCACGACTACCTCTCTTGCTAATCCCTGAAACATCAATGGGATGGGGGTTGGGGAACTGCTGAGCTTCCTGGAGAAAGAACACAGCACCCTCAACCAACCCAAGACTGAATGAGAGATGATCAAAGTGAAATCTAAGCCCCCTCCTCTTCCCCAGAACTTGGGCAGAGCTTCTATGAAGAAAAATTACATGGAGGGGGAGGCATGCAGAATTCGAACATTTAAATACCTAGACCAGCCATGGCCAATAAGATCTTCTGCAATGATGGAAATGTTCAGTAGCCATCTAGCACATGAAATGTGGCTAGAGTAATTAAGGAACTAAATTTTTTATTTTATTTCATTTTAGTTAACTAAATTTTAAAGTTAATAGCCACATGTAACTAGTAACATGGACAGTGCAGAGGACTAGGGATGGCAAATAGGTTTTATCTCATATGCCAACACAGGACAATATGTAGTGTCAGAGTCCCAATGGGATCCTTGGGCACCTTTCTCCATTTTAGAAAAAGATGATCCTCTCCAGGCAAACAAATTAGATAAAGGTGTCCCCTCCTCACACCACCTGAAACCAGACCAGGACTCCTGCCACTATGCAGTGCCCTTATGAAGGACACAACCTGCATAATTTATGCCAAGGTTGAGCTGAGAAGGATTGTGAGGCCATGCGTGGATTTGTTGGTGAAGACTGCCATGATTGACTCGTAATGTCTATCATGATCTAGGGAGTGGGGACCCGGTTGAGGGTACAAATACATGTGCAATAAATTCCCCTTCTGAGCTGGACTCTCTACTGTCCTGCCTCTGACCTCCCTTAGCAGCAACACCCTGCCTGGTTCAGGCAGTCACTTCCTCAGCTTCCTCTCTCTTCCCCATCTCAGTAAATGACCACATCGCCCAGTTGCTTAGCCACACACCAGAGAATCATCCTGGAGCCCTCTCTTGGCCGCACCCACATGTCCAGTACGTCAGCAAGCCCTGTCAGATCTACCACCATCATCTGAAATCCACCCCCTTCTCCCTGTCTCCACCAAGAGCATTTAATCCATACCACTAGATTCACTCCCCTAAGGCTATAACGACCTCCTAGCTGGTGGTCTTCTGCTATTCGTCTGGCCAACCCTTCTCCCTCCCACCCCCCACCCCTGCCTAGCCTATTCCTTTCAAACACAACAGCCATCATTTTAAAACATTAGATAAGTTGTCCCCCTGCTTAAAACCCTTCCATGAGCCAACATCACACTTAGAGTAAAATCTAAATGCCTTGTCACGGACTACAAAGCCCTGCATAATCTGGCTCGCACCCATCAGCTCGACCCCAGCTATTATGTTCCAGCCCCACTGGCTCTCCTTCTTCCACAAACATATCACCATCATCCTCATTTAAGAGCCTTTTGCCCTTACTATGCCCTCTGTCTGGAAAGCCCTTCCTCCCATCTTTACATATCTTCATATCCTTCTGGTCACAGCTCAAAGAGCTCACAGAGGACTTCCCTGACTCCTACATCTAATGCTGCCCCCCCACCCGATTTTTATTACACCCCCCTGTTTTCATCATAATTTCACTATGTGACATTATTAGTTTGCATGCTTCTTGTCTGTTCCCCCAGTAGAATGGACCTTTCCTGTTTTGTTCACTGAGGTATCCCAAGATCTAGAAAGAAGCTGACGTATAGTAGATGTTCAATAAATGTGATTAAGAATAAATAAATGAGGGACATCCCCAGCAGTCCAGTGTGGGTTCGATCCCTGGTCAGGGAACTAAGATCGCACATGCTGTGGCGTGCGACCAAAAACTAAAAAAAAAAAACAGGGCTTCCCAGTTGGCGCAGTAGTTAAGAATCCGCCTGCCAATGCAGGGGACAGGGGTTCTAACCCCTGGTCTGGGAAGATCCCACATGCCGCAGAGCAACTAAGCCCATGTGCCACAACTACTGAGCCTGTGCTCTGGAGCCTGCGTGCCACAGCTACTGAAGCCTGCGTGCCTAGAGCCCACGCTCCACAACAAGAGAAGCCACAGCAATGAGAAAAGCCTGTGCACTGCAATGATGAGTAACCCCCCGCTCGCCGCAACTAGAGAAAGCCAGTGAGCAGCAACAAAGACCCAATGCAGCCAAAAATTAATTAATTAGCTAACTAATTTTAAAAAAATAAAATAAATCTATTTAAAAATAAGAATAAACAGCTCCCTGCCATCTTCAGGGCCACAGAATCCTGCCCTAGAGTCCTCTTCCCCTTCTCTGGTAAGACCATCTCCTTCCTGCAAACCTCTCACATTGAACTCCCCTCTTCTTCCCATACCTGAAAGGAGCCCTCAGCCCCAGAACACACATCCACACCAAACCACAGAGCTTCCAGAAATAGGTGTGAAGACCCTGTTGCCAACACAGTACTCTAATTGGCAGAACTGAACCTGGGTCCACACGGAGCACCCAACGAAGGGCTTACAGAACCACCTATCCCTCTCCTCACTTGGAGCAGACTCTGCTCTCCCTGCTCAGCCCCAGCAGGAAAGGGCAGAGCAGAGATGGGCTGGGATGCTGTGGAGGAGGTGCACTCCAGGGGTGGGGGCGTTACCTCCAGGCTGAGCGCCATCTGCCGGATGTAGAGCATATTCAGGTCCTCCAGGATGTGCAATCTGTCCTGCATCTCTGTGCCCCCCAGGTGCCCCTTCCCTTGTTGACCCCTCAGAAGGGTGGGGCGAGCAAGCACCACGCTGCCCCACAATTCCTCCCGCTGCTCCCCTGGTCTTGAAAGAGGTGGGCAGTTCTTGGACAGAGGGCAGAGGCAGCCCCTGTCCCTCTTGCACTCCCGTTAGACCCCTCTGGCTGCTGTGACAAACTTTCCTTGCCTACCGCTGTTCCAGGGCCCTGATGGGAGCCAGGCATGGAGGGAAAGGAAAGCGAGGTGAGGATGAGCAGGGTCCCCGGAGAGGAGGCCAGCTGCAGAGGGGACTCTGGGCACAGAGTGTCCAGTCTTGCTTTGGTGGCAGCTGTTCTCCCAGCTGTGGAAGAAAAAGGCTCTTTCATTCCGACTCTGGCCCCTCCCCAGCCCCCGCCCACATCCCTGGCCTGGTGGACAGAGAATCTGTGTGCGGTAGGGTGTGAGGGGCAGGCACAACTGGAAGGGGGCAGGGAGGGGACACTTCATGCAGGTTCTACAGAGTCGTGGGGTTTGTCAGGAGGTTGCTTTCTGAAAGGGGTTCTGGCTTAGTTTGAGGAAGAAGAAGGATAACGGTGAGGACCTTATTGAGTGAGCCCTGGGAGTGGGACAGAGGGGTAAATGCGGCTCAACCCCCAGGGCCACCTCTTCCAACTTGGGGCCCCCATCCAGCCCGCCCCACCCTGGGTTCACAATTACCTCGCTTTTCCAGCAGAAGGGAGGAGACGGAGGGAGAAAGGCAGGGGTGTGCCTAGCTGCTGCTGCCCCCGCTCCCCTCTGCGGGCCCCTTCCCTTCCAGACAGGAAACCAGCCCCGATTCCCAGCCAGCTGCAGCTTTGCCACCCCCCTCCACCCCAGGCCCACGGAGTCACATACCGCTCCGCCGGGTCCCAGCGGCTCCGCCCCGGCTCCTCCGCTACGGCCCCCAAAAGGCCGGGCTTATCCCCGGCTCCTCCGCTACGGCCCCCAAAAGGCTGGGCTTATCCCGGGGGCGGCCCCAGCTCACAGGCCCCTCCTCCGGGTCCCTGGGCTTGCCCCTCACTCCCCCACACTGGCCCCACGCGGCGTTGCTTATGCTGGACCCGACAGAGGTCCTCTCCCCGAGGCCCACTAGCTTCAAAGTCAGCGAAGGCCCGGGACACTGGGACACCGGTGTGAAAGAGCCTTTGTTCTGGGCAGGGTGTAGGGTAAAGTGCAGAAGCCAGGCCTGGAATCCCGGCAGGGAGGGGTGAGGAAGGCCCTCTCACTTAACCCTTTCCAGGCCAAGCAGGAAAGGAGAGCTGACCTTGGGGATAGCCTCTGCTGTAGCTACTCTCAGTCCTAGCTCAGCCCCACATCTTTCAGACCCACCTGAGCCTCTTTAGGGAGTTACAGGTAAGGCTCAGACCCGAGCAACGTGTAGAGTGGTGGGCCGAGGAGGCAGTTGTAGAGGCTGGACTCCTCTTAGGCCCCAGGAAAGGAGGCTGAAAGTTTGAGTGCGGGAAGTAATCCCAAATCTTTAATAAGGAACCCCCTCACTCCCGATTCTCCCAGCCACAGAGGAGCAGCTGCGGAGGGTTTCAGCGAAGGGGGCAGACCTGGCGGAGAAGTCAGGATTGATGATGGAGGCTGTCCCAGACGGTTGAGACAGGTTGTGGGTTGCGGCTGGAGCCCAGGGAAGGAGCGGGCGCCCAGGCCAGGAATCTGTTAGAGCCCGCCTGGTTGCACACCGCCCTTTGCTCCGGGATGCCGGGAAGGACCGGGGTAAGGCACATTTTGGGAATCGAGCCGAGGGCCCCTTAAATTGAAGCCAACCCGAGGTTTTTCCAGGCGGAGGCAAATCATCCCAACTGGGCCAGGTAATGTCTGGGGTGGCACGGTCCCATTAACGTGCAGACGGTCCGCGCCTGACTTTTTAAGTCAACAACTACTAGTTTGTACCAGACCCGCGGCGTCTCCGCCCCTTGGCGGGCGCGGGCGGGGCAGGAGGCCCAGGCGGCCCGGGCTGCGGGAGCCCGGGGAGGGGAAGGCAGGGACGCGGGTCTCTCACCTCCGGTGGGTCGCAGAAGAGGCTGAGTCGGAAGCGGCCGCGTTTGAACTCCATCTCCAGGGCAGAGCCCCTGGCCACGGTGACCCGGCTCCGGTGGTTTCGGGAGAACATGCTGGCGGTCCCACGCCTTTGCCTGCCCTCTGCACTCCCCGCGCCGCCCGGCCCTGCCTTGTCTCGTAGGCTTCTGTCCCTCGACTACCGCCAGCTAGGCCGGCCGGGAATCTCCCACGGCCCGGTTCCCAAACTCCGCCCCCAGAGACGACACCTGGGCCGGGCAGGGCGCGGCACGCTCTCCCTCCACTCCAACCCCCCGCCCCCGCCAAAGGCCTTGCCCGCCGGGCCAGTCCCGGGCCCCAAGCAGGCCTGACCCGACAGCCGGGGCACCCTACACCTCGCGAGCACTGAGGCGGCGCGTCGCCCCTTCCTGCCCGGGTAGCCAGCGCCTCACCTGGGCAAGGGGCGGGCCCAGAGAAGCCCCGCCCCCCTGCCGCCCCCACTCGGCTAGCCAGACTCCCTGCGCGCGGAAAGTCCCGGGGCCCAGGGATCGCCGAGAGGCACACAGCCCGGCCTTGGGATGGCGCCCAATCTCACCTCTAAGCAGCTTCCGAGGCGACTGTTTCAACTTCCTACAGTCCCAAATGTCCTTTCTTCGTCCCCCTACCCACTAAAGCTCCCCTCCGTCCCTAGTGGCCGCAGTTCACGTGTCTGGTAACCCTGTTCTGTTACTTACTAACCGTGGATCCTTGGCTCTGTCACTGAACTTTCTGAGCTTCAGTTTTCTTACTTGTGCAATGGGGATACACTAATTACCTCCACTCCTCAGGTCGCTATGAGGATTACATATGAGAATGAGTGTAAAATGCCCAGCATAGTTCCTGGCACAAGACAAGCACCCCGTAAGTGCAGCTATGAAGAAAAACGACCAGGTAAAGCACCTTTGTGCCCTTGGATGGGGCACCAGCGACCTCAGCTCCCTGGACCCAGACTTTAAGTGCCTTAAGAGGGTGAGGATATCTGTGACCTCACATGGGCTCTCAGCTGTTTTGCTGGGTGGCTGAGACAGGGTTAGGATTCACAGCTTCTGCAGAAAAAGGGGCCACCCCCAGCCTCCTGGGACAGAAGGAAATGGCAGAGGATTAGCTTGCTGACCACACGTGAGGAGTTTTCTGGGGACTTATGAACTTACTGGGGAGAACTCGAGAGAGAGTGGGGGTCCTTCACAGCGAGAGCCGGAGAAATACCAGCTTATAGCTTTAGAGAGCCCAGGTTGGAACTGCTCTGCTATGACAAATTACTCAACATTCTTTTAGAAAACCTGACTTAAAATTACTTTGGCAAAAGGGGAAATATATGGCTTAAGGAACAATAATATCCAGGGGTCAGGCTTTAGTTGTGGCTTGACCCAGGCATTCAGCATCACAAGGATTCCATCCCTCTCCTTCATCTGGCTCTACTTTCCTCCATGTTAGCTTCACTCTCCACAGCATAGCAAGATTGTTGCCAAAAATTCTGGGTCTATAATATTTTCAGACTTAAATTCAGCAGAAAAGGGAACATCTGTTTCCTGAAGCTCCTACACATGTCTGGGATTCACTATGGGCCATTTGGGATGATTTATCTGTCTCAAACCAATCACTGTAGGCAGAGGGGTGGCCAGACCTGAACCAATCACTGTGGCTGAGGAGGATTCTATTTGCCAGTTGGCCAGGCCTAGGTCACTTCCCACTCCTGGAAACCAAATGGAACCCAGTGAGCTGGGAGAGAGATGGGGGAGGGAGATATGGTTTCTGAAAGGACTGTCCAGATACTACTACCAGAAGGTGAGGAATGGATGCTGGACAGGAAAAACAACAAACATCCTTGACATACAAAAGTGTACATGGAGAAGGGAGTTCTTCTGTCGTAGGAAAGGAAGATCAAAAGATTTTATAAATCTGTGGCCTCTGAGATAAACCTCAAAGAGGAGTGAGGGGAAAGGAAAGGCATTGTTTCTGAGTTTCTTCAAATATCTATTGTCACTCCTCTAAACTGTAAGCTCCCCCAGGGAGGGAGAGTCTGTCTTGTCCACTGCTTTATGCTCAGTGCCTGGCACATAGGAAGTACTCAATAAACCATCACTTGAAGTAAGTGAACAAATGAGATGCCTAAAGAAAGCATACAGATTTGAGAGTGCTTAACTGGGATGAGCCATGCTGTTGGACTAAAACTGTTCATTTCAAATGTTTGGCTTTTAGCAGCAGAATGCTTTTTTCTCCAAATGAAATCTCACCTGGAACATGTGAAATATAATCAGAGCTGCTGTGATAGAAGCAGGGGCTGGAGCCGCACATCTTGTCCTCTCCAGAGGCCTCAGCTGCATGTGGGCACACACACACCACACCACACACACACACACACACACACACACACACCTGTGGGACATGGGACCTAAGGAAGGGTTTAAAAATTCCTGACAAGAGCTGGAGGAATGGAAGGCATTTGGAAAGGAAGTAGAGCTCAAATCTTGCCAGAGAATTTGCACTCGATGTGACTGAAGATTTTGGGAAAGGAGTGACGCAACCAAAGTTATATTTTAGAGATCATAGTCTAGCATCCATTTGTGTGAATCATTTGGAGGAGGTTGTGACTGGAGTTTGGGAAGCCAGCTTACACTGTTCTCAACCAATGGTAGAGAAACAAGGGCCAAAGTTTCTGTGGAGTTATTATTTTTTAATTAAATTCTTATTTGAAAATACACACACAGTTTTTTTTAAAACAATCCTTATTCTGCCACTTAAAAAATAATACAAAGTAAAGAATAAATGAACAAAAGCACACTTTCCCCACCATCAGAGAAAAACACTGAGACACAGCCTGGTGCCATGGCATGCTGATGCCTTATACTGGCTCGTGAGAGACAATTGCTGAATTTTCTGGAATTGTGCATTCCAGCTGTTAAACACAGCTTTAATTAATAATTGAATCATAAAAACTCACAACTAAATAAATTATATTAAAGCAAAGGTGATAAAACTCAAAATTCATCACTTCCTAATTATTTTACTGCATTTTCCCATTATCCCTTGAGGTTGTTTACATCTATAGTGTCCGTATGGTTGAAATGCTATGTCACGGTGTGCTACTACATGTCTTGCCAACTCTGTGCTCAGTAATGAAATTGGCCATGGTGGGAGTTTTACACAACAGAAGTAGGTGAACACTGTAAACCAGGGCTATTTTTTTTCCCCTGGGGAGATTTCGTTAAATATTTAGCCACATACCACTTGTTCACTGCATAATATTTCCCAATTTTTCCTTTTCTTACATCTGTATCTCCGTCTCCCCAACTGTGAAGCAGATATTTGGGAAGGGCTTATTAGCCACCCACTATTCAAATTATCTTTCTATTTCTACACAGACCCCTACTGTGGACAACTCTGGTGGGCTGAGGCTCTACCCTCTTTCTGGCAGCTGGAGAAGGACATTCATCCTCCCTCCCACTTCTTCACAGCCCAGGGGTAGGCAGTTGGCCTAAGCCAACCAACTGGAATGCTACCAACTGGACTTTGAATCTTGAAAGAGTGAAAACAAGACCCAGGGAGAATTCATGAGGAGTGGATGGCTCTGCTAGCAGGGAAATCCTCATCAGCAAGTTCCTGTGGTGAGACTTTGGTGTGGCCTCAGCGTAACCTCAGCCATATGCCCCTAATGCTTGGCCTCCCAAGGGTTCCCACCCCTTATCCAGGGAGAATACAAGATGAACCCGAAACATTTTGTAGTGCTGGGAAATAAAAAAGTGCTAAAGGAATGACGGAGATGTGTCAGAAGGACACAGACGTCATCTTAAAGAAATGCCCACTGACCAAATCTGGGACAAATTTAAGCATCAAAATAAATAATAGATTACAACTCATTGAATGAAACAGGAATCTATACCGACACAAATAAATACATATGAAACTGAATGTAAGGAGAAAAGAAGTTATAGAACTTCCACTTCACCATAGAATGCCAACTAACACATGTAGATGGAATAACGGGAGTAGAATACCACTTGGCAATTATTATTTTATTTTTTTGCAGTACGCGGGCCTCTCACTGTTGTGGCCTCTCCCGTTGCGGAGCACAGGCTCCGGACACGCAGGCTCAGCGGCCATGGCTCACGGGCCCAGCCGCTCCGCGGCATGTGGGATCTTCCCGGACCGGGGCACGAACCCACGTCCCCTGCATCGGCAGGCGGACCCTCAACCACTGCGCCACCAGGGAAGCCCCCACTTGGCAATTATTACGGTAGAACTGATTCATACAATATTCATCAATGGTTACTATGCCTGGTGGGTGGAAGTTTGATATAGGGGACAGGATATCAGAGTAGTTTCAGAGTATTTCTCCAGAAAATACTCATTAACTACAAAGTTGAAAATGGTGACTTTGTCTAGTGGTTAGGATTTGGCGCTTTCTTTGCTGGGGCCTGAGTTTGATCCCTGGTTGGGGAACTAAGATCCTGAAAGCCACGCAACATGGCCAAATTAAAAAATTAAAAAACAAATTAGAAAAAAAGAAATGGTGACTTTACACTGGAGAAAACTGGCAGACACCACCTTGAGCAGGTGATCAAGGTTAGCATCATCAGTGGTGGGATAAGCTGACGTCATGTGCCCCGATGTGATACACTGAGAAGAACACAGCATAATATTTTTTGAGTAGTACTCCTGCCAAGAATTTAAGAGTCTTGACTTGAAGAAAAACCAGATGGATCCAGGTTGACGGACATACTACAGAATCAAAGGCCTATACTTTTTAAAACTGTAAAGGTCACAAAGGATAGGGAAAGAGTGAGGAAATGTTCTAGCAGATTAAAGCAGATCAAAGAGATATGATGAGGAAATGTAATACATGATCCTGGGTTTGAATCCTGGCCTAGAAAGGAAAGGGAGACATTGGGAAGTGAGTGAAATTTGAATGGGATCTGTGGATCGGATGGTAGTATTGTATCAGTGTTAACTGCCTGATTGGGAGGGTTGCACAAAGGTTATAGAATTGTGTACTTGTTTTTTTGTTTTTTTTTGTTTTTGTTTTTTTTTTTTGCGGTACGCGCGGGCCTCTCACTGTTGTGGCTTCTCCCGTTGCGGAGCACAGGCTCCGGACGCGCACGCTCAGCGGCCATGGCTCACGGGCCCAGCCGCTCCGCGGCATGTGGGATCCTCCCGGACCGGGGCACGAACCCGTGTCCCCTGCATCGGCAGGTGGACTCCCAACCACTGCGCCACCACCGAAGCCCATGTACTTGTTTTTGAGGAAATACACAGTGAACTATTTAGGGGTGAAGTGGCATCATGTCTGCAACTTGCTCTCAGAATGATCAGAATAGGAATAATGATAATGGAGAGGAAGGGGAGGAAATAGTAATTGTTAATAATTGTAGAATCTAATTTAAGGAGCTAAGAGAGTTCTATGTACTCTTCTTGCAACTTTTCTGTAAGTTTGAAATTATTTCCTCAAAAATTATATTTAAAAAATAAGCTAAGGGCTTCCCTTTGGAAGTGGCGCAGTGGTTGAGAGTCCGCCTGCCGATGCAGGGGACACAGGTTCGTGCCCCGGTCCGGGAAGATCCCACATGCCGCGGAGCGGCTGGGCCCGTGAGCCATGGCCGCTGAGCCTGCGCGTCTGGAGCCTGTGCTCCGCAACGGGAGAGGCCATAACAGTGAGAGGCCCGCGTACCACAAAAAAAAAAAAAAAAAGCTAAGAACTTTTTCAGAAGAGCAAAATTCTTCCTTTCAGCCTACAAACCTGCTCAAACCTCTCTGACACTAAACAAAGCAAAACTAAAAACAAAACAACATAATGAAGCCCACGGCTACTTACTTACTGTCACCGCTTCCTCCCTGCTGGGCATCAGGATGGTGAGGAAACACCACTGGGTCTAGTGTCAGGAAGTCTCTGTTTGATGCTGGCTCTGCCACTCCCTAACTGTGTGGCTCTGGCCAAATCATTTAACCTCTCTAAGCCTCAGTTTCCTCATGAGGGAACAATAGTATCTCCCACATGGAGCTGCCATGGGGATCAAGGGAGGGAAGGGATATGAAAGCAGGTTATAAACTCTAATATGCTTGACAAATACTAACTGCAGGTGATCCCTCACTTCAACTCCTAGTGATACGGAACTATTGCCTTCACTCCCTGCTAGAATGCATACTCTGCTTGGAGCTCAACCCAGCCTTCGAACTGTACACAGTTCATCATAGCCTTCGTCTGCTGATAATCTCTGCCCTTGGGTAACTTTATTGCCTCTTTTGATCTCTTCACAACCCTGCCTGCCCCTCTGCCTGCCTGTTCAGGACTGGTGTCCACTTGGGTTTGTTCCTGGTCCTTTCCTCTTCATCTGCTTGATCATTCTGGAATGTCTCATCTATTCCCATCCCTTGAAGGGGACCTCCACTTTTATGCTGATGACGATGCCCCAAATCACACCTTCTGCATTGGCTTCTCCTTCAGTATTCCATCTCCATCTGGGCATTCCCACATGCACTTTATTTTATTTTATTTTTATTAACTTTTATTACAGTATAGTTGCTTTACAGTGTTAGGTTAGTTGCTGCTGTACAGCAAAGTGAATCGGTTATACGTATATATATATATATCCACTCTTTTTTAGATTTTCTTCCCATTCAGGTCACCACAGAGCACTGAATAGAGTTCCCTGTGCTATACAGTAGGTTCTCATTATTCATCTATTTTACACATAGTAGTGTATACATGTCAATCCCAATCTCCCAATTTATCCCACCCCTCCTTTCCCCCTTGGTAACCATAAGTTTATTCTCTATATCTGTGACTCTATTTCTGCTTTGCAAAAAAGTTCATCTGTATTATTTTTTTCTAGATTCCACATATAAGCAATGTTATACGATATTTGTTTTTCTCTTTCTGACTTACTTCACTCTGTGTGATAATCTCTAGGTCCATCCACGTCTCTGCAAATGGCATTGTTTCGTTCCTTTTTATGGCTGAGTAATATTCCATTGTATATATGTACCACATCTTCTTTATCCATTCCTCTGTCGATGGACATTTAGGTTGCTCTCATATCCTGGCTATTGTAAATAGTGCTGCAATGAGTATCAGGGTGCATGCATGCTTTCGAATTCTGCTTTTCTCCAGATATATGCCCAGGAGTAGGATTGTTGGATCATATTGTAGCTCTATTTTTAGTTTTTTAAGGAACCTTCATATTGTTCTCCATAGTGGCTGTACCAATTTACATTGCCACCAATTGTGAAAGAGGGTTCCCTTTTCTCCACACCCCTTCCAGCATTTACGGTTTGTAGATTTTTTGATGATGGCCTTTCTGACAGGTGTGAGGTGATACCTCATTGTAGTTTTGATTTCCCACATGCACTTTATTTATTTATTTATTTTGACATTTTTTTTTAAAACATCTTTATTGGGGTATAATTGCTTTACAATGGTGTGTTAGTTTCTGCTTTATAACAAAGTGAATCAGCTATACATATACATATGTTCCCATATGTCTTCCCTCTTGCGTCTCCCTCCCTCCCACTCTCCCCATCCCACCCCTCCAGGCTGTCACAAGGCACCGAGCTAATATCCCTGTGCCTTGCAGCTGCTTCCCCCTAGCTATCTACCTTACTACGTTTGTTAGTGTGTATATGTCCATGACTCTCTCTTGCCCTGTCAAAACTCACCCTTCCTCCTCCCCATGTCCTCAAGTCCGTTCTCCAGTAGGTCTGCGTCTTTATTCCTGTCTTACCCCTAGGTTCTTCATGACATTTTTTTTCCCCTTAAATTCCATATATATCCCACATGCACTTTAAATTCACCTTGGGTAACACTAAATGATTTTCTTCTTATTTGCTTCTCTTCCTATGTTCTAATCTTTATTTAAAACACTATGGGGACTTCCCTGGTGGCGCAGTGGTTAAGAACCCACCTGCCAATGCAGGGGACACGGGTTTGAGCCCTGGTCCGGGAAGATCCTCCATGCCATTGGTGCACGAGCCACAACTACTGAGCCTGTGTGCCACAACTACTGAAGCCCGCGTACCTAGAGCCCATGCTCCACAACAAGAGAAGCCGCCACAATGAGAAGCCCACGCACCACAACAAAGAGTAACCCCCACTCGCCGCAACTAGAGAAAGCCTGTGAGCAGCAACGAAGAACCAACGCAGCCAAAATAAATAAATAAATTTATTTTTAAAAAACAAAAAACAAAACATATGTTCTCTCTAATACTTGGGCTAGAAATATAGAAGTCATTTAAAATTTTTTATTTATTTATTTTAGCTGAGCTGGGTCTTAGTTGTGGCATGTGGACTTCTTAGTTGTGCCATGCGGACTCTTCTTCTTTTTTTTTTTTTTTAATATTTACTTATTTATTTGGCTGCGCTGGGCCTTAGTTGCGGCATGTGAACTCCTAGTTGCTGCATGTGGGATCTGGTTCCCTGACCAGGGGTCGAACCCGGGCCCCTTGCATTGGGAGGGCAGAGTCTTACCTGCTGGACTACCAAAGAAGTCCCTAGAAGTCATTTATTATTCTTGCTGTTTGCTTTTTGAACACCTACTATGTGCCAGATACTACCCTAGGTACTTTGCATTCTTGATTTGCTTTATTCCTTGAAAGAATCCTATGCAGGAGACACTACTTCATTCTATTTTGCAGAGCTGGAATATGAGGTTCAGAGAGCTTAAATAACTGTGAACCCAAGGTTACATAGCCAGTAAACTGTAATTTGATAACAGGCTTCTCCGACTCCAAAGTTCATTCTCTTAATCTTAATCACTATACTACATTGACTTCTTCCTGAATTCTCATATATAATTGTTCATCAGTTCCTTTAAATTTCATCAATGAAATGTCTCTTGAATCAGTGCTTCCCTTACTATGTTCACTATTGCTACCTTGTTCAGACATGTATCCCACATATATTATATACAGTGCTTTTTTCTAATTATAAATGTGATATATAGGCTGTAAGAAAGTTCATTACAAAAAATACTAAGCAACATTTTTTTTTTTTTTTTTTTTTGAGGTACGCAGGCCTCTCACTGCTGTGGCCTCTCCTGCTGCAGAGCACAGGCTCCGGACGCGCAGGCTCAGCGGCCATGGCTCACGGGCCCAGCCGCTCCGCGGCATGTGGGATCCTCCCGGACCGGGGCACGAACCCGTGTCCCCTGCATCGGCAGGCGGATTCTCAACCACTGCACCACCAGGGAAGCCCTAAGCAATATTTTTAAATGAAAAAAGAGAGAGAGAGAGAGAGAAAAGGAAAGGAAAGGAAAGGAAAGGAAAGGAAAGGAAATTCACTACAGATCTAGATAGTGAAGTTTCCCCAACCCCAGCTTCCAAAGATAATCATCGTTAATGGTATAGTATACATTCCTTAATGTTTTCTCTGTGAATGTAGTAGCATATTATGCCTTTTTAAATGGGATCACCGCAGGACTTCCTTGGTGGCGCAGTGGTTAAGAATCCGCCTGCCAATGCAGGGGTCACAAATCTGACTCCTGATCCCAGAAGATCCCACATGCTGCAGAGCAACTAAGCCGGGGCGCCACAATTACTGAGCCTGCATGCCACAACTACTGAAGCCCGCGTGCCTAGAGTCCATGCTCCGCAACTAGGGAAAGCCCTTGGGCAGCGACAAAGACCCAGTGTAGCCAAAAATAAACCATTAATTAATTTAAAACAATTAAAAAATAAATGGGATCGCCTCATCTTGAAACTTGCCTTTCTTATTTCGTATGTCAGCACATACAGATCTACCTTGTTCCTTTTTTTTTAATTAGGCAAAACATACATGTTTTAGACAAAGTACAATAGGCACAAAAGGGTATATTATGAAGAATAAGTCTCCCTTCACCCTCGTTCTCCCAACTATCCATTGGAATTGCTGTCACCAGTTTCTTGAGTAGCCTTCTGGGGCCTCATTTCTTTTAATGGCAGCATAGCTTCCCACTGTATGGATGTATCAAATCCCTGTACCAAATTATTTTGGTTTTTCTTTAGAGGCACACTTAGATTGTTTCCAGTGCTATTACCAACTTGGATATAAATTCCATGTCAATCTTATCAATTACTTATCAGCTCTTAGCTTTTGTGTTCCAAATTGGATAGATGCACCATAATTCATTTATCCATTTCTCTACTGATATAGAATTTAGGCTTAAATATCATTTGCCCTGCTGGTAGGGCACTTGTGCTGTTAAGTAAGCCCTTCTGCCATTTTGCCGGCAATACAGTTTCTTACGTACTCCACCAAATTGTAAGCTCCTCAAAGACAGAGAGAAGTGTTCATATTCATCTTTGTATCCTCATAGCCTAGCCCCGAATTTGGTCTGCAATATACGTTCATCACGCTTGAGTGTAATAATAATTGAATTGCCCGCGCTGAGTTCTGATCTCGATTGTGTGGATGCGGAGCCAGCAGAAAGCCGTGGCCCTCTGACCGCTCCCGGTCTCAAAGAGCCCGGAACCCTTATTGGAAGGGGCGTTGTTTCTCCCGGAGGATTTTTAAACCGCAAAGCTTGCCCCGCACAAGCATGGTTGCTACGCACCGGAAGTGCCCGGTTATTTGATGGGATAAGTTGTTCCGTGGGGCGGAAAAGGTATGTCTGCTTGTGTTCCGACTATTTTCAGCCCCTTTTCCTTGCAGGACCCCATGAGTAAGCTGTGGCGGCGCGGGAGCACCTCTGGGGCTATGGAGGCCCCTGAGCCGGGTAAGCGCGGATCGATAAAGCAACTTAAGCCTTCGCAGAAAAGGAGTCCCTTTCTTGCTCCTCCGAGCTTCCTGGGTACTTCGCCACAGGTGGGAAGGAGAAAGGCGGGGCTGTTGTTATGGTAACAGCGAATACCGCGGGAAGAGTGGGACCCCTCGGGGTATTGGGTTCTTCTGGGATTTCCCTGACCTGCTCCTGTTGTACACCGTTGACAGACTCTCCTTCTGCAGGGGAAGCCCTGGAGTTGAGTTTGGCGGGTGCCCACGGCCACGGAGTGCACAAGAAAAAGCACAAGAAGCACAAGAAGAAACACAAGAAGAAACACTACCAGGAAGAGGAGGCTGGGCCCACGCAGCCGTCTCCTGCCAAGCCCCAGCTCAAACTCAAAATCAAGTTGGGCGGGCAGGTCCTGGGCACCAAAAGGTGAGGCCAAGAGAGCCGAGGTTTTACTTGGGGGACTTCAGGAACAGGTAGAGATAGAAGCAGAAGCTGGCTGCGCTTTTCAGAAGACAGAGAATGGACGCTGTGATTTCAGGGCCCAGGTTAATGCAGCAAGAACCCAAGAGGGTGTAGGGAAGGCTGGATGTACTGAGCAGGAGGAGACAATTGCTTAGCTTACAGAGTGGTTGCTTCTCCGCAGTGTTCCTACCTTCACTGTGATCCCTGAGGGTCCTCGCTCACCCTCTCCCCTTATGGTTGTGGACAATGAAGAGGAACCTGTGGAAGGAGTCCCCCTTGAGCAGTACCGTGCCTGGCTGGGTGAGAAGGGTCTGGAGGTGGGGAAACTGGGTTTCTCATTATACCTGGTTAAGGGAAGAGGGTTCGTTCTGAGGAAGGTGAGAATTTTGCGTGTCCCAGTATTAACTTGGCCAAATTAGGGTTCCCCATCTGAACAACTCCACTTTTAGCTCTCCAACTTTCCTTTCCAGATGAAGACAGTAATCTGTCCCCCTCCCCACTGCGGGACTTGTCCGGGGCCTTAGGGGGTCAGGAGGAAGAGGAAGAACAAAGGTGGCTGGATGCTTTGGAGAAGGGGGAGCTGGATGACAATGGAGATCTCAAGAAGGAGATCAATGAACGGCTGCTCACTGCTCGACAGGTAAGTTAGTTCATTCTTTATTTGCTTGCCAAATTTATATTGAGAACTTTCCATGTCCCAAGAACTTTGCTAGGCAGCAGGGATATCAGCAGTGGAGAAAAGACAGACAAGTTTTCCGTTCTTATGGAGCTGGTATTCTTGTGCAGTAAATAAATAATTTCGAAAAACTGTAAGGTTTATAACAAAAATAGGCTGATGAAATAGAAAGAAGTAGAAAAGAAACAACATTAGATAGGGTAGTCTGGAAAGACCTCTCTAAAGAGATAACATTTACAATACTAGAGGAGCTTACCCGGCAGAGAGACCAGCAGGAGCAAAGACCCTGAGAGTGGAACATGCCTAATCATGGTCAAGGAGAAGAATAAGTGTGACTACCACAAAAGGGTTGTTTACAGAGAAGTGATGTATTTGATTTATATTTCAGTAAATTTCTTTGGTTTCTTAGTGGTGGTAAGGGATAGAAGCAAGACCAAGTAGGAAGCTGTTGAAGTAGGTAAGAGATGGTGGTGGCTTGAACCAAGGTGAAATGGTAGAGATGGAGAAAATCAGATGGATTCTGGATATATTTAGGAAACAGACACTTGGGAGAAGGAGAGGAATCAAGGATAACTGTTAGTTTTTGGCTTGAGCAGTTATCCAATTGATGCTATCCATTGATATTAAAAGATTTAAAACAACAACAAAAAAGCCTCCAGAGAGCTGGTACACAGTTTTGGTACACAAGGCAGGAAGGTAACATTACTAATACTTTTCCCCTTGAGAGTCAAGGATCTAAAGCTGGAAGTCTGGAGACCTGAGAGGAGGCAGTATTAAGGGCTCCTGGAAAGGGTGCTCATTTCACCCCTTCTCTCAAGGCCTGTTCTCCTCAAGACCCTGCTTTCCATGTCCCATCTTCCCCTTCCCCCGTTCAGGCAGACCTCACTTCTCCGTTTTGACATCTCTTCCGTCTCTCCCTAGCGAGCTCTGCTGCAGAAGGCTCGAAGTCAGCCTTCCCCGATTCTGTCACTACCTGTGGCCGGGGGGTGCCCAGCCCCCGCTCTCACCGAGGAGATGCTGTTGAAGCGTGAGGAGCGGGCACGGAAGAGGCGGCTGCAGGCGGCTCGGCGGGCGGAGGAGCACAAGAACCAGACTATTGAGCGCCTCACCAAGACTGTGGCGCCCAGCGGGCGGGGAGGCCGAGGGGCTGCGCGGGGCGAGAGGCGTGGAGGGCGGGCCGCGGCCCCGGCCCCCATGGTGCGCTACAGCAGCGGGGCACAAGGTTCCACCCTTTCCTTCCCACCTGGCGTCCCCGCCCCCGCGCCGGTGTCTCAGCGGCCGTCCCCATCTGCCCCTGCGCCTCGGTGCTCTGTCCCCGGCTGTCCACATCCGCGCCGCTATGCCTGCTCCCGCACAGGCCAGGCACTCTGCAGCCTTCAGTGCTACCGCATCAACCTGCAGATGCGGCTGGGTGGGCCTGAGGGCCCCGGATCCCCACTTCTGGCTTCTTAAGGCCTTCACCCAATCTGGACTCTGTGCCTTCTCCTCTGTCCCCGGTTTTCAGTGTCTTCCCCACCCTATTAAATTTCATCCAGTGCCTTGACTTGTACAGAACTGGGGTAGTGGGGTATGGGTAGGCCAATTCCGCGTACGCACATCTTGCCCCCACCGGAGCTTGCGTCGAGGCCTGGGAAACGTCCACCAGGCCCAAGAACAGTAGCCAGCCCCCGCCCAGACTCCAGCCGACATTTGCGACCCTGCCTCTTCCTGGCGTGGTTAAGCGTTTGGCGTCATCTGGAAAATAGGGCTCAAGCCAATCAGCGGGAACTTTGCTGTTCTGGACGGCCGTTCATTGGTTGATAACGCAAACGCGTTTTGTTGTCCATATTGGCTGTTGTCGCTGTCAGTCAGGGCCATGGGTCGAACCTTACCCCACTCTTTGTCTGTGCAAGCTCTTGTTGTCTGGGAGAGTGGCGGAGGCGCTGCTGTAGATTGGTCACAGGGAGAAGCCTGTGATCTTTCCTATTGGCCCATCTGTCGGAGGGTGATGTGGATTGGTAGGACGGAACAACCTGGGTGCTAGTTGGCAGAGCTCTGGCTGGATGGAAGGTCCGGTTGCGAAGTGATGGTGGAGGCAGCGAAGATGGGCCGGGCAGGGACCATGGCGGTGGCGGCAGAAGTGGCAGGGGCGGGGTGGCTGGCGGTAGAGGAGACTGTGGTCTTCAGGGGACTGTAGGCAGAGGCATGGCTCGGGCCAGCGGCGGGAACGGCAGCGAGGAGGACTGGGGGGCACTTCGGGTGCCGCAACAGCAGGTATCCCAACAGCTCCAAAAGCCTATCACGACAGCCATTTATTTCTCGTTCCCCTTTCCTTGTCCCTGCCGTTTGGGGGGTGGGGGAGGAACTCACGGAGACAAAGGTACTGAGAAGTTCCTAGATATGTTCCTTGCACCCTTTGTCTAAACTTTGTAATGTACTGTAGATGCAGTTGACTTGTGCCTGCAGCTTCATAGACCCCCATCCCGTGGCTGCAGTGGAAGCTTGCAGTGGCTCTCCAGTGACCAGAGGCATAGCGAGACCCCAGGGAGGCTCCCTCTGTTTTGCAACTGTTATTTGTGATGTTTTTCTATGTGCCTATTGTCACAACCGAGTCTGGCAGCGTCTTCTCTTGAGGGAGCAATTTGGAGAAGAGCTGGAACCCAGACTCGCGCCTTGGATGCCATCCATTAGCATCCGCAGCAATCCCATCTGGTTGGGAGCCCTGCTCTGGGTCTCACACTGACCCTCCTCTACCCTAGGAAGCCTGAGACCCAGGGGTGGAAAGATCCAGCTTGGGAGTGGGGATTGGCAGACCATGGGGAATGATGATGAAAACAGCTTTAGAAATTACCTTAAACTCCTTACCCATTGTCTGAGACTTTGAGATAGCTCAGACTGTCTTCTGGCTTCTGCCAAAATACTCCCTTAACAGAAAACACCCTGGGGAGCCAGACCTGAGTATGAGAGAAGTCTTATATGCAGAGCTGAAATCTGCCTCTTTGTATGTCCACACCTTGCATCTTAATCTTGATCTCTAGACTGATTCTTGCTATTCCAAATCCTCTTCCATGCTGGCAGCCCTTCAGATATTTGAACACTCCTCTCAGCATCACTCTTCCCTCTCCCCATAGATTTCTATGAACTAAACTTGGTTCACAGGGTGGGATTGTGTATGTGTATGCAGGGGTTGGGGATGGACGGTGCCTTGGGCTGGAACCTCCCTTGGTTCTAAGTGCCTCCTTGCTCCCAGCTTCGAGAGCTGTGCCCAGGAGTGAACAACCAGCCTTACCTCTGTGAGAGTGGTCACTGCTGCGGGGAGACTGGCTGCTGCACCTACTACTATGAGCTCTGGTGTGAGTCTTCAAGAGGGCTCTTCTTGGGTCCTTCTGCCCACCCGCCTTTGGACCTCAGCCTTCAAGGACCCTTCTCTGCCTGGGAGGTATCTAAGACTCTCCCTCCTCACTTCCTGCAGGGTTCTGGCTGCTCTGGACTGTCCTCATTCTCTTTAGCTGCTGTTGTGCCTTCCGCCATCGACGAGCTAAACTCCGGCTGCAGCAACAGCAGCGGCAGCGTGAGATCAACTTGTTGGCCTACCACGGGGCATGCCATGGGGCTGGCCCTGTCCCTCCCGGTTCACTGCTTGATCTTCGTGAGTGACTTGAGGCTCTGGGCTCACTACCAGTGGTCCCTCCCAAAACAGGACCCTGATTCATCCCACACTCCCTTTTCAAACATTTCAAAGCACACTTTTTGCTAACAGGAAAGAGACCACCACCACCCCCCCTTGTTGCCTTCCACCAACCATGCCATTCTCTCCTGCAGGCCTCCTCAGCACCTTCAAACCCCCAGCCTACGAGGATGTGGTTCACCGCCCAGGCACACCGCCGCCTCCTTACTCTGCAGCCTCAGGCTGCCCCTCGACTGCTTCCAGCGAATGCACCTGCTGCTCCTCTGCTTCTAGCTGCCCTGCCCACCAAGAGGGGACAAATGTGCAAGATGTTTCCTCCCACCAGAGTGACCCTCCTCATCAGGAGGGTGAGCCTGGGGCTGGGGTGAGCCCTGCCCCCACACCACCCTTCTGCCGCTATCGCCGCTTGACTGGGGACTCAGGTATTGAGCTCTGCCCTTGTCCTGACTCCAGTGAGGGGGAGCCAGTCAAGGAGGCTAGGGCTAGTGCCACCCCACCAGATGTGGAGGACCAGTCCCCTGTGCACGGCCCCTAAATCCTGTACCCCAGGTCTCTCCTGTGGGGCTGGCTTCCAATGAAGGGGACATTCCATAAGCAATTTGGGGAGGGTGGGTGGTTTACTTGCCCACCAGAAACAGCCCTGCTCCCAACTCCCTGAGTTCTCCTCGGCCTCTCCCTGCCCTCCTAGAATCGGTCTGAAAGGGCTGGAGTCCTGAGGAGAAGGGCAGTGTTTGGAGGACTGTGCTAGCTCAAGCTCCTAAGACATACACAGGAGGCTTTGATCTCATTAAAGAGATGTGAACCAGCTGCTTGTGGATTTGGGTGGACTAGTGCTCAACTTACTGCATTGCACTTGATTGGAGGGGACAGTCAATGGCCACTTTTCCACCTACTCTGAAGGACAGCAGGCAGCCCTAAGGCCTGGACTGAGCTAAGACCTCTTGGTGAGGCAAAGTTGGCAAAAGCAATAGAGTTTGACATGGCTTTCCCATTTATTTATAAAAATAGACTCTGAATTCACATTCACTCCAGGGCTATGTGGGATGTCAGTAAGGAGACACCTGAGATGAGCTGAGGAGGGTTTGAAGCACTGGTACTTGAGGGCTAGGGGCAGAAGTGAGAGACCTTGTCCCTCGACTCCAGAGTGGCATAAGGGGCCTGGCTCCCCTCCCGTGTTCCCCCTTCAGTAGTCTTCAGCCATGGCCAGTAGGACGAGGCTGGTCCAGCCCTGGAAAGGGCGGCAGCCCATGCCTCGCCCATCCTGGTCACTGTATTGCTCCCACAGGAAGCCCGTGGCCTGGTACTGCCGCCTCACGTTGCTCACCAGATTGGTACGGAGCTCTCTGTGGAGCTTGGCAGCACGGGCCTGGTAGGGACCCTTCAGATGCCCATAGTAGTGAAGAGCCCCCAATGCCAGGTAGTTGACATTGAGCCACACAGCACCTCGCCAGTAGGGAGGGTCGTGCTCTGAATTGCGCTGGCTGTAAAAGGGGCTGGTTGCTGCAAGGGAGCGCAAACCAAAGGGGCTCCAGAGCTGGCGGCTATCGGCTAGAACATCCAGCAGGGGTCCAAGGCGGGATGAGTTGGGGTCCAGTAGCCTCAGCAGGAAGGGGAAAAGACTGACATAGCCCAAGGCATCCACATATTGTAGGCGAGGGTTGGGCCGGCCCACCACTCGCACCAGGCCCTGAGGGGGTCTAGGCTTCAGCTGCACTGCTTTTGTGTGATTCCCAAAGTCTGCAAAAACTCCTAGCTCTGGGGCCCAATGCAGCTCATCCAGGCTCTCCTCTGCTTCCAGGGAGGCAGCCAGTGGGCCCAGCTCTGCAGCTGCCTCAGCCTCTCCCAGCTGCTCCGCTAGCCGCATCAGCACACGGGCACCCAGTGCCACCCAGCACCGCAGGTCCAGGTGCCGCTCAGTGGATGAAGGGTGTGAAGCCCGGGGATAGTCATCCAACCCTGAAGGCAGCGTCTTGGGGTTCAGTAGGGTTGGCAAGGCTGGGTCCCGGCCCCGCCAGCGGTAAGATAGTGGCACTGGCCCTGCCTGGCTCTGATGAAGCCAGGAGAACCAGGCACGCAGGCGGGGGAAGGCCCTGCGGAGGAAGGCGTAGTCGGCAGGGTCACCACCCTCTAGCATGTGGGCTATAGGCAAAAGCAGAGTTGGGGGGTTGGCGTGGGCTGTCCGTTGCACCAGGAACTCTGAGGGCACCCGGGCTCTGGCCTCATCCCCCAGCACCTGCTCCCGCCCAATCCAGCCGTCGGCATTTAGCAGCCCCAGCCAGTGGCCTATGGCCTCCCGGGTGAGCTGGGGATCCCACCGTTGGATCACCAGCTGGTGAAAGCCCTCGTCCCACAGGAAACCTCGCGGGAAGAATGACCGGGAGGGCACTGCTGTGAAAAGAGGGACAGGTGGAAAGAGGACTGGGTCCACCTTCTGCTTAGACCCCTCAACCTCCATGTCTGGCAACACCAGACCCTGTCCATAGAAGTAGCCAATACCACCAAGAAGACCACTGAGGGCAACCTGACCCAAAGCCTGCTCCTCAGGGCTCAGGCCCTTCTCCTTCAGCCGAAAGGTCTTCTCAAAGCGCTCTCTAAAGGCTTCAGCATGGCTTTCCAGGGCCTGGGTCAGCAGGCTGCCTGCCAGCTGCTCTAGGGCTTGGCTTCCTCCTGCCTGGGCACTGCCTGATTCAAACACCAACTCCACAGAAAAGGGGACTTTCAGTGTCACCTGTTGTATCAAAAATTGCCCTTGTCCCTGTCCTTGCCCACTTGGGCCTCTGTCCTCCCACTTCAGAGATCCTGGCAAGCCGAGGTAGCGTTCAGGGGAAGCCTCTGGGGGCCGATGCTGAAACCAGTTATTTAGGCGGCTCTTCACCATCTCTGTCAGCAAGGGAAGTCCTGGGTTGGAGGACCAGAAGACATTGTAGCTTGAAAGGAAAAAGATAAACAGGAAATGTTACTCAGGAGGAAGTGGTGGGAATTATAAAGCGAAAACATGAGGTGATCAGGAGTCAGGATGGGAGAGTCTTGGCAATGCAGGGAACATGGTGAAAATAGGGTAGAATGGGGGAGATGGAAATCAGGCTAAGTCAGCATCCATACCACCACCCCACACCCTCTTCCCCCAGTTACCTGCCATACTTGGGGGCTGTATCTCCTGGACTGGTTGGTGGCATAAGTGTAAAGCGGAAGTCACCAAGTTCACTGGTGTGTCCACTGATGAACTTCAACTGCCCCTTAGCCCCAACCTCTGGCACTAGGACTTCTTTGCCATCTGTTACCACATAGAAGAACAAGGACACCAAAGGGAGAGCAGAGGTACCTGAGGCCTGGGAGACCAATGAGGACATAAAAACACAGCATTAGGTTAGCAGTCTCTCCCCTGAGAATCAGCCTTAGGGAAAGGGACACCAGGTGAGAGCAACACAGTAAACAACATACATCTAGCAGTGTTGAGGGTCACTGAAAGTAAGCACCAGTGGGATGAGATAAAGAGCTCTGCACAGGGTTCTCTGGGAAATTATAGTACTTTTGTCCCATGTACTATGCTAAGAACTCTACATATTATTTCCTTTAATTCTTACAATTCTGTGAGTTAGGTACTTTTTAATTTCCATTTTACAGACAAGAAAACCAAGGCTCAGAGATAGTAAGAAGAGATGGTCATACAGGCAAGTGTTTAAGGCAGGCAGCAGATTCAAACCAGGCAGCCAGTCTCAGAGCCCCTGCTATTAACCCCCACTTTATCCTGCATTTGCACGCAGCAAAGGAAGGGTGGAGGAAGTCTGGGCCAGGGGAAGGGTGTCCTGAGGGCCCTGACCTGAGGCTCTACAGTCACTCTCCAGCTCCAGTTCCCTCCGTGTTGACCCCCAGGCCTCTTGACGAACTCAGTGGTGAGCCTTAAGGTCCCATCCTGGATGTGTTGCCGCCCGAAGGAGAGACCGTCGTGGAACTCCCAGCCATAGGGACCCACGCCGTCCCCCTGCTCACACGTGTGCCTGAGCTTAGGGGTCCCCGGGGTGGTGCCTTGCTGCGCCCACATCAGTCCTGGGGGTAGAATGGCCAGGTAAGTCAAAGAGAGAGCAGGGGACCTGTCCCTCTGTGTCGCCGAGAACTTCAGGGTCATCCCTCTTAATAACTCTCCTGATCCACTCCTCACCACCCTTGATCTGGCGCGAAGCTGGGGCGCCCAGATTAAGTGCCCGCCTGCCTGCCCGCCCCGCGTCCAGGTTACCGGTGAGGAGGGGCTGCGGACTGCGGGTCTTCATGCCGAAGTAAACGTGAGGACGGTAGGTGCCCCAGAAGAGGTCCGGGGCCACGGCGGGGCTGGAAGAGTCGGGAGGCAACGCCGGGGGCGCGGAGTGCAGCGTGACAGCCCGCCGCGCACGGTGCCATGCCAGCAGCCAGCATCCCGACAGGCCCAGGGCCAGAGACAGGACCACGACGGCCAGAGCGGCTCCCGCAGCCGCGCCCCGGGGCCTGCCGCCCCGGCCTTCTCGTCGCGCGGGGCCGCCCCGAGCCGCCCTCTCAACGGTCCGCGCTCCGTCTGCCGGCGCTCCGCGGCGCCGCCGCTCGCCCCGAGCCATCCTTGCACGGATATCGGCGTCGCGGAGACCCGGAGAGATGGCCACAAAGCCCGGGTCCCTGCTCGCCTCCTAGGCTCGCGCGCAGCGCCTGGAACACCACTGATGTGTCAGCCGCACCCACCGGCCCGTGCCTCCCCCTCCGCTTCCGCAGGAAGTCCCGCCCCTCCACGTCAGGTTAAGCCCCACAGCAAAACAGCGCGGCGTGGCGTGGGGCTGGTCCCTGGGGTCGGCCTTCTGGGCCGCGTCCACTGGATCGGCGTTTATTTGGCGTTCTCACGCAGTTGACAGGCTAGTAGGAAAAACCAATCACATTTGTCTTTTTTTTTTCTTTTAATAACTACTGTATATTAAGAGCATGAGACGCTGTCCTAAGTGTTTTACATTTAACCGCTCCCCATATCGCCCCAATCAGGTGGCTGAAAACCGTGGCCTAGAAAATTCAAGTAACTTGGCCCTGGCTACAGAGCCAGGAAGCGGCTACCTTGGAACCCAGGTGTATCTGAATCATATTGTCCACACCTATGCCTTCTTTCCTAGTGAAATGGAGTGGATCCAAGAGGATCTGTGATTTTAGATGTCATACCTCCACTCAGTCTAGGATTCCTTATCTAGATAAACCCTAAAAGGACCATAATGGTGGTGGCTGTACTTTTTTTTCTTTTTCCTTTTCTACAACCCAGGAAGCAAAGGCGCTTAGAGGAAAGATTGCTTATGTCCAGGTCAGGGAAGGCTGCAGGAAAGAGGTAGCATCTGCACCTGATGTTCTCCTAGAAGGGCCAAGATTACATTTGATGATGATTCAGAAATGCAACTTAGGGCTTCCCTGGTGGCGCAGTGGTTGAGAGTCCGCCTGCCGATGCAGGGGACATGGGTTCGTGCCCCGGTCCGGGAAGATCCCACATGCCGCAGAGCGGCTAGACCCGTGAGCCATGGCTGCTGAGCCTGCACGTCCGGAGCCTGTGCTCCGCAACAGGAGAGGCCACAACAGTGAGAGGCCCGCGTACCGCAAAAAAAAAAAAAAAAAAGAAAAAAGAAATGCAACTTAGATTCATAGTTACTTCTCTCCAACAGCTCAGCCTAAAAGGTGTTTTCATAAAGTACAAATCTCTATCATCCTCTAAAAAAACCCTACTCCACACCCTTATGCTAGTCTAGCTATAATCACACCTCCCATCCAAACTCTAATTATACAAAACTACTATTTTATGCTGCACACCCACTTCTTCTTTCACTATAATCTGACTTCTGGCCCCACCCTCCACTGGTAGACTTTTTACTCATTTAACAATCACCTTCTGACCAAACCCAATGGTCAGTCCTTTCTTGCTACCACTGCACCTGGTCCACACCTATTCAATATATTGTAGCACTTAGTATACACACCTGAGTTTCACCATTCATCTTTGTATCTCAGTACTAATCAGTTGAAGTCACAAGGTTGATGCTAAATATTGGTAAATTCAACAAAAGTTTATTGCACACTCTGTATCAGGCACTATGCAAGGTGCGGGGGACACAGAGAAAACAGCCCCAACCTCAAGTTCAAAATCTATAAGCACAGTGCCAGCACTCAATCCGTGTTTACAGCAGTGTTTGAACCATCCCTGTTTTTACAGATGAGAGTAGTTAATCTGGCCAAGGATAATAGCCAGTTAACCATGGACCTGAAGAACTCAAATCTGGGTTGTATCCTTTCGTCAATGAAGAGGCCTATAACACATGGCCTCTTAGATGCTATGCTATGCTCACTCAATATTCTAGGCAGTTTACAGATATGTTTATTTATTGATTGATTGATCTTTGGCCGCACTGCATGCAGGGATCTTAGTTCTCTGACCAGGTATTGAACCCGTGCCCCCTGCAGTGGAAGAGCAGAGTCTTAACCACTGGACCACCAGGGAAGTCCCAGATATCAATTCATTTAATCTCTCAACAGTTCTATGAGGTAGGTACTATTATCCCCATTTTACGAATGAAGAAACAGGCACTGAGAGACTAAGTAATGTGTCCAAAGTTACATAGCTACTTAAGGGAAAACCTAGGATTTCAATCCCAGGCATTCTGGCTTTTTACTACACTTATACTGTCTCCTGATAGTTTTCTTTCCTTTAAGGGAGAGGGGGGGAAAACCAGTCCTTTGAAAATATCACCGTCTTAAGAGAGAAGCAGTAATGGGGTAGGAGGAAATATATTTGGTGAAGTACACAGCAGCCAGTGTCCAGAGATTCTTGATTGCCTAGCTGAATATTCTGAAGTTTTTCTCTAAACCACTGGCTATCAACCATTTTTTCCTACAACCTGCAGTAAGAAATAATTCTATACTGCAACCAAGTACATGCAGATAGACACACATACACATACTTTATATAATACCTATATCTATATTCATGATATGCTTAAAACAAGTTTCTCAAAGAATATTTCCCAGTCCATGTGCCATCCACTGATACCTTTTATTCTATTTGTTTTTTAAAGGCTGATTTAACCCCCTAAATTCACTTCATGATCCACATTAATGGGCGGTAACCTAGTATGAAAAACACTTCAGGCAGGGTGCCTAAAAAGTACTTTAGGCACTGTTCTCTGAAACAAGTTGTAATAATAAAACCAGTGATATGCTTTAGAAAGATAAAAGTAAGCAGCAGCAAAAACGGTTAGCAAAAAGGAGACCCAGGTGGGAGAATGCAACAATAATACAGGAGAGTGAATGGAAATGTAGAGAACATTTCAGCAGCTTTTGTTTAAGACAGAATATTATGAACTTACTGACTGGATATTCAGGGAGCGGGCAGAACCAGAGGTAATGCTGTGGTTTCCAGCTCAAGTGGCTGAGCAGATGAAGTGCCTTTTAAAGGAATGAGGAAGTCAGGGGAGGAGGCAAGTACAGCTGACCCTTAAACAAAGGGGGTGGCGATGGGAGTTAGGGGCCCAACTGCTCCACAGAGTTGGGAATGGGGGGATAACTTTACAGTCAGCACCCACAGTTCCACAACCGCAGATTCAAACAACCACAGATCGTGTAGTACTTGTACTATGTATTTATTTGAAAAACAGGCGTGTAAAAGGACCTCTGCAATTCAAACCTGCATTGTTCAAGGGTCAACTTTAGAGAGTATGTAAGATTATCGGGTTAGGGTTAGACAAAGAGTGTTGGTGGAATTTGAAGAAAATTGGTAGTAAGTACCCTGACTATAGCACAGAATCTGAGATTAGAGCCAAACAGAAATGTAGGGTTTAACCCAAGAGGGTAGTTCAAGTCATGACAGAATATGAGATGCCCCAAAAATAAAAGAGAGAAGAGAAAGAAGGAGAGTAGTATGCCTTTATGGTTAAAAGAAGAAAATGGACCTGAGTGGAAAAGAAGTTACACAAGGGAGGGAATTAAGAGTGGCAGGTGCTACTGAAATGGAAAAATGAGGACTGAGATAACAGCATTTTTAATAAGCGTAAGAGGTACCTTGAGTAGTGTTGGAAGAAGCCAAATTCAAAAGGGTTAAGCAGAGAGTGATGGTAAGAAAGTGAAATAAAATTCAAATTTGTCCAGACCCCTCCCCATCTTGTCTCATCCCAGAAACACTGGTTGGATTTGTAGTCACGGGGCTCTTTCTTTTCTCTTTTGCGCTCTGTGGTCTTCTAGATAGTGATTTGAGTAATTAAGTCAAGCTCTTCTTAGATGTGTCCTTAGCAGTCTTAGGTGAAAACCTGCTTGTTGGTCTCTTCCGCGCTGTCAGCGCCCGGTACTGGCGCCCGGCTTGTCCCCGCTTCCCGCCGCACCCCTGGCCTGGATGTGGGAGGCGAAGGCAGTGAGCATTTCCTGGGCGGTGAGGTGCGCGCCGCGCATAATCAGGCGATGCCCGTCTCCTGGGGAAGAAACAAACGAGTCAGGTACCGGGAGGACGGCGGGGCCAGCGCCGAGATCTAGCGACTCCCTCCCGACTCCCAACCAGACCCACCGAACAGCACGTCCACGCAGGGCTCGGAGCCGTCGTGTCTCACGTCCGCTATCACCGAGCAGTTGAGGTTGGTGCAGCGAACTTTCTCGCTGCTCACGGCCTGGAGGAAGGTCCTGCGGTGAGAAAACGGAGTGAGCGCCCGGCAGAGGGGGCTAGACCCCCGGCGGGAGGAAGGCGCGCCCCTCGCGTCCGCACTCCTTCCCCCTCGTACCTTGTTGACTCCACGTTCTTCTCGAAAGGGCAGAATTGAACCCGAACCTGCTTGACAGAGCGGAGTCCGAGCCGAGCCAAGGCCGCTGCCATGGTGACCCTCACCCCGGAAGGACTCGTGCGGGCGGAAGTGTCGCTAGTGCGAGACGCTGTGGACTGCTACGCGCTTCCGCAGTCCCCCGACCTCCGCCTCGTGCGGCTTCTCTGACACGGTCGGTGGTGCTGGTCCCCAGGCCGCCGCCCTGGGCTCCCCAGCCGAGAAGAGGAGGAAGGCCAGGAGGGAGACAGATGATTTCGGCACAGGGTATGGGGCGCCCAAAGTACACGGTCAGTAAACACAACCTGTCATTAATAGTCCCCTTTATCAGGGTGAAGACAATAAATAGTGCAAAAGCCGTTTGCACCTGGCTCCGATAACACGTCTTTTGCAGCCTTTACTCCTCTGTACCCTGCTGTGCCAGATCTACGTTAACACCGTCTTAAGTGCTGGTCCCTTCCAAGGAGAGGGCACCACCACGGCACGGATTATAAACCTACCAGAGGGTAAACTCCACTCAGGTAGTTTAAGATTAAACACATGGAACTCTGGAGTAGCGAAGCTTACACGTGAAGGTCCTACAGCCCAGTATTCTTAAATGACTAAAAATAGTGATGGGGAGGGGAGTGCAGGGTACTATTATATAGTATACGCTGTGGGACTGATTTAGGTGTATAAATTCCTATTCCACCTCTGTGGTTCCTGATGAATTAACTTTGTAGTAGTGTCCCGAACTTTTAGTGTTCAGCCTGGCTCCTGGGACTTAAGAGGAAGTGGCGTCTAGGCTCCCTGCTTTCTATTGCTTTTCCTCTTTCCCTTTCCCCTGGGATCCAACCCTAAAGCCTTACTCCCAGCATCTAGCCCCTTACTGCTAGTGTCTAGCTCTGAGATGTCTTCACTGATGGGGAACTAAGCCCAAGCCTCCCAAGTATGCTGACCTCCAGGTTTCTAAGTCCAAGCTCTGTGTAGCTTGTGGTTCTCGGGTATGCTTTCTTCCAAGCTCCCAATTAGGCTTTTTTAATATGCATTTCTAAATGTCTGGGCTTTTTCAGGCAGAGATAGGCAGTTCTGACGGGCTCTGATTAGGGTCCTTAGGATTCAGAACTGGTCCTCAGGCAGGAAAGAAAAGGTAAGTGACTGCGGGGATGCCGGTGCTGCCTCAGGGCAAGCCAGGCCTGCTGATTTCCTACCAGGTAAGCCTCAGGACTAGGTCCTTCTCCCCACAGTGTGCTTAGCAGCTGAGCTGTCTGGGCTGGGAGTGCTCCAGGTCGAAGAGGGGGCTCCAAGCTCTCCAGGCTGTTGAGGCTGCTGCTGGGCAATTCCATGGTCTGGACCTCATTACATGCACCTGGTAAGGCAGGAGTGGAAGGCAGGTGGCTGGCGGTGTGTGTGTGTGGGAGGGGGGCACACGCAGAAGCCAGATCAATGATGAGGATGGGGGATGCGGCACATAATGTTATGAGCTAGGGGCAAAGAGAGCCTGGAGTTGGGGAGGGAGAGTGACTCACAGCAACAGGGAGGCCCCCTGTGGACTTGAGTCTTGGGCAGGGGCTGCTGCAACAGACACAGCAGGGCCCCATCCAGCCGCTGGAAGATGCTGAGCGTGAACAGAGTCTGGCGAAGTTCTGGGGACAGGCCCCATTGCTCCTCCTCCAGCAACTCCCTGACCACTCCGAAGTCTTGTCTGAGCTGCAGCGCCCCCTGCAGGCTGAAGGCCAAGGTACAGTGTGGCCACCTGACCCTCCTGCCTCTCAGACGGCTCTGCCCCACCCATCCCCCTCTTTTTTTCAGTTCCATTCATCCCCCTGCCACGGCCTCCTTTTCTCCCCACCTGAATCGGATCCCGTGGGTGAGGATGTGGTCAAGCCAGGCACCCAGGATGGCAGTCAGCGCCAGGCTGAGGGCAGGGGCCTGGGCTTGCTGTGGCAGTCCTTGCAGTCCTTGCAACACAGGCTCCAGTACCCTGCGGACCACCAACCCAGCATACTCACTAGGAATGCTGGGAAGTTCTGGAGTGAGAGAAGAGAAAGGACAGGATATGAGGCTAGGGAGATCATCAAGCCCTTAATGGAGCATTTGGGGGAAGAGGGTAGGATTTCAGGGTGAGGGGACACAGAAGGTGAGGACAGGATGGAGACAGAGGAGTGGAGCCAGGATTTGGAGGGGCCAGGACACTGTTACCCCCTGAGAAGCCTGGAAGGGAACGCTGGGATGAGGACTTACCAGGACAGAGGCGATGCCGCCAGTACCGACCCCGTGGCATGTGGAGTTCGAAGTCCTGTGTGGCTCGTTTATGACATTCTTGAAAAAAGAGACTTAGTGACTCTTCAGGCAGGAGCTGTGGGGATAAGGAGAAAGTAAAAGGGGCTTATCTCTGAGGGACTTGTCAAGTTGTATGCTCTTCTAAATCTGAGGTGTTTAACCTGGCATCCATAAAGCCCCAGAACAGAATTGTATGCATAATTGTATGGGCTTGGACATTTTCTGAGGAGAGATACTATGGCTTTTATTGGATTTTCCAAGAGATCTGGACCGAGAAAAGATTATGGACAGTTGCCCTAAATTTACCCTGCTCTCCTCAGCTTGGTTCAGAGGATGGAAATCCTCCATGTTAATTTTGTTCCATAGGAACATTAATAGGAAAAAAAAAAGGGAGACACCCTCACCGCCGCCAGTGTTCAAAAGCAGATACTAGAGAGAGGTCTTCATGATCTGCAGACAGGCAGAGGCTGAAGAAAGAAAAGGGAATTGTACGATCTTCTGTCTGTCATCTATAAAAGGAAGGCAAGAACTGTGTGTAGACCAGGAGCAATGAATATAACTTTCTAAGATTCAGGAACCTTTGGAATGTCCTCACACTGAATATTCTTTATAGCCACTTCCATTTCTCCAGAGCACTGTAACCCACAAAGCAAGAAAAGGCCCATGTGCTGGTTTGGTTTCTTTGGTTTGATAGGTTTTGGAGGGGGAGAAGACAGCAAAAAGGAGGGGTCCCTACAGCCCATCTAAGAGAAGAACCCAAGAAGAGGGGTGTGTAGTGGCAGGTCTAAGGAAAAGGTGACTGTATGCCTGAGAACCTGAAGAGAGGAAAGGACCTGGCGGGGGCCAGACTTGGTGGGAGAGAGCCCATGTGGCTCCTGATACGTGGGCTCTCTCCCACCAAGTCTAAATCTAAACTCTTCTCTTATCCCAAACACCAGAACCCCCTTCTTCCTTATATATAACAAAGAAATTACCCTTTCGTCAACTGACATTTATTAGGAAATTCTGCACTCAACACTCGGAAAATACAAGGTCACACTATGGGACAGTTTTTTCTGTGGGACGTTACAGTCCTGGAGAAAACTCACATCTGATTCTTCTTTTTCATCCCAGTGCTGTATGTGGTAGAATGCCCAGAGCGGATGCCCAATAGTGCAGTCATCAGGCAGAGAAGCAAGGCATGAAACTGCTTTGGACAGTGTTTGGTTCACACGATGAGCACACTGTCCCTGCCCCTTTTGCTCTGTTCTCACAGCAACTACCAAGAGCTGGACCCTTCTCATATTATGTCTCCCCACCTCCCTTCTATCCTGACCACTATAGCTGGATCAAACTCTATCACTGTCTTCACTGTTCCCCTCGTGCTCTTACAGTGTCTCCCTATCACTTATGAGATACAGTCCAAAATCTGTGGGCTGGTGTTCAGTGCCCTCCACAACTTCATGACAACCTACTCCTTCATAATCCTCCACCCCCACCCTTGAGATGCACATGCGAGGGCAAGTGTATGCTTATGTACACATACACACCCACACACACACACACACACACCCACACACACACACCAAAGCTTCTACTTTGGTCAGACCACCTCGCCAGTACTCCCCCAAGGAACTATGAACTACCCACATCCAGTAACCCCTGCTGCTCCTCTGAGGCTGCCCAGCCACCAGCTTGAGCCATAGACCCTGTAAGGAACTTCTGTTACCATGTGTCCACCAAGGCCTTCCCTTCCCAGAGCTCCCACAACCGTCACTGTCCACCCTACTCATGAAAAGCCTGTTCTGGGACATGTTGAGTTGAAAGAGGCAGCAGTAAATTGAGGTATAAATGCCCAACAGGCAGATGCAGATGGTGGATTAGGGCTAAACTGGGGGTGGGGGGTGGGGTGGTCTACAGCACCAAGGCACTGTGGAATGCAGAGAGAAAAGGAGGAGAGGGACAAGGACTGAACTCTACAGCCATGCCCCTATTCAGAGCAATGAGTAGACATTTGGGCAGGAAGAGAACAAAAAGCAGAGAGACATCATCCATAGTAGGAACAGATACTGTGTAAAATGGGGAAAAGTTAGAAGTATAATAGTTTAATTCATAAATTTAGAAGAAAATAAGAAAATATTAGAAGAAACAGCCAAGAGTGGATGACAGTTACCAGTGTGGAACAAGGATCAGAAATCGAAGTTGGGGAGGGGCAATCAAAGTGCTATTTTTTCATTAGAAGCCTTCTAAAAGAATATTTTATTTCAGTTTTAATAAAAATACAAATTACGCTTTTAGAAAACAGGAGAAACATATCAAAAACTAGTAAATAAAAGGAAAAGTCAATCATTTATCTTGCTGTTTCTCTACAAATTATACCTCAAAGTAACCAAGTAATTTATGAGGGCAAGTTTCACTTTATAAGAGTAATCCAACTAATAATGAAGAAGGAATGATAGAATTGGAATGTCACCACCTTGCACCCTCTAATGAAATAACGGATATAGACAATGATCATCAATCATCAGTGGCTGTTAACATCACAAAATGAGAGCCTGACATGGGAGTTGGGGGTGGGATATATAAGTGAAGTAAAATTGACCATGAGTTGATGAGTATTAAAGCCTCAGTGGTAGGAATATGGGGTCCATTATACTCTTCTCTCTACTTTTGTATTTTTTTGAAATTTTCCATAATAAAGAGAGGACAAGAAGTGAAGAGCAAGAAAAGATACATTTAGTGGCGATTCCAAGGCACTGAGTTGTTCTACCACCACCACAACCTCCCCACCAACCCCAAAGCTGGCCCCTGTCAGGTCTCCTGCTCTCCTTACCTGGATCTGTGCAGTCAGCTTCTGGATCTCCAGGCCCAGCTGCTGCTCCACCTCCAGGGCCAAGCTTTCCTCTGAGGCCAGGCTAGACAAAGCTTCTGCCTCATATAATAGAGGCTTTGGCAGAAACAGGGAGTGAGATCCGAGCCCAGCCCGGGATGCTCCCCTCCCCATTCCCTAGCTACTCACAGGTAAATCCTTCTGGATCAGGAGCAGGAAGGAACCTGGGGCCCACGCTGCCAGATGCTGCTGAGTTCTGCCCCAAAACCAGAGCAAGATGGTCTGCAGGGTACAGAGCCCCAGGGCAAGGGGGGCAGGACCTGGGGAGAGGAGGGACAGAGTATCGGAAGGGCCACAGAACACCTTTGGGAGGAGGCAGGCTTCAGAACAGATTAAGGAATAAAGGAGATGTCCTCAGCTGTTCTCTTATCCCCCCACCCCCAATACCTTGTCTCACCTGGAGGCCGGCAGAGGAGCAGTCCTGACCTGGGTTCTCGAAGGGCATCCAAGAGCGGAGGGAAGAGCTGTTGCAAAAGTTCAGTGGTATGAGAGGATGAGGGAAGGCTGCTCTGATTTCCACTAGCAGATGCCAAGGCCTGGCAGAAGCCTGAAGATGAGGGGGTATGGTTTGATAAGGAAGGAGCAGTCTGGGGCTTGTGTCACTGCCATTGCCCCTTCCTTCTCACCTTGATCCCAGCTCCAGATAAGAGACTGATGAATTAGGTTGTGACACAAAGAAGCCAGCTCCTTCTCACACTCCTGAGGCAGTGATGCTAGTGGGAGAAATGACTGGTGCCTGAAAACAGGGTCCCTCTTTGCCCAACACTGCCCCCACTCAATGATGGGGGAAGAGGGGAGGCTTCCCCCAAGACTCAAGGCTGGCATGGAAAGCAAGACTTTGCCTTGAAAGCCCAGAAGCTATAGCCTGAATCCCCGGGGGTGGGGTGGGGTGGGGTATGTTCATTCTAAAGAGCCTGTTTTTGTAGTCAGGTGGCAAGTGAGTGAGGTGAATACAGAAGAGATCCCAGCCTTCCCAAACACCCACCCAGGCCCATCACTCACCCTGACCCAGTGCCTGACTCAGCTGTTGTGCCGCTGCCCTGGGGTCCCTCCAGGGTCCTAGACTTAGGTCCAGACTCTGAGCACAGGCTGCCCACAGCATGGTCCAGTACTGGCTCCACAGGGCCCCAGCCCCTCCAAGCCCCAGTCCACTGCTGGCTGAACCCGTCACGCCCCCCATCAGGCCCAGTAGCACTGGCAGCAGCTCCCGCTCCTCTTGGCACCGCCTGCGGAGCTGGTCCCTCAAGTCAGATCCCCTGAGCGCCTCATCCAGCCAACCTGCCACCTGGCAACCCCGCTCCCCCGTCAGGAGGCGGAGCACACGGGCCGGGGGATAAGGGCGCGCTGCCCCTGGAATGTAGCTCAAGGCTTTTCCCTGCAGCTGGTGGTAGGCGGGAAGTGCCAGCAGCAGGTCGGCGATTTGGGACGATAGGCCCGGGCTGGCGGGCGCCTGGCCCAGAGCCCGAAGCTGCATCTCGATAGTAGCATCCAGGCGCTGGGCGGCTAGTCCGACGGATCGTGCCAGGAGTAGCGGCTCGGGTGTCTCCTGAAGGCCGTTTCGCAGGACCGCGCCTCCGGAAGGGTGCCCCAGCAGGTCGCGGCACAGCTGAGGCAAGTGGCCGGGGGATGGAGCGCCGGGACTCAGGATCCTCAGGAGGCGCACGGTCGCCTGTAGGTGGCGGGCGCAGTCCTGTGCGTGGAGGAGCTCCTGCCGCTCGTGGTGCAGCCGAAGCAACACCGCCCGGAGACGCTGCAGCGCTGGAGGGGTCGGGCCGCCAGCTGCCGGCTCCCGCCCCCAGTCCACAGCGCCGGCCTCACGGTGCTCTCCTGCGTCCGCCGGCACCGCCCACCACGGCTGCCCTCTCGGAGCTCCGCCGGGCCGTGGGTCCAGGCAGGGGATGCTTCGGGCAACCGGCAGCCGCAGCCAGCCACGAACGTCTCGGCGGAGAGCGCCTGCCCGCTTTCTCTGCCACTGCTCCTCCTCAGCGCCCCCGGGCTGCGCCCGTAACGGCGGCACGGTAGCCAGCGGAGGCAGAAGGCCACCAGAGCGAGACGCTTGGGCCATGGGACAGCTTGTCCGGAACGAAGCTAACGATTCCCACCTCCCCGTACTGCCCAACGCCTGCCGCAGGCGGGGCTCCGCCCCATCCCCGGAGCCGTCATCTCTGGCCCGGGAGCCGCCGGGACCGTCATGCACTCTCTCGCGCTCCGTAAGCGGAGGCTTCTGCCCCCAACAAAGATGGCTGCCTACTCTGTCCTACTCTGCCTTTCGGCCGGCGTCGAATGCCAGACTTTCACTTTCGGGTCACTGTTGACGGGGATGACGCCGATTCCGAAGACTGTGGGGCTGGTCAAGCTAGGTAAGCAGGTGAGACAAGACCGGAGGGGGTCCAGGAAGACTGGGGCAGCCCCAATTAGATCTGTTTTCAGTAGGATTTTGTGCTTCACGCGATGGGCGGTGGGCTCCAGCTCACCTAGCCCGAGGCCCCCAGACGCGCCGCCGCCTTCCTTTCCTATAGACTGTCCTCTGCGGCCCGGCTGCCCGCTGGGGGTCGCTGCTGTCCCCAAACTCTGCAAGGAATTCGGTCTCTTGGTGATCCAGGGGTTAGGACTCCGCGCTTTCACTGCCGAGGCCAGGGATCAGTACCTGGTCTGGGAACTAAGATTCCGCAAGCCTCGCGGCGCGGCCAAAAAAACAAAAAACATAACTCTTAGCTGCTCTTCGGCCCGTTCCCTTTACGGTCACGCCTCTTTTCAACCTTCCTTGTTGAGCCCTGCCCGCCCTGGCCCGGCGCCGCCGGGGCTGCACCAGGGCTTTGGAAGAGGCGTAACTGTGGGCCCTACTGCCAAGAAACACAACGCAAGTGGAGGGGGCGGGGACGACTCAACGGTGATAAATGCTTGAAGTGGGCAGGATCGGGCAGACGAGGGTCTCTTAGTTGAGGAATGGGGAGTGGGTAGGAGTTGCTTGGGGAAAGATTATGAACAGAGGGAACAGTGTGAGCAAAGACACTAAAGCAAGGAAACGTTAAGAGAACGTCACTGAAGTGAGACCTTAGTTATGGGTTTGAGAGAAGAGGCGAGCAAGAGGGCAGCAAGTGGTTTGAAAGTCCTGGTCTGGCACATGGATTTGGATGTCCTGAAGGAGGTGGTAGGGTTATAGAGGGAGGGAGAGGATCAGATTTGGGAGCACTGAAAAGCTATACTTCCAACTGCTACCTGGTTATCTCCAAAACCAAACTCAACAAGTCCAGAAGTTAATTCATCATCTTTGCGAGTTTGTTGCGTTTTCTCTCATCTTAATCTTGGTTAATAACACAAACTTCCATCCAGTTGCTTAATTCAGAAGTCTGAGAATCATTCTACATATTCTTCCCCTTTTCTTTACCTCACCTGTGTAGTCAGTCACAAAATCTACTTCTGAAGTGTCTCTTCTATCAAATCCGTTATTTCCATTCCTACTTCTGCTGCCACTACCTTAGTTCAAGAACTCAATCTTTCTGGCCTGAACAGTTCTAATGACCTGCTAACTAAACATTTCACCCCTAGACTCATCTCTTTCCCCAGTACAATTTCATTTGAGCATTTCGCTTCCCAGATTAGATCCACTTCCACCACCAACAGGACAAAGTGCAAACTCACTGGATCACACGGTGTTCTTCAGGCACAGCTCCTGGCTGCATCTCTATTACAATAGCCTCCTCACCCATCTCTCTGCCTTTGCTCATTCAGCACACACTTACTGAGCACCAACTATGTACTGAACACTGTTTTAGGCACTGGGAAGAAAGCAGTAAACCAAACAGACAAAAATTCCTATGGTCAGTGAATTAGCAGTGTCTAGTGGGGGCAGCCACTCAACAAATAAATGATATAGTATGTCAAATATGAGAAGTGCAAAGAAAAGTAAAGCAAGAAGGAGGATAGGGAACACTGAATGGAACTGAGAGGTTTTGCTTTTTAAAGGGAGTGGTCAGAGAAGTCCTCCCTCAGAAGATTTAAGCAGGGATCTGAAGGGGATGAAGGAGTGAGCCATTCACTGCGGAAAGAGCATTCCAAGCAGATGAAACAACAAATACAAAAGCCCTGAAATGGGAGCACACTTGGTGTATTGTAGGAACTTCAAAGGAGACCACTGCAGTTGGAGGAGGACGAGAGGGTAGGAGATGATTTCACGAAGAGATTTGGTGGTCAGATCATGTGTGGCCAGGTAGTGAATTAAGAGAGTAGTATAGACCGTGTTTTGGGGAGAGATAGAAGGTCAAGGCAGTCCTTTTTTTGTTTGTTTTTAAAGATGGCTTACACTAACTAAGGAAACAATCCTCATTAGAACCACAGAATGTACAGGCCAAGCCTCGAAGAGTCTTGCCTCATTTTGTGAATGAGGAAGCTGAGGTCCAGAGAGGTTAAATGACTTGTCCAAGATCAAACAGCCCAGTAGTGGCAGAGCCAGAACTAAGATGCAAGCAGCTGTGCTCCAGGACAGTGTTCTCTCCAGTTCTATGCTACCTGGCTAATTAAGAGAGCAATAAAAAGCAATGAATAATAAGGTTTTAAATTATATAACATAGGCTATGTTAATGCAGCTTTGGTTGAGTGAGGGCAGAGATAACTGGAAATGAAAGGGTCTGGGAAGGCTTTGTGGGGAGATGGAGTTTGAACTCTTGAAGGTGAGGCAAGTTGTGGTGAGAAAGAAGCTCAGAGCCAGGAGGGATTTGAGGACAGCTGGGGGAAGACCCCAAGGCTGGAAGAAGCCTGGTGGCAGAGGGAGGACAGCAGCTAAGTAGGAGAGGATTGCAAGGGAAAACTGGAAAGGTCAGCCAGGGAGCTTTTTGGAAGGCTCCAAATCCCAGGCTAGACTCAATCCTCCCTGTGGCCCTGGCAGTGAGAGATTACTGGAAAATTCTGAGCAGGGGAGTAATTGCTGAGAGCTTGGTTTGGGGGAGAAACGGATAAAGTGCCGGGGAGAGGCCAGCCAGGAACTGTGGTACTCATTTAGGCGTTGAGGTAGCTCCAGGGTGGACTATATGGGGGTGTTCATATTCAAGGATATGGCAGGGGACACCGCTGGAAGAGCAGGTAAGAGGGCTCCATTTCAGGGGCATCAGTGTGGCTGACCTAATGGCAGGATGTCAGAGAAGCCTGGACTGAATGCCACCCTCAGCTCTTGGGAAGGCAGGTGAGACATGTGAAAGTCAGGAGCAGCATGTTTTGAGGTGCTGAGCAGGGAGAGGTCGGCCAGTAAGGTTTTCCAGGCTGGGTGGCTGGTTAGTGGTTGCCGTGGTGGAGCGGTCAACCCAGCCAAGCTCCTTGCCGTCTCCCAGAGTTCCCCACAACACCAACCTAATGTCCCCTCCCCACCCCCTCCCAAGACACAGTGGATTTTTTTCGACGGCTTGTGGAGAATGATCCCCAGGGCCTGCGTCGGATCCGTGTGGGTGGGAGCGGCAGGCAGCTGCAGTTGTGGCACCGTGGTGGGGAGTGCAGGGGCCGGGCCCAGGGATTAAGGCTGGTACCCTGGTTGGGGTGGGGGCTGGCTTTCAGATGCTCCTCTCTCTCACGTTCTTCCTTTCCCTTCTCTCTCTCCCTCCTGACAGATTCCCTCCGGACCATTTCTGTTATGAGGGGGAAACTACTGGACAGAATGACAAGGCCAAGGAGGCTGAGAGACTGGGCACCTACTGTGGTCTCCAAAAGTCCTTCCTATACCTTCCACGAGGGTCTAAGCCCTGCCCTCCAAGCCCTTCTGCCTCAGCATCCTGCCTCAGTGACTCAGACAACCTGCTTCAGGTGGCCGTGCCACAGAAGCCCCTGCTAACCGAAGAGGTGAGACTCTAGTTCTCCCAGTCCCCAGATTCCCATGTCTGTATTCTCTCCTAATCTGGATCTTTCAAGATTCGTTCATACTGCTTACCTCCCTTTCACTTCCTCTCTCTCTTTTCCTGCCACCTGCCCTTCCTCTTCCAGGAAGCCAACCGCCTGGCTGAGGAGCTGGTGTCTGAGCAGGAGCGCATGAGACGGAAAGCAGAGAAGAAACGACTCAAAAAGAAGGTAGCTGGAGGGCGGAAGGAGTGGGGGCCCAGAGGGGCCGTGGGGGAGGGAAGAAGAGAGAACTCTAGATGGCCAGGGGCCCCCACGGGGCTCAGGGACTGGAGGGTCTCCTGGAGGCCATTTGGTGCAGTGGTTCTGGAGTCACTGTGCTGTCTGGGCTGGAATCTGCCTCCTGACTATGAGCCCTCTGCCTGATGACTGTCTTACCTGCTTTTTCACCTGTAAAATGAGGATGACAACAAAACCTACCTCATAGAGCTGCAAGGGTTAAATGAGATCGTGTATGCAGAGCTCTTAGTATGGTACCATATATATTGTCCACATGAAGAACTGGTCTCAGGATACAAATTGTGTGTGTGTGTGTGTGTGTGTGTGTGTGTGTGTGTGTGTTTAAGTATAGTGCTCAAAATACATCTTCCTGTTCCTCGTCATTGTCATTACAGCGTCATGACAAAAGGATCGGAAGCGACGGGAGCGTTTGGAGCAGGATGGCGGGGAGTCCAACGCGAATGTCTACAGGCAGGTACCAAGAGCACCAGGTACCAGGAGGTGGGGGCTGGAAAAGCAAGCAATCCCAACACTGCACCTATTCACCTTCCTGCCTCACCTTCCGGGCTGAGGCATTGCAGACGGGGATGGGAGCCCACCGTCCAGCTCTGGGAACCCAGCTCAGGGACAGTGTTGCGAGGAAGAGGTAAGAGCCCCCTTCCTTCCCTTTATGGTCTCTGCCCACCCTCTCCTCCCACTACTCTAGGACATACCTCATCCCTGACCCTCCTTAACTTTCCTTTCTGCTCACAGGACTCACTGGATCTATCTAGTACCTTTGTTCAAGGTTGTGGATTGGCCCCCCAGTGCCTGCAGAGAAAAGGGACTGAGTCAGGAGCCCCAAGGCAGGAGCTTGGGTCCCCAAGAGAAGATGAGTTAGGAGGAAGGAAGCACTCCAAAAGAAGAGAGCTCCAGGCAGAGTCATAAGGCAGAGTTGAGGAGGAGGGCAGAAGAACCTCAGCTGGAACCAGTGGAAGGGGGTGCCAGAGGGCTCTGGGAAGTTATGCAATCTAAGGGTAGAGGGCAGTGACCAGTAGAAGGAGTTCTCTGGCCCTAGGATTAAGAGACCTGGGATCAAGCTCCATCACTGTCACCCTGACCCAGGGTAGTTTCCTCTGCAAGAAAGTAGGGCTGATGCCATCTTGCAGACCTGTCACGAGGATTACATGAGTTGCCTGATACGAACTGTTTAAACAAAGGAGAAGGATTTGGGAAGCCTGAGGCCTTGAGTCCTGCTTGACTTTGCTTCCCATTCCTAGGCATCTCTAGAATTGCTGGCAGCTGCCTTACAACAGAGCCAGGAGTGAGATTCTTTCTCTCTCCTTCCTCACCCATCCCTCCCTACGATAGCCCCATCTGAACCTTCCTACCCTCTCTCCTCCCCAGAGTTTGGTACCAGCTTTGCCCAAATTGGTTTCCACCACAAGGCCGTGGTCCTTTTCACCCAGGCCTCGAAGCTCAACCCCCGGGACCACTGGTAGGTGGGGGGGTTGGCCTCTATGCTGGGATGTCAGGGCAAGGCCGGGTGCCAAGGGAGGACCTGGACTTTTGGCCACTTTGTCTTTATCAGGTTATTTGGAAATCACTCATTCTGCCATGAACGGCCAGGTCAGCCGGTGTGGGCCCTGGCTGATGCCCAGGTAGCCCTTACTTTGTAGCCTGGCTGGCCCTGGGGCCTCTTTCACCTGGGCAAAGGCTTGATGGGACTGCAGGTAATGGGTCTGAGGTTGGAAGCAGAAGAGGAATTTGAGTGGGATCGGGTGGGGATCAGGTCTACATTGACATTTTCTAGTTAAGCTACTACCACAATGTCACAATGTTAGTGGTACTCGGAACTGGAGCCAGTTTGGGAAAGGGGGCAGTTTTAAGTTCCCTTACCCCACTGACAGCTCAACTTTCCTCTTTCTCGTTCCTCTGGGACCGAAGCGTTTCGAAGAGGCAGCTGCTGTGTTCCAGGAGACTCTGAGAGGCGGATCCCAGCCTGACGCAGCCTGGGAGCGCCACTCCTGCCTTCCACAACTTGCTCTGGTAAAGGGACCAGACCCACTCTCGTGCTGAGGGGGAAACAGAGAGAACTGGCCGGGATTGCAACACCAAATGGTGCTGCTTTCTGCCTCAGGCAAATAAGGGGGATGGGCAGGAATGCATGGGATGAGGGGGGCACAGGCAGCACTGCTGGAAGGAGTATCAGGTGCCCCTCCCTCTTCTTTCTCAGCAGGACCAGCGGGGAGGAAGCCCTGGGTTGCCTCTGTCAACTGGATTCCCCTGTGCATTTCCCCATGTTGAGCTGGGGCCTTCAGGTCTCCATTCCCTCAGTTGCCCTGGAAGCACTGCTCCGAGGGCCCCTGGCCTTCTGTCTCCACCCTTGCATTATTCCCCACATCACCTGAGCCACTCCAGCTGGTCCCTCCCCCATACTCGGAGCAGAAGACCCTGTCCTCTCCATTTCCAGGACTCCTCAAAGGGCTGGGGCATCCTGGGACTTGGGCCCCAGCACCTACCTCACACCAGATGAAGGAGGACCTGTCCCTAATAAGGTAAGGCCATGTGTGCATCCCACAGGGATGAAGGACACTGTATGGTAGCAGTTCACTGCACATTTTGAGACCTGTACTCTAATACCATGGTTGGGAACATCCCTGGCAGTCATGCCTCTTGCCACAGAGACCTTCTGATGAGAGAAAGGAGCCCTACATCCACTGAAATAGGCTTCCTTTGGTTCTTAAGCTGATGGCTTCTTCTGGGAGCAGTAAGGAAAAATAAAATCCCCCAAGCCTCAAGAAGGGATCTGTACAAAAGTTCAGGTTTTCAGACTATAACAGACCTGGCAGTGGGGGCATTTGAGGCTTGCCCTGCTTCTTGGCCCTGGGGGACTCACTCACCGGCCAGATCTCTGTGCTCAGGATGGGGTCACAGTAATGAATAAGGCCCAAGTCTCGCCCTTCAGCTTGACAGATGCTCACTTCTTCCTAATCCCAGTTCTTGCCCCGTTTTCTCAAGCCTGAGCTCCTCATGCCCTGTTTCCTGTCCACACTTCCATGCATATTCTGACCTCTCCTTTGCCCAGTGGTCTGATGCTCACCTCCTCCCGCTGCTAGAAGATTCACCAAGGGTTTGTATTTACCAGCTTACCAGCTCCTGCCTGGAGCTGGCAGAGCCCATACATCTCCACGTACCTGCACTGCTGGCTCTCCCACTGATGGGGCCTTAGCAGGAACCCAGGCTTCTGCTACTTTGGTCATGGTCTTTCTCCACTCCAGCACTGGGCATTGTAACCAGCCTTTCCCCCATGTGAATTTACATAATTTTTTCCACCCAGGGTCACTGCCCTTAAAGAAGGCTAAAATCCTCTACTTTCTGTATAAGAATCATGACCTCCTTCTGGTTTCTCCTCTAAGATCCTGGCAGCTGCTCCTGGCTGGTTCCTCCCTAGCTCTGCCTGGGACTCTCAGCTCATTTAAATATGGATCTGCAGTGGACTTTTAGGCCTCCAGAATGCCTTTCCTAGAGGAACCATTTATCAGGATGAATGACTCTTGCTGCCCTATGGGTCTTATTCAACACCATTTGCACCTAGAGATAGGAGATGCTGAAGCACCTCTTTATTTAAGGCTGTCCCAGATTCTTTTATTGTTTATGGTTTCAGGCCCCTTAAATACTGTATGACAGATTGAAGTCTGCCATTACTAGTTGGGCCACCTTCGGCAGATTTCTTAACACCTGTGCTTCAGTTTCCTCATCTGTAAAATGTGGGCAATCCCTACCTCACAGGGCTGTTGTGAGGGCCGAAAGAGAAAGTGTGAGAACCTGCCTACCGAAAGCCTGGTACATAATGGGTGTTAAATAAACTGATTTTTATCTGCAATTGTCCTACATATTCATGATGCCAACACTGGGAAGAGGAGTATGAGTGAATTGCTCCTTATTTCGCAAAATACAGAGTTTGTGGGACTGTGGTTCTCAAAGCGTGGTCCCTGGGCCACCAGCATCAGTGTCACCTGGGAACTTTTTACAAATACAAATTCTCAGGCCCCCTCTAGACCTTCTAAATCAGAAGCTGAAAGAGTGGGCCCAACAGTTTGTGTTTCAATAAGCCCTCCCGGTGATCCTGAGGCACCTGACGTTTGGGAAGCTCTGCTCTAGGACCTAGCGGAGGAGACACCCATCCAGGAGGCCATTTTGGTGGGACAGGTTCGAGTTTTGTTCATCCAAGCCTTGATCATAAGAGGTGGTAGCACTGGGCTAGAATTTAGGAAGCCCTAAGTAGCAGAGGGTTATGGCTCAGAGCCAGTTAACTTGACTGAACCCTACCTTCCGGACTAGAATTATTTGCCCTGGGAGTTCTTTGCTCATGCCCGGCTGGCCGGGGGGTGGGGTTCGGGAGAGGTAGTTGTGTTTGTTTAAGGGGTGATTATATCACAGTGCCTCCATACCAGGCCTGCTCATGTGGCCCTCTTGTCCTGGACTGGGGCTAGGAAGGTGGGACTTACATGCTTTGGGGACTCCACTAGGGCTCCTGGCCCCTCAAAGAAGGGCCACCCACCACTACTGTATGGCATCTTTGCTTTCAGGCTGAGCTGCTCCTTGCTCTTCCAGCCCCTCAAAGAAATGTCCCCGCCCCAGTACCTCTTAGACTGTCCTGGACTTGAATCTTTCCCAAGAGCCATAGGACTCCTGACACCTTGCCTCCACTTTGTCCCACACTCACACTGCTAACTGGTAGGGTTCTGACCCAGCAGCCTGTGTTCTGAGTCCCCAGGGCTGGAAAGCAGAATGACCAAACATCCTGGTTTTCCTGGGACTGAGGGATTTCCAAGGCTGTGGAGCTTTCAGCGGTAAAACTGGGAAAGCCCTGGGCAAGCAGGAATGAATTAGTCACCCCAATCTAAAGGTTCCAGAGAGGCAGTCTTTAGAAGGGGATGAAGGGAATACAGATGGAGCCCTGAACAGGAACCAGGGGAGGTATGTGTGTGTTGTATATGTGTACTGTAGAGGCAACACAGGTGCAAAGAATACTTTTTGTATACAATAGGTGACAGATTCTTAGCTCTGTACTAGTAGTCATTATCTGTTCCTGTCAATGATGTCATTTTCCTTCCAGTTGCCCAGGGTTTCAAGGTTGTCTTTGACTCCTCCAGTCTTTGGTCACTGGAGAAATTACACTGATTCCTGTTTCATAACAACCTTCCTCCCGACTCCAAGTCTGGCCCTGAATTCTCTCTGCTCTTACTTTTTGCAGTGGCCAGAGCTACACTCCTTCATCAGGTCTGTGCCAGTCACCCTGCACATGCAGCCAGATGAGCCTGCCCTAAACATTGCTCTTATACCTCTCCTCCCTAAAACCTCCAAGAACCAAGACATGCTCTGTCTACAGCACAATGCCTAGATTCCTACCTCTGGCTCTTCCCTCTCTCTGCTCTGGGAACACTTCTTTCGGTTAGTAGTCCCAGCCCCCACTTACAAGCGTCACGACATGATCATGGGCTTCTGTGATTTCATTCTCCTTGTCCTTAAAATGAAATTAAAGTCTCATCTCATGGGATTTATTGTAAAGATCAATCCATGCAAAGCATTTGGAACTGTGTCTGAAAATGCCAGATTCCTTTCTGCCTTCCAGCCTTGTTCACTTCCCTGAAATATCCTTTTCTGGGACTTCTACCTGCAACTGAGGCCCTAGCTGACACATACCCCTCCCCCACCCCCAGCGCTGGGTGGATTATTCCCAGAGCATCCTGAGGGTGGGATTGTGGCACCTGAGCATGGGAAGGTCTGAGGAGGGAGGAAGGACTGATGAGGAGGGACTCCTAAAGATGAACAGCGATGACCAGGCATGGGGGAAGACCTGCATCGCGGGGAGTGATGCAGGTCTTTTCCCTCCCCATCACATGCAGGAGGATGATTAATTACCAGCGTTAGAAATTAATCTCAGAAATGTCTGTTGGAGGAGGTGGGCTGGGCTCTCTACCCTGCAAGCAGATACTCTAAGCTCTGCCTCAGCAAGTAGGACCAATCCTTCCCACCCTCCCGCCACCACAATCATCCTGGTGGTGACATCTTCCGCCCAAGTGCGGGGTGGGATGGAGGTCCCAGAAGCAGGGGTATGTCCCCTCTCCCAGAGCTCATCACTTTGCCTGTGTCTCAGTGTAGGATTCTCTCTGTGGGGGCGAGGAGAAGGGTCAGGACTCTATTAACAAATGACCTCAGGGTGGGGAAAAAGGAGAGTCAGGCAGGACGCTGTCACTCTGGGGCCAGTCTATTAGGTGCAAGGTCTCCCAGGTGGCAGCTGATCAAACGCGGGGTGGAGACCTGGAACTAAGGCGGCCAGTAGAGGAGGAGTACGCGCCCGCAGCTACTAGAGTCCCATGCCCTTCCCCTCATCCCGCAGTCTCCAGAGCTAAAGCTGACAAGCACCAGCTCTGAAGGCTGGTTGGATGCCTGGGTCCACATCCTGACCTAAGGGTTGTTCTTTTGTAAAATGGGCATAATTATATCACCTACCTTATAGGGTTGCTTGAGGGTTAAAGGAAACATCGGATTTAAAGCGCTCAGCACGGTGCCAAGCACGGGATCTTCGCAATAATCAGCAGATTTTGCTCTTACTGCTGGGAGCGTCAGGACTGAGGCGTGCTGCGGCGGAGTCTCAACTTTATTCTCAACAATTGGGAAAGGTGGGCGTCTGGACTGTGAGCCGGAAGGGGCCCGGGTCGACACCCTCCCTTTACCCCGGAACCCAGACAGGACGCGGAGGCGCGGAGTCCAGGGCCCCAGAGCCCTGGAGGTAGCTTTGCCTTCAATCTTCCACCTGTATCTCCTCGTCTGACAATCGGGGCCCAGAGTCAGGCCGGGCGGGGCCACGGCAGAGGCCTGGGGCGCCGTCAGGCAGCGCGAGGCGGCACTGGATTTCGGGGGACAGCGAGCGCAGCGAGGCCAGGTCGGCGCGCATCTCCTCCACGTCGCGCTTGAGCTTGGCTCGCCGGTTCTGGAACCACGTGACGACCTGCGCGTTAGCCAAGCCGAGCCTCGCCGCCAGCCCGTCACGCTCGGACGGTGCCAGGTACTTCTGGAAGACAAAGCGCCGCTCCAGCTCCAGCACCTGCTGCGCGGTGAACGCCGTGCGTGACTTCCGCCGTCTGCGGCCGGCCTGGCCAGGGCCCAGCGCGCCTGGGGCCGCGCGGCCTGCGGGGACAGGGCGGGGGGGTCAGCCTTCTTCTAGCTTGCTAGAATCAGGCTTCGGTCCGGGAGGAAAAGCGGGGGTGGGGTCAAGCCAGCGAGGGGGGCGTTGGTGCGGAGCGAAAAGACGGACGGGAGCCAGAACCGCCGCCCCTTCCCGAACTTTGCGAGGGGGGAGGGTGGTATTTCAGCCCGGGGGTGGGGCACAAAGTGGAACCGGCCACTGGGGTACTGGAGGCAGGAGGCTGAGGGTATCCTGCGGGGACCGGGGAGTGGGAGGAGAGCGGGACAAGCCAGAGAACTGGTGCACGGTCAGGCGGTCTAGGGCGGGGCCTTTGAGGCCTTCCGGAGCCCCTGGTGGAGTGGGCTTGCAGGTCTGGGCCAGCACCAGAGGCAGGGGCCGACCATGGTCAGAGTAGGGGCAGCCAGCCGGAATGGTGAGTGTAAGAGAACCTGCACCATGCCCTTCTTTAAACTCGTGGGTGTTGGGCACTCTCGACTTATTCTTTTTGGGTGACACGGGCGCCCCCTCCTCGAGCCCAAAAGGGAGAGAGTGGGGGTACAAAGGGCGAGGAAAGGCGGAGTCCAGAGTCCCGCGGCCCTTGAGGCTCCAAGGAACTTCTGCTCCTTGCGCCCTCTCGAGAGGAGACCGGCTTGGAGCGGAGCTCGGTCACCCGGAGAGGCCCGAGCCTCGCCTCCCTGCACTTTCTGCGCCGCCCTTGCCCTAGCTCACTCATTTACAGCCTCCGGGCCAGGCCTTTTGTCTCCTCCCTGGCCTTTCTCTGTCGCGATTGCCCCGCACAGTTCTCGACAGACTGGCCCTTCCCCTCGGCGCTGGCGGCCTCCAGGAGCGGGCGCGGAGCCTGGGAACTAACGGAGAGGAGGGGAGAAGAGGGAGAGGCAAGCCCCAGCACGTGGGCTGAGGGCAGGGTGCGGATTAGGGTGGCGGCCAGGGTGAACGAAGGTTCGAGACCGGGAACCTGGAGGAAAGAAATGGGGAGTAGGCCAAGTCACAGTGAGCGACCTCGCCGGCGCTATACCTTCAGAGGGCTGCGGAGCGTGCCCGTCAAGTACGCGGAAAGTTTTACTAGTCAGCTCCTCCAGCGCGCACAGCGGCGACGTGGGACCTTGGTTCGACTCTGGAAGCTGCGACGCAGAGGGTCCTCGGGGAACCATGTGCGGGCCTAGGATGTCTGCGATGCTGAAGGGTGTCCGGGGTGTCCGGGGCTCGGATCCCGAGCTCATGGCCAGCCGGGCTGTGGCGGTCCCGCCGCCCGCCGCGCTCGGCTCCGCAGCTGACTGGGCCCCAGCGCGGCTCCCGATCTGGGCCCCCAGCCTCGGACCCGCCCCCCGCGCTGGGCCCGAGCCTCGAGTGCCCCTCCTCCTGCGCCCCCACCCCCCAACCCGGCCGGGTCCGCGGTGGGTCTGGAGCTGGTAGACGTTCCGGCAGCGGTATTTCTACAGGGTGGGGAGGTGTGTAGAGAAACCGGAGGAACAACCCGCCAGGCCGGGCCGCAGGGCTGCTCTGCGCTGCCGGACGCGGCGCAGTGCACACTCGGGCTGGACCCTTCCTGGGCGGCCCCCAGATTCTGTACACCACAGACTCCCCGCCTAGCCGCAGCTCTGGCTCATAAACTCGTCGGCAATAAAATTGCTTTCCCTGGCCCCAACGGCTGGGGAGTTGCAAAATTCCGAAAAGGGAGAGCAGAACTGGCAGTGGTAGGATACCCAGTCTCACCTAGTAAGGACCTCTGTCTCCTGACCTGGCCCCCTCGTTCCGCCCCATCCCTGCGGAACGCTCTTAAAGAGGTCGGGCGGCTGGAAGTTATTAGCGCGGTGCTGGGGGCTGGGGGACTTGCAACTTGGAAGGACCTGGCCAGGCAGAGCGATTGTAACGGGGAATACTGGGGATGCCATGGGGAAGCAAGTGCAGGTGAGCGGACTCTGCCGGCTCTCTGGCTGGACCCAAGGCTGTCCCGCTAGGGCTCAGAGGCCCTGAGGAAGTCAAAACACGTGGAGAAGGGGCCGGAGACCTGGGCCTCAGGAGAGAGGACACAGCAAACCAGAGCTAGTGTTACTGCCCAGGAGGGGTCTTTGCCAGTGAAGCCTGGGCTCCCCGGTTACTCTTTCCATCTATCAGTCGATCTGTCTGTCTTTGTTTTCTTATTAAGCTCCTGTAGTTGGAGTAGAGGTCCTTCAGCCTGGAGAGGCCCAGAAACCACCCAGCATCTACAACAGCGGCCACTGGTCACTGCCCAGGAGCATCAGGGTCACTCGCTATAGAAGAGTGACTTGAAGGGCAGACTTCATCTACCCAACCAGATCCTGGGACAGAACCCCTACCAACCCAGGGGCAAATTCTAAGACCTGGGATATTCATTCCTATTTTATCTGGGTTCCGTCTTTCTCACTTCTCTCCCACAGCTAGTCCTGGGCTTATACCACAGCTCTCCTTTGTAGGAAGAAGACAACTCTGGGATAGCACTGCTCACCAGTGGAGGCCCAACAGGGCAAGGGTTTTGTTCACGTATCACATCCCAGAGGCAGAGAAGCCCCACCACTCCTGAGGAACTCACCACTCCTAAGGAACTCGCTGCTATGATTTCTTCTATTTTTTTTGAACAGTGCCATGAAGAAGTGGACCAGTCCCTCCTGGACTGTCCATTATGTCACCTTCTCTGTAGACTTCTGTGCCTCCCACAGGTACAGTGATACTCTGAGTCCACCTGTCTCTTCTCTGGGGCAAGTGGAGCCTGCAGTTGGGGTGCCCTGAACAGAGCTTGGGAGATCCAAGACACCTGGGTCAAAGACTCCTTGACAAGGACGGGAAAACACTTTGATAATGGGGGTCAGGGAACCTCATGTAACCTGAGGCAGTGACATAGCCCACACCCAACCAAGGGTATTCTCGGTAAAGGGCTCCCTCCTAAGTCACCCCCCATCCCCTAAGACTCACACAGACACTCACATAGTACCTTCATGGCAGCCTAAGCAACCAACTCAGCCCAGTGGGCCACTGCTGGATCAGAGAGCAGACAGTGGAAAGCTGAGATGCCAGGACCTTGTTAATTGGTTATTAATGGTGGCAGGTGGAGGAGGGCCAGGAGAGATCCTCTTAGCTGGAGGCCTCAGCCCTCTGAACCATCCTGGGGGTTTCCCTTAATCTGCAATTAAAGAAGGTCTCAGGAGGCTGCAGGAACTGCCTAGCCTACGTCCCAGGCCTGTCACCAAACAGACACTCCAGCCTTCACTCATGCATCTTCTTATGTAGCGTTTATGTCATCTCTTCTGCTCTCAATTACTCCTGTGTGTCAGTGTGAGGCTCTCCTGAAGGGCCTTTGCTTTCCTCCCCTTCTGTCTCTCCAACATTTTCCCCCTTGCAACCGGGCTTAGGAATGGGGTTGGACAATGGGCTTGGGCAGTCCCCAGATGTGGGTTTGGGGGAGGAGAGGGAAGGAGAGACTAGTAAAGAGAAGAGGCCACTTACAGCAGAGCCCAGCTAAGGTCATCTCAGCAGCCAGGGACTTGTCCAGACAATTGTGGGGCCACAGGAGGGGACTTTTCCCAGCAAAGCCCCTGGAATCTGAGCTGGGGAGAAACCAGATCCTCCGAGGGGGGTAGGAGGAAGGGAATGATTAATGAGGGAGATTAAGAGATTAAACCTGGGTTCTGGGCTGAGGAGCGGGGCGCTTAGCTGTCTCATAGGCTTCCCCCAACCCCAGCTTGGCAGTGCTGCTGCTTTCCAGTGCATCTCTTCCCACCATGCCTCCCACCCCCATGGTCCAACCCTCTCTGACCTGGGTCCTCCCCAGAGCCATCCAAAGACGTGAGCCTACATTGCTGCCTGCCACCCCACCCCCCTTCTGCAACAGACTCTCCCCATTGTCCCTTCAGACATTTGGGGGTCCTCTGCTCCCTCCTCTAGCAGAGATCCCCTCTTTCTCACTTTCCCTCCAGAAGGCACCTCCATTCCCACTTAAGGGTGCCTTCTCACCCACCCCCAACACCCCCTTTCAGAATTCCCTTTCCTCATCACCCCCATCTTTTTTTTTTTTTTTTTTTTTTTTTTTTTTTTTGCGATACGCGGGCCTCTCACTGCTGTGGTCTCTGCCGTCGCGGAGCACAGGCTCCAGACGCGCAGGCCCAGGGGCCATGGCTCACGGGCCCGGCCGCTCCTTGGCATGTGGGATCTTCCCAGACCAGGGCACGAACCCGTGTCCCCTGCATCGGCAGGCAGACTCTCAACCACTGCGCCACCAGGGAAGCCCTTTTAATTTTTTTTTTTTTTTTTTTTCACCCCCATCTTATTTCTCATTCCCTGACACTGCACCTCTGACCCGCCTTGCCCTCCCCAGCCTCTCAGCTTGCAGATTCCTCTACCCAGGCCTGCCCCGGATGTACCCCCTCTTCTTGGCATCCATATCTGCTCAATAAATGACCTTCAGTCCCCTGGATTTCCCACCCCACGCATTTCTCTGAATTCTGTGAGCGTAAAGGGGGGCGGAATCCCCAGAATAACCTCCTTGGGTTGGTGGACGGCCCAGGACAGTCCCAAGAGATGTGCTTGTCCTCCCCCCCCCCCCAGGGGAAATCCCTTAACCAGAGTGAGAGGGAAGTGGGCATTTTAGAGAAGAAACTCCAGGCAGAGGAGCTGGGGTGGGGAGTCCATACATCTCACACACTTCTGGGATGGTTTTCTCTTTCAGAAAACGTTAGTGCAGATATAACCGATTCAGACATAAATTTTAGTTTTCTCACTTCTAGGGCCTCAGGTCTGTGAGTTCTTTTAGGCCTTTACGCTGGCTCACAAAAAGCTCTGTGCAATTGCCGCCAAGCGGGGAGTGTGCAGGCTGGGGTGCGGGAGTGGCGGGATGCTCAGACACTCCCCCACACCCTTACACTGGTGTACCCCTTGGGACTCATTGTTCCACGGAAGTCCCTTTTCCCTATCTCCTCACCCCCGCCCACCCCCAAGTCCTGGGAGAGACTGGCCAGGCTGAGAGAGACGGGTCCTCCTCTGTGCCAAAGGCCAGAGCAAATCTTGGTGCCCCCTCCCTCAGGTGAGTGTGGACCACGAAAGGGGTTTGGTGAGAAAGGGCATGAGGGGCAAGGGCGAGCTTGGCCCTGCAGGTGAGGACCGACGCCTCCACCCGGGCGCCCCGCGAGGTCCCGGGCGCCTGAGGGCGGGCTGCGTGCTGGGAAGGCCCTGCGGCCGCTTCTCTGAGCACAGCGCCGGCGTTCTAGGTCACCAAGCCCAAGAGAACCGTGGGCTTGATTTGCCCGCTGTGGCGCAGATCGAGACCCGAGTGACCCCGAGGGTCAGGATCTGCGTGGGGCAGGCCAGGGAGGGAAGTTATGGACCCACAGATGGAGGGAGAACGGCGCGGTTGCCCGCAGCTGGTCTGCATCAGCCACTTCGGGAGACGCACGGCAGCGGCAGCTACCGCCACCACTGCCACCCCGGCTGACAGACAAAAAAAACGGCCCCACTGAGCTGGGGACGAAGAGGGGAGCCGCGCCAACCCAGATCCAGGCCTGAGCGCCTTCTGCGGCTTCTTGGCCGCTAGACATGTGTCATCAAAGGCCTCATTCCAAGGCTTGGTTCTCAGGTCTCCCGTCTCCAGCAGCCTTATCTTCTGACTGGGCCTGCTAGATGTCAAGCTGCCGCCAAGCCCCTACTGGACTACTCTGTAGGGGCGTTTCCATTCTCCTTACCTCCACTACCGCCCCCCGCCCCGCCCCCGGAAATGAAATGAAAGGTCACACACAAATGCCTTGAGAACCGTCTAAGTGCTGCGTGCTTGAGTGGGCCCGGGAGTACCCAAGCTTAAATTCAGGGAGAAGAGAATGGGGAACGCTGGGATAGATATAATTCATCAAAAACCTCCAGATATATGCTGGTATAGAGGCAGGCCAAAGACACTGAAAAAAGCCCTGATTATGGCTGAGGGAAGGTTTTCTGGAGGAGGTGACACTTAGGCTTTCAAGCTGGTGGGGGCGGTGGGGGGGGGGGGGGTTGGCGCGTTCCAGGCCTGAGGCCTGAAACACGTGAGGCTCGGGAATCTTGGAGATGGTGCCAGGAAGGAACTGGGCCTGGGCCAGTGGCCCTGCAGTGTCCCTACCCTGGTCCCTGCTGCCTGCCCAGGGTTCACCAAGGGTTCTGCCTTGCTGTCTGCAGTCTTTCCACATGTGCCTTTCTCTTGGCCTATAAGCTTCATCCATGGGGAGGGAAGCCCACGCCTACTGTGCCCTGGGAGAGAGCTCAGGTTTTTGCCCCTGAGTCTCTGGCTCTTTTAGCCAGTTCAGGCCACCTTCACTATGGCCTCCCCTGAGCCCCCTGCCACCCAATCTCCATCTGGGGAAGCTCAGACACCTTCAGCCCTCACAAGCTATACCCAATGAGCCCCCTGAATTCATGGAGTCAGACTTTGGCCAGCGCCAGATTTAGACTTTAAAATTAGGTTTAACATTTATGCTGCCTATGCATCCAGTTTGTCCCAGATTCCACAGCAGCCCATTAGCTTCCTTCAGGAGCTCCTTGCTTTGGCCTCCAGTCCCCTCCTCTGTTACTGTCTGGCTCAAACAGACAAGAAATGCTTGCTGAATTACTCAGTGATGAGTTCTCGCCTTATTGCTTCCCTCTTGTTCCTAAAAAGTGCCTCTTCTGAGCACCAGTTCCCTCTTTTCAACTACCCTCTCCACACCCTGGCTTCACCTAGCCCAGGTCCCTGAAGGCCCACTGAATCTCATATGGACAGCGAGGTTTCCAGCTGTGACTATCCCCATGTGTTCTTGCATCCCACTTTTTTTAAGGCTCCTCCCATAGTGCAATTCTTTGTATTTTCTTTCAAATATCACTCTTCTTCAGTCCTGCAGTGGCCACTGTCAAACCCTAACCCCATTCTCACCACTACTGAATTAGGATACCTCCAACTCAGGCCTGCATTATATGTGGCAACATTCAGGGACGGTGAGAGCTCCCCTTCCCTTCACCAAAAAGAGCTGGTATGAATGACCTGGTTTCACTTAGGTCACCTGCAGAGTTCTACATACGTAGGGTCCTCTACTGCTTTCCTTTGGCAATTCACTGAGGGAACACCAACATAGAGAGGCCCTCCTTCTTGATGAAACTCAAGAGGGAAGCAGGACACAAGACAAAGCATGAGTGTGTGGCAGGAAAAAAAAGGAAAAAGATGCTGTTTTTAAAGTTTTTATTTCAAAAAATAAAGCCAAGGTTAATTTCACATAAATATCTGGGGAGGGAAGGGCAGAGGGATAGGTGGGGGCTTGGCCCCTACCTCCTCTTCTCTTTCACACTGTATTGTAAAAGCAAAGGGGATGGCTAAGGAGAGAACAAAGGGAAGAAGCAGTCAGTGGGAACATTCTTACCCAAGAGGCCCCCTCAGTCTGCCCCTGCCCTGGAGACTGCCTTGGCACTGGCTCACCTTGCCGAACCAGCGGGAGAGCCATATCTGCTTCATGGTCATGTGATCAGGGAGAACTTCATTGTCAAAAAGGAGCTGCACCTAGAAGGGAGATAGGGGCACAATTTCAAGAAGTATCCTCTTGCACAGGTCAAGAACTACCCTGGTCTACCCTATACTCTGTTCCTCCTTTCTTAGCCGCCCTCCCAAAAAAACTTACTATGGGATACTCACATGCTGGGGATTTAGCATCAAGCGGTGACAGAGCACCCTCCGGAGATGGCGAACTTCAGCTCTAACAGAACATCGGACATATTTGTTCTGGGGGTGGGGAGGGAAAGGAAGAGAACAGGTGTGTGAGGGAAGGGCCATGGGGTGGTGAGTCTCCTTAAAGAGGACCTCCCCTCAGCCCCGCTCACCTGCAGGATGCTTTTATTCTTGTCTTTGCCAGAACTGGGGAGGGGGGGGAACAGACACAGGTTAGGGAGCTCTATCTTTCCCCTGTCCCTTGCCCAGACCATGATATACTCTCTTCACGTGAACAGACACTCCCTTACTGCTCGCCCTCTCCCTGAGCCCCTCCCTGCCTCTGGGTCATTGTCACTGTCACTTCAGATAGCCCATGACCTGTCCTTCACCTCAGCCGCTCCAGGCATAGGCTCAGCTGCTCATCATAGCGATAGTAGTGGGCTTTTGAGTGGTCGAAGCTGCTGAAGGGGAGGCCAAGGTTGCTCAGGGCTGGCTCTGAGAAAGACAGAGTAATGAGGAGAGTGGCACATGTTCCATACGCTTTTTTCCCCGGGGAGCAAAACTGGGCAGGAGGAATGCTCTGGGGGTTTTACCTTACCCTCCTGTTACCAAGAGACATACCTTCCCCGCTGGGCTGGGTGACCCGGTCCAAGCCTCGGGACTGGTAGAATTCTCGGATCCGTTTCTCTTCACCTAGAAGGGAGTGGAGTACAGGAAGTAAAATATAAGCCCTCCCTCATTCTTTGTCCCTCTAGCTGTCAACCTCTTTACCAAAGCCCTTGTCATCTCAAGCTGTCACCCAGCATCAGTCCTCTAGAGGCCCCTCAAAGTCAGGTTGGTTACTCACTGTCTTGCAAGCCTGGCACTAGCTTGTACACGATGTCCTGCATGACCCGGTCCAGTTTGAGGTTGAGCAGTGGCTGTGTCTCGTGGATCTTGATGTTGCACATGGGGCAGTACTTGCTGGTTTGGAGGTACTTCACAATACAACTCTTGCAGACTGCAAGAAGAGAAAAGCAAACTCTCGGGCCCTCTGGAAATCGGGCTCATGGGCTGGGTGGGTCGCCTGGGTGGTTGGGGCAAGCAGCCTAGAGGCTGGCAGCCGGCTTAGTGGGAAGTGGGGCCTGGAAGAAACAGCCAGGGTCCTGGGCACTCACACGTATGAAGACACTCTGTTATGGTGGTGGCATCCACGAAGTACCCTGCGCACAGGCAACAGACGATGTGCTCATTCAAGTCTTTGATCTTTACTCGGACCTCCTCCTGCGGACATACCCTCCGTCAACGATCACTCTCCCAACCCCAACCCGTGCGCCTTCACAACTTGGAAGTCGCCTCTCATCAGACCCCACGGCCAACACCGCACCCTGCGCCGTCAGCCGATTAGCTCCCGGGGATTGACACTCCCCCTCCGCCCAGCAGAGGGCTCCGCGCACAGCGGGGTCTCCCTCCAAGCCAACTCGCCCCACCTTCCTTTCCCAGGGGAGACTACAAAGGGTGAGCGGCACAATGCGCAGGCGTCCTAGCCTGGAGTTTGGCAACCCGACCGCAATCGCGCAGGCGCATTGGGCACCCTGTCTCTGCGCAGGCGCACTGGCGCCCGGCCAGCCACCGCCCGTCCTGTAGCCGGCCGCAGTTCGCACCGCTAGCCGACCACAGTGGTAACCTTGCCGCCCCTGCACCTCGTTCCGTAGCGGGTCCATCTTGTACACTGACTGGAGCTGGTTCCGAAGCCTCATCGCGATCGCAATCTGGCCCCCCTGAGGAGACGCCATCTTAAAGGCTGATCCCGGCCGGCCACTTCCGGTGCCGCCTGCGGGGCGGGACTTGTCGCCTCGCAACGAAGGCTTAGGTCTTTTCGGATTCGCTGACCCTCTGTAAGGCCCCGCCCATGTCCCTTTCTCGCCGTGTGCTCACCTGAGCCCCACTGGCCCCTCCCCCTCCTCAATCTGTAATTAGGGAGTCGGGGGGTGCCTGGGAAGGGGTCCTATCTCTTTGAGCTCCTGTAGTAATCATCATAATAGGCCCGACATGACCTCGGGACTAACTTTTGGAGCCTGCAAAAGACGGCCGCCTTCAACTCCCAAAGGCCCGGCGGTCTCCTCCCGCCACCGCTCAGGGTCGTCGATCTCCTGTGATGATGTCCCTGCTAAAGAAGCCCCTCCAGGGCCCTCTACTTGTGTCGCCCTCCGCGGCTGACGCGTCCGCATTACGGAGCTTCATCCCGATGGTGGGCCTGGTCCCGGCTTCACAGCGGGGGTTTCTCGGAGCTTTGCGGAATCTCGTAGAGGGTGGAGGGGAAGGAGGGACCCCCAGGGACTTGGTAGTGATCGTACCCCCGCCCCCACACTCTCCCCTGCCGCCGAGGATGGGGGAGCAGGCCCTGCTTAATGATGATGATTCAATCATCGGCGCCTGCGGAGGCCTGGGACAGACTAATGCAGAGCAGATGCCCAAGAAGGAGGGGAGGACGGCTAGGACACTACCACACATGGACACGCTGAGGCAGCGAACTCCTGCGGTAGCATAGGCCCAGTCCCGTACTTGGGGAGGACGCAGGGGCCCTAGAGCTGGTACACCGACGTCCATAGGTACTTTTTAAAAAGTGGGATTAAAAAAAACAAAATAAAGATAAAATTACTGTGGAGTATTAACATCAGGTGCAATTGGAGACTCAAGAAGGGAGAGATACCAGTGGAGACCCCGAAAGACTTTCTGGAGGAATTGGGTCTTTGTGTGGGCACAATTTAGAGATTGGGGGTGGGGGTGGGGAAAGGAGTGTGGTGGAAATAGAAAAGAAAGGCAAAGTGGGGGGGTAGTGAACGGAGAGGGACTGGACTGAGGCCCAGGTGTAGATCTGAGAGTAGTGATAGAAGAAGCAGAGCCTTGTGGAGTTGGGACTTTAGCCTGAGGGCAATAGGGAGCTAAAAGACGTTTTGGAAGCGAGTGAATTATCCTATGAAAAACATATTTGTTCATTTATCTTCAGAGTGAATTAGTGGTAAGGAGTTATGAGATTGGTGATATTTTAATCAACTACTTCTCGCTACAGCCACTGCTTACCTCTCTGTTCCAAGACGCCATTATCTCTTCTCTGGATGATTGCAGTGGCTTTTTGCCTGCTTTCCTTGCTTGTACCTTTACCCCTCTTTAGCCTATTCTAAACATAGCAGCTCACAGTGATTCCAGTAAAACATGAACAAAAAAAGGATACGTGGGGGCTTCCCTGGTGGCGCAGTGGTTGAGAGTCCGCCTGCCGATGCAGGGGACACGGGTTCGTGCCCTGGTCCGGGAGGATCCTACATGCCGCGGGGCGGCTGGGCCCGTGGGCCATGGCCGCTGAGCCTGCGCGTCCGGAGCCTGTGCTCCGCAACGGGAGAGGCAACGGCAGTGAGTGAGAGGCCTGCGTACCGGGGGAAAAAAAAAAAAAAAAAGGATACATGGGAAGTTTTTTTGAGTTGATGGATGTTTATTATCTTGATTGTGTTGATGGTTTCATGTGTGTATACATGTCAGTGTATCAAATTGTACACTTTAAATATGTACATTTTATTGTATGTCAGTTTTGCCTTAAGAAAGTTGCTTAAAATAAAATTTAAAAATGAGGTTTCTTACTTTTCTGTTTAAAACCTTCCAATAGCTTCTCTTTTCAATTAGAATAAAAGTCCAAGTCTTACAATGGCCTTCAAGCCTTGCATGGTCTTTCGCAGTCCCTCAGTCTCTCAAGACACACTGGACCCCCTCACCGTTTGTTCCACAGATACACCAGGATATACTCTCGTGTCCCCAACTTGAAATGCTCAGATACCCAAATGGCCCTTTTCTTCCTTCAGGTCTTTACTCCATGTGGTCTTCTGTGATCAATCTAGATAAATCATAATCCCCCACTCTTACACTTCTTCTTTCTCCTTCCTTGATTTAGTTTTCTTCTTAGCATTGTTATTATTAAGTTTATTGTATATATTTCCTTTTCACCTGCCTCCCCCACTAGAATGTAAGGTGCTCAATGGCAGGAATTTTTGTATTGTATTTACAACTATATTTCGTGGTGGTGATGATGGCCTAGACTAGGCTTTTATCTGTGGAAATGGAAAGGAAGGACTGTGTATGAAGCATTTCAAAGAAAAGAATAATAGGAGGAAGTGAATAAGGAGCTTGAGGGGAAGAATTTCCTCCAGACTGTTGGACTTAAGGTGGCTAGAGTGAAAGCAGGTGGAGCTTGCCAGAAAACTAGAATGGTGGGGTGGAACACAGCAAGTGTCAGAACCAGGGACTGAGGTCTCAGAGTTTTCTGGGTAGCTGTAATAGATGGAACTATTGGAATGGATGAAACCTGAGCAGAGGTAGAGATGGGTAAAGCTGAAGTCTGAGCTCTTAAGAATGCTCACAGTCTTTGGTGGAAGAAGAAAAGTCGGTGGAGGAAAAACATAAGCAGTGACTGTGAATGTCCAAAGATGTAGAATAATATGATATTATGGAAGCCAAAAGAATGGACATTTCAAGAAAAAGTTGATGGTCAACAAAGTAAAACATGTCAGAGGAGTCCTGGATAACAGACACTGGACACGGGAGCTCTCTGAGAAAGGGTCCATGTAGTGAAGCCAGCTTGCGGTGGGTTAAAAGAATAAATAATGGGGAAATGGAGGCAATGGGTATGGGCAGTAAAAGGGAAAAAGAAACACATAATTTCTCTTGAGAAGTTGGGCAAAGACTTTGTCCAGATAGTAGAGACCTAAGACAGTTGGGGGTAGGAAGGACTAAATTGATAAGAAAAATGATGATACAGGAGTGGGGACATGGCACCAACAGCAGGACGGAAGACAAGATTCAGGCGGATGGGCTGGGAATGTGACCTCTCCCTTTGAAGCTGCAGGTTTGAAGGCCTGAACAGAAACTAGCAGGAACTATCTTGCTAGAGAATCAGGGAACTAGCAAGGTAGAGGCAAGCCGAGAAATTCCTAGGACTGTGGCTGACAGAATTTTTTTTTTTTAATCCCCAGAAGATGTGTATATACTACCAGGTTTGTGACCATTCTCCTCCAAGGATCAGTTGGGTAATCTCTGGGTGGCTGTGCCATCTGTGCTGACCTCAAAAGGCAGGATATATATATATAAAAAAAAGGCAGGATGTAGAGTAAGCAGGTATACAGGTCTGCACAATGCTACCTTTTTCACCTGCATTGATTCACTCATTGATTCATTCAAGAAGGATTTATTCTGCTTGATTGGAGACACACTAGTGCTCACTGTCTCCTGAGGCCCACCCCTAGAGTGGGAAAGGGGACTGACAAACTCCTAACCTGCAGGCCAGTCCCCTTGAGAGACTTTATTTACTTTACTGTCTCCCTAGGCTCTCTGTTCTCATCCAGGGAAATCCAGCCCATTGCTATCTCTGAAGGGTTTGCCTGAACCGTGGAGGTTTCATGCTCTCTAGTAGCCCCAACCCCTCTACTGCTGAGAAAAGATGCTTGGAGTTCTGTGAAGGCTTAGGGGAGGTGGTGATATCTGTTTCCTTCACCAAGACAAAAACAGCTGCCAAAGTAGCAGTACCCGCCCCCAGCCCCCAGCCCCCGCAACCCTTTCAGAAGGGATTGTTGGCAGGGTGGGGGAATAGCTGGAGAAATGGATGATGGAGGTGGACAAGACTGGGGGAGGATGTCACATATTATTGATGCCCACTGCCTCCCTCCCCCATCGTTAACCCCCTTCAGATTGAGGTTTTCTGAGAACACTGAGGGGCTGGTGGCTTTGTATGAGTAGAAAGCCTACTCCCTTCTTTCTCTTCCTTATCTTCCTGCCCAGATGCCCAAATATCATTCCTGGTTCCCTGGAGAGAAAAGACCCCTTACCGTGCCCTAAGCGCCAGGCTGCCAGCCCATCTGCTAGGGAGAAAGGAGGGGCAGAGCTTTCCCCAGGAGATCCTGGAGAATCAACTGGAAGATCCGTGCTCCCAGGGAGACCCATCTACTAGACTTAGAAGGCATTTCGGCTCACACGGGTAACTGGCAGCCTGTAGGGGAGCACCGGAGTGGGCTGCAGCGGAGGGGCTAGAGCTGGCACAGTGGGGTGGGGTACTTTGGCCACCACGTGCCGAGGCAGGCCAAGCTACTCATCGTGCCCACCCTCCGAGGGATGGTAAGAACATCCCCCTCCAGGCGCCCAGTCTCACCGGCTCAGAGGCGCCAGGAACCAGCCCCCCCAACCCCGGGGTCCGGGGCGGGCCGGGGAAGGTAATGTAATTCAGACCCAGCTAACCCGATTATGGCGGCCTGCACCGGGCTGGGTGGCGGCAGGGGCGGGTCTAAGGCACAGGGGCCCGGCCGGCCCCGGGTCCCATCCCGGGGAAGGATGCAGAGTTCACACGCTCCCAGCTCCTGGGTCCTCGGCAAGGGGTCACAAGGTCACCGAGCAGCTTCTGTCTTTCCCCACCTCCCTTCTCTGACACGCTCCAGGCACAGTTTCCTGGGCTTGGGTGGAGTGAAGCAGCTTTGCGAAATGAGGCGAAATGAGGCGGTTAGGATCCTCCGAAGAGTTCTGTGAGGTCCCACAGAAGTGGCGATTTCTGTGGCGATTTCGTCCTCCCGCCTTTGCGGGGGTGGGAGGGAGTGTGTGAGAATAGACTTCCTAGGCGCAGAGTGGAGGGGCAGAGTCCCGCGTTGGTGGTTCCCTGTTGGGGGCAGAACGCCAGCCCCAAGTCCCCACCGACCTGAGTTGGCTCGGGTAGAGCCACGGGTCCGCTTTACACCGATTTCAGAAAATCGAAATTCTAAGAAACACTGGGCACCCATTACGGGCGCTCCCGAATGCAGCTAGGGCCCCTATGGGAGAGGCCGGGAGGAGCACCAGGATCACTGGCCCGGAGTAGTTGTTCCCCGCCCTAGCCCACCGGACGCCCTGCCACCGCCTTCCCACACCTGTCCTCTTCCCGGGCCTCCAACTCGCCGGCCCCGTTCCCCAGCCGCTTCCCATCTGAGCCAGAAAGCCACAACGAGATTTGGTCTTCGAGAGCATTTAGGCGGGGGCCACAACGAATTCGGGAGTCGTCAGGCAGGACCCATCGGGAGGCGAAGAGTGGGGGCTGTGGGAGGAGGCACCTGCAAGGAAGCCGGTGAGGCCGAGGAAACCCCAAAGGCGGAGGCCAGCGAGGATGGAGTTGCCTTGCGCATCTCGGCTGACTCAGCGCGTAGCGGCCCAAGCACCGGCCCCTCCCGTGCAAGTTCATAACACCCTCGCCACCTTCCCCCCTCCAACACCCCCACCATTCCCGCCGGCCAGTCTTCCCCGCGCTCAGAGCAAACAGGCGTCTCTTCCCCTTTAACAGGCCCGGCCCCGCCCCTGCCCTACCCCCAGCCCCCACTGCCCACCCGAGGCTGCTCTGTCAGTCACTGCCCCAGCCCGAGCCGGCCAACCCTCTCCACCCCGGACTCGGGCAGAGGCCCTGGCAGTCCAGCGTCCATCTGCTCTTCAGAGTCAGCAAGGGCGCTCCTGGGGCCCCAGTGGGTCGCGCTCCCCCGGGATGCGAGTCCCTGCGCCGACGCCCGGCAGAGGCCGGCACGGGCGCGGTTACTCCCCGTACACAGGGATGAAGATGTCCTGGGGGCCCCGGCGCCTCTCCACGGCCAGCCCCGCTGGCCCCTGAGGCCACCGCCCCAAACGCTCCGCTGCTGGGCTCCCAGAGCTGTTTGGGGCGCCCTCCCCAACTGCCAAGCCTCCTGCGGTCCTCCTTGACGCGGACCCATGGAGCCGGCGGTGTTGGCCTCGCACAACCTCCCGCACCACGAGCCAATCAGCTTCGGAATCGATCAGATCCTGAGCTGCCCGGAACCCCCCGGGAGCGGCCTAGGCCCGGGTCGAGCGGGCCAGGGCCATGGGGAGAGTGTGGCGTTCTCGGGTGGATTTCACGGAGCCTCAAGCTACGGCCCCGCGGGCTCGCTGGCCCCGCTACCAGGCAGCTCTGGTGTGGGCCCGGGCGGCGTGATCCGCGTCCCGGCGCACCGCCCGCTGCCAGTGCAGCCGCCCGCTGGAGGCGCGCCTGCTGTTCCTGGACCCTCGGGTTTGGGCGGCGCCGGGGGCCTAGCGGGACTCACCTTCCCTTGGATGGACAGCGGCCGCCGCTATGCCAAGGACCGGCTCACTGGTGAGGTTGCCCGATCCCTCCAGCGTCATGCCCCACACTGACCCGGTATCCTCATCTTTGATCCTTCTGCTCCAACTCAAGGTCCCCTTTCGTACCCTCCGCCCCTAATCCCAGGGGATCCTCCCTCAATTTGTATCTCTTGGTCCCGCTGCTGAGAGGCGATGGGGAGGTAGCTGCCGTCGATGCCCGCGCCCTCCTCTGCAGTTCGCTGTCCACACCGCGGGAAGGGCAGGGTGAAGTTACGGGGGACGTCTCTCCCTCACCCAAGTGGGAGGGCCATTTCCGAGGCCTTTTCTTGTCTAGAAGCCTCTACTGGTGCGGGGTCGAGCTTGGGGCACCGTAGGGACCGGGCGCGGGAGCTCTGCAGCATTGGCAGCCGCGCTCTCTTCTCAGTGACACCTCGGGCCGCCCCGAAAACCCTGCCTTACTCTTTCTTCCTCCCTGTAGCGGCGCTCTCGCCCTTCTCCGGGACGCGCCGTATAGGTCACCCCTACCAAAACCGGACCCCCCCAAAGCGGAAGAAGCCGCGCACATCCTTCTCCCGCTCGCAGGTGCTGGAGCTGGAGCGACGCTTCCTGCGCCAGAAGTACCTGGCCTCGGCCGAGAGGGCGGCGCTGGCCAAGGCCCTGCGCATGACCGACGCGCAGGTCAAGACGTGGTTCCAGAACCGGCGCACCAAGTGGCGGTGAGGCGCGGGTCGGGCGAGGGACCGGGCCGGGCCAAGTGGCGGTGAGGCGTGGGGCGGGCGAGGGCCGGCCTCGCTGACCCCGCGTCTCCGCCCGCCCAGGCGCCAGACGGCAGAGGAGCGCGAGGCAGAGCGGCATCGTGCGGGCCGACTGCTTCTGCACCTCCAGCAGGACGCACTACCGCGGCCGCTACGGCCGCCGCTGCCCCCGGACCCGCTCTGCCTGCACAACTCGTCGCTCTTCGCGCTGCAAAACCTGCAGCCCTGGGCCGAGGACAACAAGGTGGCTTCCGTGTCCGGGCTCGCCTCAGTGGTGTGAGCGACGCCTGCCCGACCGGCCGAGTGCTCTTTTCCGGACTTTGGCGCCGCGTGGAGCCCTGGGCCCGGGGCCTTGGAGCGCACGGCCGCCCACCCCGTGGTTCCGTAGCAGTGGAGCGTGTGAGGAGGAGGTGGCCTTGAGGCTATCGTCAAGGGCTCCTCGGCCACTGCCGGCTCCCAGGCCAGCGTTGTGCTGTTGCCCCGCGCGCTTAATCGTGACCTTTCCCGCCATTTTTCACTTAGACTGTGGCACCGCGGCTGGAACCCGAGGCGCTGAGGGGGCGGGACCTGCAGTATGATAGCCAATGAGACGCGGGGAGGGGGGCGGGCTGGCCAATGGCTGCTCTCTTGAGGGACTCCGGATTCTTCAGTGGGTGTGTTGGAGCTGGGGTTCTGTGTGGCTGGAGTAGGTTTACAGGCCCGGCTGGAGTCAGGAGGCTGCAGCCCGCACGGGCTGGGTCTGTAGCAAAGGTGTGAAGGAAGGAAGGAAGACGTCAACGACAGAGGAGTAATGGAGGAGGTGCTGGAAAGCGAGTCCGACTGACCGCGACAGGAACCAGAGGGTTATCTACGCTGGGCGTCTCATCCTTCAACTGTAAAATAATCGCTAAGGACTTTGAGGCCATGTTGTCTGTGTGTTTAACCGGCTGACTACGTCCTCTCTCTTGAGCCTTACAAGTGGGTGGCAGGCGAGACGGATACTTACACACTCAATGGAAGAGAAAATCTGGGAACACTAATCTGGCTCTGGTGTCCCTCGGGGACAGAGAGGGAAGAGGAGGAGGCACTGGACAAAGTTAATGGGCCCAATGGAGTTAGGGTGAGCAGAATTTGGCAAATAATTAGGAAGTGATAGGCCTAAAAATAATCAAAGGTAATTCCCAGGTTGGAAATGTAAAGGATCAAGAAATCAATGGTGTTGTGGATGATGAAAGGGAAATTGGGAAGATAGAACCAAGATTAACTCTGCAGGCAAAACTAAATGCTAGACCTAGAGAGAATAAATTCTGGAAAAATGCCGTTTGGGGGAGGTCAGTAGACATCCACATAGAGGTAGGAAATAGGTGGAATGATGAGAACAGACAGAATCTCCAAGGGAGGAAACTGAGGCAAAAAGCAAAGTTCTAAGGATTAAAGGTTCCTTTCCATCAATTTCTATAAATACATTTACAATGTGCAAGATGATTGAGGATATCAAAATTAATAGTCCAAAGGAAGAAAAGGGAATGCAGTACCCAGCTGAAAAGAGAAAAGCATGATGACCTTGAAGTTGTTAGAAAAACTTGTGAGTGGGCCAGGGGCTGCTGGGAAGCTTGTTGATGGAAAGTTAAGAGTTTGGGTATGGCTGCAGTAGCCTTGAGGTTTAAGAAGAGCAGGATTTAAGTTGTATGAGAACAAAAGGGAAGACTTTGTCTGATTCTTATAGCACAGCCTTTCTTTCTCCCCTGGAGGCAAGAGCAGTGTGATAGAGGGAGGTAAGCTTTAGGCAGGGTTAGAGGCCAACTGTAGTCAAACTACTCATGTTCCATGTTAGTGACAGCTAGGTTAGTCATAGTACAAGTCTTGACTAGAGGTGGGAACCAGGCAAGAGGATGTCACTGTTGGAGTTGACTCTTATTCTTTCATACTAACTCATCTCTAACTCATGGATATTGCAAATGCCGCAGAACCAAACTCAAATTTGACACCATATAAAAAGAACTTTTATAGACCAAAAGGGAACACAAGGATGGGTTTGGCATAAGTTGGGTGTATGAAAGGCATGTTAGTTCCTCTCCAATAAATAGAAGAAAGCTAAGGAAAGGGTCCTACTCTGTTTAGACTGTGGCTTACCCAATTCGCTCCACTCCCAGCCCACCATTTCTTGGAACTCAGGTTCCAGTATTTGATCCTTAACTTTGGGCTTCTAAATCTGGCTGGCTGCCTAGGTGCTAGCCTGAAGGAAGATCTAATGTGATGAGATGAGCTCAGCTTCACTCCACAGGCAGGTCACTGCAGGACACAGGCATCTCCAAGCTCTTGGGTGGAGGAAGATTCACTCCCTGTTGAAGAATCTGCCATTTCTTCCCTCAGCTGGTTCAGGAAGTCTCTGCTCTCACTAGGGGGCAAGTTACTCAGGAAGTATGGAGGGGCCAATTCCACCAGCCTGACAGAGACAGTTATAATTAGATGATTTCTGTATCCTCTTTTATAATGCATGTTGTTAAACTTCTTACTACCCCTTCCACAAACCCTGTCTCCTCAAATCATATATTAATACAAACCACTAAGACCCCCCTCCTCTTCTTAGGGTCTCTAAATCCCTAGCTTTAATTTTGGCCCCAGGAAGAGGAATGGGTAGTGTAAGAGGGTTGTCAGGGAACTCACATCTGTGGTTGAATCTCAGAAACAATGGAAAGGCAGTTGTCTTTGGAAACGGAGAAATTGTGGTAAAGCACCCAGGGCGGGGGTCTGGCAGGAGCCCTGCGGCTTCTGTAGCAGCAGTATGGGGAGAGCTGGGCCACATGCTTATGGGTTAGGAGCAGGTAATTTCCAGTTCCATCTGTGTCTCGGGCCACCTCATTGAAAGACAAAGATATTGAAGGAATAAGTGAGAGTGAAGTGTCAGTAGAAGAAGGAAAAGGGGGTTGAGAAAGAATTATTAGCAAGGGTGGTGACAGTATTAAAAGTAAAGCATACCTCTAGGTGTTATAGCCCTACCATACTACGATACTGTATGGCATCTCCATAGCCCCTTGTATCCAAAACCTCAAAGGAAAAGTTTCTCCTGGTTCTAAAGAATCCTTTGTATGGCCACCTGGACCCCAATTTCAGAGGTGACATACACCAATCTTTGCTTCCTCTACGTTTTGCTCCTTTTATGACCCTCACCCCAACTCTTTCCCCTAACCTTAAGGAAGTATCCTGACACCAGTGCTTTCTGAAGGTCTCTGCGATTCTGCTCAGAGCCAAAGGCTGGTTGAGACAAGGGAAGTTCAATCCGTTGCATGAGTTCTAGGAGTTCTCCCCGAAGTTTATGGGCTTGGCACAATGCTGCCCAGTTTAGACCCCGAGCCTGGCACCAAGCCTTGTCTGCTCCACCTAGGAATAGAAAGGGACCGGCTATAGCTAAAGCCCTTGAGACCCCCAAAAGAACCCAACCCTTGGCCAAAGGGCTTCCTTTTCCTGGGAATAGAGATCTGTCAGCTGGTTGCACACCACTTCCTCTCTTTGGAAAATCTGGATTCTGTAAGGGGATGCAGGTCGGACCACTCACTCTGTATAAAGGCTTCATACACCTGGATCAGAGAGCTGTGATCACCATCCACGTGTTCCAGTGCCCGACGCAGGGCAGCTTCTTCTGCACAGAGTGGAGGATGAGTAAACCCAGGGGCAGCTGGAGGCAGAAGAGAGGAAGTTCATTTTGGGGAATGAGAAAGGACAGCAGTGTACCGAAGAGGTAGAAGTGTCACTTTGGGAACTTTATTCAAACGACTTCTAGAGACTATGCAGTTTATTAGACACTGAAGATAAATAAATGAAAAACAGTCTCTGCCCTCAAGAAGCTTGGGAGAGATCAACAAGTAAGCAAACTTGATAAGCCCAATAGGTGTGCAGGCCAGTATCTGAAGTTTGAGTAGGAATTAGTTCAGTGGAGAAAGGGCAGAGGGAGTATTCTAGACCACGGGGATAGCATGTTTGGAGAACTGCAAGCACCTAGTATATGAGTGGAGGGGATGGCATGTGTGGCAGGGTGGCAGGAGATTAAGCCGGAGCGGTAGGTATGGGCTAGGTTAAGAGAGGCTGGATGTGCTATGCAAATGAGTTTACATTCTGTTCGGAAGGTAGAGAATAGCTGATGAAGAGTTTTTAAAAGTCCACGTGTTTGGAAGAAGTTCACATGATTAGTCAGGAGGCTACTAAAGGAATCCAGCTGAGTAGTGATGAGGTAACACTGGCACTGACTGTGAGTATGGAGACGAACAGGTAAATTTTTAAAAAATTAGGAAAAGTGAAAAATAATAATGAAAAAACCTGGAGAAAGTTTAGTCTAGTATGATGATAGTGGAGCTGCAGAGATGATTGTATGATTTGGTGGTGGTGGTGGTGGTGGTGGTGGTGGTGGTAGGGGGTAGTTTAAAAAAGTGCTCAGGCTTGGGCTTCCCTGGTGGCACAGTGGTTAAGAATCTGCCTGCCAATGCAGGGAACATGGGTTCAAGCCCCAGTCTGGGAAGATCCCACATGCCGGGGAGCAGCTAAGCCCGTGTGCCACAGCTACTAAGCCTGCGCTCTAGAACCCGCGAGCCACAACTACTGAGCCCACGCGCCTAGAGCCCATGCTCCGCAACAAAAGAAGCCACCGCAATGAGAAGCCCACGCACCGCGACGAAGCCCGTGTGCAGCAACGAAGACCTGACACAGCCAATAAATAAATAAGTAAAATAAATTTATTTTAAAAAAGTGCTCAGGCTCAACAAAAACGACAACAAAAGTGCTTGAGTTCAGTTCTGGGTTGAAGTATTATGGACAATTCTGATAGAAACATCCATCAGGAGTTAGATATATAAATCCAAGATTCAGAAGAATGATATTGTGGCATTTCAGACGATGGGGGTGAATGAACTTGCTCAGAGAGTTCAGGGAATGGGAAGACAAGTGGGGCAAGGACAGAACCCTGAGGTCCAACTTAACAGTGGAGGAGGAGGGATGAAGCAGAGGAGGAAGAGCTCAAGAGATTAGGGAGTGGCCAGAGGGGTAGGGTGAAAACCACAAGGAGCGGGTCACAGAGGCTTAGGGAGGGGCAATTTTAAGGTGGGAATGGTTGGTGTTCTAAGTGTCAAAAGAAAGTCATGAACAGGGGCTCAAAAGTGTTCATTGGGTTAGGTCTCTAGGAGGCCACTGGTGAGCTGAAGGCTGTGTCAGTGTTGTGGTGGGCCTGAAGCTGGAATGCAGCAGGCGAGGAATACCCTAGACTGAACAGGATAGAGATTATTCTGTATAGCCGAAGGGGAGTGTAGGGTTGAGGAAGAGGGGTGCAGTTTTAGTAATAACAGGTAGGAGAGATTTAAGCATATTGAGGGGCAAGAACCAACAGAGAGATCGGAGAGGGATAAGTGATGAAGCCTAGTTCCTTAGGCACTGTGAGCGCTGGGAGCTAGAGGAAAGTGGAATGGGCTGGTTTTAGGAGCACCAGAACACCAAAGGGAAGGCTGAAGTGGCCATAAGAGCCAGAGAGAGAAGCGATTTATACCAGTGAGCATGGCGGCCAGGGTGAGCATCTCATCCACACAGTCAAACTCGCACGAGGCCAGCAGGGCTTTGGCCAGATCAGGGGCCAGGGGAAATTCTGATAGGATGACTCCCAGGTCTGACAGGTCCCCATTATCATCCAGGGCTGCCAGATAGTCTAAATCTTCCAGGGCCTGCATCAGTGCTTCTGGAGCTGCAGAGGGAACAAGGCTTACAGGGCAGGGGGTCTCAGAGCCTAGACAGCAGGACTTGGGCAGGAGGGGTGCTCACCAGGCTGGTCCAGGAAGTGACACTCCCCTGGCTCTGCAATCTGTCTCCTCTTTAGTAGTAATATCAGGGGGCTCAGATTCTCCTCACACACCCTGGGTTGGGGCAGCGGGGGAGCCTCTCGTTCTAGGAAGGACTTAGGATACAGGCAGAGGCAGGATCCTGAGGGGAGAAAGACCTGGGAAAGAAGACCACTGTAGATTTCTCAGGGCTCGTGGGTTGGTGACTCTTTTCGTGTTTGACTTCATTGAGGGCAAAGGCTCTTACCTGGTAGGACCCCTGTTGCCCGCAGTCGTCTTGCCTCTGCCTGACACTTGCTGATTGGTCTCAACACTTGGGATTCTGCTCGGATCTGAGGATTGTAAACCTGTCACCACCCCCCAACCAAGGCCAAGACAGATGAGAGAGGGCTATTTCTATATTTAGCCCCCACGTCCCCTCACCTCTCTTGCACTCACACTTCGAAGCTCCAGTCCTGAGTCAATGACATGTCGGATGGAAGGGAGGGAGAAGGAGAAGTCGGCCAGCCAGTGAGTGACCACAACCTTTCGGGCACCCGATTCTATGTCCTCATACACAGCCTGAACAGCTTGTCCACAGCCTGGGTGAAGGGGCAGCACCCGTGGTGGAGGCCCTTGGTTCACCAAGGACCCCCCATCCCTGGACAAGGACTCACAGCACAGGGAAATTTCCTGAGGAAAGGGGTGGGGTATTAGGGTAGTTCTCACCTTTGTGGGTCACAGACCCCTTTGAAAAACTGACGAAACACTATGGCCCTTCACTCTGAAAAAATGCACATACTCATAAAGTTGGGGTGTTATAATTTCAGGAGCTCACTGAACCACAAATCCCTGCATTGTATGGAATCAAAAAGAGGGTGGTAGACCTTTTTACCCTGAAACCCCAGAGTTTTTCCTCAGGACTCCAATGGAGAGTAAGTACTAGAACTCCAATGTTCCTGACAAGCATTGCTCACATTCCCCCCCCCGGGACAGGAAGGGACAGACATGAGGCATGAGTACCTCCTTTTGCATCCCATGTTTTACCTCCTCACTGGGCAGGTACACTAGCACATCTCCTGGAGCCTCCTTCCGACACAATTCAAGCACAGCTTGGCAGGCAGCTTCCACTCTATCAGTAGGGACAGTGTCCCTGTAGACGGGAGTGGAACACCTGCCAGTCTCTCCAAGTACATGTACAACAGGAGGATGGCCCCAGAAGGCCTGGAGCTTAGGTTCGAGGGCTGGGTCAGTAACTACAACCACTCTGGGGTCCCCTGGAAGGTTTCCCAGCCTGGCATCTCGCAGGAGCCCCTGGAGCAAATCTGAGGCCACTGACCGCTCCTGAGCCTCATCCAGCACCAGCACACCCCACGCTCCAGTGCCCCGGGTCGAGGCCACCTCCTGCAGAAGCAGCCTGTCCCAGCAGAACCTGTTGACATTGGCAGTGGGCAGAGGAGTCAGTGTAGACAATGACCAGCCCCAGAAGTCCAGAGGAGCTTCTCCCCAGGGGGCCTAGATTCTGATAGTAAAGATCAGAAAAAGACCCCGTGACTGACTTCCTAAGCCCATGGACCTCTACCTGTGACCCACAACCCCACTGGGGACACTGTTCACAAGCTGTGCTCCAGTTAGGGAAGTGAGACTTTCATGATGAGGGTGAGGTTGGACGTCTGAGGTCCCTGGCTGGGGTTAAAGAGCTCAATTCAGCAGTCATCATGCATGATTTAAAGGGTGAGCTAGGCTGAGGGAGGGAATGGCGAGATAGCAGAAGACTGGGCTTGTTTCTACTGGATGAGGGGAAGGAGATCTGGGGTCAGGCCTGCAGGGGGCCACACCTGAGCAGGGTGTCAGGCCCAGTGCAGTCCTCTTGGGGGATGCTGTATCCAACCTCATGACCCAGGGTCAGGTCCATTTCATCAGCAACTTGCAGGGCCAAGCTCAGGGCTGCCAGAGGGTAGGGCTGAGTCACAGTTACCCGGCCCTTCTGGAAACCCCTGGCCAGCACAAACTCTGCACACCACTGTGGGATCTGGGGTAAGGGTAGGGAAGGACAATCAGTCAGCAAGATATAGAACTCCAGTCAAAAGTGCTGGGGGAGCTGTGGCCAGTTTAATCTCTTATTTGGGGAGTCCCCTGGTCCTTCACCAGCTACCCTGGGGCCAGCCTGTCTCCTTTTACCCACCTCCCTTATTACTCCACACAGCTCCACCCTGCCCCCCACCCCCCTCCCCCGCCTCCCTTGTCCCGGGAAGAGCCCCTCCGTTTGTCCACTCCCAGAATCTTCCCCAACCTGGGTGCTCTTGCCAGAGCCAGGCTCTCCAGACACCAGCACCACTCCACTGGGGCTACTCTCCAACTGCTCCAAGAAGATAAAGCGAGCAGCCCAGATAGGCAAGGATCGGCGCTGCTCAAGCAGCTTGTAGTAGCGGGAAGAGAAGGGGAGCCCGTCAAAGGGGTTCACAGCCAGTTCAGAATCCCCAGGGTTTGGGCCAGACTCTTCTTCCAGCCCGAGAACCTGAGAGGCCATGGTGGCTGTCTAACAGGACCTACAGAAGGCAGGGCAGACATCAAGGCCTCGTATTTGGTGACTGACACCATCTGCCCACCTCAGCCCTGATCCCTAACCTGTACCCTCAAGTGATAATGCCCCGGGGTCCATCCTTCCCAGTATTTCTTGCCTGCCAGGAAAACAGTGGAGAGTCGAGTCTCCACGTAAGGGACTATCAAAAGTGGACTATTACCCTGTAGTCAGATAGTAAAAATCCTTTAACTAACACAGGGGTCCTCAGGGGCAGCAGGAATTCTGTGAGACATGGTAATCTGTGGGAAGGTCCCCAAGGGAACAGAATGAAGAATCAGAGGAGCGGGGTAGGAATCAGGGAGCAGGGCCACAAGGATCCTGGATTCAAACCTGCTTGCAGCTCTGAGACGTGTCAGGATGGCAGCCAGTTCCAGACCCACACAGCAAGTCACCAATAACCCTGACCTGCTGTGAAGTACAAAGGTAAATTCCGGCTCCACCCTGGGGTGTGCCTCAACAGTCCTAAAGACTGTTTTGGGGTGGGGCCATGTGCTCCACCTTATTTAATCTGGTCAGCGGCCTAAGGAAAATAGGCTCAAGCCACCACACTGAGCATGTGTGAACTCTGCAGACTTTGTGTACTGTGCTCATTAGTGAAAGGCATCCTGGGACTTGCAGTTTTGCAGCTTTTTCCTCACATACCTGGGCTGAACACCCAAGCTAGGGTCCAGTTGTTTCTGGGCCTTCAGCTCAGTTACACTTCCTTAATATCACGCATTTCTTGACATGAGGAGGTGATTGCAGACAGTTCCATTCTGACCACCCCCACAAACCCACAAGGAAGCCCTCATCCCTGATCCCTACAACCAAGGGAAAAGGAACTTGCTATGGGGCTTCTGAGACCCAGAGAGGCAACAGAGACCGTGAGTGAAAACCCTGAATTTAATGTGATACTGGGGGGAGCCCCATCCCTCCCTTTTTACCACCCACCCATCCGGCCTGTTGTGAGTTGGGTGAGGGCTGCCCCCAGTCTCCGTCCTGCGGCTCTGGGTGCCATCCTGTACTCAGTCAGCCTCCTGGGCCTGCCTCTCTGTGAATCTCCTGTGGGACATAAGGAGAAGACACTGTATGGGTTTTGTCGTATACAATCGGCCCCTTCCTACCCGCTGTTCTCTAAGCCCCTCACCTTCTTGCGTATTCATACAGCGCCTGCTTGCGCTCCTGCAGATTCTCCTGCCGGGCCCAGGAGGACTTGGCAAATGTTAGGGCTGTGGGTTGAGGGGTCACCGGGCCAGAGCTGGGGAACTGAGGTGATCACAATGTCAGAGGGCTTGCGAAGTCATCATCATTAAACACGCATCGAATGCCTACTTTGCAAGAGAGGCACTGTGCTAGGGTCTCAGGATCAAAAAAACAGATGTCAGGGACAGGGGATATGCAGACTGTCCCATCCCACCCCAAGTCTTGGACCTGCCCATTTTCTGGGTCTCACCTTGGGCATGGAGGCTGTGGGAAGGGCCTGGGTCCTCTCAGTGATGTCTTCAGGCATGAAAGTTACAGCTCCCTCAAGCAGATTAGTGATAGTCAAGTCTACACAGCCAGTCCTGGCTGGGCAGAAGGGAAGAGAGAACAGGACAGTCTGTTTCCCTGTTCACCTTCTCCCTTCACCACCCACTTTCCCTCTCTATGCCTGTCTCCTTACGTGAGTCTACCCTTTCTCATACCCAGGTCTCTCTGGATGACACCCAGTGGCACATGGGGTAAAACCTCCTTCACTCTCTGAGCCAGAGTTGCCAACTGCACATCAGGAGAAGGTCCAGGGGAGGGAGGGAAAGAAGACTGGGCTGCAAAAAAGAAATACAAAATAAGGTGAGTGGAGAACTAGGAGGACGGAGAGGCTGACTAGTACAGGCATAAGGAAGAAAGCACAACAGGCTGAAACAAAGCTAAAAAGCTTTGTGTCCAGAGACCACACACCTGACTGGGGACGCAATCTGGGGTGTCTCTGTCGCTTCATGTGCTCTGCTTTGTCTGCTGGAGTGAGTTGTGTCCCTGTCTGGCCCAACTCTTTGGCCACCAGCTAGGGAGAATTGGAAGATTGGAAGTTTCTTAAGCCTTCCTCTCCTTCCCCATAAGGAAAGAACCCACCTCCACCCTGCCTGTGTCCCCTACCACCTGTTGTACACGGAGGGAGAACGCCTCACTCCCCTCCCCCAGCTGTCGATGAACAGGACGAAGCCACCTGAAAAAAACAACCCAGGACCATGTTGGGGGCACCCACTCTCCACTCTGATACCTCTTTTCTTGGAACAGTGGTGGTGAGGATAGGGGAGATAGTAAATACTTTATATTGCCTCTGTGGTAGCACCTTGATATTAAAAGATCTGCAAATGGACAGGGCAGAGGCAACTACTTCCTTGACCTTGAGACGAGTTTCTCCCAGCCACCAAAAAGTGAGGACAGTTAATACCTTACTTGATACACCGTGAAAGGGACGAAAAGTGACCACAGCAGTTCTGAGACCCAGGAGGCATCTGACACCGTCTGAGGGGAGGGCATGAGTGAGGTCTAAGCCAGGGCCAGGAGTGGGAAACTTCCCCTCCCAACCCAGAGCTTCCCTGTTGAACACACTCACCACAGAAACTAGGGGTCTCTGGACTCGCAGGGTAAGAGGCTGTACCACATCCTGGATAGAAAATGGCCAGGAACTAAAAGAGGGAAGAGATAGTAGGATGGGATTCCAGCCAACCCAGTCAGCAGCTCATACCCAACTTAAAAACGGATAACTGTCAAACTGTACAAGTAGAAATATGGAGAATAAAGGGATTCAGGGGAAAGAACTAAAAGTGGACAGAAAGTAAATGAACTAGGAAGGGAGGGGGTAGGGCTGAAAAAGGCTGTGAAAACCCAAGGGCTCCCAGGCCTGACCACCTACACAGTTGGAGACAGATACCTGTGCTCACCCACCTGAAGCGCAGGAGCCCCTCCCGGCCATTGGTGGCCTCTTCCTCGGGGAATAGCAGCAGAGGGGTGGGGGGAAGCCTCGTTGAAGCACAGAATCTCTTGAGTGACTCCACCAACTCCCCCCGTCCATCCATCTCCATGAAGCCCCGAGACCAGCACACAAAGCTGGGGGGACTATTGAGTAGAGGCTGGGAATGGGAAGGAGAGAAAGCAAGAAGAAAAGAATGTTGAGAAATGAGAAAAACGGACAAATGGGTAGAAAAAGGGGGTCAGAGGTAAGGGTCAGTATCTTGTGGTCCCCAAAGGAAACCCGGACACGGAGAGGGGAGCCTTGAGCTGGGCCCCAGGGAACCGCCCCGCGGCACTCTCGGCTTCGTCCCTAACTCACGGTGCTACAGCTGGTGAGCAAGTTGACTATGTTGTGGTCGAAAGGTGTCACGTGGTTGGAAATGAGGACCCTGACGCGGTGATCTCGGAGTCCGGAGTCCTCCTGCCGGGCCACGAGCCCCAGCACTGCACACATGGTCCGCACCACGAACCTGGGAACGCCGGCAGTGGTGACTGCGCGGCCTCCGGCCAGGCCCAGCCCCGACCCTCCCCGAGCGCCCGGGTCGGAACCTGCGAAGGACGCTGTCTGGTAGCGCGCAGCTGACCAGGAAGACGTGGATCCCAAGAAAGACGCGCAGGACGAGGAGGCAGAACCCGACTGGAGCGTAGAGCAGCAGCGCGAGAAGCAGGAAGCCGTCACCCGGGAGCCTGGGGGGCGAGAGGCGGGGTGATCGGCTGCCGAAGGCCAAGTGGACGCGGGAGCCGGTCTCTTCCCTCCGGGGGAATCTTACCGGTGCGAGTCAAAGAGCCGCTCCGGCCCCGGCGACGGGGGAGGCTCCATTGCCGCCGCTTTAGGGGTGCCGGGCCGACGCCACCGCCATCTTCGCACCCCGCCGCAGGGGCTCTTGGGAAGGCGGAGTCTTCGGGCATCCGCCCAGGGTGCCGGGACCCGAAATCCTGAGGCGCCCCGGAAGGGCTAGCGCTCCCAGCATGCCTCGCGGGCCCTTTGACCACCTCATAACTCGCGTCCCACTGGGACCACAATTCCCGGCATTCGCGGGGCGGGGGCGGAGTCGGCCTCCCGGAATCCTTGGTTCCGGCGTGCACTTCTGGAGACTTCAGGTACCGGCGTGCTCCGCGTTCCGCCGTCCGCCCGCTAAGCGTCCAGGGCGCCTCCTCTGTGCAGGGCGGGCGACGAGGCTCCCGAGGCGGAGCTGATGGCTGCACTGAGGGCGGGGCGGGGTGCAGTCTGGAGCCTCCGGGGATGGCGCGCTTTGGGAGGGGGTCGCTGGGGAAAGGGACCCCTGTTGACCCCTGACCTCCGGGCCTTGCTGACGTCAGGAACTCCTGACCCTCGGGCCCGAGTGACTTATGGGACCCCCAGTTTCGGGGCCCGGTTGTCTGTGGGAGTCCTTGAACCACGAACATGTCTGACGTCGGGGACTTCGGATCCCCGAGCACGGCTGATCCAGGGGACCCCAGATCCCCGGATCCGGGAAGACTCAGGGACCCCTGGAACCCGTCCGCGCGTGTGGCTGGCGGTGGCGCTGGGCGCTGGGGGGGCAGTGCTCTTGCTGTTGTGGGGCGGGGGTCGGGGTCCCCCGGCCGTCCTCGCCTCGGTCCTTGGCTCGCCGCCTCCCTCTCCCCGGAGCCAGTACAACTTCATCGCGGACGTGGTGGAGAAGACGGCCCCTGCCGTGGTTTATATCGAGATCTTGGGCCGGTAACGGTGGGGTAGACCCGGAGGAACTGAAACCGCGGGTAGAGGGCGGGCGAGAAGGAGGGGTCCGAGCCTCCTCACATCCGTGCTTCCCCAACCCCCGCCCCCCTATCCCAGGCACCCTTTTTCGGGCCGCGAAGTCCCTATCTCGAATGGCTCAGGATTCGTGGTGGCTGCCGACGGGCTCATCGTTACCAACGCTCATGTGGTGGCTGATCGGCGCCGAGTCCGTGTCAGGCTGCCTAGCGGCGATACGTATGAGGCCGTCGTCACAGCTGTGGATCCCGTGGCAGATATCGCCACGCTGAGGATTCAGACCAAGGTGGGGGTCTGGGCAGGCCATGTCTGGTTGGGGCTCTGAATTTGCTCACATCTCCAGATGACAGGTCTCTTGTACCCATTCTCCCTTAGGAGCCTCTCCCCACGCTGCCCCTGGGACGTTCAGCCGATGTCCGGCAAGGGGAGTTTGTTGTTGCCATGGGAAGTCCCTTTGCACTGCAGAACACGATCACATCCGGCATTGTCAGCTCTGCTCAGCGTCCAGCCAGAGACCTGGGCCTTCCCCAAACCAATGTGGAATACATCCAGACTGATGCAGCTATTGATGTGCGTCCTGATAAGAGAGAAATGACAGACTAGGTTGGGGGAGGGGGTAGAGGTGTGTGGTGCAAGAACCAGCTGTGATAGATGGTGGATTAGCCTGTATACAGAGGTTGGGTGGCAAAAACCGTGCCCACCCCTTCATGGGCTGGTAAAGGAGAGAATTTGGAGAAAGTGCCTCCATCCTGGTTTTGCCCCCAGGCATAGAGTCCCTGGATCTCTTCCATATTTTCTCCTTGTCCTGCAGTTTGGAAACTCTGGCGGTCCCCTGGTTAACCTGGTGAGTGGGACATCCTTTCCGAGAATCCCTGTCCCAGGTCAGTGTGGGAAGGGGTGGGTTTTCCCTAATTCAATGATGTTTGGTCAAGTTTCTGAGCAGTTTCTTGTTGGCTGTCTCCTGGAATCCAGCCAGATCTCCCCGACTCCCCAACACTCCCTGCTACTCTTGCTCAGGTACCCCCATCTCCTACTATTTGTTTGGGCTAGAGAATAGTGGGCTCTTTCCCAACAGGATGGGGAGGTGATTGGGGTGAATACAATGAAGGTCACAGCTGGAATCTCCTTTGCCATCCCTGCTGATCGCCTTCGAGAGTTTCTACATCGTGGAGAAAAGAAGAGTAAGCCTGGCTTGGGGGTAAAGGGTTTCCTTTAAGTAGTGGGGGGTGGAGGTGGGGGCTTGTTGGAGAGGGGTCTGTTGGGAGGAGCAGGAGGGGGAAGGAAGGATGTAGCTGGGTGGGGCCTATTTGTCCCTCTGTCACAGATTCCTGGTTTGGAAGCAGTGGGTCCCAGCGCCGCTACATTGGCGTGATGATGCTAACCCTGACTCCCAGGTATGAGCTATAGGGGTAGGGCCATCAGTGTAACCAGCTGTGGGCACCTGGCACTTCTGTTGAGCTTCATTCTCAGTTCTGTCTTTATCTAAGATGAGTTGCCTCATACTTGGAACTCTCAGAAGAGCTGTCCTCTCTCATTATCTTGATTTTCTCACCCCACTCCACTTTGCATACCTCCCACCTGATTGATTTCATCCCGTTATTGCTTTGATTTACAACCTCCAATCCATTAGCCTGGTGTTTAGGGGCCATTTTCCATGTCTTCAACTCAGCCTTCTGGACATGGCTTCCCTATGAGTATATTCTTTTCTGTCCAACTTGATTTCCTAATCCCATGTTTTCGTTTATGTTGTTCTCATTTTATATAAATATCAGACCAATCCTTCTAGGTTCAGCTAAAGTTATACCACCTCCTTCTAGCTTCTCTTAGGATTTTAGAATGGCATTAGTGCTATTGATTTAATACCGTGTCATTTGGAATTAGTTACCTTTTATATACATGTCCCACTTCCTAACTGCTAGAAGGCGGAAAGTGAATTGTTTGTGTCTCAAGAGGATCTAGTGCATGCCCTATCCAGAACTTATCAGTGTGTTGATGAGAGATTTCAGGCGAACCCAGAATTGGGAGAGTGCCGTGGTGTGGTTAACAAAGTGATCTGTGTCCTTTCAGCATCCTTGCTGAACTACAGCTTCGAGAACCAAGCTTTCCTGATGTTCAGCATGGTGTGCTCATCCATAAAGTCATCCTGGACTCCCCTGCACACCGGTGAGGGAGAGATTGCACTGGGAGGTGGAGATGGGTGAGGTGTTTATGTGCCCTTGGACTGGGCCATCTCTTCCCTCCTTTATCTCTCTGTACACTTTTTGCCGTAGGGCTGGTCTACGGCCTGGTGATGTGATCTTGGCCATTGGGGAGCGGCTGGTACAAAATGCTGAAGATATTTATGAAGCCGTTCGAACCCAGTCCCAGCTGGCAGTGCGGATCCGGCGGGGACCGGAAACATTGACCTTATATGTGACCCCTGAAGTCACAGAATGAATGGATCAGCAAGAGTAGGAGGCTCCTGCTCTGATTTCTACCTTGCTTTCCTGGCTTGGGTTCTTATGGCACCTGGATGGAGGATTAAATGAACCAGTTGGGGGCAGGTCCCTCCAACTACCAGCACCAATCCCTGGGCCCTGAGGAATCACAAAAACACTTTTTATATAAAATAAAATTATACCTAGCAACATGTTATACTCAAAAATGAGGGGAAGGGTGGCGCACTGCTCTTTCCCCCCACAAAAAGGCTAGAGGTAAAGCCGTATCTCCCTGAACTGAGAGGAGATATTGGGAGTTGACCATTCTGACCTCCCTATTTAAGAAAACGAGCTGCTGCTGTCTTTTCCTGGGCAGTCAATCAGGTGCGCCTCGTTGTGGCGTGCTTGGTTTGGTGCTGGGCCTGGGAGCAAAATTCCCCATGCCTGGCTACAGATCCAGACAGCTGGCGTAAAAGGAGGGCAATAACTTCTGCTTGACAGTTCTCCACCCACAGTGCACAATGGATGAGTGCTGTGGGCCTGCTGACGTCAAGGATTCCTTGGTAAGCTCCTGAGGTAATGGCAGCCTCAGACCCCTGCCATTAGGGGCCAGTTGTGGTCTGCAGAGGAAGGTGGTGGCACCTTAGATGATCTGGTTGCTGGTCTGGCCAGGGTAGCGTTCGAACCTCCTGTTGGCCTCTTCACTGAAGGCATCACCTGCAAGGTGAACATGTGGTTTGGGCAGGAAGATTGACCTGTTGTGGGGAAGGGTGGGTAGAAGTGGGGAGACTGGAAAATACGGAAGTGGGTGGGAAGACATAGAAACAACCTAGGGAGAAGAGAATGAAGGCCTTTCCCTCCCATCCCCCAGTCTTTCTGGCTTCTCTTCCCACCAAATACCAATGTGGCAGTTGTGCACCCAGATGCGATGTCCATCGTATTTGCAGTTACATTTCATTGCATTGTTGGTGAAGTCACTTTCTGCTACTTCAAAATTGGGGTTGATGACCACCTGTGAGTGGGAAAATGCCAGCTTAACCGGCTGCAGTCCTCAAATCCAGATGTGTCTTTAATAAACACTCCTCCCACGCAATAGCTGGAAATCCTAGATCCCAGGCACCTGCAGAATGTAGTTTCCTGGCTTCACATCTGTGATGTCAATCCACTGACAGTCGATGTCGTGCCGGTAGAGATCCCAGCAACCCACAGTAATGCCCTGCTCTCCAAAGTTGGCACACTCATACCTCTTGGAGACATCTGAAGAGATAAGCATATGTCAGTGTGAGGCAAGGCCATGGGGATGAGGAAACTGTAGTCTACTCTAGGCCTCAACTCACCCTCCTGACACTCGGTGTCTTCTAGACAGAAACTAGCTTTGTGGCCCTCAGCCACCTTGGTGCCGTTGGGGGTCAGGATATCATAGTGAGTGAAGATGTCCATACTGTGATAATGCCTGTGGGGACAAGGGAACCCCTGTTTCCTTCCCTGCCCACAGCAGGCTTGCCCCGTCCCCAGTGGCCTTGCCCTTCTACTTGACCCTCTCACCCATGACACTCATGCCACACCCAGGAGTGGCGCCCAGCCTTGGGCCTGAAGTCAGCGCGTCCCAGGTTGTGGATCTGGGAGGAGAATCGGAGCAGACGCCGGTGGCCGTAAGGCCAGTTGGCTGAGCGGGCCGAGCTAGCCAGGCAGTTCTCTTCAGCAGCACAGTACAACATGTGCAGGGGCCTGTCCTCAATGTACGCGGTCTCCTGCACCAGTGCTGAGTGCAGCAGCAGATCTGACGCGGCTGCACCAAGGAAGGAAGGAGAGGGTTAGAACTCACTGCTGAGGGGCAGGGACAGATGGGAGTGCGTCCATTCTCACCCCCAGCCCCTGCCCCGCATCCCCTTCCCCCCACCCCCAGAAAGTTGGGTGAGACTGGTTTTCTGCAGGGAAGGCAGACCCCTCCGGATTGCAGCTCTCTCTCTCCCTGCAAAGGGGTAGCCCACAGCCTCCCTTCCCTGGCTTGAGTCACCCGACCCTTCACTCACTCTCAGAACAAATGACTCCAGCAGTGAAATGGCTTCCTGTCCTCTTGCAGGCGACGTGGGTGCCATGATGAGCACACTGGTCCAGGGACAGCTCGGTCCCTGTGCAGTGCACTCCACTCATCACCACCTCTGTTATATTCCCTGAGTCCCAGTACCAGGTCTCCTGGGGACATACAGAGGTGTTTTTGTGAGGCCACCATCCAGCCTCCCAGGCCAAGGGGACTCATTTTGACAGTCCTCTGCCCCAAACACAGCCTTTGGAGGCAATAGCCTTGGTTCCTCTCTCCTCCCCACTCACCTGCAGGCCATGGTTGGCATAGCCCAGTCCGAGTTGCCTGCAGGCAACCATGGCCTCCAGTGTCCCCCAGTCATCCCCACAGATGAGGCCCCAGCGAAGGGACCCAGGTCCTCCTGTCTGCACCTCGACTCGCCCTTCGTGTCGGCTGCGGCCCCCGCTGAGTCGGATCTGTAGTGACACAGTGGAAGTACTGGGGAAGCTTTTGGGGGTGGAGTAGCGGGAGTCTGTAGCAGGCCTATGGCTGAATGGTGATTCAGAGGCACTTAAAGGGCTAGCAAGTGGTGGCATCAGGTGGGAGCTGCTGGATGGCAGGGGCATGGGGCAGTGGGCATCAGACTGCAGATCATGACCAGAACTGGATAGGATGTGAGATACCTGAATCAAGGTGGAAAGAATGACTGACCTTGGTCTCTACCCCAGTGTAGGGCAGGTTGCATCGGACTCCAGCATCTTGGCTATGGGAACAGTCCTCAGCTGTGATGTTCCTGTGGGGGCACTTCCAGAGGGAGGGTTCCTGGCCAGAGCATCGAACTTCACTCAAATGGATGGCACCCATGCCTAAGGTCAGAGGTCAAAGATCAGGAGGTTCTAACTTCATTATCTGTCCAGGGGTCTCCTTCCTAAGGAATGTACCCTCCCCCAGGAGTGTGTACCTCCTCCTTCCCTCTCCCTCCCACCTGCACCCCCCTCACCCTGCCCCATGCGGGCACCGCTCAGAGCCTCTCGAGCACTCCCGAAGCCCAGCTCCCGACACACCACGCTGGCTGCCTGCAGGTCCCACTTGCGGTCACAGACTGTGCCCCACGTGCCAGCCTTCAGGACTTCTACCCGGCCCTCTCCTGGGTGGGCTCCACCCTTTAATCGCACTCGGGCCTGTAAAGGAGAGAGAGGTGCCCAGCAGTGAATGGAAACATCAGCACAGAGAGGGCTGAGTAGACACGGGAGATGAATGAGATTCTGGTGGGAGGGAGCATGGGAGGTAGGAGGTTCCTCTCTGTCCTCAAAGGTCAAGGCTGTGCTTAATCAGGGGCTGGCCAGGCTGGGGGTTCTCCGCCTGGGGTGGGGAAGGTCATAGTCACTGTCTCACACACCTCCCCCTGAGGCTTCGACTGTTGCTTCTTCTGGCCACTGGACGCTGCGTAGAGAGGGCTTGGCACACAGCTCACCACCGCAGGGCCCCCCCCAGGGCACCTGGTGGTGTCATTGGCACGATAGAACTCCAAGGAGCAGAGAGAGAGGTGGGCCTCCGTGCCCACGCACGCCACCCCATGCAGACCAAAGGAGTGTTGCTGCCGCTGGGCCAGCAGCCTGGGGGGACAGGAGTGGGAGCAGTAGGGTAAAGCAGTGCTCCTGCCTCTTTGCCCACATCCCTCCTCCCACTCCGTGCCTCCACCCATGACCACTTTAGCCCTTCTTCTTCCCCTCTTCTCCGCAAAAACACAGAGACAAAGAGACAAAGGTAATGGCGAGTTTCTAGGCCGAAAGAGCCTAGATTACCTGGACGGGGGGCTGGTCCATGGGGACCTTCTGCAGCAGAAGAACCCTATGGGAAGGAAGGCTCGTCTTGACTTGCCTGACAGAAGCCTTGTTCTGTACGGTTTCAGGGTGCTGGCCCTAATGGAGGCTGAGGCTGACGCTACTGTGCAAAGACAAGAGGAAGCCAGGACTGCCCAGCTGGAAGAGATGGGTAGGAGGGAGTAGCTGACACAAACAGGAAGCCTGGATAGCCAGAGTGAGCAGATCCTTCTATTACGCTGTGACTGAAATAACTAAATGAGTCAGGATGCAAAGGAGTGAGTAAGTCTTGCGTCTACATGGCTTCTTAGAGGCCAGAGGGGTTTCCAGGCCAGAGGATGATGGGCAGTTATGGAAGAACAGACCAGATGGTGAACACAGGAAAGACTGGAGCTGGTATATACAGGAACGAAGATGTACAAATACAAGACAGACAAAGAGGGGCCACGTGACCAGAGAAGGCGAGTGAATATGAACAACAGAAGGCTGAAGATATCCCCAGACCTAAGCTGAACTGTATGAGTCTTTAATGAGGTAGTGCATGCTTCTGCAGTTTAAATGTAACAGAAAGAATGTTCCATAGCCCCTCAAGTGGGAAAATGGGACTAAATTAGAGATGTTAAAACTTGGAAACACAGCAGAGAGATGCTAGAGAGAATGAGGAGACTTGCTTATTGACACCAACGGAATGAGATACTGCAGTGAGCCATGTGATGAGAGAAGTACTTTCTTCCCAGAACAGCTGGTTTGAACCCAGAGAGGAAAGGAACCAGGTGAGGCCTGGTGTTGGTGGAGTGGGTCTGTGAGGCTGGTTTGGCAGTGAATTATTGCAGTAATGTGCTCCATTACTTGATGTCAGAGGAAGGAAGGAATATGACGATTTGAAGCCATTGGCTGGGAAGACACAGAGAGATGGACAAGTTATAAACAAATCAGACAAAGGAAGCCTGGAGACTTTACAGAATACCTTTGCGAGCTCAAGATAAGTGGATTCAAAGAGACCAGGTATTCTCCCAAAGTCCTGTCTGGCTGAAAATAAAAGTCAAAGACGCCATCAGAGGAAAAAGACATCTCTCTTCTAAACTCTCTCCTCCTTTTTTCCCCATAACTGACAAAATAAAAACACCAGTGTGCATTTTAATGTGGGGGTCAGGGAAGGCCAGAGTATGGCCATGTTGGGCAAGATGACCCTAAGCTGGAAGGGCACTACAAGATCACCCCCAAATTCCAAGCCCCTTTGAAGGCACCAGAGGGAGGAGCTGGGGAATGAGGGGTACCAGGGGCCACTGAGTGATCTCGGAATGCTGTGAAGAGAGGAGGAAACAATAGAAAGGGATGAATTCTCTATACCTCAACTACTGCTGCAGATGCTATCAGAGAGACTTCTCACGCACAAATTGTCTTTAGAAACCAAGTGAGACACAATCATCGGGATTGGAAGCTTTCCATTCCCTGGGGTTCTGAAGGAACCCAGGAGGAAAATGATGGGACTGGGAGCCTAATTGTGTGAACTGGGCCAGAGATCAGGACTTCTGTGTGACTCCATCCCCGACAGAGTTTCCAGAGGGGATCCTCAGTCTCACTTCCAAGCTGGTAGCACTTATTTTTAACAATTAAATAAAGGTAGGATGGGAACACTGATCCCTTAGGCAAACTTAACTTCTTGGTGGCGAGGCAAGCATGGCATCTGAAGGACAAGAGTGCCAGAGTATCTACTAAAACCTGCTGGGTGAAGGTAAATAAGCCTGTGGAACAAGGGTAGTCAGTGGATGAACTTCTACTGAGATTTTCAAAAATCCTGTGACAAGCATAATTCCTCAGAGAACCACATAAGGGCCAGTCTTACTTTACATTTCGGTGACTCATCTGGAAGGTGGCTTGTAACAGTTGCTGCTGCTCTTCCACCTCTTGGTGGAGGCTTCTCTTGGACCCCTTCCTGACCACAGCCCGACGCCCCTGACTCGTCACTCGGCACTCCCTCTCCTCTCCACTTAGCCTGAACTTTATTTACCTCTTGATTGGCCCCCTGCCCACTCGGGGTTTGGGTTTGGCTTTAAGCTTGATGACTGGTCTGAAAAAAGGAGAAAGAAGTTATTGGAGGTAGCGGTCAGGTATGTTGCCAGGGAAAAGTAAAGGATTATTATTATTATTTTCTGTTTCTAGGAAGGACCCTTCATGCAGAGTATGGGGAGGGGCAAAGCAAAGGCAGTCAGATTTTCCACATATACTGCTGCATACCACTTAATTATTTTTGGAATACATTCTGCTCTCTGGATTCAGCAACAGTAATGAGAAAACTAGTTATGTCAATCCAGGTGGTGAGGGGAGAGGAGATAAGAGGAATGGTAAAGGGAGAAGAGAGAATGGAAATGCAGATGAATTAAGGGAGGTTAGGAGTTGGGGCAGGGGAGGAAGCATGCAGGTGGCTGAGGCTGGAGTCCAAGCTACTTGGGGGAAGCATAAAGATGCAGAGGCTTTTCCTAAGCCATTCCTGCATTATTTCCTCCTTGGGCTTCCTAAGATCAAAGCTTACCCATCCCCATGCCTGCCTCCCCTCCCCTCTCCCCTGGAATGGCCATTTTCCAGTCATATCCCTGATTCATCAGCTTGGGTTCTGGGATGGACATGGATAGGCTGCCTTCCATCCATCCACCTCCTGGGGTCACAGGGATGAGCAGGAGGTCCCGGGGCTCTTGCCCCATTACCTTCCAAGGGGCTTGGAGCGTCGGGCCGAGGCTTTGGCCGCTCGCTTCCTCAACTTTCTGTGAGGATAAGACAACAGCAGAGTCAGGATCAGTCTAGAACGAAGTGGGAAAAGCTAGTGCAACTGGGATCAGGGGCAAGATTTCTTTTCCAATAGTTAGAGGGCTCCTGGTGGCAGGATCTTACAACATCAGATACCTCCAAAGTTCAACCCTTCACAGCTGTTTGGCCTCATAAGCACATTACCAAACAGGTGAGCAGCAGTGAAGGACATGGACTCGGGGCTGATAAAGACCCTATACCAGGACCCACAGAAATTAGGTTAAGGCAGATAGGGAATAAGGACTCTTGGGTTGATATTAGGGCTGATCTAAACCTGGGGGGAGGGCTAGGGGAACGGGTGTTAAGTAGAAGAGGTTAGGATTGCCAGACTGACTAGGCAAGGAGAGAGAACTGGCTTGGTCACACCTAGAGAGGCTATGTATTTTTTTCTTGGATGCTCTCTGGCTTCTGGCATGTCCAGGCCTGAGGCCAGTGAACCAGGACCAAGGACCAAGGCTGGATAGTAAGGGACATTAACTTGGTCTGACTGGAGAGCATAAGGCCAGGCTGCTTAGGATGACAGAACCCTTCCTGCTTTAGTTAAATCCCATATGCTTTAGTCATTGCTTTAGTCATTCACAAACTGAGCTCATTTCCCAAACTTACTTCCAGGGATTAAGTTCTAAAACCTTATTTCTTCTTAATTGGCCTAAATATTTGACCTATTTTATTCTTCAAGAAGTTGCCTTAAGTCTAATGCGTGGAAACTAGGTCTGTTTCTCCACTCATTCTCCCTTTGATTTCAAAGACTTTCACTTTGCCCCCTTTGTCCTGTCCAACTATGTATAATGAATGCAGGTCTTGTCTGTCCTTACAAAATTTATGGAATTCCCTGTTATCCTCTTAGTTATCATCTCTTTGAACATGTTCCTGCTCTGCTGTTTCTCTTGAGGAGTCATCTTTGGATGTGGTATACTATGTGCAGATGTGCTAGGATTTTAATAAATGGATTTTAACAGGGCTGAATCTGCTTGGTACCTCCTGCCCTGGCTTCTTACTGAGGATGTACTTAGTTGGTCTTTTTGCCAAAACGTTCAGTATGTCCAACATTCCTAGCAAAGAGTCCACAATAACTCTCGGGTCCCTTTCCTGAGAAACTACTAAGAAACTTTCCTGAGACGCTACTAAGAGTTTAGAACCTTTCATCATATATGTATCGTGTGAAACTTTTTCTCTAGATGTGTTTTTCTCAAACATGTCTGAAATGAAATATACCTGGCACTTTCTTTCACCAGTAACCCAGAGAGATCATTCTGATCTCCAGCGCTGTATTCAGAAAAACGTAGTTATTACCTAGAAATTTAGAAGTACTTCTTCTCTGAGTTATTTAAGGACTATATAAGGTCTTTATATTATATATTATATATAATAATATACATTATAAGGCAAATACAGGTTACATTAAGGACCTGGTACTTGTTTAGGACCAGTACTGATATTTGTCTTGATATTTCTTCATTCACAAATGTGCTTGTTTTCCCTATCATGTGTTCCTTCCACCATCAAACATGAAAAGCTACCTGCATCTGCACATCCTCTTCTCATTCCAACTGTCTTTCTTCTCTAAGGCCACTGCCCGCAAACGCTTCTGAATTCCTTCCCCTCTGTTCCTTTCTCTCCTTCTCAACTGAGAAGTTGCACATAACCTCTCCTTCTCAATCGAATCCTTTTAAACATGTTCAGCTCTCTCTCTCTCTCTTTCTCTCTCTCACACACACACACACACACACACACACACACACACACACACACCCTCCACCCCACATCTTTCTCCCTCTTCATAGAAAAACTTTTCAGTGGTTGTCAACACTCATCATCTTTCCTCCCACTCACTCCTTAACCCACCCCTTTCTGGTTTCCGCCCCCCCCTCCCCGCATCACTCTGCGATAATAAATCCAGAAGATTTTTTTTCTTCTTTTTTAGTCTTCATCCCATTGACTCTTGGTAGCATCTGACACTGCTGTTCTCTCTTTCCCTCCTTGGCTGTCACAACACTACTGGCCTTGTTTCAGTCCTAATTCTGGTTGCTCTTTCTTGGTCTTCTTATCAGGCTCCCCCTCTATATAGTCATTAAATTTTTAGAGCTCTAAGGCATTCTTCTCACTCCACATCCTCTCTTTATATGTTCTCGTTCACACCTAACCTTGTATATTCCATTGCCTTCTTGATGTTCCTACTTAGATATCTCCAAGTTATCTAAAATTTAATGTGGGTCTAAAAAATAAACATAACTCTTCCAGCAAAATCTACGCCGGAAACCTAGGAGTCAACCTTGACTCTTCTCTCTTCAATCCGTAACGAAGTCCTGTCAATGTTCTGTCCTAAACAACTCTCTAATCCATTTGCTCTTGCTCTTCTCTAAACCATTCTCAGAAATGCAGTCAAAGTAATCTCTCAGAGCCACAAACCTGATCATGTCCTCTCACAGCCCTCCTCATTAAAAAACTTCAGGGCTTCCCTGGTGGCGCAGTGGTTGGGAGTCCGCCTGCCGATGCAGGGGACGCGGGTTCGTGCCCCGGTCTGGGAGGATCCCACATGCCGCGGAGCGGCTGGGCCCGTGAGCCATGGCCGCTGGGCCTGCGCGTCCGGAGCCTGTCCTCCGCAACGGGAGAGGCCACAACAGTGAGAGGCCCGCGTAACGCATAAAAAAAAAAAAAAAAAAAAAACTTCAATGATTTTCCATTACTTTTATCATAAAGATCCAAATCCTTAACATAGCCTATAAGGTCTTCTATGATTTGGTGCCTAACTAACTCTCTCATCACCTCTGTGTTCTGAGCACCTTGCACAGTGCTTGGCAAACAGTAGGAGTTCAATAAATATCTATCAAACTGAAATGAGCTAGAAGAGTGACTTCTTAAACAGCACTTAAGCTCTTAGAACCTCAACTTCTTTGCCTGAAAAAGGGCAGTAAATGGTTCAATTATCTGTACATTATTTTCCTCTTCTAAGATTCTACAACTTTCACATGTTCTAGGGTAGAACTACCAAACGAAGTTTAAAAATGATAAATATATCACATTCTGATTTTCTTATTCTCTAAATCTTACTGACTTCCTCTAAAAGCTAGCAGATGCATCTTCTTTCTCTAAGGAAGGTAGAGTTATTTATAACTATCTTGCCTAGCCTTTATAATTGTATTACCTACGAGGATTCTCCCTCTGTCCGACTTGACCTGTGAAGGAGTATCTATACCATATCCTCATCACAGAATCTCCCAGGACCCCTGTAATCTCTTTCCCCACTAAGAATGAACACTGTACGAAGTATATTTCCTTCTCCAGCCTTCATATCCCAGACTCAGTAAGAGATCCCAATAGGTACACAAATATTCCTGATTTCCGAAACTTACTTGAGGCTGTATATACGTGGGGACAATTCCCGGGCCTCAAAATGCCCCGGGACGGCCCACGTCTAAAGTTAGTTCATATTAACTTGAAGCCCAGAGTTGCATGATGGATACCATCCTTCTCTTGAGCAGCTTCAGTATCATTTTAGTTCTTTCTTCTTTTATTTTCTATATTCTATCAGTCATCCTACATCTATTCATTCCCCTCTCTCCTCGTTGTCATCCTCCCGCTTCATGACTAATCTTACTGCATCTAGAACTTCCTCTTCCAGTTCACTACTATCAAACTTTTAAAAACATTGGCCTTATTTTATCACTGTCCCATATAAGTACTTTTATTTTTTAATTTTCCGTAAGATAAAGGTAAAACTCTCCAATCTGGCATGAAAAGTGTTCCATTTTCTAGCCTTACTCTATCCATTCGGATCTTTCTTCCACTATTTCTCAGTATAAATCTTCTACTCTTGTCAACTGTCTTTCAAAATATCCTATTCATTTTCATCTTTGTCGGGGTCAGCAATAACTTCCATGTTGCTAAATCCAGTATTCATTTCTCAGTCCTCATGTTTTTAGACCCATCAGCGGCGCTGACACACTTGATCACTCTTCCTTGAAGCACTTTACTTGGCTTCTAGACCTCCACACTCACCTGCTTTTCTTTCTACCTCACCTCCGTTTGCATTTTTTTTTTTTTTTTTTTTTTTTGCGGTACGTGGGCCTCTCACTGTTGCGGCCTCTCCCGTTGCGGAGCGCAGGCTCCGGACGCGCAGGCTCAGTGGCCATGGCTCACGGGCCCAGCCGCTCCGCGGCATGTGGGATCTTCCCGGACCGGGGCACGCACCCGTGTCCCCTGCATCGGCAGGCCGACTCTCAACCACTGCGCCACTAGGGAAGCCCTGCATTTTGTTGTTGTTGTTTTTTGTTTGGCCACGCCGCACCACGCCATGCAGCACGCAGGATCTTAGTTTCCTGACCAGGGATCGAACCCGTACCCCCTGCATTGGGAGCATAGAGTCTTAACCACTGGACTGCCAGGGTAGTCCCCTCTTTGCACTTTGCCTTATCTTTGCCTTATCTCCGCCTTATCTCCCTGACGCTTGATTCTGCCACATCCCTTACAGTCTATTCTTAACAAAGCAGCCCAAATAATACATAAAAAGTGGAAGTCAGATGTCACACCTCTGCCCAAAACCTTATCTCACACAGAGTAAAAACCAAAGACTCTCAAATGGCCCTACATGATCTGGCTCCCCGTTCTTTCCCTATCTCTTCCTGCATCACATGTCCTATCATTTTCTCCCTTGTTCACTCAGCTCCAGCCCCAGGGGTCTCCTGGAGCATGACAAGAATCCCCCATCCCCCACATCGTGATACACACCACCACACTCCCCAGGATCTTCTCATTTATGATGCCTCTTCCTGGAGATGCTCATCTAGATTTTTGCATAGCTTGTGCCTTCGCCTCCTTTAAATATTTTCTCAAATGATGCCTCCTCTGACCTATTTAACACTGCAATCCCGGTCCCGCTTCCTAACCCTTTCCCTGCTTTATTTTTATCTATTATGCCCTTTGCCATCCTTACATTTTGTAATGTTACTCGTTTTCTGGTACTTCCCTAGTCCATGAGATCAGGGATTTTTGTCTGTTTTGTTCATTATTGAATCCCTAGTATCTACAACAGTCCCTGGCACACAGTAGGCACTCAATAAATAAATGTTGAATGGATGACTCTCTACACTTTTGTTCATGCTACCCTCTTCACCTGAAATGCCTGCTATTTAAATCGTACTAATCTTTCAGAACCTGGTGTTTGGATTAGGAAAGGTAAAGAACAAGCACAGGGAAAGAAATATAGCCCCAAGGTAGATAATAACAAAGGAGCACAGCACATAGATGTTTTAAACCATATGAGTCCCTATGCCAGATAAAGTGTATTCCTTGGGGCTGAAAGATGTGTTTCAGAGCCAAGGCAAAGAAAATCTGAGCAAGTATGGAAAAGACTGGAGGTTGGATAATGTACTGATTTTTGAAAAGAAGGAAGAGGATTCTTCAATCTACAGATAATTAATATTCTAGAATAAGTTATTAAATAGAAAGTTTGTGAGCATTGAGGAAAAATATGGTGATCCTTAGAAATCTAAAAGGATTTCAGTAAAAATTAGCCCAGTCAAACCACCATGATTTCCTTTCTTGGTAAGATTACTAAATTGGAAGGCTGCAGAATGGCTGTGAACATAATATTAGCTGGATTTTAGCAAAGACTAATAAAATCTCCCATGATTTCATTACAGATAAGATGGTATAATGTTGGCTACATCATTGTAGTGTTCAGTTTGTTCCCAATTGGCTGAAAAAACATTTTACAACTAATGATTAAAGGTTTGATGTAAATCTGGAGGATTCATAAGAAGAGTGAGACTTTGGTTTTAAAGATTTCAACAATTTTAACAGTCACTTTGATGAAGTCAGGAAGCAGAGCTATCATATCTATTGAACAGAGGAGGCAGGGAGGGATGACAAGTGGAAAATGAACAGAGGAGGCAGGGAGGGATGACAAGTGGAAAATAATGTCAAGATTCAAGATAATCTCATGGGATCATCATGGCTTTTCAATGGTTTTTAAATGATGTATAAACTAATAGGGTAAACTCCACAGAGTTAGGCTGCTCTATTAGTATCAAGGATGAGAGAAGACCCAATTTAGGTGATTACAGGGTCAATATGAGCAGTGGGATGCTGCCTCAACAGAAAGGCAATGCAAAATCTACACATGCTTTAATTAAAAGTGAGCATTTCTGCTGTACCCTGCCCTGATCAGACCACATCTGAAGTAGTGTGCCCAGTGGAAGGTCACCCAGATGTTAAGAGGTCTTCCTGCAAAACTGATCTAAGGAAGAGATGAAGAAAACAATCATTTAAATGACAGAGAAATTTCTAAATTTCTCAAAATGCCAAATTAGATGCTCCAGGGAAGCGAGACGCTGTTAAGCACAGAACCGGTCACCAGTGTGATCCGTTTCCTAGAGGCCGGCGCGTACACCAGGGCTCCAGAGCAGGTGAAGAGGGCCGGGCTTCTGGGCCGAAGCATATTCTGGAGAACTTGCCTAGGAGTCCTGAGGGCTCGCGCGGTCACAGACGCCTCGTGGGCCGCCTGGACCCAAGGAGGCCCCAGGCCCCTCCCGGCGCCCTCCGGCCTTCAGGGATTGGCGCTCTGGCGGGGACGCACCGCCCCGGCGATGCTCCGGGCCTGTCACCTTCAGACTCCCGGCGTCCGGCCCCGCCCCAGTTCCGCCTCTGTAGGGCAGGGCCGCGCCCCACCCCCACCCCCCAACTCCACCCGGGGGCTCCTGGGCCGCGCCAGCGCCGGCACCGTAACCGCAACCGCCCGCGGGCCTGCGGGCCGCTGGACATGGCCTCGTGAGACCCGGCGCTCACCCCGGGTCGCGGAGACGCCGCCTGGCGACCGATGGAGTCACGGGCACCGACGCCATAGCCGCCGCTCACCCCGCGCCGGCTCGGGCCGCTAGAAAGCTCGAGCCTCGCCGGTCCCGTGGCAGACTCGCCTCGGGGACCGCTTCATGGTCCCGCAAGATTTCTCAACTCTCCAGTTTAGCAGAGGCCTCCACATTTCCCCACTCTTCCGGAGCCCAGGTTCCCCCAGTGCCCCAGCCCCCTCGGAGGTCTCTCAACACCATTCCCTAACAAGAGCCCTCGTCCCTTCACCTGTAGAAGGCCACGTTGACCCTCTTTTCGCTAGGGAAGCCCAGCATCCCGCAGACCACGTGGCTGTTATGGGCGCTCCATCCTTTGTCACACACTTGCGACCAGCCGTCCGGAAGCCTGACTTCGACCAGTCCCTCAGTCACGGGCAGGGGCCGCCTGCCCCGCCCAACGGCTGGTCGAATTCGTACCTCCTCCACTTGCAGGTGATGCTCTACCTGGGGATGGGACCACAAGTAGAGGAAGGAATCCCAATGACACCTTTCATATGTCCGGCCACCCTCAAGGAACCCTGACTGAGTGTGCTTGCTGTAAACCCAATGGCGAGACGGGGCTGGGAGGCAGGCCTGCTCTCTAGGAGGTGTGTGGGTGTGTTGACTCTCTTGGGGTGTGTGGGTGTGTTGACCCTCCTGCAGCCATGAGTGTGCAAGGACATGCTATGCTCTGAGAAATGACTAAGGATCCAGAAGAAGCTGGGGAAGGAGCATCTAACTCTGCCTGGAGCCTGAGGGAGCACTTCACAGAGGAAGTGGTATTGAAGGAGGAGGAGAAAGTAAGAAGGGAGATGTCCCCGGAGAGGAGGAACATCTGAGGTGAAGGAGAGCACAGTGCCCTGAGGACCAGGGATGAAGTTGGAGAGGCTCATGCCAGGCTTAGTAACTTGAATGCTAATGCTAAAACCTGGACTATACAGTGTCTCGGAGCCCTGTCATTTTGTGCCCCCCCAGGTCCCCCACCAACCCAAATTATCCCCTTAGGCATATGGGATCCTCTACCTTCTAGTATCTGCGCATATAACCACTCCACAGCCCTCTGTGTCTCGCCACCCTGGGTGCTGTGTGTGTGTGTGTGTGTGTGTGTGTGTGTGTGTGTGTGTGTTTATGAACTACAGACCTCAATGACATTGGAATCCGAGAAGCCGGGGAGGCGCTCGTCCTTGCAGATGACCCCGGCATCCTCATCGTGGGTACAGTCACTGTTCCCCCAGCCCCGGGAGGCACATTCAGTCACACTCTGCTCAGTCCCACTGCAGCTCAGGTTGTCCAGCCAGATGCGGCCTGTGGAAGGGCGGGAGATAAGGGGACAGAGGGGCTTGGAGAGGTAGTATGGGGATGTTGGTGAGAATGAGCGTGGAAGCCTCATACCTGGTAAGGTAATGAGTGGGGAAGGGACAGGGGACCCTGGAAAGGAATACGAAAGGGAGCATAGGATTGATGGAGGGTCGATAGTGATCTGGGGATACCCAAGAATTTGGTAGGGTGAGTAAAAAAAACCAAGAGTCAACACTGAAGTTCTGATCAGCGCTGACCCATTCAATGACAGCTACAATTAATCAAGTACCTACTGTATGTGAGGCAATCTGCCAAGGTATGTACCTATGTGAGCATCCTTAGAACAGAGCTGCCAGAAGGTATTATCACCATTTTGTATAAAGAAATTGGAGTTCTGAGGAGTTAAGTAACTTGACTAAGACCACAGCCAATACACGGGGGCTTAGGGATTTGAGCCATTTGTGAGATTTGGAAATGTAAAATCCTTTCACCTCAGCCTTACATTCTCCCATGTGCCCCCCATCTGCGTTGCCACGTTGCCCTGCGTTCTTCTCTCTGCCTGGACCAAACTGAAATGAATATCACCGACTTTCTCTCAGAATTGGGTGGCCCCTCAAAGGTTGGTCCCAGCTAATGTGCAGGGACCCCTCACGCACATCCTGACAGGACTTACCCAGCTTCTGCTGGGATACCTACCTCCTGCCCCAGCAGGCTGTTGGAACCATCACAAAGTCCTTGAGACTCTTTTATGACTCCCCCACTCCAGGTCTGATTCAGTCCTTTGATGCCACCCAGAAAAATCCCTCAGCCAAATGACTGTACTCACATTTGAAGACAACCATCATGTAATTGTTATCCAAAGCTTTTTCCTTTCTTACCAAATATCCCTGGTTTCTTCAGCTATTCCTTGAAAATTGGCTTCCAGTCTTTCACATCTGGCCAGCTCTCCTCTGAATATACTTCCATTTTTAGGATCTTAGTTCCCTGACCAGGCATTGAACCTGCACCCTTGGCAGTGAAAGCACGGAGTCCTAATCCTGGACCACCAGGGAATTCCCAGTACTTCCATTTTCTACTGTCTCTCTGGAAATGTGGCATCTAAAGTGACACTTCATTCCAGAAGTGATCTAGCCAGTGGAAACTGGGGGATTAGCTGCAGACTGCACCGGTTTCTATCAATCTCACTGTGAGCTCATACAGTGTAAGCACCCCCAGATCTCAGAATTGTTCCTAATCCCCTACTACCCACATTCATACTTGTCCTAGAGTTTATACTTGTCTTTGGTCAGTTCCAGCTTGTTGGTTTCAGCTCTGGTCTATAATCTGATTTTGTTGGCTGCAGTATCTGTGATTCCTTCTGGCTTTGGGACATCCAGACATCATTTACCTGCTTTCAGCTTCCCATGAAACCAGTTGTCCTTTAATCATACAGGGCTCACCTGTGTCAGCGCTGTCTTTGCACGTGGCTTTGTAGAATCATACTTTTGCAGCAGAAAGGAACTTAGAGTTCACCTAGTCATTTTGCACATGGGGCATCTGAGGCTCAGAGAAGGCACTGACCAGCCTAAGTTCACACAGCTCTGAGAAGTGACTGCTGGTTGGTTTGTCCCCCATGGTTGTACTTGACACTGGCTTTTCTTGGTGTTCTGTGTCCCTATGGCTGTGCCATCCTGGTGTTCCCTCTCCCTACATTTGGGTTGCACTTTGGCAATACCTAGGCTGTGCCTGGAGCATTGCTCACCTGTTCCAGGGCCGTATTTGGCACTGTGGGTCCAGCCTGTGGCCTCTGTGAAGCCCAGCTCCCGGCATAGGACATGGGCAGCCTGCAGTGTGAAGTCGTCATCGCAGATGGTGCCCCATTCGCCAGCCCGCTGGATCTCCACGCGGCCCTCGAAGGGCTTCCTGGGGAAGCCGGCCAGCCGGAACCGTAGCCCCTGGCTCCCAGCCCTCTTCTCAGGGGCTGTGGATGGGGATGGAGATCCCAGGCACGAGCTGCACAGCAGGCACAGCAGCAGCCCCCACAGGCTCCACTGCCAGACACCGACAGGTCGCATGGCAAGGAAGGCCTGGGTGCCCCAGAGAGAGAATATGTGAGAGAAGCTGAAATTGAGCCAGGCCCAGGTCTGAGAGAGAGGTCATGAGAGGAAAAGAGACACTGGTTAAGACCAGAGACAGAGAGACAGTGCGAGAGAAAGAGAGGGACCCACGGACTAAGAGAGACAGTGAGAAAGGAACACATACTAAATAAGAGCAGAAACACAGAGTCAAAGAGGCACACAGACTGAGAGACCCAGATTGGGGGGCGGGGGAGGGAGAGAGAGAGGCTCTCCCTCCCTTTTGTGAAGAATAAAACTCTCACTATTAGTTGTTATGTCTCACAATGTCCTTTTCCTAGTTCTGCTATCATCACCTCCATACCCCGACTCGCGGGTCAAGGAGACCCAGTGATCAAAAGACAGAGATTAGAGACCAAGATCAGAGAATGGTCCAGATAAAGAGGAAGAGACTGAGCAAGAGACACGGAGAGGGAGACCCAGACTGAGAGAATGTGAGAGGAAGGGAAACTGTGGGAATGAAAGGGGACCAAACAGAGACAGTAGAGAGAGCGACAATGTTGAAGATGGATAGAGAGGGATCAGGAGAGAGCCTGGCACACAGAATTGGGGGGCAACTGAGAAAGGCAGGCAATAGGTGAGGAGGAGGGGAACTGACAAGAGCCAAGGAGCAGAGGCAGAAGGGACCCAGATGATCCTATTCAGCCAGTCAGACAGAGGACAGATAGCTACTGATTGTGGAAAGAGGCAGGCAAGGAGGGGCTTAGGAGACCCTCGGATCTCAGGCCCCCTGAATGGGAGCCAAGCCGAGAGTCCTCTCTGGGCAGATTCCAGGCAGAGAAGGCAGAGAACCAGAATGCACTGGAGAACTCTTGCACATCCTACATGCCCTGCAGGGTCAAGGGGCCCAGGAGGGCCAGGCCTCAAGGTCGGGGGGTGGGGGGGTGGTGGGGGGGTGGAATGGGGTGGGGTTTTCCAAGCCTCCTGCCAACACCGCCATCTCCGTCACGGGCAAGCGGAGGCGAGAGCACCAATCGGCTTCTCTGCCAAGGCCTTCCCTCTGTCTGGGGCGGAGAACAGCCCCTCTACAGCGAGCTCCCCCCCCACCCCCCCTACATGCTTCCCCCAACTCAAACAACCCAACAGGGCAGCTTTGTTTGGGAACATTTTGGCTTGGGGACGCAGGGAGAGGGCCTCACAGAGGAACCCCCAGCCTTAGGGCCCTCCCGGCTGCCCTAATTGGAACATCCAGCAGCCCCCGCCCCCCAATATCTGCTTCATTTTTCCACTCTTCTTGTGTCTCACTCTTCTTTGACAATAATAAAACCCTCAGCAGCTTGACTTCCCTTTGACTTTATCCCACATCACCCCTTTTCCCAGGTCCCTCCACCATCCTCCATCCACAACTCTCCTTCCTCCCACGGGCAGCGTGACTCTCCCTACCTGTGGCTGAGCGGGGGCCGTAGCGGCTGGGAGAAGAGTCTTGGTCCTGGAGTTCAGTTCTAGGACTTACAAAAAAAGTGCTTGTCCAGGGGAGACTGCCCCCCCTTTCTCCCCCAGCCCTTTCGTTCCTCCCACGTCCCCTTGAGCCCTCCCACATTCCGCCTTCTCCCACGATCCCTCCCAGGCCAGTTCCCTCCTCTTCTCCTGCCCTCCTCTTTGGAGCAGGCCGCAGTCGCCGCTCCACCTCCCTCCCGCCCCCCTCCCCGCCTCCCAGCCTGCTTAATAAAACTTTCTTTTCTCGCGGGTTGGGTGCAGGGTAGCTAGCTGCGGCCAGAGGGCTGGACACAGAAGAGGCCACGGGGCCGCAGACCGTCCTGCGTCCCGTGCAGCGACTCGGCTCCGAGTTCCGGAAAGTCTTCAGTCCCTAGCCCTTCCCCCACGTCCCCTGCTCCGCGGATCTTAAAACAGCCCAACTCCGGCCGAGCAGGGGTCGGGTCGGGTCGGGTCTGGGGAATTGAAGCCGCGAGGGCACGTATGGTCCCTCCAATGCCCCAGGGTGCCCGTCGGCATTTTCGAGATGATGTCACGGCCTTCACTCTGACGTCACGTTGAGCATCTGACGTAGTACGCAGCCCCCAAGCCTAGGTGCCGGAGTCCTCTGACCGAAACCACGAGGTTTCCTTCGGTGGAGACACTTGTGCGCGACCCACAAGTTGGGCCGGACGTGGTGCACCAGCCAGCTTATCTGGATACCCCCTCCCCTTCCTTCTGGCTTGTCTCCTTCCTCCCCTTTCGCGGTCCGGGGAGGTTGCGGGGGTGGGGGGAACGCCTCCTGCGCGAGCCCCGCCCCGCCCTCCTCCCCGCCTCGCCCCGCCTCCGGCCCACAGGGCCAGGAAGGGCGGAAGGAACCGCCCGGGGCCATGGACGGGGCCGTGATGGAAGGGCCGCTGTTTTTGCAGAGCCAGCGTTTCGGTACCAAGGTAGTGTGGGTAGGGGTTGCCGAACCCCATCAGAGCTAGGGGTGGGCAGCTGAGCCTAGATGGAGGGAGGCGACCGGCAGTGGGTTGGAGCGCGGCGCCCGGAGCCGGAGAGCCTTATGAATTTCCGGCTAAATTGCTTTGCACACACTCGGAAGATGCGTCTGCCGGCCTCCGGCTTCGCCTCTCTGGCCCTGGGGGAGACGGAGCGGCATCCTCCTTGGGAAACTTCGCCTGCCGTCGGGAAGCCTCAGACCTGAAATTGGCCCGCGCAGGTCCCTCCCTCCCTGTCGGGGCCCGGGCCGCCGGTGTTGCCTGCTCTCCCTCCCTAGTGTCTCTCCGATCTTTCCCCAGAGGTGGAGGAAGACCTGGGCGGTGCTTTACCCGGCCAGCCCCCACGGTGTCGCGCGGCTCGAGTTCTTTGACCACAAGGGGTCGAGCTCTGGAGGGGGCCGAGGGAGCACGCGCCGCCTGGACTGCAAGGTGATCCGTCTGGCTGAGTGTGTGAGCGTGGCCCCCGTGGCCGTGGAGAGCCCCCCTGAGCCCGGCGCCACAGCTTTCCGCCTGGACACCGCACAGCGTTCCCACCTGCTGGCGGCCGACGCGCCGTCCAGCGCCGCCTGGGTGCAAACGCTGTGCCGAAACGCCTTTCCGGTGAGGGGGCCGGGGCTGCCGGTGAGGGGCTGGGGCGAGCTGCACTGGGCCCAAGAGTCCATGCGGGGTGGGAGCAGTTACAGCGGCAGAGGAACTGGGCTGACTCAGACCCTGGGAACCGCGGTGAGGGAATTACAGTCTCCTTCATACTCTTTCTCTTTACCCCAGAAAGGCAGCTGGGCCCTGGCGCCTGCCGAGAACCCACCCAAGCTTTCTGCCCTGGAGATGCTGGAGAATTCACTGTATAGCCCTGCCTGGGAAGGTAGATGCCTGAAAAGCCCCAGCAGGGATGGCATGGAAAGAAAGGGTGTCCTACAAGGGGAAGTAGAATTCTCCTGAGAGCTGGCTTTCACGTGTATGCTTGGACAACCTGCTCCCGACCCCCACCCCGGTCCTGGCCAGGTGCCAGTCTAACTGTGTATTCCTTCCAGGATCCCAGTTCTGGGTAACCGTGCAAAGGACTGAAGCCGCTGAGCGTTGTGGTCTGCATGGCTCCTATATGCTGAGAGTGGAGGCTGAGAGGCTGACTCTCCTGGGCGTGGGGGCCCAGACTCAGATACAGGAGCCACTCCTTTCCTGGCCTTACACTCTGTTGCGTCGCTATGGCCGAGACAAGGTGCGGTGCAGGACTGGCTCCCTGGGTTGGGCAGCTGTGGGAGGGGTGGGGCAGGACTGGGCTTTCTTGCCTAGCATGACCCCACCTCCCTTCCCAGGTGGTCTCTTCTTTGTAGGTCCCCTAACTAGTTCCAGCCCCGTGACTCACCTCCTCTGTTGGCTCCTGATTATGTGTTTCCCTCCACACCCTCTTCAGGTCATGTTCTCTTTTGAGGCTGGCCGCCGCTGCCCCTCTGGCCCTGGAACCTTCACCTTCCAGACGGCACAGGGAAATGACATCTTTCAGGCAGTTGAGACTGCTATCCACCGACAGAAGACCCAGGGAAAGGCCAGCCAGGGGCAGGATGTTCTCAGAGCTGATTCCCATGAAGGAGAAGTGGCAGAAGGGAAGTTGGCTCCCCCCCGGGGCCCCCAGGAGCTCGCAGGCAGCCCTCCAGCCCTGTATGCTGAACCCTTAGACTCCCTGCGCATTCTTCCAAGCCCTTCCCAAGATTCCCTATACTCAGACCCCCTGGACAGCACCCCTGCTCAGGCAGGGGAGGGGTTACAGTTAAAGAAACCTCTCTATTGGGACTTGTGTGAGCATGTGCAGCAGCAGCTGATAAAGGCCAAGTTGACAGACCCCAAAGAAGACCCCATCTATGATGAACCTGAGGGCCTGGCCCCAGCTGCTCTCCGGGGCCTTTATGATCTGCCTCAGGAGCCCAAGGATGCCTGGTGGTGCCAGGCTCGGGTGAAGGAGGAGGGCTATGAGCTCCCCTACAACCCTGCTACTGATGACTACGCCGTGCCACCCCCGCGGAGCACAAAGCCCTTCCCAGCTCCCAAGCCCCAGGGCCTGGCCTTCTCTGAATCCGGTGCTGCAGCTGGCAGTGGCAGCAAAGGCCACAGCTCAGACACTGCCCTGTACAGCCAGGTCCAGAAGAGTGGGGCCTCAGGTAGCTGGAACTGTGGGCTCTCTGGAGCAGGGACTGACAGGACTGGGGCCAAGTCAGAGGGCTCCACATGAGAAGAAGGGCAAGGCTGGGGTTGCTGATAGGAGGACCATGGGGGGGTGGCACTGGGGATCAAAGAAACCTGTTAGAACCAGCAGGAACCAGAGGGGTCTGTGTGTAGAGACCAGGGTACAAGGGGAGTCAAGGGAAGGATGATGTGTCCCAAGAAGTCATGGAAGTGGGACAGTTGGCAGGGGCTCAGGGATTGGATCTGGGGGAGGCCAGCACCTCTAAGTCATCCCCACCAAAGGAAGGGATAGCTGCTGGAGCAGTACTATAGAAAGGGGTGTTCGGTCAGAGTAGGTACAGTTTGAGGGGCCTGTATGGAGGCTATAGGGAGACACTGGGCTGTGTCTTGATCCTTACCCCGGCATTGTTCTTTGCCAGAGAGAGATATTTTTTTTTAAGTTTTATCCTCATTAAAGTCAGTTTGGGTTTAAGAGGTCTAAGTGTGTGAATAGTCACAGAGGGGACAGAGTGGCAGGCTGTGCTGGGTAGATGTGGAGGGAATCAGGAGAACCAGGAAGGTGTTGGGGGCCACTGAAGGAGGAAAGGGCCTCGGGCAGGGGGGTCAAGCAGTGTGGTCGTTCAGAGCCTGGGTGGTCCAGTCAGGCCCACCTGGGCTTGACCTTATCTCTGTGACCCTGTGTGTAACATCTGTAACCCTCAGTTTCCCCCACTGCCCCTGTGCAAAATGGGAAAGCTTAATTACACATACAACCTCACAGGGTTTTTATGAAAGGAGTTAAATTTCTCAAGTACTTAATACGATTTCAAGTGCAGAGTAAACATTGTATAAATGGTAGTTATTATTCTGTGGATGGAGAAAGCTGATGGGCAGGTATGAGGAGAGGGGAATAGGAAGGGAATAGGTCTTTTTCACACCACCCTCTCCCCTGTTCTCAGCTCTAGGATGCCTTCCCTCCCCCTTGTCACACACACACACACACACACACACACACACACACACACACACACACACACACACACACACAAAAGCACACTCACGCGCGTGCGCACACTTTGCATGTAGGTACCAAGCATCAACCACTTATCTGGAGGCTGAAGGGAGTTGCACTGTGGTGGGTGTAGTGGGAGGGGCATGGGCTTTGGAATGCGGTTTCGATTTCAATCCTACTTGTTTTTCATGAGCTCTCTGAAAATCTCATCCTGTCTCCTGAGGTTCAGTTTCCTGATGGTGACCTGACTTCATCCACCTACTTACACAGAGCTACAAGGAGAAAATCAGGCCTGGGAATGCTCCTAACAATGGTGGAGACTTACTGGTTATTTAATCTTCATTTGTGTTAACAGTATCAAATGATCCAAAAGAAAAACGAGTCCCTGCTTGGCGAAGGAAAAGGGTCAGTGCGTCTCTTCCCAGCCTGAAGAGTGGGGCAGTGGCAGCACTGAGGACTGAGGAGGGGAAGGCTCTGTTTCCCAGCCACCTGGAGCTCACAGAGGCTCAGGTGGATAGGAGGCAAGTCTGTCCACAGAAAGCCATTGTGTGAGACTTGGCATGGATGTGCTTGCACAGGGCAGCTGGGCTGTGGTGCTGGTGACTCAGGGCCCTGAGGGATACTCCTCGTCTGCCTCCTCCTCCTCCTCCATGGAAGGCTGGAAGAAGACATCTGAGGAAGCTTTGCTGGCTGCTGGCATCTTGGGGGCTCTGCCAGGGGCTGGAATCATAGGCAAAGGGGCCACTGTAGCTCGAACTCGATTTGTTTGCAGTGGCCCAGCCTGCAAAGAAAGCAAGAAGAGCTTTCTGTGAAGACCAGACCGTTCTCGATCTTCTGTCCCATTCCCTGCTGGGCCTTCTGTCCTAACTCCTTCATGTGTCCTGTGAGTGACAGCCTCGAGGCCCAGGGCAGTGGAGTCCACTAGGCTCCAGCCTCCACAGTGCCTGTCTCCTGGCTAAGTGTCCTCCTCTGTTTGCTTGTCCACCAGCTAACTTATGGTCGGTTCTGTTCCCACCTCTAGACTGACTGTAGTTTGGAAACATCTTTCTCTTGTAACTTCAGGTAAGACAAAGCGGGGGTTTTCCTATAGGCTCTGTTATTGAGAAACAAGGAAAAGATTAATAAGGGCACGAAAGGAAGCCCAAATACTATAGAACATGGATTTCATAAAAATAACCCCCCCTGGGACTTTCCTGGTGGTCCAGTGGTAAAGAATCTGCCTTACAACGCAGGGGATACGGGTTTGATCCCTGGTCAGGGAACTAAGATCCCACATGCCGCAGGGCAACTAAGCCCCGCGTGCCACAATTACTGGGCTCGTACGCCTCAACCAGAGAGCCTGTGTGCTGCAAACTACAGAGCCCACGTTCTCCGGAGCCCATGCGCCACAACTAGAGAGAGAAAACCCACATGCCACAACTAGAGAGAAGCCCGCCCGCCACAATGAAAGATCCCACGTGCCTCAGTGAAGATCCCGCATGCCACAACTAAGACCCAACACAGCCAAAAATAAATAAATAATAAAATAAATCTTAAAAAAATAAAAAGATAAATCCCCCCTTCAATTACTCTTCTCTCTCAACCCCTGTCACTAGAGCCCTGTCTCTAAGCTACTAACGTTGATCAGCCTCCCTTTACTCATCTGTAAAATAAGCATAACACTTACCTTGCGGGGATGCTGTGAGGATTAAATGAGAAAAATATATGTGAGAACACATGTCACAGAACCTGGCAAATAACTGCTGCTCAGTAAATGCTAATTTCCCTTCCCTTAGGCATTTCTTTTCCCACCTTCCCTTAAGCCTTTTCTTTCAACAGAGGCTTGTGGTTGTAATTCCAGTGCGGCCAGTTTGCTTAGTGGGACAATGGTCTGTTAAATGACTAATGATTTATCACAAACACTGCAATTAAGATACCTAAACATATGTAAATGCCCAAGCAAAAAAAAAAAAAAAAAAAAAAAAGCCCCCTTACCGGGTAGGGGTTGTAATTTTCTTTGTTTAGGGCAAAAGGCTGCTCTTTTTCTTCCTCCCCGGTATGCCCTCTTTCTGCCAGAGGGGATCCAGGGAGGATACTCCCTTGGATGGGGAGGAGTTGGGCACAGGGGAAGAGGACTCTGGGATTCTGGGCAAAAAGGGGAGGGAGGGAAGTACCTTTCTCAGAGCCCGGCTCTCCCACCTTGGGTGGAGCGGGCCCTGAGGCTTGGCAAAGGTGCTGCTCAGGTGTGAGTACAGGTGGCTCCAAACCTGCAAGGGGTTGTAGGTGGGTTCTAGCTCCAGGTCATCCAGCATGCTCTGAGGAAGAGAGAGGAGGAGCCTCACCTGGGGGTCTTGAGGTCACAGAACCCAAGATGTCAGGCAGAGACCTGAGTGTGAGAAGCTGGAGGAGGTCTGATGACCCAGGGCTTCACTGAAGGATGTGAAATAGATGCGTGTCCTGCTGGGTGTTCTGCCCCAGGTCTGAGTGCTTGTGAGGTAAGTGTCAGGCAAGGGTACAAGAAGCAGCAACAACTGAGTGGTTAGGGACACTGAACACTCTGGCCCTGAGAACAATGTCACAGGATTCTGAGAGGGGTCAGAGCGCTATGAAGGTTACAAGGGATCCAGTGTGCGAAGCTGTGAGGGAGGCTGTGTCCCGGCTGGGGTGCTCACAGTCTGCAAAGCAAGTACACTGAGTTCTCGGTGGCCTTTGAGGTGAGTATAACCAGAGGACATGCCAGCAGAGCATTCCTGAGCAGCCAGGTTTTCCGGCCACAACTTCCTGTGCCAGGAACCACTGGCCCTGAAGTGAGACACTGAGTGAGCCATGGCCACTTGTGCCCACCTCTCTGTATCCCCATGGCTGCCAAGCCAAGAGTACAATCCCAGGCTCTGTCCTCTCTGCACATAAGTCAGCAACCTAGCAGCAACGATGTGGTTCCAGTTCTCTGTACCCAGAGGACCCCCTCCCCCGCCTCAGCCTGGGGAGGCTGACAGAGGAAATCCAGACTCCAGATCCAAGAAGAGAGGAGGGGGAGGAGAAAATAGCCTTCAGAGCTGTTCCCTCCTTTGCATCAGAGTCTTATTTTAAAGCTCTTCCTATTCTCGGTGCCTACATTGGCTGCCTTTCCCTCTTTTTCTCAGAAATAGATGCACACAAACACAGGTACACACACACGTATACACACATTGCAGAGAAAGACCCATGAGAATACACCGTCACGCAGATGCTTGCTTACTTCCTTCTGTCTGGCCTCAGTTCCTTGCTTTCTTCTCTGCTCCTCTTACCACACCCTTGGAACCACTTCTGCCTCTGCTCCCCTGTCCTTTCCTTCAGGGGCTCACTCCTTTCCCTCATCCCTTTCTTGAACTCTCTTCTCTTTTCTCCGCTCTATCTATTCCATGAGATCTGGGCTCACTTGCCTCCACAGTCTTGCGGCTGTCATCAGGCATGTCCTCAGGTAGCAGGGGGAAAGGGCTGGGCAGCATCAGTTCCCGAGTGGCCACTGCCTTCACCAGCAGAGTGGGAGAGCGAGATGGCAGGATCACATAGAAGGTGCTGGCGGGCTCTCTCAGGCTGTGTCCTTGGCTCAGGGGCTCCCCTTTGGCCAATAGCACCCATTCTCTTTTCTGAAACAAAGACATACATAAACGCTGGTTTATCTTCAGTCTTTGGCGTGTTTGGAGGATTAGTCCCAATTGAGGCCTCCCCAAGTTCCTCTGGGGGTGTCAGGGAGGACTGAGCCATTTCACCCTGGCCCTGGGGAGAGAGGGACTTTCTGCCTGAATCACCAGTGCCCCAAGGTACTACTGTTTTTCCTTGATTAGGGACATACACAAAGGGTTATCAATGCAGAGACAAGTTCAGAGACGAAGTAGGTGTTCACCTTAGAGGGGGCTAATATATTACTCAATGATAAATGTGGAGTTTCAAGAACTGAAATCCTTAAAAACAGAGCCTTAAAACAGAGACTTCTATGGGACACTGTGAAAATTCAGGTCTCATTTTGAGAGTGATAAATTTTGCTTGTGTTGCACAACTGGGGTTAGAGTGGGCTGATTGGGGAATGTCCCTGGAATGTCCAGAGAGGGCTTAAAAAGAAGGTGGTCAAAGTCACCTGGGAAGAGAGAGGAGGAGGAGAGATCAGGGAGAGGAAAGCTTTGGTACAAGGAGGTAGGTGGGGACAGGGCCTTTGATATCAACTCAGCCCATCACAGGACAAAAAGAAGGGTCAAAATTCTGGGGGTGGCAACTCTTTGAGTGAAGGGTACTGCAGAACAGAGGGGTGACACTTTGTCGTCTGCCATGGAGATTAAATAAGTTAGCATATGGGTAAGAAGAAGAGACAAGCAGACATATTAGCAGATTTTCTGCATGTACCCTTTTAAACCAGGAATGGAAATGAGACAATTTTCTGTGGTAGTTTTTCAAGGAAAACCACAACTCCAGGAACCATGGAGTCAGGACTGTTACAATCATCTTTAAATCTTTGAATTGTGTTCTCTTCCTTGAGGTGATCATCATAACAGGTACATAACAGTCTCCTTGCTACATAAGTTGAAAGAAAGCACACTAGCTCTACCCACTCTAACATATATGAAAAGTTGGAAGAAATAATACAAGAGGAAAGGCAAAAAGGAGAAAAAAGATTTTAAGGGGATAGAGGAATTATCAGTGTCTTGTGGAAGACAAGTGGAAAGTGACACAGTGAAGCAGAAAAAACCTGCTGTGGCATTAGAATTATACCCCAGAGCAAATGTGCTGGGGTGGGAGTGGGGCTGGAATTCTAGAAACTTCTTTTTTCCTGTTTTTCTTTTTTTAAAAAATTCTTTTGTCCCCCTTCTTTCCTCTTCCCCACCCCCACTCCTAATACACACTTTTTTAAAGTAAGGGGAGTACCATGATGTCTCTCTAGCCCAGCCCCTGTAGACGTGACTCCAGGGCCTGCTGTTAAAACCACTGTAGAATTGAGAGGGGGAACTGTTGTAGTCGGGGGTCCGGGCTCGGAATCGGACTTGTGGGAAACCCTGGTCTGCTGCGCTGATGCCTGGTCTGTTGGTTCGCTTTGGGATCACCTTGATTTGTCTTCCTCTAAATAGGGAGTCATCTAAGGCCAGGGAAGCCCTCACTGACTGTTTGTCTGAGAACTCTATATATGCAAACTCTTTGGGATGACCACTAAATTTGTCACAGAGTATGGTAACGTGGTTGACTGAACCACAGCCATGAAAGTGTGCTTCCAGCTCTTCCGCTGTTGCACCATAGTCCACACTGTCAACATAGGTGGAATGGGCATCGGCCTCCATCTTCTCCTCGATGGACGTGATCAGTGGGCCGGCATTGCTGGAGGTGGACTCATATTCATTTGCTTCTGTACTTCATTCTGCAGCCCCTTTAGCTTCTCAGCTGCCGACTCCTTCCATCTCCCGACTCAAGCTTTGATTGCTTCCAGTTCCTTCTCTAGAACAACACATCAATCCTGGGCCCCTCCTGGTGGTCGAGGCTGCATCACGTTATTCTCCGCAACCCTGCCCCGCCGGCCAGTCGGTCGCTGGCCTGCTTGCTCGCCCTCCTCTCACCCAGTTCTAGACACTTTAAAGCAGTGTCATCATTTTGTACAGCACAGAACTCTGAGGGGGTCTGGTAAGCCAGGCAGGTGCCTTCAGAAGTTCATGCTTAACATTTTGCTTATATCTGGAGATGTGCTGTTTTCCTGAAGAACAGATACAAAATGTATGCAAAGTCTACCTGATGCTTCCCAAGTCCATCAGATTGGAAATAAATGATATAGAAATCATGGTGTATGTGTGCATGGGGAGAATTTGCTCCTGCTCTGAGGACATGGCCTTTTTTTTTTTTTTTAACATCTTTATTGGAGTATAACTGCTTTACAATGGTGTGTTAGTTTCTGCTTTATAACAAAGTGAATCAGCTATACATATACATACATCCCCGTATCCCCTCCCTCTTGCTTCTCCCTGCCACCCTCCCTATCTCACCCCTCTAGGTGGACACAAAGCACCGAGCTGATCTCCCCATGCTATGCGGCTGCTTCCCACTAGCTATCTATTTTACATTTGGTAGTGTATATATGTCCATGCCACTCTCTCACTTTGTCCCAGCTTACCCTTCCCCCTCCCCATGTCCTCAAGTCCATTCTCTACATCTGCATCTTTATTCCTATCCTGCCCTTAGGTTCTTCAGAACCATTTTTTTTTCTTAGATTCCATATATATGTGTTAGCATACTGTATTTGTTTTTCTCTTTCTGACTTACTTCACTCTGTATGACGGTCTCTAGTCCATCCACCTCACTACTAATAACTCAATTTCATTTCTTTTTATGGTTGAGTAACATTCCATTGTATATATGTGCCACATCTTCTTTATCCATCCATCTGTCGATGGACACTTAGGTTGCTTCCATGTCCTGGCTATTGTAAATAGAGCTGCAATGAACATTGTGGTACATGACTCTTTTTGAATTATGGTTTTCTCAGGGTATATGGACATAGCCTTTTTAAGCCTGGAAGGGATGTTCTCTGGAAGGGATATTAGGAAATTGTAGGGCATCCTGGCTATTGTAAATAGAGCTGCAATGAACATTGTGGTACATGACTCTTTTTGAATTATGGTTTTCTCAGGGTATATGGACATAGCCTTTTTAAGCCTGGAAGGGATGTTCTCTGGAAGGGATATTAGGAAATTGTAGGGCACTCCATTTAATTTGGCTCAAGTAACTTCCAATGTGGCTCAGGCTTTGAATTATTATCATTATTTTAATCTTCTTTTTTTCATGCTGTTTCATGAATTTGTTTGTAGATTACTTTGTTTATTTATTAAGAATTTACTGAATGCCTATTATGTCCTAAGCACTAGGCACGGGTATATAGAAATTCATTAGACATGTTCGTTGCCCTCTTAGAGCTTGTAATACAGTAAGCAGAAGGTTTGTAAACTAATGTTTGTCCAAGATTTAGGATGACCAACTGTTTCAGTTTGCCCATCTTTAGCACTGAAAGTCCTGTGTCCCAGAAAACACTTCAGTCCTGGGCAAACTGGGGCAGTTGGTTACCTTTCCAAGACTCCATGGAGAATAGAATATCTTGCCACTGTGGCAAGTCCCTGGGGGCTAAAACTATGGCAATATGACATTTCTTGCACCTCAGAGTTATGAAACAAATTCAAAACCACTACACCCTGGGATTACTAAGAAACTTTGAATGTTGCACACAAAAAAATTATGATCTTTAGAATTTGAGTCTATTGACTTTGAGACAATAGCTAAGATTCTGTTAGAGAACTGGTATGCAGAAATACGTGAGGTCTCTCAAAAGTAACTCCTGATGTGGGAACTATCAGAGGACTGGGAAGAGGCTGATTTGAAAGGATTTTACAGAATGCTTTAAAACTTCTGGGATAATTTACAGAGAGGTTGACGGAAGGCTCTGGAAGGAAGACAGGCAAATGTACTTATTAGAGTTTGATAAAGGTATTAATTTATCTGCAGTTTCCAGGAGCATTCTGAGACAGTAAGAGATAGGGAAATTGAACTTTACGGCTTCTATGTTGACTCTGAATTTCTAACCTCTTCCTGGACAGTGATTACTTGAAGTCCAGGACCCAAGCTTGAACGAGGTCATGGGTTGACTTGTTTGTACAGGCATTGTACCTGTGATGGAAATGGTTAACTGACAAACCAGGTATCTGAGGCTGAGAAAAGGCAGTGGCATGGTGATGTCCCAGAAGACTAACCTTTGGGGTCCTCAAATTGAACAATGCTTAATGACTGTGGATGACTGCTGAGTACTTTAGAATATGGTTTTTCTAATTCTAAAAAAAGGAGCATGAGTTGGATGCTGAAATTACTGGAAGGCAGGTGAAAATGTGTCTATATTTATGTTGTGCTTAGGGACTTTTCTACGTAAGGTGCCAGGAAGTTTAGATTTTAGGAAGTGGGGATAGACTCTTATTAGAACAGGTGTGACAGGGACAGAATTGAATGCAATGTCATACTCCAAGCTCAGCCTGATTAAAGTCATCCTCCCCACTTCTAACTACTAAAGCTGTGAAGGAAGGTGTGGCAGCCACTGTTGGTTTCCTGGCCACTGCTCCTCTCTCCCTTGCCCTCTCCCTTCTCTTTACCCATTTTTCAGTCTTTCAGTGATTGGTGTGGGGTGATATGTGACCTATACTTAAATAATGAGACATCATCACAAGTTGCTGGGTGGGGCTTCTGGAAAAGCTTTGTAATACGCTGGCAGGCTTTTTGCCTCTGCACCCTACCCCTTCTTTCTCCCTAGGACAAGACTTGGTCTTAAGGTGCAGCAGCCATCTTGTGGCCATGAGGCAGCAGGCATAAGGATGAAAAAAAGTACACCTGCTGTGGATGCTGCAGTGGGAAAATGGAGAGAGTCTGGGTCCTTGATGGTGTTGATCAACTGCGTCAGCCCCAGAATTGTCTGTCCCTGCACTTCTTGTTACATGAGAAAAATAAACTCTTAATTACTCAAAGTAGAGGTGGGTTGTTTTTCTGTTAGTTACAGACAAATGGATCCTTTACAGATTTCAAAGAAAAGGAAGAGGATGTGGTTACTCACTTCCGGGTATATGGGGAAACAGGAGCAGAAGGGACAATTTTAATGGCACTGTCAGAAGGGCAGATGGGAGTTTATTATATCAGGTAAAAGCTCTGATCTCACCAAACCAGCACTCCCTTGGTTTGCCCTCAATATGATGATGTGGGACCAAATCCATCCATGAAAGAAGCGTTGACCAACTCCTGAGTGGGAGTGTTCCTGAGGCAGCCGCTGAGAGTGGGGAAGGGCAAGAGCACTCATTTTGCATTGCTTGTGGGAAGAGAAACATTTCATTGTCATAATGCATCTAGGAAGAGAAATCACAGCTAGTTACAGAAAAGCCATGCATACCTGGGGGTTTTTGGAATCTGGAAGGACATCAGAAAGAAGTTGTTAATTTGGAATTATTTGCTTATTCTCTCACTCCAGAAGGCAGGACCCAGGAGGGGAAGAAAAAGAAGCGACAATATGCACTACTCCGCTACTCTCACACTGGCTTCCACAAAGGAGACCAGGGGAAGATGGTAAAAGAGATTTCAAACCCCCAAACAGCAGATTATACATTCTTCTCAAGTGAACATGGAACATTCTCCAGAATAGGCCATGTGATAGGCCATAAAACAAACTACAATACATTTTAAAAGATTAAAATCATCCAGGGCTTCCCTGGTGGTGCAGTGGTTGGGAATCCACCTGCCAATGCAGGGGCCATGGGTTCGAGCCCTGGTCTGGGAAGATCCCACATGCCATGGAGCAACTAAGCCCCTGAGCCACAACTACTGAGCCCACGTGCCACAACTAACTGAGCTCGTGCACCTAGAGCCCGAGCTCCGCACCAAGAGAAGCCACCTCAATGAGAAGCCCAAGTCCCACAACGAAGACCCAACACAGCCAAAACTAAATAAATAAATAAAATTAAAAAAAAAAGATACTGGATTGTATCTGAAGAACTTAAAAAAAAATCATATCATCCAAAGTATCTTCTCTGACCACGGTGGAATGCAATTAGAAATCAATAATGAAAAGAAATTTGGGGAATTCATAAGTATGTGAAAATTAAATAACATACTCCTAAGTAATCAGTGGATCAAAGAAGAAATCACCGGGGAAATTAGAAAATAATTTGATATGAGTTTAAGTAAAAACACAACATACCAAAACTTATGAAATACAGCTAAAGCAGTGCTTAGAGGGACATTTATAGCTGAAAACTCCTCTATTAAAATAAAAAGAAGAAAGATCTCAAATCAATAACTTAACCTTCCACCTTAAGAAACTAGAAAGAGAAGACCAAACCAAACCTAAAGCAAGTAGAAGGAAGGAAATTAAAAAATACGGGAGTAGAAAGAAATGAAATAGAGAATATAAAAACAATAGAGAAAATCATGGAACCAAAGTTGATTCTTTGAAAAGATCAAAACAAAACAAAACAAAAACAAACAAACAAAACTTGTTAGCTAGATTGATCAATGGAAAAAAGAGAAAATATCTTAGTTACTAAAATAAAAAAAAAGAGGTGGCATCACTACTCACCTTACAGAGATGAAAAGGATTACAAGAGAATATTGTAAACAGTTATATGACAACAAATGAGATAACCTAGATGAAAAGGACAGATTCCTAGAAAGACACAAACTGCTGAGATTGACTCAAAAGGAAATAGAAAATCTGAATAAATCTGTGTCAGGGGTCCCCAAGACCACTCCCAGGTTCAGTGATTCACTAAGAAGACTCACAGGACTTAGCATATAGTCATACTCATAAATATGACTTATTACATCCAGAGAATACAAAGGAAAATCAGCATGGAGAAAATCTCATGGGATGAAGTCCAGAGGAAACAAGGTGCAAGCTTTTAAAAGTCCTCTACCTATGGAGTCACACAGAATGTACTTAATTCCTCTAGTGTTGAATTGTGACAACATGTGTAAAATGTTGCCTACCAGGAGAAGTTATTAGAGAGTCAGTGTCCAACATTTTTTTGGAGGCTGGTCACATAGGCACTCTGTACCTAGCACATACCAAAATTCTAGACTCCTAGAAGAAAAGCAGATGTCAGCATATACTTTTGCACAGTTTAGGCACAGTAAGCCACTCTTATTATTTAGGGGATGGTGGAAACACTCCCTAAATCCAAGTTCCCAGATGCCAGCCAAGGGTCAATCTTGCAAGCAGGACTTTCTAAGGAAAGGAATTTCAGGTCTGCTATATTAACTTTTTTGTACAACCTATAACAAGTAAAGACATAGGATTAGCAATCAGAAAATTTTCCACAAAAATGTCAAGGCCCAGATGGCTTCGCTGGTGAATTGTACCAAACCTTTAAAGAAATAACACTAATCCTTCAGAAATTCTTCCAAAAAAACAGAAGATAAAGGAACACTTTGCAACTCATCTATAAGGCTAGTATTACCCTGATACTAAAACTAGAAAAAGACATCACAAGAAAATTACAGACAAATATCCCTTATGAATATAGATGCAAAAATCCTCAACAACATACCAGCCAACCAAATCCAGTAATATATAAAAAGGATTATACATAACAAGAGGGATTTATTCTAGGAATACAAGGTTAGCTTCATATCCAAAAATCAAACAATGTAATAATATATCATGTTAATAGACTAATGGACGGAAACTACATAATCATCTCAATAGATGCAGAAAAAGCATTTGATAAAATTCATGATAAAAACATTCAACAGGATGGAACTTCTTCACCCTAACAAAGGCCTCTACAAATACCTACAGCTAACATCATAAGTAGTGGTGAAAGACTGGGTGCCTTGCCCCTAAGATTAGGAGCAAGACAAAGATGTCTGCCCTTGTCACTTCTATTCAACAATACTGGAGGTGTATTGAAGACCAAAGGGCCATTTTCCACATTTTCTGGACTGTTAGCCCCCCTAGGATTATGAGGATGACCGTAGGGAGTGGGAGAGGCACTCATAAAGATATTGAGTGTGTCAGCATCCTAGCACTTGGGGACTAATATTTTTAAAATTTGATTTAGAAAAATATAATAATGTGACATTTCTCACATCAGAGAGCCAAGGTGCATATTCCTACCGTTTATCAGTTCTGTGAAGTTCAAAATAGATGTGGCAATAGGTACATGGGTGGGGAAGGGTCAAAAAGGATGAGCGGGGGCAGGCTACGGTGGGGGGCACGAAAAGCTTCAGAGCGAAAGTATTTAAGCAGAATCTGGAAAAAAATTAAAAATTTGTCAGGTTCATAGAGGCAAGGGGAAGGGCTCAGCATGAAAAAGGGTGTGGCTGTGTGAAGCAGTTTAGCATCTTTGGGGAACATTTAGTGATTTATTAGTGTGGCTGGAGTGGAGGATAGAAGGGGCATGGTAAAAGATGAAGCAAGAGAAACAGACAAGGCTGGGCCACAAGAATCCCACTGCCGTCCTGCTATCCTGCTATTCTAGCCCCTGTCTGTATCCCCTGGAGGCTGTATATGCTAACTTCATTCGGATCACTTTTTAAAAAATAGCTCCTGGGACTTCCCTGGTGGCACAGTGGTTAAGAATCCCCCTGCCAATGCAGGGGACATGGGTTCAACCCCTGGTCTAGGAAGATACCACATGCCGCAGAGCAACTAAGCCTGTGCTCCACAACTACTGAGCCTGTGCTCTAGAGCCTGTGAGCCACAACTACTGAGCCTGCATGCTGCAACTACTGAAGCCCACACGCCTAGAGCCTGTGCTCCCCAACAAGAGAAGCAACTGCAAAGAGAAGCGACTGCAATGAGAAGCCTACGCACCGCAACGAAGAGCAGCCCCCGCTCGCCACAACTGGAGAAAGCCCGCATGCAGCAACTAAGACCCAATGCAGCCATAAATAAATAAATTTATTTAAAAAAAATGGCTCCTGACCTGCCATCACCCCACTCTCAGCTTGGATTCTTGCTCTTGACTCTTCGCCTAATATAACCAAGGAATTTCCATTTCCCCACCCATTTACAGCCCAACCAGGTCATTGCCTATGTACTTAGACTCCTGCTGGGCATATCTTGGCTTGAATCCTGTCACTTCTGTGGCCAATTAGCGCAGACATAGCCCGTAAAACTCTGGAACGTGTCTCCAGAAACTCTGACATTTTAAGTATGAAACTGAAAGATCTAGGTGGTATTTTCATTTCTTTTCCTAGTTCAGATAGACATGACTTTGTAAGAGAAATGGGGATGTGAAAAGTGAGTCACTAGCTACATAACTGGGACTACGTAGTAGGATTTGGTAATTGAAATGATGTTTTCCTGGTGATGAATAAATACATCTAATAAATACTTGGAAAAATTATATATATAATTCCCTACCACATTCCACAAAGTAGTTATCCAAGTTTAGAAAAAGGCAACAACAAAAAATATAAAATAAACAATTAGGGGGATTAGGCAAAGGAAAAATAAGGGTAGGGTGATAATAGAGCCAAGATTAGATAAGATCATAAAAATGCAAACCACCCATTTTTGCCAGAAGCTATGCTTATACATACTTGTAAGAAAACCCAGGAACCTGAAAATGAGAACATGGTGGAACCAGCCAACTAACTGAGGGTAAACCAGAAAAATGTATTATAGGCCGTCTAGCCAGATAAAGGATGCAAAAGGGAATAAATGAACATTTAATAACCATCAACCTCTACATTTGAGTGGGTTGGAATGGCCAGAGGCAGACTGGTTTTCCTGCCTAGAATAACTAGCAAAGCTGAAAAATATACAGAAACCATTTGTCTGAAGGCAGTGAGAAGGTGCTGAAACAATAAAAGTGAGAGGTGGTTCCGTCTCTGGAGAAGGAAGAATTCAGAGAGGTGAGGGAGGTACTGCAATTGCTTTTATCCTGAGGGCATATGTTTCTTCTGAGTTGGAGGGAGTGGCGGTGGGAGCTGAGAATCTAGGATTTGTACCTCCTGGGGCACTTGTGAGGGAACAGAGAAACTACCAGAACTTTCTGGTGGAGACTTGGAAGGGGTAAGATAGGTGTTCAAGCCAACTTCTCACTCAGCACATTTGCCAAATACTGGGGCTGCATGGAGCAGAGGACAAAAACACCGAAGGAGAAAACCTCTAGAAGTAGAGCATTTTAGCAGACTTGGGAAAGAGTGATTAGAGTTGGGATCGTCCAAGGGGAGGGGATACACATTATAGACCAGGTTTTCAGTGGAAAATCCTAGAGGGCGAAGGGCAAACCAGGGGTAGATTGAGCCTTAGCAGGACTGCAGTCCAACCTCGACTCAGCATAGCTGAGTGGAAGAGGATGATTTGCCAACACTCTATCTGCTTAGTGCAGGGCAGGATGAACCCTCTCAGAAGAGGCCAACACCAACTGGAGCCTCTACAATTTATTTAGACACAATGAGTATCTTTCACCGAAATATTACTGGGTTCATCAAAAGACAGGACCACAGTCTGAAAACCAAATGAAGACAGAGACGATAGAAACAAGGCCACAGGTGATCCAAGTGCTGAGGTTAGCAAAGTACCTTAAAATAACTATGATTAGTTTGTTCACGAAAATAGGTGAAAATACGGAGAATTTCTCCAGAGAATTAGAATCCATAAAAAATAAACAAAGGGAATTTGTAGAACTACTAACCAACCGTTATGTACAAATCATATGCCAGATGTATGCTACGTGCTTTACACATGTAATATTACTTAATCATCTTAAAGACAACGTGAAGTGTATCTGTTTTACATGTGAAAGGGACAAGGGTTACTAATGTTTGTCATGCACCTTCTCCCTTTTTTTCCTTCTCTCCCACTCCACTTTTACTCATGAAAGGAGAAGCTGTGTGGGTTCTATTCCTGGATATTTTAAATAGGTGGAGAGAGACAGGACCTAAGAGGGAGGGGATTATGTCAGAGAGGCTAAGTCAATCTATAGAATATATATATGTATATATATATATATATATATACATATACATACATACATATATATATATATATATATATATATGGCTGAGAGAGGAAGAAGATAGAGGAACAGGGACTGGGGATACAGACAGAGTTTTAGTTTTTGGGTGTGCGTGTGTGTGAAAGGCTCTTGGAACATCTCCAGGTTAGATATGATCGAGGAGTAGAGGAAGAAAATTTGAAAAATGTCATTGTGGGTAATGAACTATTTCCTCTTTGGCGTTCTTGGGAAGCACACATAAGTTAATTTTAAAATTACTTTTTGTCCTCTGGGCAGTGCTTCTTTACATGCCATTTATATAGAGACAAAACCACATGGGACCACTAGATTTGTTAGGGTTACAAATAGATAAATACACTGAGGCTTAGAGAGGTTAAGTATATGGCCTAACTTCACACAATTGGGAAATAATGAAGCTGTCAGGAACCTAGGACTATCTGAGCCCAAAGCCCATGCTTTTCTCAGACAATATGAATTATACTTTACCACAACAGATTAGAAAACTGCCTGGCCTTGACTCCCAACAAAGAGAGATAACAAAGGGACAGTTTCTACTCTAAACCTAAATTTGACTAAGCCTGAGGAATTAGTTGGTAAAATGGGGAAGTGGTAGAAATTTCAGGAAAAGGCAACCACGTTTTCCTGGATTCTGGGTAGGCAAATTTATATCATAGACTTTAACCAAAATCATAGGATCATATATTTAAAAACTAATTGAAATATGCTTGTCTCCAAAAAGAAATAGAACACACAAAGCTCTAGTGATAAATATAGGCATCCAGAAAGGCCTCATTGCAGAAGCACCATTTGAGCTGGGTCCTTCAGAATGAGGTAGGATTTGAACAGATGGAGATAGGAGAAGGGACAACATGAAAAAAAGTTCAAAGGTAGGGCAATTTAAAGTTTGTATATTAACTTGGTTGCACTGTATGATACAGGAAGGGGAATAATGGGAGACAAGGATGGAGTTTGAATACTTGCCTAAGGAATATACACTTTAAGTATGATTAATAGTAAGCCACAAAATAGCTTTAAGCTGAAGAGTGCTGTGTTTCAAGAATATTAATCTGCTTGCAGATTGGAAAATGGATTGGGAAGGGGAAACACTAAAAGCATTGAGACAAGTTAAGAGATTATTGCAATATTAAAGGAAAGAGGGAAAATGAGGGAAATATAAATTAAAGGAAAGAGCGGAAAAAATACATACAGTAGATGCTATGGGGTTAGAGCAGGCAAGACTTAAGTCACTGGGTGAACAACATGTGATAGGGTAATGCTTCAAGAAGATTAATCTGGTCTAATGAACAGGGCAAATTAGAAGAGGGAGAGATTGGAGGTAGGGAAGCTAATTAGGAGTTTCTGAAGAAGTCTTGGTGAGAACAAGCAGCAGGAATGGGAAGGAAAGGACAGTTACAACTCATGAGAAAAAATTTGATATGACTTAGTAATGAAGTGGGTGTAAAGGGAGAGAAGACTGAAAGTGACTGAGGTTACAAGCCTGGGTGAGTAGACAATGGTGGTGCTGCTATTAACAGAAAGACAGAAGTCAGAATGAGAAGTTAGCTGGAGGGGAAACAGGACAATGAGAAACAGAAGTCAAGAGTCAACTGATTACATCAGATTTTCAAAGAACATGTGAAAGAGGTGTAAGAAAGAATATAAAACCAAGGATGGACTTAAAGAAGTGCTGAAAACTTGTAAAAATAGGATCTGGAAGGTTAAAACGCTAAATAAGTCTTGTCACATAGTAGGGACTCCAAAAATATTTGTTGTTGAATGAATGAACTGAAGTTTGTGAAGTATTCTTCCCTCCACAACACACCACCTTTCAGGCTTTTTGCTGCTTGGAGATGTCAAGTGAGAAGCAAGAAGGAAGAGCCATTCAAACACGATTTTGCTTCTTCCTTTTCTAGGAAAGAAGAGTGGTCTTTGATCTGGTTGAGGTGAAACACAAGAAGCACAAGATGGGTAAGGAGCTACTACAAGTACCTAGTACTAGTTTAAGTGAATTCAAGTCCAGTGGTGTACAGAAGCTTGGGGTGCTAAGTGAAGGGAGAAGAAATAGCCTCAGTGTTGTGATCTGTGTTTATCTGGCTACACCTGGAGTAGGAATTTAGCCAAGGAGTTAAAAGAACTACATTCAACTACATTCTGACTTGGCCACTTCAGTGGCTGTGTGACCTTTGGTAAGTCACTTGATCTCTTTAGACTTCAGTCTTCTCCATCTGTAAAAATGGGGACAACAAACTATCTCACAGAATTATTGTGAGAATTAAATGAGGTAAAGTATGCAAAGCACTTGGTTAAGTGACTAGCTCTTAGTAAGTGCTACTGAAAATGGGTATCTTATTAGACATGGGTCAACCACATACTTGTGAGTTTCCATGAGAGGAGTGATAAAGAAGAGGTCTCTTTGGCCCCTACAGCTGTACCTGGCCTGTAGTGCTCAATACATTTTTGTTGAATAAATAAATAAATACAGATTCTCAAACCCCAAGTTCAGAGACAGAGAGACTCTGATCTCATATAATATAAGCCAGGATGGAAGAGAATACTCTTTTCCATCCTTACTATAAACTATTATGGCTACATAATATATAGCCATAATAGTTTATAGTACATACTGTAAACTATTATCGTTCATTGTTTGGCTGAATTATTGTTCCTCTAACTTTTCCCCTATTTCAATTTAACCATTCCTCTATTTAGGACATTTAAATTGTTTCCAGTTTCTTACCATTGTAAATAACACTGAGATAAACACGCTGGTGCCTATATCTTTGCTCCCTTTTCTCATTGTTCTCTTGGGCTATATTCCCAGTAGTGGAATTGAAGTGTTGAAGGGTACCACTTTCCAGAAAACTTACACTCCCTCTAGCAGTGTATTAAAATGCAACTGTTTAAAATATCATGTACTATAAGAATGCACTGGGCTTCCCTGGTGGCGCAGTGGTTGAGAGTCCGCCTGCCGATGCAGGGGACGCGGGTTCGTGCCTCAGTCCGGGAAGGTCCCACATGCCACGGAGCGGCTGGGCCTGTGGGCCATGGCCGCTGTGCCTGCGGGTCCGGAGCCTGTGCTCCGCAACGGGATGAGAGGCCCGCGTACCGCAAAAAAAAGAAAAAAAAAAATGTACTGAAGCCCCATGAGAGCAATTTCTCCCGAGTAGATCTCCAAGATCCTGAGGAATTGGGTAGAGTATATAGTAAATGGAGCTCTTGGGCTTTAACAGTTAGGAGGTATCTGTTGTCTCTGCTCTGCAAAGACAGGAGATGGGTGTTCTTCAGATAGGAAACAGGAACTCAGTGGGTGGACCTAAAAGGGAGTGTGGGCTTTGAAACAGGAAAAAAGAAGTCTGCTTCTGATAGTGAAAGGGACACATTACTGTGCTGTCTTGATCTCTCATATCCTACTGGGTCAAACTGCTATTCTATATCCACTTAGCAGTTATACACATCCTTGAATTGTATTTGCAATTGTTTTATTTTGCTTTCTAGGTGTTGTATTACTGTTTCACGTATATGCTCTTTTAGTTTTTTCATTTCAGGAAATGGTAAATGAGAAACCGGGCAGTTATTGGATACTTTGCTATTCCTCACTCCCTACATCCAATCCTTCACATGCTCTCTTTCTCTAAAATACTTCTTTAATTGGTTTACTTTTCTCATCTTGACTTCCAACATCCAAGTCCAAGCCACAATCATCTCTTGCCTAGACTACTGCAGTGCCCTCCTACCTCATTTTCTTGTTTTCATTTTTCTTCTGAAAGTTCATTTCCAAATATTGGCACAATTAATTGTTTAAAAACTTAAATAGATGATGTCATTTCTAATGATTTCTTTTTGTACGTAAAGTCCCACGTCGTTTTTGGACTACAAATCTTTGTATGATTTGACCCCTGCTCACGTTTGGCTCCTCACCTTTTGGCTCTCTTGGTCCTTGCTCTTTTTGTTTCAGTCACAATGGTCATTCCACTCTTGATTTGAGGATCAGCTCTTTCCGGCCTTTGGGTCTTTGCACATGCCTTTCCCTGCACCTGGAATGCTCTTCCTGCCACCCTTCACCTAGCTAATTCCCATTCACATGGCAGATCTCAGTTTAATTGTCGCTTTCACAGAGAGGCTCTCTTACAGCAACCTATTATTTTCCCTCATTAACTTCTCACAATTAAGAATATACATATTTAATTCTGTCTCTTTCATTAGAAAGTTTCTTGAGACCATAGATAATGTCTATCATAATAGACTGAATATCTAGGGCTTAGCACAATGTCTGGCACAGACTAAGTGCTCTTCATTGAAATAAACCATAATGTCCGGCACAGTGACAGGAAGAAAATAGGGTTTAAAATATAGTTACTTAAGGAAAATTCCCTGTTGCCATTTAAATGTACAAAATCAGAGATTTTCGAGTTTAGTGTCATATAACTGAGTTCAGGAATTATTCTCTATAGTGTGAAACCAACAAAGGCAAGTCATATTTAATCCACATTTCAGAGTATGTCCAGTTTTCCCCTGTGCTCTGGGAGACTGGGACAGGTTTGGGATCAGGGTAGGATTAATTAGCTGCTTCTCTGTGTTGGGTACTTTAACACTCTTCCTCTTCTTCACTGGGTGACGTGGGTACTCACCAGTAGGCTGTGACACAAAGCATGGAAATGCTGCTGATTTGTTTCCAGCTCATCCCATTCCAGCTGCCAACAGCTTGTGGGTCTGAGGATGAAGGGGAGTCCATATGTCAATGATTCACAGACCCCACTGGATTTTAGAGCCCTGGGAAGAGACAATGGCAGCGAAAGTCTCCTCAGAGATATCCAGAGCCTTGACGCAGATCCACTTAAATTTAGCTTAAGTATAAGACCCTATTGTGAAATCCTTTAGGTTAGGGCCTGTGAATAATTCACCTTAGTATGGCTAGCACCTATCAGGCTATGTCGCACACAGCAGAGTCTCAAAGCCTGTTAATCAATGAATGGAGCAGCCATCATGAGGCCTCAAGACTCTGATGGGTATTTCCTCTCCTGAGCTCATTCTGTCCCATTCATTCCTGCTGCAGCGACCACATTACACAATAGTACGCTAAAAATCTGCATCCCAGGCCTAGTTCTTCTGTGGCAAGGTGCTGACAGAAGACACATTTAAGAAGAGGGTACGTTTAAGAAGGTTCCCCAGCAGTATCCATGGTCACAAATCCACGGACAAGCTTACTCAGATAATTGTACATGGCTACTGTGACAGGAACTAGGAAGCAGTAAAAATGGTCTTTGCCATCATTGCTAATTCCACCCTGGAACTGATTCTTCTGGAAACAGGAATTCTAGTACTTAAAGAAATGGGAAGGTGGGGTAGATCCTATGTGTCACTTGCTCCTGGAAGGTCAGATCTCTGTCACGATGGTATTCAATAAACATTTACTGAATGGATAAACATCATTCTGCTGACCTTTTTTTTTTTTCCTCTGCATTCTCAGAGACTATATGGATTTCCAGTCCGCATCCAGACTTCAGAATACCCTCCTGAGGCACATCTTCCACAACCTCCTCATTCATCTCCACACACTAGGTAGCCTGACCTTACTCTTTTATGCTCATACCTGTAGTGGCTGCTTTGGAACTGACTTCCTGCTGCCTGACACTTGGGGATGCCCTTTACCTCTGCTCTTCCTAGCTGTGGAACCAATAAGAACAAATATTTGCATGGATGGGAGAGGTTCTCTTGGGCCATACTTGATCACCCGGAGCTTGTAACGAGAGGCTGATGACTGGGAAACCATCTGGTAGAGGGTGCTGAAGTCTCCTTTGGGGTCATCCATTCTCAAGGAGCCATCAGCTGTTCCAGGGAGCAGGGATGGGCTGAGAAGTCGCTCTTGGAGATCACATTTCAGGCACACTACAATAAAAACGGCATTGGGGGAGGGATTGTTTGTCACAGGTTACTTCAGGTTATACGGTGAAGAGAGAACATCTGCCATCCAATTCCACCTCCACCCAGCAAGTAGGGTTGGGAGGAGGCCAGGGAGTGACAGAGGAAAGTACAGCTGGTTTGGGAAGGGAGAGCAAGTCTGGAACAGTATTGCTCTACACAACAGGTAACTTATTTTCTGGTTGTGGCATGATCTTTTTCTTATTTTACATCTGGGCCGGCTGAGCAGTTGTCTCATAGTGAGAGATCTGGCTTGTGATCGAGTCTGAGAGGAACGTGTGTCCTCTGCGGAGGAGGCGGCTAACACTGAAATATGCAGGGCCTTTTGGCAATCACAGAAGGAAATTTTGCCCCTCCTGCTTCCCTGTGGCTAAGCTTTGGCAAGACTGCAGGTCAGATGAAGGAAGAACAGGAAAGCAGAAGTCAGGCAGTCAGCTGACAGCTACTGCTTCTCTGTGAGCTCTTCTAGGGACATTCGAGGGAGGGAGAGGAATAACTTCCTGAAATAGTTTATTTTTTAATTCCCCAAGTGAATAGAATCTTCTGGGCCTTGGAACATGATTGTAGCACCAGACAATCTGCTTCTGTATTAAGCTTTTGCTCCAGCAGTTACATTCACATGTCACAGTGTACAATGTTCTGTTGCACTAGATTTGAATCCTTGATATTATGAAGGTTTTAAATAAAATGTATATTGGGTTTAAATACTGTTAACAAACTATGAATGTATGAGTGCTGCATACTTGTGAGAAGGCTAGTAGTTGATGCCAGTGATTTATGAAATGACTGTAGTAACTGCAACATGAAGTAAAAATGAAAGTAGAAATAATGTAGAAAAAATAGGATGCCAGAATAGATGTCAGATCTAGCTGGCCCTCCTGGGCCTAGCAATCAGCCCTAGACATCAGTTCTGGGTGAGACAGCTCTTGGCCAGGTATGTCCTAGAGCCCAGGAAGTGCAGGAGGGACTTTACCTAGGACTTCAGCTTCCCCTTGTTTCCTCTGTGCCTGACTGCTCCATTATTGGGTCCCTGGGCTTTAGGACTAGACGGCTGTGCTCATCTGGCTTAGGTTCTCAACTCTGGTTGTAGTAAGAATCACCTAGTGAACTTGCAAACGGTACTGATGGCTGGCCCCTACCTCACACCAATGAAATTGGGATCTCTGGGGATGGAGCTGATATTGGTATTTTAAAAAGTTCCTCGGGCTTCCCTGGTGGCGCAGTGGTTGAGAGTCCGCCTGCCGATGGAGGGGACGCGGGTTCGTGCCCCAGTCCAGGAAGATCCCACATGCCCCTCATGTGATTCTTACTGTAGCCAGGGATGAGAACTACTGGAGTTGTAGTCTCAGCAATGTTCCAAAGCTGGGAAAAATGTTTTACCAGGGCTAGAGTCTAGAACCAGGTATGCTTCTCACCACTCAGACTCAGGTGCAGAGGTGGCAGACGCCCAAACCCAAGATATGGGAAAAGACACTCAGCTGAGGTAGACTATGCACTGTGAGAAAGATGCCTCTGAGGGAAGCACCTAGAGAGTGGGTGAAGGGCCCGAGGCAGCTACAGAAGCAGGTGGTGTTGGGTGGAGAACCTTGTAAGGAGCAAAGTGAATATCTGAGGAGCAGTCCTCAAAAGATTCTATAGTAGGAGAGCTCAGTGTTTTTGTTTTATTTTTTTGTAGGGAACCACATTTCCAGAAATCTACATATGGGGCAATGCATCAGTTTTGTAAATAATGGATAACTATGATATGGTCTTTATTGTGCTTGTTTAAACTCTCATGTGGGTCACACCCACCCCAGAGGAGGCCTACTTTCTCTGGACCTCATTCCAACTTATGCCTGAGCATCTGGATTCCAGTGAAGACCTCCTCAGCACAAGAGTCTGGATCTAAGTTCCACCACCCATCCTTAAGACTTGTGGTTTCCAAAAAATAATTGCAGATGGAGATAAACATTCTGGCTCTGACCCTGGTGCTGAAAGCCATGGAACAAGGGAGGGCAAAGCAGAGAAATTCTCAACACTACCATGGGCAAATGCCATGCAACAGCAGAAGAAAGGCTGGCTGTAGGAGCTCCTGGCTTTGGATGGCCCCAGCCCTCCTAATGAGAGATGTGCCCAGCATGAGGCAGCCCCTTTGCTCAAAATTGCCCAGCATGAGGCAGGTTGCATAGTAGGTAAGGGCCCAGGCTCTGTAAGTGATAGACTTGAGTTTGATGAATGTCCTCTAGGCTGAGAGTAGTCAAATGTATAAAATATAGATTTCTAATCCTAAGGGTTAAGAATGGGATATGGAGTTGCCTGGCTTCAAATTCTGGCTTGAATATTAATTTTCTGTGCAGAAATGTTTAATTTCTCTGTCTCAGTTTTCTCATCTGTAAAACAGGGATAATATTATATTTATTCATTTTAAGACACATTTTTTTTCACTTACTAACAGCTCTATATATGTCTTGCAATCACCATCGACCAGACAGGTACTCTTAACCCTTACTTACTACTCTAATCTAAAAGAACTCTCTCGGTAAGAATAAGATAATATTTCTAAGTGATAAAAAAGCAATGTGTCACATTTAAGTGGCATTGTTTTTCTTTCTCAGTGGTATATAAGATAACGGTGTATCTTATAATGGACGGCATCTTAGATTCAATGACATATGATAATAGTACCTGCACCATGTTGTTGTTATGAAGGTGAAAGGGGATGATGCAATGAAAGGAGTTAACATAGGGCTTGGGGAAAATAGATAAGAAGTGAGTAATTGGTACTGTTAGTCTCGGACAAAGTGCGTGGAATGGAGGTCCTGGGAAGAAAATTTTACACACAAAAGAAAGACAGTAAAATCAAGTTAAGTTGTTAAAGGCATCCCAGGCCCTAGATTGAAATGTGGGGGAGGGGGAGGGAGATTAAGCACCCAGTGGCTATCCCCAGAAAGAAAGGACCAATGTGTGTCCTCCCCTTTGGAGACGGAAGGAAGTCTGTACCCATTTTTCTCATTGAGTTCCCACCCCTAAAGGGGAAGACAAAATTTAGTCTGTTCCCTTTGGAGCTGTGGCTGACTATACTGATGGGTCCGTTTGCAGGCCCTGCCACCAGGTCCTAGGCCAAGTTTCAAAGGGGATGGAGACTAGAAATGGCTTTATCCCTACAATCTAGTGGGACCTGAATTAAGTAACACTGTCAGCCATAACAATATCCAGGACCTTGCTGACATGCCTGGAACACTGGTTTGACCTCTTGGTTTCCACAATTGCCAGAACATACTTTGTGAACATGGTCTAGGGCCACTAGTTGTACTCCCTGGGGCTTGCCTCTGTAGTTGCTTTAGTTCCTCTCAGTTTGGTGTCTGCCTATTGAGAAGACCTCTGTTTAATCATTTAATTTTGGTTCTTTTCCTCTCCTCACAGGCTCTATTGATATTGTCAAGGTACCAGCTTACCTGAAATTATAATGTCAGTGATATCTGCTGCATCAAAAATGAAAACTTGAGAAAACATATGATTCATTGTGCTCTTATGTAGTGTAGCTGATGCCCTATTATTGAGGTGTTTAAGTCTTTACACTGAAACTAACTGGCCCTTGCTGTCTGGGCTTAATCAAGCTCAATTTTCTAACTGTGGTGGTTACTTTTTAGAAATTCTTTTCTTACTCCTCATGCTTACATGGAGAGCCTCATCCAATCCTCCTCCAATCCCTAAACCTCAGCTACTCTGTATTCTGATGACTTTCCAATCTAGAGTCCTAATCCTAGACTAGGATAATTATTATCTATATAATATGTCTTTTGGGGTGTGTGTACTTGGATTATCTCTGGCTCTGGAAATGTCGCTGAAACTCCGTGAAGGAAGAAGAAGGTGGACATGTTCTTGGTCTGTTCCACTGTTATGCAGCCAGGCTTTGAAGAAAATCTCCATGCTGACAATATCATTGTCTATAGTCTGAAGGTCAATATCAGTTCCCAGGACAGAACTCTCTGCAGAAGAAAGGGAAACAGTGGTTAAAGTGTTTAATTCTTTAATTACAAATTTTGAAAAATATAAAATATTAAATGCACCCATTTTTGGATCCATCAATTCCACCTCTAGATATCTAGCCTAGAGACGTTCTTGGACAGTACACAAAGAAACATATGCAAAGATGTTCAGTACAGCACTGTTGCGATAACAAATAATCAAAACCCCAAACAGGAAGCAATTCAAATGCCCATCAATAGGGGAATGTTTAAATAAATTATGGCACAGACTGTGGAGTATTATACAGCTGTTAACAAAGTAAAGCTAAATGTACTGACATGGAAAGCTAGGAGATAGTAAGTGAATAAAGAAAGTTCTAGAACAGATGTATGGTATGGACCCATTTATATAAAAATAAAACTATTAGCCTAAGTGCATACATATGTACGGAAATGCCTCTTACAAAGCTCTGGAAGGCTATTATCAAACTTTTAATAGTGGACAGGAAATAGGGCAGAGTTCTGAGATACATTCACTTTTTATTATTCATACTTCTATAGTGTTTGTATTTTGTGTTGTATTCATGTATTTCTTGTATTGAATATTTTTAAAAACTCTAGAATACAAGAACAGCCAAAAATAATATAGGAATGCAAGTTAAATACTTAGTTAACAAGGGGGACTTCGGTTTTATGTTGTTGTTTCACAGTGAAAATGTATTCAGTTATTATCTCTGTTATAAAAAAATAAATTTAAAAAAGACTAAAAGAAAAAAAGATGAATTCCTGAGCTCCACCTTCTGACACAGATTATACAAGTTTGCTATTGACATACTATATCTCACAAGTGTGGTTAGCAGCCAAGAAGACAGGGATGGTCTGGTGGAGTGTGATTTGACTCCAAATCTGAATCTCCAAATGAGAGTAGGTAGGTGGGGTAATGAGGCTTTGATGGTCTACTTCCTTCTTTGGGCAACAGTAGCTCAGGAATTGGGATCTAGGTCTGGAGGTAAAGTTTGTCAGTAAAAGCCAAGTATAAGGTGATGGAGCACTGAGAGAGGAAATGAGACAAGAGCTGGAAAGAAACTGAAGAGGAGCATGACTTTTTTTGCCTCACCATGAGGGACTCTCTGAAATACTTTTACAAAGGGCCTAAGAAAAGCCAGTTGCTCCAATGAATTAACTTCTGTGTATGACTCATGGACCCCAAGGAGAAAGCTGGTTTATTTCTAGAACAACATTCCTGAGGACAAGTCTGCAGAGGTGGCAGACTCTCCACAGGAAACAAAGGGCTTCAGTCCAATGTGTTGGCACCCAAGCAGGGAATGTGTGGTGAGACTTAAGTGACTTCATATTATATTTATCGACTTATTCTGTGGCTGAAAAGGGGCACCAAATGCATTTCTCTTTGACCAGTATAATTAAAACTGTACCATCGGCTGCTCTCGCCCTCTGTGACGGACCACATTCTGCCTATGGAATGTGTATCTCTCTAAATAAACTCTCTTTCACTTAAAAAAAAAAAAACCTCTACCATCTTCTGTGGATAGTTATGAGGGTTCATTAGCTTACTAGCTATTTCATTCATTGCATCAAGCAGTAATATTAATTATGTACTACATAGAAGATGAAATAATATACAAAGGTATATGATATCTTTGCCTTAAGGAGTTTATAAAGCAACATTATTCTTGACCATTTCTCCTTAAAATCTCATCTGCTCTACTATGTTTTCAGGTACTACAGTGATAAATATGAAGTCATTGTCAAAGAAACGTTCCTCATGAGTGAAGAGAAACGTTCTTTTTAATAATGTGAAACTTATTGTGTCATAGGAAAAACAAGAAGTAATTTTTCTGAGCCTGGACTTCAACTTGAGTAAGAAGTATGGAAATGACTGAACAGCTTCTCTTCAGAGAGGCAAAATGGTTATTAAAGCATAAGGAGGCACATAAAGAACTAAATAAATGAAATTGAACAAAGGATCTCAAAAAGTAGAGAGGATAATATTGCTCCAAGTTCAAACAACAGAATTTTGGATAAGACAAATAAGTGTTTTTTTTCTCCCCAGGGAAAGGGTTGAAGATTAGAAATTCCTACCATGGGCAGTACATGGGGACAATAGCAAAGTTGAGAATCTGGAAATAAGAACAATAGGTGTTTCCTCAAATAATTAAACAATAAAATCAATACAGAGTGATGAGGTCTATGAAAAACAGTCACCTTAAAAAAGGAGAATGGGGATTTCCCTGGTGGCACAGTGGTTAAGAATCCGCCTGCCAATGCTGGGGACATGGGTTCGAGCCCTGGTCTGGGAAGATCCCACATGCTGTGGAGCAACTAAGCCCGTGCGCCACAACTACTGAAGCCCACGTGCCTAAAGCCCACGTACTGCAAGGAGGAGTAGTCCCCGCTCGCCACAACTGGAGAGAAAGCCTGAGCACAGCAACGAAGACCCAACGCAGCCAAAAATAAATTAATAAAAAAAAACATATAAAGATTAAATAAATTTAAAAAAAAGGAGAATGGCTTACAGACCAGAGCAAGATTTGACTAGAGCCTATGGATGGTACTGGCTTATCCAAAGAATGAATGTGTCCATTAGAAGGGGAGAGGGTTGGCCAGAAATGGAGCACAGAGGAAGGGAGCAACAGCGGCAGATGCTGGCAGCCATCATCCAAGCGTGGCTCAGAGGAGAGGGAGTGCTGGCTCAGTGAGGTATCCCGATGGCAGGATGTGTTTGTCAAGTTTCTGTTCTTCTTGGTGATTATAGTGGTTATGGTTCTTCCTCTAAAATATTCTGGCTAATACTTTAGTCTCGAGCTTGATAAGGTGACTATCTCTGAGAGGATGTTGATAAAATCAACTTTCTGATTCTGTAAAGCTGAAGAACCAGGCCTGAAACATGTTGCCTCTGTGAAGGAAAATGCCAATCTTCCCTGCGGACACTCCATCAATGTTGCTAAAGTTCGTTCCAACTTCTTTTTTCTCTTCCAGTTTTATTGAGATATGATCGACATATAGCACTGTGTAAGTTTAAAGTGTACAGTATAATGACTTGGCTTATGCACATCATGAAATGATTACCACAATAAGTTTAGTGAACATCTATCATCTCATAGATATAAAATTAAAGAAATACAAAAAAATTTTTTCTTGGAATGAGAACTCAGGATTTACTCTATAACAACTTCCATATATAACGTACAGCAGTGTTAATTATATTTATTATGTTGTACCTTACATCCCTAGTACTTATTTATCTTATAATTGGAATTTTGTACCTTTTGAACACCTTAATTCAATTCACCCTCCCCCACCCCCTGCCTCTGGTAACCACAAATCTGATCTCTTTTTCTATGAGTTTGTTGGTTTTTGAAGTGAAATTGACTTACAACACTATGTTAGTTCCTGGTACACAACATAGTGATTTGATATTTCTATACATCCCCAAATGAACATCATGGTAAGTCTAGTTACCATCTGTCATCATACAAAGATATTACATAATTATTGACTATATTCCCCATACTGTACATTTGATACCCATGACTCATTTATTTTGTAATTGAAAGTTTGTACCTCTTACCCTCCCTCAGCTATTTCTCTGCTCTCCCTACTCTCCTCCCCTCTAGCAACCACCTGTTTGTTCTCTATATCTATGACTCTGTTTCTGTTTAGTTATGTTTGTTCATTTGTTTTGTTTTTTAGATTTCACATATAAGTGAAATCTGACAGTATTTGTCTTTCTCCGTCTGACTTATTTCACTTAGAATAATACCCTCTGGGTCCATCCATGTTGTTGCAAATGGCAAAATATCATTCTTTTTTTTTCTGTGGCTGAGTAATATTCCATTGTGTATATATACCATATCTTCTTTATCCATTCATCTATTGATGGGCACTTAGGTTTCTTCCATATCTAGGCTACTGTAAATAGTGCTACAATGAACATAGGGGTGCATATATCTTTTCAAATTAGTGTTTTTTCTTTGAATAAGCACTCAGGAGTGGAACTGATGGATCATATGGTAGTTCTATTTTTAATTTTTTGAGGAAACTCCATACTGTTTTCCATAGTAGCTACACAAATTTACATTCCCACTAACAGTGCATGAGGGTTCCCTTTTCGCCACATCCTTGTCGACATTTATCATTTGCTGTCTTTTTGATAATAGCCATTCTGACAGGTGTGAAGTGATTGTGATGTTGATTCGCATTTCCCTGATGATTAGTGATGCTGAGCATCTTTTCATGTGCCTGTTGACCTTCTGTATGTCTTCTTTGGAAAAATGTCTATCTAGGTCCCCTACCCAGTTTTAAATTGGGTTGTTCATTTTTTTAAAAAAATTATTTATTTTATTTATTTATTTTGGGCTGTGTTGGGTCTCCATTGCTGTGCGCGGGCTTTCTCTAGTTGTGGCGAGTGGGGGCTACTCTTTGTTGTGGTGCACGGGCTTCTCATCTAGGTGGCTTCTCTCGTTGCGGAGCATGGGCTCTAGGCGCACGGGCTTCAGTAGTTGTGGCTCGCGGGCTCTAGAGTGGAGGCTCAGTTTTGGTGCACGTGGTTAGTTGCTCTATGGCATGTGGGATCTTCCCGGGCCAGGGTTCGAGCCCGTGTCCCCTGCACTGGCAGACGGATTCTTAACCACTGCGCCACCAGGGAAGCCCCGGGTTGTTCGTTTTTTGATGTTGAGTTGTATAGGTTCATTGTATATTTTGGATATTAACCCTTTTTCAGATACATCGTTTGCAAATATCTTCTCCCATTCAGTGGGCTGGCTTTTCATTTTGTCGATAGTTCCCTTCACTGTGCAAAAGCTTTTCAGTTTGTCGTAGTCCCGTTTGTTTATTTTTGCTTTGTTTCCCTTGCCTGAGGAGACATATTCAAAAAAATATTGCTAAGATTGATGCCAAAGAGCTTACTGCCTATATTTTCTTCTGGAAGTTTTGTGGTCTCAGGTCTTACATTTAAGACTTTAATCCATTTTGAGTTTATTTTTGTATATGGTATGAGAGTTCTTTCCAACTTCTTAACCTACAGGTTCTTGGAAGAGCCACAGAGCAGAGATTCTTCCTTTGAAAAAGTTCTCAGGTAATCGCCATAGAGGCGCTTTGCTTCAGATTTGAGGGGACCTTCTCACATTATCCAAGCTAAAGACTAATGTGTAAACCAGAACACTTTAGAGAGAGAACTTCTTTTCCGTATTCTCTGTCACTGGTCCAGGCAGTCATTTCCTTGTGCCTGGATTATGGCAGTAGCCTCTTAGCTGTCCCATCAACTCCATTCTTTCCCCTCTGGTACTTCTTACTACCAGTTAATTTTTCTAAAACATAGTTTCATCAGATCCTTCCTTTCCTAAAGAGCACATACTGCCTTCCTGCTGTCATCTTTATTCCCTTCACTCATTCTGTACCACTTGTTGCTACTCATTATTCCTCAAATACCCCCCATTCTTCCCTTACTCTGTATGGCTCCTATCAATACATTCCTCCTCTTCTCTACCTGTTGAGAACCTATCAACACCCCCACCCCTCCATCCCTCAGCTCAGCAGCTTGCAGAGAGCTGAAGATGAGCAAGTGCCTGTTGAGTTAAACAATTGCTCCCTCCTCTTCAGCTCTCATTACTTTTTCCTGTAACTCTTCTGCTTCAACTGAGCTAGTCTCCCTGCCACATGACTTCCTTCCTTAGTGCTCTTATTACTCTTGTCAATCCATGGCCTGCAGCTCCTCCAGGTTCCAATTCAGAACTGACTTTGTCCAAGAAGTTATGCTTAATTATATCCTCCCTATTGGTTTTAATCAGTACCTCCTGGGTCTCTGTGGACTCCATACAGGCAATACTAATTATACTTGTTACTTTGTTTCTCCTGAAGGGTTTTCTTAATTTTTTTTGAGTTTATGAAAGGTGATGGAATGTAGTGGAAAGACCAGGGTTTGAATTGTGGCTTGAAAGTTGTTAGCTATGTGACTTTGGGCAAAGTGGGGATAGCACAACCTATTTCATAGTTATAGGAGGCATAAGAAGTGAGATGATTACCTGCATGAATGGCATGCAGTAGGTCTAAAAAATGGCATTTTCTTCCTTTTCTCTCATCAACAAAATGATTTGCTCTTATAGGAAAAGAATGTGCTTTCCTTTTTTAAAATTCTTTTTTTTCCAATCACTTATCTCGGTGACTTTCTCCCTGCCACCAACATACTTAAGAACATCAACACCTGGTCCTGTGTTCCTCACAAATATAACTAAATGAACTAAACCTGGGGAATGGGACGGAGACTTCTCAGACGTTGAAGAACAGCTTCCATATTGACTGGCTAGCAGGGACTGGTCACACTGTTATGAACTAGAAAGGTTACTGGAGTGAAGGTGGCGGCTCTGAGTGTCTGGGTGTTCCTGACAAAAGAAGGCCTAGTCTGTTGCAGTCTAGCTGCAGCCGGCATTCACATTCAGTTTTTGGACCTACCCTGCCTCCCTGTGGCCATAAGCAGTGACATCCTTCACTGAGCTAAGCTTTTCTGGAAGAGGCACAATAATGGGAAAGACTAAGAAAGCCTAAAGGTAGTAAGGTAATGCCTAAAGCAATCCTTTTCAGAAGTCAACCCTAAAATAGTGTCACAAAATTGAAATGTGTTTAAAATGGGAGAATTTAACACTTTAACACATACTTACATATATAATGACTATATTTCTCTCTTGACATAGAATGTCTGAAGTAGAAGCCCAGGAAAATGATGCTCCTGGCCAGTCCTGCACATCCTCCCCAGTCCCACAAAGGTCTTGACCTATAGGCCAAACCTATTTCTTTCTATTTTTTTTTTTTTTTTGCGGTACGCGGGCCTTTAGCTGTTGTGGCCTCTCCCGTTGCGGAGCACAGGCTCCGGACGCGCAAGCTCAGTGGCCATGGCTCACGGGCCCAGCCGCTCCGCGGCATGTGGGATCTTCCCAGACTGGGGCACGAACCCGTATCCCCTGCATCGGCAGGTGGACTCTCAACCACTGCGCCACCAGGGAAGCCCCCTATTTCTTTCTAAATGACCATCATGTCACCCGTCCTTGAGTGTTATGGATGGGCTTCAGGGGTTCTGGGAACCCCTGAAATTGTATACAATTTGGTCTATATGTGTATAGGTGTATTTTGGAGGGGTGGAGGAGGGGGATAGGACCTTAGCTTTTATCAGATTCTCAGAAGAGCTCTGTGACCCCAAAAATGTCAAGAACCACTAAAGAAACTATATAATCATGGTACCTTAGCCTTCCTGGGTCAGCTTACAATCAGTGCTGTGTACTCTGTGAATACAGGAGTGGCTTCAGGATGTTAACAACTAGGATAAGTAATCAGAGCAGACAAAGTTGGCTCAGGAACAACTGTGCAGAGGCATTCAACCACTGTCTTAAAATCAATAACTGCAAGGGGATAGTCTTTGACAGCTCAAAATGTTAGGGGCAGTCTAGCTTGTCTTTCTGAGCTCATGTGCCTCATTTGTGGTGGTAATGATTGGATCCTGGGAAAAAGGAGAAGCCCCTTGAAAAGAGGTGGTAGGGGTAGTGGGGGTTAAGGCAGCGTGTCCTCTGCAGAGAAGTGAGCACAGGACTGACCAAGTGGTGATCATCTTCCTAGGGCCCCAGTCTATAAGTAGAAGTGTAATGAGATAGAGAAAATTTATTTCCCAGAACTATACCCTCCCAGGGTGACTACTGTTGCCATTCATTCACTTATTCATTCATTTAATTGTCATTCAAATAATTATTTATTTAGTGCCTTCTATAAGCTAGGCACTGCTTGGTGTCAACAAAGAAAAAGACAAATTCTCTGCTTTCATGGTTTACCATTCTAGTGGGAGAACAGAAAATAAACAAATAAAACAGGAAACAATTACAGATAATAATAGGTAAGTATGAAGAAAAATAAATCAGGATAAGTGTGTGTGTGTGTGTGTGTGTGTGTGTGTATGTTTACCTTGGCTGGCTGGGGAAGAAGTATGCTCTAAGAAGGTGATAGTTGAGCAGAGACTTGAACCAAGTGAAGGACTGAATCATGAAAACATCTGTGGGAAGACTGTTCCTTATAAAGGAATCAGCAAGGTCAAAGGTCTTGAAGTGAGAATGAGCTTGGTATATTGGAGGAATAGCAAGAAGGCTAAAGCAGAAGGGAGGAAGTGAGAACTGGCACAAACTGCTGGGGTGAAGGATGAGACCCCCACAAAGGAACACACTCATGTAACAACAGGTAGTCACTACACCTATTTCTAAGAAGGGTGGGTTCCATTACCGCAAGGCTTTGGCTCTGCTTAGGGAAGTGTGCAAGACTGGGCAGAACAGAGCCAGTACTCCTTTCCTTTCTCTTCCTCTTTGTAGCCTTTGGCTCCTAAACAATTGTTGAATTAGTATTTTAAAAATATTTGTTTGAAGGTGTGCCGAACTATTAGCTTGTGTGGGATGCCCACGTCTCAGCCCAGGCCTCCCACACAGGCTTTCCTGTTCTGTGGTGGTAGTGGGCAGTGGTGGAAAGACGGGAGAGGAATCTGGGAGTCCCATGAGCAGAACACAAGCAGAGATCCCTCAGCCTGTAGTGGACATGCCTCTTTTCCAGCCCTAGTCAGCTACCCAGAGAGTTTTATGATGGAGGGTCAAGGCGGTGCAGCCTAAGGTGGGCTAAAAAAAAAAAGGCTTGACTGTTAACTAAAGAATGAAATACTAATGATTCACGATGGATGATTTACATTATTGGAGACAAAATAGGGACCTGTGGGCACCTCTAGCTCTGAGACATGTCCTAACCTAATTCCAAATATTTCAGCCCTTAGTAAGAAGATGAATTAGGAAAGAAAATGTTCCCAGAGCAATTACTTTGGCTGGGAAAGTAATCTTCTCAGAATTGCTTCTTCTCAGTCCTGTGTGTTTCTAAGGGTGAAGAAGCCTGTGACTGGTGGTAGGGACTTCTCTAAGGGAGAAGCTGCACTGCATCCCCACACATCTGGAGCCATGGGAGCAACATCCTGTGACAAGGAGTTGACAATATTCCCTGCCATCCAATCTTGCTTTTTTTTTTTGGCCGAGCTGCATGGCTTCTTAGTTCCTGACCAGTGATTCAACCCGGGCCCCCTGCAGTGGAAGTGCAGAGTCCTAACCACTGGACCACCAGGGAATTCCGATCCAATCCTGCTTTGAGATGCCTGACTTGCCCTGCCCTGGCTAGCCCAAATAGAAAGGAGATCCTGCAGGTGCAGTAAAGAGGGTCTTGGTTATGGAAGGGTGTCTCTATGCCTGTGGATACCAGATGTAGCACCTTATCCACCTCTGCACCCTCAGCACTAGCACAGTGTCTGGAATACAATAGGAGCTCAGTAAATGCTGCACTGCACAGAATAAGCTAATCTTAGCCATTCTGCTCCTAACTTGCTCTGTGACCTTAGACCAGTCACTTCATCTCTCTAAGCTCAATTTCTTCATCTGTGAAGTGGGAATGATAATAATACCTAGGCTTAGTGTTCATTTGAGTAGGAAATGATGACACCTGAAAGCACTTTGTAGACTTTAAAGCATCATGCAACTATAGTGGATGAAACATTAGAAAGCTGCCTCCCAGCTGTCTACACATGAACATTTTAGTTACTAAATGCCAGTGCCATTTCTTTCTTTCTTCTTTTTTTGGTGACATTTTTCTCTTAAATAACGTATATGGGGCTTCCCTGGTGGTGCAGTGGTTGAGAGTCTGCCTGCCGATGCAGGGGATATGGGTTCGTGCCCCGGTCCGGGAAGATCCCACATGCCGCGGAGCGGCTGGGCCCGTGAGCCATGGCCGCTGAGCCTGCGCGTCCGGAGCCTGTGCTCCGCAACGGGAGAGGCCACAACAGTGAGAGGCCCGCGTACCGCCAAAAAAAAAAAAAAAAAAGTATATGATTCAAGGTGTAAGAAAAAATATCTTATCTACGGGTCTCAATTAGCTCTATTTTCATTTTACTGAGGAAAAAATGCAACCCACCTGCAAAAGGGGTTGATCACTACTGATTGAGATTTACCAAAATCTAAAGCATAGTTTGACCTGGGAAACACTATACATAGAAGGTATTTTAAAAGCCTTCTTTTCCTGCACAAGCTAATTTACATATTCTATAAGCAAAAAGCATTTAATGTAAATTGCAATGCAAATTAGAAAAGTGGACTGGGAAGAAGTGTTTTGATAGGCACTGAGGTGGGGAAGGAGAGTAGGGAAATGGTTATTTAGGAAAAGGAGGAAGTGGGGCTAGGAAGGCATTAAATCTGTTGTTGAGGCCCTGAGAACTAGACCAAGGAATTTTGCCTCTTTAATGCCCAAACGAGCTGAGAGATCTACTCTGAGATGAAAACAAAAGTAGGAGGAACCAAGAAAGAATATAAGACTTACTGGGGAGTTAGGTAGAGTAAGGAAATGTTAAAAAAAAAAAAAGGCACAGAAACTGAAGAAAGTCCTAAAACATATCCTAAACAACAAAAATAAAAATCTAGAAAGACTGTATAACAGCTTTGTAATCCTGTATATATGTATGCATTTTTGTATTGTTAGAGGTATATCTTCAGGGTATTGGATTTTTAGAAGTGGGAATGGTGAGTCAAAAGTAAATGCCTAAGTAGTTTTGTTAGATACTGCCAAATTCACCTCCAAATGTGTTGTACCACTGTGCATTCTACCGGCAATAAGTGGAAATGTAGCCTCACCAACAGAATGTGTTGTCATTCTTTTTAACTTTTGTTGATCTAAAGGTGGGAGATGGTATGTTGGTGTAGTCCTAGTTTTCATTTTTCTAATTATGAGTGAAGTTGAGCATATTTTTATATGTTTAAGGACCATTTAAAAATATGTTTTGAATTATCTGTTTACGTCTTTTGTCCATTTCTCTATAGGGTTTTTGGTCTTTTTTTAACCCTTGAATTTTTAAAAAAATAGATCTTTATCGGAGTATAACTGCTTCACAATACTGTGTTAGTTTCTGTTGTACACCAAAGTGAATCAGCCATATGCATACATATGTCCCAATATCCCCTCCCTCTTGAGCCTCCCTCTCATACTCCCTATCCCACCCCTCTAGGTCATTGCAAAGCATGGAACTGATCTCCCTGTGCTATGCTGCTGCTTCCCACTAGTTAACTATTTTACATTCGGTAGTGTATATATGTCGATGCTACTCTCACTTTGCCCCAGCTTCCCCCTCCCACCCCGTGTCCTCAAGTCCATTCTCTATGCCTATGTCTTTATTCCTGCCCTGGAACTAGGTTCATCAGTACCATTTTTTTTTTCTTTTAGATTCCATATATATGCGTTAGCAGGAGGGTTCCCTTTTCACCACACCCTTTCCAGCATTTACTGTTTCTAGATTTTTTGATAATGGCCATTCTGACCAGTGTGAGGTGATACCTCATTGTAGTTTTGATTTGCATTTCTCTAATAATTAGTAATGTTGAGCATATTTTCATGTGCCTATTAGCCACCTGTATGTCTTTCTTGGTGAAATGTCTATTTAGGTCTTCCACCCAATTTTTAATTGGATTGTTTGTTTTTTTGATATTGAGTTCCATGTGACGTTTGTATATTTTGGAGATAAATCCTTTGTTCGTTGTTTCATTTGCAAATATTTTCTCCCATTCTGAGGGTTCTCTTTTTGTCTTGTTTATTGTTTCCCTTGCTGTGCAAAAGCTTTTAAGTTTAATTAAGTCTCATTTTGATTATTTTTCTTTTAATTTCCATTACTCTAGGAGGTGGGTGAAAAAAGATCTTGCTGTGGTTTATGTCAAAGAGTGTTTTTCCTATGTTTTCCTCTAAGAGTTTTATAGTGTCTGGTCTTATATTTAGGACTTTAATCCATTTGGAGTTTATTTTTGTGTATGGTGTTAGGTAGTGTTCTAATTTCATTCATTTACATGTAGCTGTCCAGCTTTCCCAGCACCACTTATTGAAGAGGCTGTCTTTTCTCCATTGTATGTTCTTGCCTCCTTTGTTGTAAATTAGGTGATATGTGCGTGGGTTTATCTCTGGGCATTCTATCCTGTACCATTGATCTGTATTTCTGTTTTTGTGCCAGTACCATACTGTCTTGATTACTGTAGCTTTGTGCTATAGTTTGAAGTCAGGAGCCTGATTCCTCCAGCTCTGTTTTTCTTTCTCAAGATTGTTTGGCTACTCGGGGTCTTTTGTGTTTCCATATGAATTGTAAAATTTTTTGTTCTAATTCTGTGAAGAATGCCATTGGTAGTTTGATAGGGATTGCATTGAATCTGTAGATTGCTTTGGGTAGTACAGTCTTTTTCACAATATTTATTCTTCCAATCCAAGAACATGGTATATTTCTTCATCTGTTTATGTCATCTTTGATTTGTTTCATCAGTGTTTTATAGTTTTCTGAGTATAAGTCTTTTACCTCTTTAGGCAGGTTTATTCCTAGGTATTTTATTCTTTTAGTTGCAATGGTAAATGGGATTGTTTCCTTAATTTCTCTTTCTGATTTTTCATTGTTAGTGTATAGGAATGCAAGAGATTTCTGTGCATTAATTTTGTATCCTGCAACTTTACCAAATTCATTGATTAGCTCTAGTAGTTTTCTGGTGGCATCTTTAGGATTTTTTATATACATATTTGTCTTTTTTCCCCCTGAGATATAAATTGCAAACACTTTCTCCTAGTTTTTCAGTTGTCTTTTCACTTTGTTTATGGTGATCTTTGCCATGCCTAAGATTTTTATTTTTACATAATAAATTTTTTGTAGTTAAATAAATTATTGCACCTGGATTTTGAGTCATAGGTAGAAAACCTTTCCCTATGCTGAGATTATAAAAAGCTTCACCAAGGTTTTCTTTAACTACTTTAAAAATGTCATTCTTTACATTTATGTCCCTGATCCATTTAGAATATTGTCTAGATGGCTAACCACTTGACCCAGACCATTTGTGAACCATCTTTGCTCTAGTGATTTGTCACCTTCATTCTACACTAAATTTATATATGTACTTGTGTCTATTTTTGGCCACAATCAATATTTGTACTGTGCTAACTAGTGCTCTAGTGCTAGGTATATGATAGGCATGATTTCAGATAGAGAAGCAGCCAGATTGTCCTAAGGTTGGGTGGGGAGCAATGTAAGTCATCTGCCAAGTAAAGAAGGGGTGTGTTTGTTTCTGAGTGTCAGGGGATGCGGGGGAAAGAAGAGGAGGAATGAAGAGTTGGGATTTAATTAGAAGAACTTCTTTTAAGTCATAATCTCCTAAAGACACAGAGAGAAATGATGAAAAACTTGACCTTATTAACCTGAACAGAAGATGGAAGAAGAGGTAAAAAGAAAGAACCAAACTGATCAAGAGTGAATAAGGGCCTTCCAATCTGGTTAGGTTTCAGTACCTAACAAATTGATCTTCCTGTAAATAACAGACAAACTCTGGATAGTATTAAAAAACAAAACAAAACAAAATAATTACCTGAGGGCTCTTGAGACTGAACAAAGATAGGTTTGTGAGGGGAGTTGAAACTTGGAGTAAGCGACCAGCAAGGAATGAGTTCCCCATTTTTTGCACCTTTGCCCTGAGGGTGGCCTGGATCACAGCTGTGTGGGGGCAACAAAAGCTTCAACAGAAAGCCCTCTGTCTTTCACTGGCATTACCAGGGGAAGCAGCCTGGGGCAACCAGAGCCCCTGGAGAGCGAGGAATAAATCCAAGGCAGGAGAAAGCCAGAGCCAGAGAGCCTTAAATTATGTATTTAAACTCAGTCCAAGCACCTAGCTGAACCTAGGTGGGACAAACTGAAAGCAGTTCATAGTTTAGGCTTAAAGAATGGAACTGAGATTTGAGTGAGGGGCCTACTACAGGCCATGAAATGTTGCAGTTTGAGTCTAACAAAGTTAATTGTCTGCTAAAACAAATACTTTTCAGAGTAATACAATAGATTCCAGAGTCTATACAATATAATATTCAGAAAATACAATCCAAATGTTTTTGGCATACAGAGTCAGAAAATATGGCCCAATTTCAGAGGAAAAATACAGTCCACAGATGCAAACCCCAAGATGACAAAGATGTTAGAGTTAACAGACAAGGACTTTAAAGCAGCATAATTAAAATTATGGTCATAAGGAATGGAAAATATGTTCATAATGAATGAAAAGATAGGAAATATCAACAGAGAAATAGAAAATATAAAAAAGTACCAAATGGAAATTTTAGAACTGAAAAGTACAATATCTGAACAAAAAATTCACCACATGAGCTTAACAGCAGACTGGAGATGAGAGATGAGAGTCAGTGAATTTAAAGGTAGATCAATAGAGATCATCTGATCTGAAGAAGAGAGAAAAAAAAGTTTGGACAAAACAAACAAGCAGAATACCACAGAGCCTTGGGGAACTGTGGAACAATTTAAAAAGGTTTAACATGTGGTAATTGGAGTCCCAAAGGAGTGAAGAGAGGGAATGAGACAGAAAAAAAATTTGAAGAAATAATAGCAGCAAATTTCCCAAATTGGGTTAAGGATATAAATTTACAAACTAAAAAAGCTCAGTGAACCCAAACAAGAAATCTGTGCCTAGTCACAGCATTGTAAACCTGCTTAAAAACAAACATAAAAGAGAAAATTCTTGAAAGCAGCCAGAAAACCGATCCTTTACATAAAGGGGAAAGTGATTTAAGGACTATGACTTTTATTGAGCAACCATGGAAGGCCAGAAGACAGTGGAGCAACATCTTTAATGTGCTGAAAGGAAAGAGAATCCTGTCAACCCATAAGTCTATATATAAGAAAAACCTCCTTCAAGAATGAAAGTGAAATATACATTTTCAGAAAATAACAGCTAAGAAATTTGCTACCAGAACCAAACTACAAGAAATACTAAAGTTCTTTGAGCTGAAGGAAATGATACTGAAGGGAAAGCTGGATCTTTAGGAATGAATGAAGCGCACTGGAAACAGTAAATATAAAAACTATTTTTCTCTTAGTTTCTTTAAAATACACATGATTGTTTAAAGCAAAAATTTATAATATTGCCTTGTGAAGTTTATAATGTGGATGTAATACACACAACAAATACAACAAAAAGACAATGTGTGTGTGTGTGTGTGTGTGTGTGTGTGTGTGTGTGTGTGTAGGGGATAAATGGACCTACATAGTTGCAAAGTTTGTATATTTTCCATGACATGGTACTATGTTAATTCTAAGTAGGCTATAAACAAGTTTAAAAATATATTTTAATCCTTACAAGGTTTCTATATTTTATGTGAAGTTTACTATATTGACTCTAAGTAGACTTTGAAAAGTTAAGATTGTATAATGTAATCCCTATAGAAACCACTAAAAATAATGCAAGAAAATTAGCTAATGACAATAGATAAAATAGAATTCTGAAAATGTTTAACACGCCAAAGAAAGCAGGGAAAAGATGAAGAAAAATCAGAGAGGACAAACAAAAAATAAAATGACTGACCTAAATCCAACCATATCAATACTTATGTAAATGTTAATGGAGTATACACTCCAAAAAAAAAAGCAGAGAATAGCATAATGGATAAAAAGCAAGACCCAATTTTATGCTGTCTATAAGAGATACACTTTAAGTATAAAGACACAAATGTGTTGAAAGTAAGTGGATGGAAGAAGATTAACCATAAACAGAGTAAGACCCATGAAAAATAAAAACGTATGTCCAGGGCTTCCCTGGTGGCACAGTGGTTGAGAGTCCGCCTGCCGATGCAGGGCACACGGGTTCGTGCCCCGGTCCGGGAAGATCCCACATGCCGCGGAGCGGCTGGGCCTGTAAGCCATGGCCACTGAGCCTGCGCGTCTGGAGCCTGTGCTCCGCAGTGTGAGAGGCCACAGCAGTGAGAGGCCCGCGTACCACAAAAAAAAAAAAAGCAAAAATGTATGTCCATACAGAGATTTGTGTACAGATATTTGTAGGAACTTTAGACACTACAGTCAAAAACTAGAAACAACCGAAACATCCATTAACAGCAGAATGGTTAAACAATATGTGGCATAGTCATACAATATACTACTACTCAGAAATAAAAAAGAAGCTAACAACTACTTGTTGATATAAACAACATGGATGAATCTCAAAATCTAAATGAAAAAAGCCAGACACAGAAGTATATACCATTTATATGATCCCATTTATATAAAATACAAACTAATTTACAGACAAAAAACAGATCAGTGGTGTATGCCAAGGATGGAGAGAGGGATTGAGTGTAAAGGGGCAAGAGGAATCTTTTGGGATTGATGGAAGTGTTCTGTATCTTGATTGTGGTGATGGGCATATACAACTGTCAAAACTCATTGAATTGTACACTGTGGATGCAACTTACAGTATGCAAATTATTCCTCAAAAGAGGTGAGGAAAAAATTTAAAAGACCTAATTTTCAAATAACTTTAGATTTTCTATGGAACTCTAAAAAAAATTCTTCAATTTTTGCCATTTTTCTGAGACCATGGTTTCTGTTAATAAACGTCTCTCTGTGTTAAAAATCTTTAGGTATTAAATAAAACAGTGGTTCTAATTTAGTCTTAAAGCCATAGGGACATGACTTTAATGTAGTTTTCAAAGACAAGCTCAATAAACAGCTGCATTTTCTGGTCTATTTTTGAAGACAATGAAAGGAGAAAAAATCAATAAGTGGAGTCTGACAACTGTACTGAAGCATGAATCATAGAAAAAGTTTTTTTTTCTTTCTGGAACACTTTAGGAAGCAATGAATCTTTATCTTCTATGTTTGGGTTGTTAACATTTGGTGTTTCCTGAGAACACATACGGATAAAATACCTTTCCAAAAGAGCTTGACATCGATCCCTAGCAAAGACTAGGAGGAAATATTAAACAGATGGTTTGTGAGCACTTAGAAAGGGAACCTGATATCCTTGTGTACCAAGGCTGAGAAATGGAAGCTGGTTGACAGCATCATTAAGATGATTTGTAAATGGTTGAAAGACTTACATACCCAATGAGTGCAGACTGCTGTCAACCTGGACAGATGCCCTCTGGATGCCAAAATGCATTGATCACAGTGGCCGTTTTAGTTTTGTCATATGTATTACTTAGTCATTCTTTGGAAAGCCATTATAAATTTTTTATATGAAAATGAATACATGCAACATATATTTAAGCTATGAAGCATAACAGCAAAACGAACACCCATGAAGCCTTTATTCAACTTAAGATGTAGATCATTGACGCTACTAAGATATCTATATGCTTTGCCCTGATCTTCTCTAAGGGAAACCTTGCTACACTGAATTTTTAAAAATCATTCTTTTCCTTTTAAAACTAGTTTTATTATTTTAAACAAACACTTCAGTATTTTGTTTTGCTTGAGCTTTATAAAGAGATATCTTATTGTCTATATCCTTGGTTATCTGCTTTTTTCCCTCAATATTGAAAAGATTTATCTACATTGTTGTAGGTAGCTGTGGTTCACTCATTTCCACTTTGTGAATAAACCTTGTAATACTTATTCATGCCTCATTCAATGGACATTTGAGTAGTCTAATTTCTGACCTTTTAAATAATGTCAATATTCACATTCTTGTACATGTCTCCAAGTGCACATTTGTAAAAGTTTTTCTAGAGACATTCTTCTAGGAATGGAACTGCTGGGTTGTAGGGTATTGTGACTGTTACTTTACAATAAAATGACAAGTTGTGAACCAATTACATTCTTTCTGTCAGTCTATAAGAGTTTCCATGCTCTGCTATTGCCAACACTATGGTGAGACTTCTTAATTTTTTGCAAACTAGTGGGCATAAAATGGGATATCATTGTTTTGTGTTTCCCTGATTACTAATGAGGGTGAGAATTTTTCTTATGTTTGAGATTTCCTCTTCTGTGAAATACCTGTTCAGATTTTTTATTTAAAAATTAGATTGTCTTTTTTAAAAAAATTGAGTTTCAGGCATTCCTTATTCTGGATACCAACTCATTATTGGTCATATGAGTTGTAAATATAGTTATGATTTGTCATCACTTTCTTCATGGTGTCTCTGATGGACAGACATTCTTAATTTTGAAGTAACCATACTTATCAATCTTTTACTTTATGGCTAGCAAACTTTATTCCTCTTCTTTCCTACCTTTGGTGATAAAATTTTCTCCTATATTTTCCTGCAAAAGTTTTAACTTTCGTATTTAAATCTTTAATACATTTAAAATATAGTATTGTAAATGGCATGCAGAAGGGATCAAATTTCATTTTTCCCATACGGAATACTGATAGTTCCAGTATGATTTAATGACTAGATCCATCCTTTCCTACTGCTTTGCCATGTCAACTCAGCCACATATCAAGTTTTCATATAATATGGCTGTCTGTTTCTGGGCTCTCTCATCTGTTCTAGACTGGACAATTTGCCTTTCCCTGTGTCAATATAACACTGTCTTAATTAGAACAGCCTTTTAATCATCTTAATATCAGGCAAGGCAAACCTTTAGTCTTAATATATATCTTAGCATCTAATATATATATTAGGATCAGCTTGTCAGGTTCATTAAAAAACTGATAGCATTTTGATTGGAATTGCATTGATAGATCAATTTGGGAAGAACTGAATCCTTATGATATTGAATGTTTCTATCCATTAACATGCTCCACTTAATTATATCTTCTTTAAGGTGCATCAGTAAAGCTTTAAACTATTCCCAATAACTATTCTATGCATCTTTTGTTAAAATTTGTTTCTAAATACTTTACTTTTTTATTATTGTAAAAGGTATTTCTTTAAAAATTGAAGTTTCTAAGAGCTTGTTTCTAATTATAGAAATGCTATTGACTTTTTTTTAAACATTTTTATTGGAGTATAATTGCTTTACAATGTTGTGTTAGTTTCTGCTGTGTAACAAAGTGAATCAGCTATACATATACATATATCCCCTCCCTCTTGTGTCTCCCTCCCACACTCCCTATCCCATCCCTCAAGGTGGTCACAAAGCACGGAGCTGATCTCCCTGTGCTATGTGGCTGCTTCCCACTAGTTATCTATTTTACATTTGGTAGTGTATGTGTCCATGCCACTCTCTCTCTTCGTCCCAGCTTACCCTTCCCCCTCCCACATCCTCAAGTCCATTATCTACATCTGTGTCTTTATTCCTGTCCTGCCCTTAGGTTCTTCAGAACCATTTTTTTGTTTGCTTTTTAGATTCCATATATATGTGTTAGCATACAGTATTTGTTTTTCTCTTTCTGACTTACTTCACTCTGTGTGACAGACTCTAGGTCCATCTACCTCACTACAAATAACTCAATTTCCAGGAAATGCTATTGACTTTTGTATGTTTATCTTATATCCAGCCAACTTGTTAAACTCTTACTAATTTGGTTATTAGTCAATTAAATATGTTTCAAATAAAAAAGTTTTGTTTCTTTCTATTCAATCTTCACACCCTTTAGTATCTTTCTTATCTTACTAGGCTAGGACAACTATGCTGAAACAAAGTGGTGATGGGGCATCCATGTATTATTCCTGATTTTTGAAGGCAGTCCTTCTGGGTATTCTTGGTTATAGGTTCTTCCCTTTCACCACTTTAAATATATTGTGCCACTCCCTTCTGGCCTGAAGAGTTTCTGCTGAAAAATCAGCTGATAGCCTTATGGGAGTTTCCTTGTATGGTATTTGTTGCCTTTCCCTTGCTGCTTTTTAATATTCTCTCTTTATCTTTAATTTTTGTCATTTTAATTACAATGTGTCTTGGTGTGTTCCTCTTTGGGTTAATCCTGTATGGGACTCTCTGCACTTCCTGGACTTGGGTGACTGTTCCTTTCCCAGGTTAGGGAAGTTTTCAGCTATTATGTTTTCAAATATGTTCTCCACCCCTTTCCCTCTCTTCTCCTTCTGGGACCCCTATAATGCGAATATTAGTGCACTTGATGTTGTCCCAGAGGTCTCTCAAACTGTCCTCATTTCTCTTCATTCTTTTTTCTTTTTTCTATTCAGTGGCAGTGATTTCCACTACCTTGTCTTCCAGATCACTGGTTCATTCTTCTGTAGCATTTAGTTTACTGTTGATTCCTTCTAGTGTATTTTTCATTTCAGTTATTGTATTCTTCATCTCTGTTTGGTTGTTCTTTATATTTTCTAACTCTTTGTTAAAAACTTCTAACTTCTCACTTGTACATCCATTCTTCTCCCAAGTTCTCTGATCATCTTTACAATCATTACTCTGAACTCTCTTGGGTAGATTGCCTACCTTCACTTCACTTAGTTCTTCGGGGGTTTTATCTTGTCACTTTGTCTGGAACATGTTCCTCTGTTGCCTCATTTTGTCTAAGTTGCTATTTGTATTTTTATGTATGTGTTAGGTTACTTTTCTTGACCTTGGAGAAGTGGCCTTCTGTAGGAGATGTCCTATGCATCCCCTCAGCACACATTCCTCTTGTCACCCAAGTTATATGCTCTAGGGGTTCCCCCCACGAGGGCTGTGTGGGTGCTTCTGTTGTGGTGTGCTATGTGGGCAGTCTGGTAGGCTTTGTTGGCCCCTAGCCAGGTTGGTTGCCAGGCCCTGCCTTGTGTGGATGCTACTAGCTGCTGGTTAGTGGGTCCTGGTCACAAGGTGGCTAATTATAGAACCGCAGGTGGCCCCAGGGCTAGTGCTGGCTCACTAGTGGACAGAGTCAGGGTCCAGAAGACTCTAGGTCTGTTGCCTGCCCACCGGTGGGTGAAACCAGGTCCTGGGGTTAATGCAAGTCTATTGGCAGGCAGATCCAGGTCCTGGAGTCTAGCTGCAGGGCTCAGGGATCCCAGAGCTGGTATCATATTGCTGGGGAGTGGGTGGGGAGGGCGATTCCTGTCACAGTTGGGTATGGGGTCTGGGGTGTCACAAAGCTTGTGTTGGCCTGCTAGTAGGCAGGGCTGGGGCCCAGCTGATCCTAGGGTAGGGTCTGGCCTGTTGTCAGTGGGCTGGGTCTGCAGGCTACAGGATTGTGGTTTTCTTGCGTTTAGTGTCTGCCCCCTGGTGGGTGAGGCTGGTCTAGAGGTTACTGCAAGCTTCCCAGAGGGCAGGGCGGGAGCTGGGTTTTGGCCCTCTGGTGAGCAGGGTTGTGTATAAAGGCATATCTGGAGGTGGCTGTGGGCTCAGGTAGTCTTTAGGCAGCCTGTCTGCTGATGGGTGGGGCTATGTCTCTGCTCAGTTAGTTGTTTGATCTGAGGTGTCCCAGCATTGGTGCCTACAGGTTGTTGGGTGGGGCCAAGTCTTGGTGCTAATGAGCCAGAGGGAAGATCCCATGATGGTGCCTGCCTGCACCAGTGTCCATATGATAGAAAGCTCCCAAATATGGCTGCTGCCAGTGCCTATGTCCCCAGGGTGAGCTGCAGCTGCCCCCCATCTCTCTGGGAGACTCTCCAGGACAAGCAGCTAGGTCTGGCCCAGGCTCCTATCAAATTACTGCTTTTGCCCTGGGTCCCAGTGTGTGTGAGATTTTGTGTGTGTCCTTTAAGAATGAAGTCTCTATTTCCCCCAGACCTTTGGGATTCCTGAAATTAAGCCTGCAAAGCCAAATGCTCTGGGGCTCATCTTTCTGGTGCAGGACCCTGGGCTGGGGAGCCCAATATGGGACTCAGAACTCTCACTCCAGTGGGAGAACCTCTACAATATAATTATTCTCTGTTTTGAGGGTTGCCCACCCAGGGCATATGGGACTTGATTATATTGTGAGTCTGCCCCTCCTACCAATCTTGTTGTGGTCCCTTCTTTATGTCTTTAGTTGTAGAAGATCTTTTCTGGTAGGTTCTGGTCTTTTTCATTGATGGCTATTCTACAGATAGTTGTGATTCTGGTGTGCTCGCAAGAGGAGGTGAGCTCAGGGTCTTTCTATTCTGCCATCTTGGCCACTCTCCTTTGTTTTTCTCCTTTGTGCTTAGTCTAGTTTCACTTGCTCATACGGTGCTGCATGTAAAGGCCTGAAGGTAATCTTTCACCAGTAAAGAACCGTATTGTAGATTTTTGATAGAAACATTTTGCCAAGTTACAGAAGTTATTTTCTATCCCTAGTTTACCAAGATTTTTTTCTTAAATAATGAATGGATGTTAATTTTATCATATGTTTTTCTGTATCTATTAAGATAACATAATTTTTACCTTTATCTGTTGATGTGGTAAATTATATTTATACATTTCTTTCTTTTTTATTGAAGTATTGTTGATTTACAATGTTATATTAGTTTCAGGTGTACAACATAGTAATTCAATATTTTTACAGATTATACTCCATTTAAAGTTATTATAAAATATTGGCTATTTCCCTGTGCTGTACATTACATCCTTGTACCTTTATACATAGTAGTTTGTACCTCTTAATTGCTTTCCCCTATCTTGCCCCTCCCTCTAAGCCCTCTCCCCACTGGTAACCACTAATTTGTTCTCTGTATCTATAAGTCTGTTTCTGTTTTATTATATTCATTCATTTATTTTTTAGATTCCACATATAATGATAATGTACAGTATTTATCTTTCTCTGTCTGACTTACTTCACTAAGTATAATACCTTCTGGATCCATCCATGTTGTGCAAATGGCAAAATTTCAATCCTTTTTATGGCTGAGTAATATTCCATTGTATATATATATACCACATCTCCTTTATCCATGCATCTGGTGATGGACATAAGTTGCTTCCATATCGTGGTTTTGTAAATAATGCTGCTATGAACATTGGGGTGCATATGTCTTTTCAAATTAGTGTTTTTGTTTTCTTTCTTTTTTTTTTTTTTGCAGTACGTGGGCCTCTCACTGTTGTGGCCTCTCCCGTTGTGGAGCACAGGCTCTGGACACGCAGGCCCAGCAGCCACGGCTCACGGGCCCAGCCTCTCCGCGGCATGTGGGATCTTCCCGGACCGGGGCACGAACCTGTGTCCCCTGCATCGGCAGGCAGATTCTCAACCACTGCGCCACCAGGGAAGCCCCCGTGTTTGTTTTCTTCAGATATACACACAGGAGTGGAATTGCTGGATCATATGGTAATTCTATTTTTAATTTTTTGAGGAACCTCTATACTGTTTTCCATAGTGGCTACACCAATTTACATTCCTACTAACAGTGTACTAGGGTTCCCTTTTCTCCACATCCTTGCCAACATTTATTATTTGTTCTTTTTGATGATAGCTATTCTGACAGGTGTGAGGTGATAGCTCATCGTGGTTTTGATTTGCATTTCTGACGATTAGTGATGCTGAGCATCCTTTCATGTACCTGTTGGTCATCTATATGTCTTCTTTGGAAAAAATGTCTATTCAGGTCTTCTGCCCATTTTAATTGGGTTGTTTGATTTTTTGATATTCAGTTGTATGAGCTCTTTATATATTTTGGATATTAATCCCTTATCAAATGATATCACTTGCAAATATCTTCTCCCATTCACTAGGTTGTCTTTTCATATTGTCAATGATTTCTTTCACTGTGCAAAAGCTTTTAAGTTTAATTAGGCCCCATTTATTTATTTTTGCTTTTGTTTCCATTGACTTAAGAGACAGAGCTAAAAAAATATTGCTATGATTTATGTCAAAGAGTGTTTTGCCTATATTTTCTTCTAGGAGTTTTATGGTTTTTAGTCTTACAGTTAGGTCTTTAATCCATTTTCAGTTTATTTTTGTATATGGTGTGAGATAATATTCTAATTTAATTATTTTATACATAGCTGTGCTGTTTTCCCAATACCACTTTATTGAAGAGACTGTCTTTTCTCCATTGTGTATTTTTTTTTTTTTTTTAACAGTGACACTTTTTTTTTTTTTTTTAATTTTATTTTTGCGGTACGCAGGTCCCTCACTGTTGTGATCTCTCCCGTTGTGGAGCACAGGCTCTGGACACACAGGCTCAGTGGCCATGGCTCACGGACCCAGCTGCTCCATGGCACGTGGGATCTTCCCAGACCAGGGCACGAACCCGTGTCCTCTGCATCAGCAGGCGGACTCTCAACCACTGCACCACCAGGGAAGCCCCATTGTGTATTTTTGCTTCCTTTGTCGTAGATTAATTGGCCATAAGTATGTGGGTTTATTTCTGGTATCTCTATTCTGTTCCATTGATCTATGTGTCTGTTTTTGTGCTGGTACCATACTTTTTTGATTACTGTAGCTTGGTAGCATAGTCTGAAGTAAGGGAGCATGATACCCCCAACTTTTTTCTTTTTTCTCAAGATTGTTTTGGTTCTTTAGTGTCTTTTGTGGTCCTATGCAAATTTTAGGATTATCTGTTCTAGTTCTGTGACAAATGTCATGGCTAATTTATACAGATTGCATTAAATCTGTAGATTGCTTTGGGTAATATGGACATTTTAACAATATTAATTCTTGCAATCCATGAACACAGGATATCTTTCCATTTATTTGTACAATCTTTAATCTCCTTCATCAATGTCTTATAGTTTTCAGAGTATAGGTCTTTTCCTCCTTGGTTAAATTTATATTTATATATTTCTAATACAAAATCACCTTGTATTACAGGGATAAATCCAACTTGATCAGTTCTATAGTCTCTTTTTATACATGATAAGATAATTTAAGATGGTTTTATCTATTTTCATGAGTGGACTGGCCTGAAATTTTCTTTTCTCACATTGTTCTTGTCTGGTTTTCTATCATGACTTGGTGGTGGTGGGGTATTTTCTTTTTCTTTCTTTCTTTTTTAATTTCTAGAAGAGTTTATATAAGATTGGAGTGATCTGTCCCTTGAAAGTTTGATGGAATTTGACTATAAAACCATCTAGGATTGATAATTGGTTAGGGGAACCATTTAGATTTTTATTTCTGAGTCAAAATTTGTATCTTTTAAGTAATATATTGGTTTTTGTCTAAATGTTTGATTCCATACTTCTATCTGCAGTTATGCTCCTTTTCCACAACACTAACAGTTTATTGTGCCCTCTTTCTTTGTCTTTTCTTCATTGATTTCACCAAAAAATTCTCTATTTTATCAGTTTTTTTCAAAGAACCAACTTTTGAATTTTTGATTATCTTTATTGCTCTTTTCAACTGAGGAAGTATAGAGAATGGTTAAGTATGTGAGCTTTAGAGTCAGACTGCTTAGAATCCCTGTTCTGTATCTTAACTAAGAAACTTTGCGAAAGCTAATTTGGACAAGAAACTGCTTTAGTTTCTTCATCTAGATATATGAGATTAAATAATAGTGGAAACTATTTAAAACAGAAAGTATTTGGACAGAAGGTGTTCAATAAAATGTTGCTGTTATTATAATCTATAGACAACTGTTAGAGTATGTAAGAGACTATGGCTTTTAGTTCACATATCTTTTCCTTGAGGCTCAGAACTTACTTAAAAATAAAACCAACTAGCAGCATTATTCTCTCCATTGATGGCTCTCCTATGTGCTTAATTTTGGCTGCTGGAATTGGAAGGCTCTCCTAGATCTTAAATTTATGAACAAAATCCAGTATTAGAGATCTGCTCTAAAGGTGTCAGGTTGGCTTACATACAAAAAGGGCATATAAAGATAAAGAAGTATTCCATCTTCCCCTGTGAGAAGTATATCTCTTCACATCTCTATTACACAAACCAACATTTCTAGTCCTCTTTTAAGAGCAAAACAGGAACAAAATGGATAAATAACAGAAAAGAAGGCTAAAAAACTATGGAAAAAGTTTTATAATATTATGTTACATGAAAACAAAAAAATTACATACATAAATTATAACTCTGAAGCCTCAAAATGATTGTGGACAACTGAGAGGTAATGTGCAAAAACAAAATCAGTGTAATGGAGTAGTGGAATTGTGAATGATTTTGAATTAAAAATTATTTTATAGTCACATCTTCTTTTCAATAAAAAGTTATTAGAGCCTGAAATTTTCTCAGTAAAAAGGCACATAAAAATTTTCTCAGTAAAAAGTTTGTGCAAGGACACCATCTCTCACAAACTCTTACTATTACTATTAATATCAACAGAAAACATTTATGCATTGCTCACATGTGCCAGGTACTGTTTTAAGTACTTTACATGCAAGTTATATTTAATCCTTGTAAAAACCCTATAGGATAGCTACTATTATTAGCCTTATTTTATAAATGAGAAAATTGTGGGATGAAGAGTTTAAGTAACTTGTTCAAGGCCACAGAGTTCAAATAAAAATTCAGTTGGATGGTTAAATAAATGGTGATGAATTTATACAATAGAATACCTCACAGCTACTAAAAGGAATGGGTTAGAGCTCTATATGCCAATATGAAAAAAATTATTGGATAAATAGCTAAATAAAAAAATGCAGATCAGTGGGTATTATATAGTTCCATTTTTGTAAAAGTGGAGGATATCAAAAACCCTAATAACATTACATGTATGTTCATGTCCAATATATGTGTAAGGAAAGCAATCCAGTAGAATGTGTCCTACACTGCTGATAGCAATTATCTCTGGAGGGTAGAATTTTGGGTCATTTTGAACTGTTTATATTATACTTCTGTATAGGGAGTGTTTACTTGTAATAAAAAATTAAAGAATAACTGGACAAAAGCTACCACAGAGACAGCTAGGCAGGATATTTCAGCTAAATTTTTTTTCAAGTTTATACAAATGACTTATTTCAACACTTGCAAGGGTAAGAAATGGTTCTTTAAAGCAAGCATTTACTTGAGCAAATTTTAAAACAATTCCTATGGGGTTACAGGATGGAGAATACAATCTAAGACCATTCTTACAAGACTTAACATAACTAAATAAGCTTTTCTAAATTAAAGAAAAACATTTTATTAAAGATTCAACATTGCTTACAACTCCGAGTTTACTGAATGTGTGTAAAGAATGTGTATTTAAACTGGGGATTTATTTGAGGCTTTTATTATAGTGACCACACATATAATAACAATAACACTGATGATAACTTCATAGATTTTATACTGTCTTTGCATTCATCTAAGAATAGGGGTGGGGCTTCCCTGGTGGCGCAGTGGTTGAGAGTCCGCCTGCCGATGCAGGGGACACGGGTTCGTGCCCCGGTCTGGGAAGATCCCACGTGCCGCGGGGCTGGGCCCGTGAGCCATGGCCGCTGAGCCTGCGCGTCCGGAGCCTGTGCTCCGCAGCGGGAGAGGCCACAACAGTGAGAGGGCCGCGTACCGCAAAAAAAAAAAAAAAAAAAAGGAAAAAAAAAAAAAGAATAGGGGTGGATTTAATTTAATTTAATTATTGTATTTCCTATTGGATGACCACCTAAAATTTTTTAAGATCAGTCAAATTCATTTTCAGCTCCATAAAACTCTGTAAACATATCTCTGTCAAATACATCTGGTGAACTTCTGATGTTCTTAATATCAGCTAAATTTTAAATAAAGAAAAAATGAACAAGTTAGGCTAATCAAGAACAGATGGAAGAAAGTATCATTTATACACTTGAAAGAAAACATATAATAAGCCATAAGCCTGAAAATTTATAGAAAACCTTAACTGATATGAATGTGATTTAAAGTTAACCTTTTCATTAAAATGAAATTATCTTGCTAAAAACTCTCTAAAAGGTGAGTCTACCTTCTTAATTTCTAAGTTCGCTTTTTCTTCAACAATTCTGGATCTTGCAGTCTCCAAGTCATCTTTGTAATAATTAGATCTCACTATGCAGGGCTGCACTAAAGAAGGCAGAAATTAGACCAATCGAAGGACATAATCTCATAGCTCCTTTTAAAACTGATCTGTAATATCATTTCCTTGTATGGTAACCTGTTTCTTTCTTCAAAAGGTAGTGTGTAGACAATTTTTATTTAATTGATGATCATGGTTACCACAGTTAAAAAATTATAAATAGATTCAAAAAGTGTTTGAATCAATTCATGATATTCATTGGCTACGAAGGGAAGCTACAGGTGTTTGGCATATGTCCCTAAATATTTGAGTTGATGTCAGAGAGTGTGACCACCACCTCTCACAAATTATTTGTTTTTTCCCAATCATTCATTTATTTATTCAAGAAACATTTATTGAGAATCTACTATGTGCCAGGCAGAATGATATATGCTGGTGACACAAAGATGTATAAGACACAGTCTTATCCTCAGGTAACTCACAGTCCACTTGAGGCCTGCCCATTAAAAACAAATCTCAGGACTTCCCTGGTGGCGCAGTGGTTACGAATCTGCCTGCCAATGCAGGGGACACGGGTTCGAACCCTGGTCCAGGAAGATCCCACATGCTGCGGAGCAACTAAGCCCGTGAGCCACAACGACTGAAGCCCGCGCTGCCACAACTACTGAGCCCATGTTCCGCAACAAGAGAAGCCACCGCAATGAGAAGCCCGCACACCGCAATGAAGAGTAGCCCCTGTTCACCACAACTAGAGAAAGCCTGCGTGCAGCAACGAAGACCCAACACAGCCAAAAATAAATAAAAAAAAAACAAATCTCGGAAATATTAAACCAGCCATATACAAAAATTTTCAAAAATACTAAGAATAGCTAACTTTCATTTAGCATTTACTGTATACTAAGTAATTAACATGTATGATCTCATTTAACTCCCACAACTACTGGATGGGGCAGGAATTAAAGGCTTACACAGGCTAAGTACCTTCTCCAAAGCCAGACAGCTAGTAAGTAATAGAACTGGGATTTAGACTCAGGCATCCTAATTCTAGAGCACTCATCCTTCTGAGAATAAGACTAGTTGCTGTTGTTAATCTCTTGACAAGAACATCAGATATAGCAAAACATTAACGGAATAAAGGAATTAACTTTGAGGAAAGTACAGGCAAACTGGGAAGATTTCAAGCCATGAACCATATGTATACTTAACTCACAAAGAGGAATTACAAGCAATTTATGGGATAATGCATTATTTATAAGCAAATAGGAAGTTACTGGAAGAATCGTTAGCAGTGACACAAGGTAGAAAGCTGCCTTCCTGCGTTTAAAAGCTCTTCTGTACAGTGCTAACCTCTAACTATTTTAAATAAAGCCATCAGGTACCCTCAGAGTACTCTGAGTTTTGTGCCATTAGAGATTCAGTACTTTCTGGGTACAGTCACCGAAGGGAAAAAAGGACATAGTCCATGCCTGATCTGTCCATGATCAAAGAGAAATAAAAAGAGCTTCTGTCTCACAGATTCAGTTTGAGAACCCACTGGGAAAGACTCTGATTGGTAGCCTGGAGAACTATGATTGCCTCACCTGGGTCATAGCCCACCCTGTGACCATGAAAGTAGAGGTGTTACTAAAGAAGGGGGATGCAGGGGATGCTGGGCAGACCAAGAACAGACTCCACAGGTATCACTGTCATCAATTCATTCAACAAATATATACTGATAATCTAGGATATACTACAGAGTGGGGCGCAGAAATGAGTAAGACAAATTTGTAATGCCAAGGCTTAATGCTTAAGAGTTAATACAGATAGAAAAGATATCAAGTAGTTTACAGTTTAGGTGCAAAGACAAAATTATCACACAATAAAGCAATGGTATCATCAAAAAATCTACAAACAATAAATGCTGGAGAAGGTGTGGAGAAAAGGGAACCTTCTTACACTGTTGGTGGGAATGTAAATTGATACAGCCACTATGGAGAACAGTATGGAGGTTCCTTAAAAAACTAAAAATAGAATTACCATATGACCCAGCAATCCCACCACTGGGCATATACCCTGAGAAAACCATAATTCAAAAAGAGTCATGTACCACCATGTTCACTGCAGCACTATTTACAATAGCCAGGAAGTGGAAGCAACCTAAATGTCCATTGACAGGTGAATGGATAAAGAAGATGTGACACATATATACAATGGAATATTGCTCAGCCATAAAAAGAAATGAAATTGAATTACTTGTAGTGAGGTGGATGAATCTAGAGACTGTCATACAGAGTGAAGTAAGTCAGAAAGAGAAAAACAAATACTGTATTTGTTCCACATATATGTGGAATCTAAAAAAAAATGGTTCTGATGAACTTAGGGGCAGGACAGGAATAAAGATGCAGATGTAGAGAATGGACTTGAGGACATGGGGAGGGGGAAGGGTAAGCTGGGATGAAGTGAGAGAGTAGCATTGACATATATACATCACCAAATGTAAAATAGATAGTGGGAAGCAGCTGCATTGCATGGAGAGATCAGCTTGGTGCTGTGTGACCACCTAGAGGGGTGGGATAGGGAGGGTGGGAGGGAGCCGCAAGAGAGAGGGGATATGGGGATATATGTATACGTATAGCTGATATACTTTGTTATACAGCAGAAACTAACACACCATTGTAAAGCAATTATACTCCAATAAAAAGACATTAAAAACAAATAAAGCAATGGTAAACAATTCTATGTGGTATATAATTAAATGCTAAATTGTGTTGTGTAGACCACAGGCTATGTGGTTGTTCTAAGGAGAGGAAAATCAATTCAGTAGTCATGAACCTGAATTAGGCCTTAAAGGATGGGGAGGATTTGGTTGGAAGAGGATAAGGGGAGGAATTCAGAGGAAAGAAGGGGGAATTCAGAGGAAAAGATTACTACAAGTGGAGGGATGGAAATAGAAGCACAGTCAGTGAGGAGACTGCCTTGAGAAAAGCAGAGGGTGTGTAGTAGCTGAGAGCTCATATAACACACAGCAAGGCTAGTTATCCTCCCGCCCCAACCAGAACAATGTCAGTGGTCCATGATGCTGGAAGGATCCACATGTGTCAGAATTTGATGGGAAACACATCCTTAGTTACCAACCCCCTAACCTAATCAGGGCATGAAGGGAAGAGTGAGGTTATGTATGTGGAACCAGGAAGAGATCAATGGTATCAGAACAGTGGACACATCCAGGTGTGTATAACCTTGGAGAAGACCAATATAACTAGAAAGAACTGACAGAGGGTGAACTGTAACTTGAGTGTTGGATAAATTAAAACCAGTTAAAAACCTTTTAAATGCTGTAATTTGAGAATCTCTACTTGATCTCCTGACAAAAATCTTCTCATAAATTTCCATTGCTTTAGCATGAAATCTAAATGTCTTAAAATGGGTTTAGGGCATATATGGACTTTCTTGATCTAACCCTTGCCTACCTTTAGAGCCTTACTCCTGCCTCTGCCTGATAGGCTCCTGACGTAAGAAACCATGGGCTCATCTCTGAAAGTTGATTTATCTTGATTTCTCATGTCCCTGGGTCTCCTTTTTGAGTCCCCCTTTCCTCTTCCTCTGCTTGGTTAATTCCTATTTGTCCTTTAAGATTCAGTTTGAATATTTTCTCTTCTAGGAAGTGTATGATTACTGGTGATTTATGGGGGATTTATTAGCAGGGATCTGACTGCCAGTAGTTACTGGGTTGGGGTAGGCGGGCTGGGGACATCAGGGCTGGGAATCTAGTGACTCAAAACCCATTCTGGGGAGGTAGGAGGTAGGCAGGGCACATATGAACCGAGACTATAATCCCCTGGCACATGTTCCATTGTTCCATCAAACTTCACTTACAAAACACTGATTAAGAATTTCAAGACTGCAACCCAAAAGCATTAAATCCTAAGCATAGGGGCTTTCTGAATGCAGGGCCTTGTGTGACCGCACTGGTCATAGGCCAATGAAGCCAGCTGTACATATAAGTCTCTCCATACAGCATTGGTTATAATAACAAAATGTAATAAACCAAATTATTCATTAATAAGCGATTAAACAAACTATGGTCCAACCACAAAGTAAAAAAAATCATGTATCCAGTAAAAACGAGGAATGTCTATAGATACTAACATAGATAGCTGTACAACACACAAAGAGGATTACAGAATATTATGTATGTCATGATCCCATTACAATATAAAATATTTCTTCCTATTATCTATCTATCTATCTAATGGAGCATTAAGAGGGATACCCCAATCTCTTGAGGAGGAAGGAATTTTTACTTTTTATACCTATATTTCAGGTTTTACATTAACATATATTGTTTCTAAATTAAAAATATGATTAAAAAATTAAACTCTAACACGTAGAAACACCTATCTGAACCACAGTGAAATCTGTTGGCTTCATTTCATTTAAGAACATAAAAGACCATGGAAGAGATTTCCCTGGTGGTCCAGTGGTTAAGAGTTCCCTTTGCAAAGCAGGTGGTTCGATCCCTGGTAGGGGAGCTAAGATTCCACATGCCTTGCGGCCAAAAAACCGAAACATAAAACAGAAGCAATATTGTAACAAATTCAATAAAGACTTTAAAAATGGTCCACATCAAAAAAATCTTTTTTTAAAAAAAAAAGTCCATGGAAAATAATCTTCCTGATCTGTAAAAGACTACTCATTAAAATCTTACCATTCTTTTTACCTTTTTTTTAAATTCTTACCGTCGTTGCTGGCCTCTTCAACAGGGGATGCTGAGTCCATACATTCTAGGACTCTCTTTGTGATCTCAACCACCTGAAGTCTCCTGACCCTGAATATGTCTGTATCTTTCAATCCTTCCTCCAATTGTTTGACCACCTCTTTTCCAGGCTGTGAAGTCAGAACAGTAATCTGGAAATAAATAGAAGAATCAACGTGTCTACTTTCCCTGATGTACACAGGTTAGAATGTAACAGGTTAGATCTGGAGGATTAAACACCCCAGAAATCTGTGGTAGTGGCTATTGTCTTTAGGGCAAAGAAAAAGATTTATATGTAATTTGCAAATCAAATTTCATTTGACATATTCTGGTGGGAGAGGTCTGGTGGGACAGATCATCACAAGACCCTTCCAAACAGGTTGAACCTACCCCAGAAAGTGACCAATGAGAAGCCATCCCTGTGTTTTAGTTTTAGTTTTTCTTTTGGTCATACTGCGTGCAGCATGTGGGATCTTAGTTCCCCAACTAGGGTTCCCCGATTAGGGATTGAACCCGCACACCCTGTATTGGGAGCGTGGAGTCTCAACCACTGGACTGCCAGGGAAGTCGCCCACTGTGTTTCAGTTTTTAAGACTGCTTGAATCATTGGCAGTATCCCTCTTGCTCAAAGTGCTTTGATTTCTTGAGGATACAAAGGAAATAGAATCCTTAAATTCCATTCATTAAATGTGTACTAAAGATCAGAGAGCTTATATGCTCTTTTCTCACAGTGGTACTTCCATGAATATTTCTCTCCTTGCTCAATCTGAATCTGGGTTGAACTTGAAACTCTGGAAGACAAGTATTAAATACATGTAATTCTCTTTTGTACTTAGACATTTTAAATTGATGAATAAGCATGCAGATGAAAGCATAATTATTTTTAAACTCATTTGTCTGATGCCTGATGTTACTAGAGACTGAACGTGTTTTAACTCACAGTCACTCATGTACCCAATGGAGTATCTAGTCATGACTTTCAATGTGAATGAAACAGAGAACAACAGAAGGATGACAAACAATGAAGGATCTAGATGGACTGAAATGGGAAGATGAGTTAGTGTCCTAAGCCATCTTTTACCTCTAGGGAAGTGTAGGTCAGAGCTGCACTTGTGGTCATGTGTCCACTGTACTGTTTGAACTGCTGGAGCCCATCCTTTATTGCCAGCTGCAGAGAAGTGGCTTGTGGTCTGAAACAACCTTCTCTTTGCAACATGCGGAGTTCTGAGATGCAGGCCTGCAGCCTAGCAAAGTTCCCTTTCACTTGCTGCAGAGAAAAATGAATCAAAGATGCAAATCTTTAGTGACTCAGGTTTCAGATTAACTGGCAGTCTAATTTCATTATCAATTACTCCTCAAGAGTACTTTTCCCTTCCTGAAAATCTGTTTATTTGACCAAGATCTATGGAATGCCTATTATGTTCTAGGCACTGCACTAAAATAGTCCCTAGACCAGAGGAAGGAAAATTTTTAGCCAAAGGACTTTGATTATGTGGAATTACTAGAAACAGGAAAGAATGTGTTTTAACTCACTCACTCACCCAAAGGAAGGTTCAGTTGTGACTGCTTAGTTTTACTTTGGGGTGGTCTGCAAATTGGAGGCCTAGCAGCATCACTCTTAGACATTATCTTCATTTCTCAGTCAGTCTAGGCACAGTGAGCTTCTCTATTCAAGAGTGATGTTTTATCAGAAATGAGGATTTTGATCATTTTAGAAATGATAAGGTCCTACCTAATCTTCCCCTCAGGATCACTTTGAGCAGAGATGCTTGGCTTAGTCTGCAGTCAGGTCAAGGAGTCAACACGTAAATCTCCTGGCTCTCCTCACTTTCCTTCACAAAAACTTGTTCTCAGGAAGTAATCTAATCTAATCTGACTCTAGGTCGATGTTACGTCTCCTAAGAATATATGCATTTTGAATAAATGTGGAATTAAAATTTGTGACACTATTTGAAGGAATTCCAAGCATCAATAGCAGGTGGGGGTGGAGTGGGGAGGAATTATATTTGGGATAAGGAAACTTTGCTGATCAAAGAGCAGAATTGAGCAATATTTGCAAAATGCACATAAAATTCATGAGCATGTTACTTTGCTTACATGCTCCTCTCCATGAATCTCTGGGAAGAACACAAGAAATAGTATATAATTCTTACACAAAGAGAACTTGTAATCTAGATAGGAAGATAAGAAAACTACTCAAGTACAGACTAGTAGCCTTTGAGTATTTCTTTTCATGTACTCCCTAAAAGAATATGAAAAATGATATACTCCTTTATACGTTTTTAAGTTGACATCTAGATTTTAAGTAAGTACATAGTTGTTAAGGATATAACTTCTAGCACATTTAAATATCAATATTTCAAAATAAAACTATACCACTACTCTTTAAAACATAATCCAATAGAATCTAAATATCATAGGGATTTGATACCGGCATTATTCAATTTAAAAAGTACATGAGCAGCTCTTTTTTCTTTTTAACAGATGGAAATTAATATTATTCATTTTTCTCCTTGAATTCATATTTCCATTTCACTTTTCTCATAGAGTTTTATCATAATGTAATAGAATTTTTTGGTTGGCAGTTTTTTTGTTTTTTTTTCGGTACGCGTGCCTCTCACTGTTGTGGCCTCTCCCGTTGCGGAGCACAAGCTCCGGACTCGCAGGCCTAGCGGCCATGGCTCAGGGGCCCAGCCGCTCCGCGGCACGTGGTATCTTCCCGGACCGGGTCACGAACCCACGTCCCCTGTATCGGCAGGCGGACTCTCAACCACTGCGCCACCAGGGAAGCCCTGGTTGTCAGTTTTTTATTGATCATCTTATCATACTTCTCTGTGTCAAAAATATTTACACGTTGTAAGATTTTAAAATTTCCTATGACTATAGGCTCTAATTAATAATCTAGATTGAGCTATTATTAAAATTATTGTTCATATACAATTGATCAAAACAACATATATATTACCTATTTTGATAATTATTGGCATTAAGCATAAACTTTAATTAAAAATGCATCTCAATGGCATGAGCATGTTGCATTCTTTTTCCAATTAGTTAAGGTATGTGTGAATAAATTACTGATTGAATGGCACCAACATTCAGTATTAATCCTATTCCTATTTTCTAGGAGGTTTCTAGTGCTGAGAACCATCGTCCTGATAAATATAGATGTCAATCAAATTGTCAAACTCATTCTGAGCTATATGCCAAAAATTATATAGGGATATAAATACTAATAAAAATTATTTTAATGATCTATCAGCTGCTACTCAGTTTAGTTTGTTTTTTAAGTTTTTTTTGATGTGGATCATTTTTTAAAGTCTTTATTGAATTTGTTACAGTATTGGTTCTGTTTTTTTTTTGTTGTTGTTTTTTGGCCACGAGGCATGTGGGATCTTAGCTCCCTGACCAGGGATCGAACCTGTACCCCCTGCACTGGAAGGCGAAGTCTTAACCACTGGACCACCAGGGAAGTCTCTCAATTTAGTCTTCCTTCAATTTTGTTAAAATTGGACATCACCTGGTTGCAAAAGTTTTTTTTTTTTTTTTTTTTTTTTGCGGTACGCGGGCCTCTCACTGTTGTGGCCTCTCCCGTTGCGGAGCACAGGCTATGGATGCGCAGGCTCAGCGGCCATGGCTCACGGGCCCAGCCGCTCCGCGGCATGTGGGATCTTCCCGGACCGGGGCACGAACCCGTGTCCCCTGCATCGGCAGGCGGACTCTCAACCACTGCGCCACCAGGGAAGCCCTGCAAAAGATTTTTAACCCAATCATAAGTCCTTTACTTTCCTACATTGATGCCAATATTTTGAATTATTCCTCGTTTGGTGCCCCTGCAAGTTTTAAAACCACATGGCAATTCATCACAGTAAAATTCATAGTGGGTGAAAGATTTGTACCTCTCACCTCTTCCTTTTTATTTTGGATTTTCTTTGTGAAATGGAAGAAGGGTAATTGTGAAAGGGATGGTGGGAATGACGAAGTAGCCTGACACTCTCATCATAGGCATAATTAGAGAAATTTTAGAAAAGAATACTAGTGGAAATTGAGGATCTATATATCAATTCTTTAAAATTATATATTCCTGTGTACTCTGGGAAGTCTTATAGCCCTAGTGGTATGTGTATCCCGATTGAAAGAGACTGTTATAGACTATTGATACTTTAGAGATTTAGAAAAAGAAAGGTAAGTGTTGGTGGAAAGGGGGTGAGATGGGGCTGAGAATTGAAAGGGTAAGATTTGTAAAAAGAATACAATATTTTATGTGTTTATGTGTGTGTGTTGGGGGATTGGTAGAGAGGCTGAAAGTTCAATACAAGCATCTATGGAGGTTGAAAGTGAATATAATGTGTCAGAGAGGAAGAGGAAATGTGCCTGACAAGAGTAGAGGATGCTTGTTGAAGAGTAGTGGGCATTTTAGTTAAAGAAGTACTAGTCTTGGTTAAGGTTTTAGATCCAAATAGACTTGAGTTCCAAACCTATCTCTTCCTCTTACTGACTATGAGTCCTTAAGCTAAAATGTCTTCAGTTAGAAACAGGGGACAATGGAAATCCTTATCTTACAGACTAACTATTAAATGACTTAGTTCATGCCACACAGTATGTACTCAGTGTTAGCTGTGGTTATTATTTTTTATCACTATCAAACCCTAAAAGCACTTAAATCATTGCTGATTAAACAGAAGGGGGTTGTATTGACTTAATGGCCCTATTCTACAACTGACAAAAATAAGTGGAAAAAAAATAGTATCTATGTAAATGACATAGGTCCATTCAGTCATCCATTTTAAAAAACATTTATTATTATGTGCTTATGATGTACTAGGTACCTAAAAAAAGACATAATTCCCACTTTCTACTAACTTACAAACAAGTGAGATAAATAGCCTCAGAATAGAAAGGGATAAGAGTCACACTAGAATGACATTTTCCAAAGTATGTTGACAAGTTATTGCCTGTCTATCTCACTAGAATATAAGCTCAATATAATAATATACTAAAGGAGGAATCTGATCTATCTCTTCATTGCCAGGTCTGCAGGGCCTAGAACAGTACCTGGAACACAGTTTTATTAAACAAATTATTTTGGAATAAATGGTAAATGGATGCACATATAATAAGTTTTAGGGGGAAGAAAAATATAAGTTAGAAAATATAGGCATTCTCTGTACTGCCTTTGCAACTTTTTGATGAATCTAAAATTATTCAATAATGATAAATTTATTGAAAAAATAAACTAGGAAAATAGTAGGAAAAAAAGGATACTATCTTCTGGTAGGGAAGGCCTTTGGAAACATGACAACAAAGGTAGGAAACCATAAAGGGAAAAATGAAGAGATCTGACCACATAAAAATTAAAATTTTCTGTTAAGTAAAGGAGAATATGAATAAAGTTAAAGACAAAAAACAAACTGGGTAAATATTTGCAATGTATATGATTAGCATGACATTAATATTCTGAATATGTAAAAAGCACCTACAAATAAACTAGATATCTGAAACACACTCTTCCACCACCTAACAGTATACATACTAGATAAAACACAAATATCTTTTATATGCATAGTTGAATTCATAAGAAATTAAGGGAAATCCCCAGGAACCAAAGTGGAGACAACAGGAAACTACAGTGTGAGATAGGTATAAAAGCCTTGGCTTTACTTGTTGATCTTGGGAACCTAGGGCTTTGTGTTGTAAAGGAGAAGGAGACAAGGCCTTAGGCCCTCATAAGGAGTAGAATTGGAACTGCCATCCTGGCTCAAAGTTAAGACCATTCAAAAGGTTATTTTCGGGCTTCCCTGGTGGCGCAGTGATTGAGAGTCTGCCTGCTAATGCAGGGGACATGGGTTCGTGCCCTGGTCCAGGAAGATCCCACATGCCGCGGAGCGGCTGGGCCCGTGAGCCATGGCTGCTGAGCCTGTGCGTCTGGAGAGACCACAGCAGTAAGAGGCCCACGTACCGCAAAAGTGAAAATGTGGGCTAGAAAGAATCTACTCACTGGTCAAGTGAGGCGACAATGAAACTTGTTAACTTATGTGAACTCTGAGTAGAAATGAGAAAGAAATCACTGCTGGGACCTAGAAACCATATATCTCCCCTCATGTGGGTTTGGGATTTGTCTTTATCTGCAGGGTCTAGGAAACCCTAATTTAAAAACATAACTTAAAGTGGTCCTGGGTTGATATCACCTCAGGGCACCTGACTCAAGCAAACATAAATCCTTTCTAGAGGTATACACCCTAAACTCAGGCCTCACAGAATTCTCACACATTAAGATCAGCTTAAGGTAAGTTCATAATCCAAAATTACAAAATCAGTGAGGAAACCAAACATTATGAGAGAGAGTCTGCAGAAACAACAAACAGGAGAATTAGAATACCAACAATTTCAGATATTAGAATTATCAAATATATTTAAGTACCTTTAAGATGTTTAATGAAATAAAAGAGGGATTCAACACCATGAACAAAGAATTAAAAAACTATGAAAAAAGGACCAGAAAGATTTGAACATTACCAGGGTAACTGTACACTGAAGTAAAGAGGATAATCAGACATTTCAGGGTCTACTGGACACTGGCTATGAACTGACACTAATTCTAGGAGATCCCAAACATCATTGTTGCCCACTAGTCAGAGTAGGGGCTTGTGGAGGTCAGGTGATCAACGAAATTTTATATCAGGTCCAGTGGGTCCCCAAATGCAGCCTGTGGCTATTTCCTCAGTTTTAGAAAGCATAATTGGAAGAGACATACCTAACATCTGGCAGAATCCCCACATTAGTTCCCTGACTTGTGGAGTGAGGGCAATTATGGTGGGAAAGGCCAAGTGGAAGCCTCTAGAACTGCCTCTACTTACGAAAATAATAAAAGTAATACTGAATTTCTGGAGGAATTGCAGAAATTAGTGCCACCATCAAGGACTTGAAAGATGCCGGGGTGGTGATTTCTACCATATCCCCATTCAACTTGCCAGTCTGGCCTGTACAGAAGACAGACGGGTCTTGGAGAATGATAGTGGATTATGATAAACTTAACCAGGTGGTGACTCCAACAGCAGTTGCTGTACTAGATATGGTTTCATTGCTTGAGCAAATTAACACATCTCCTGGTACCTTGTATGCAGCTATTGATCTGGCAAATGCCTTTTCTCCACTCCTGCCTACAAGGTCCCACAGAAGCAGTTTGCTTTCAGCTGACAAGGCCAGCAATACACCTTCACTGTCCTACCTCAGGGGCATATCAATTCTCCAGCCCTATGTCATAATTTAGCTCACAGGGATTTTTGACTGCCATTCCCTTCCACAAGCTATCACACTGGCCCATTACATTAATGACATTATGCTGAGTGGACCTAGTGAGCAAGCAGTAGCACCTACTCTAACTTATTGGTAAGACATTTGTACGCCAGAGGGTAGGAAATACATTTGACTAAAATTCAGGGGCCTTCTACCTCAGTGAAATTCCTAGGGGTCCATTGGTATGGGGCATGTGGTGATGCCCCATCTAAGGTGATGAATAAGTTTGCTGCTTTTGGAGTAGAAGAGAGCATCTAAAAGTCAAACTGCTTTTTATACAGATGTTCAACATCTTTCTACTTTTAGCTCTACCTTCATTCTTACCTCCAGAAGTACTTGATTTTACCAATTCCCAAGGCTTTTGAGAACTTGGTGGTTTAAAATGCTTTCTTCCTTGGGTTTCCCACTACTGGCTTAAGATTTAGCTCTCTTGGGACTGCTAAGTCAATTATCACTTTTCACCTGTATTATAGTTTCCAAAATTTTGTTGAGATTTTTCTTCTCACATTCAACAAGCATTCAAGATTCAAAGGTTACAAAAAAATATGTAGAAAAAGTCACCTTCCTACTCTTGTTCTTTAGCTAACCAGTACTTTACTGGAGGCAATCAATATTACTAGCTTATTGGGTATCTTTCCAGAGATATTTCTTTACATGGAAGAAAATATAAATGATAAACTTGATCTTTCTTCTTACCAAAATAGAAGAGATTATGATACTCTTTCGTATCTTGATTTTGTTGCAGAGTAAATTTGGGTAATCGTTACATTCAATATATAAAGTGTCTTAATTTTTATGGCTACATAGTATTCCATTAATGGATGGACCATAACTTTATTTAACCAATTCCCTATTAATTAACATTAGGTTGTTTCCAATCTTTTGCTACTTCAAACAATGCTGAAATAAATAATCTTGTAGTCAAATCATTTCTGCACATATGAAAACATATCTGTAGAATAAGTTTCTAAAAACAGACTTGTGAGACTTCCCTGGTGGTCCAGTAGTTAAGACTCTGTGCTCCCAATGCAGGGGGCCCGGGTTCGATCCCTGGTTGGGGAACTAAGATCCCACACACTGCAACTAAGCCCATGCACTCTAGAGTCCATGCGCCACAACTCGAGAAGCCCACGTGCAGCCATGAAGATCCAGTGCAGCCAAAACAAAACAAAACCTATTAAAAACAGACTTGCTAGGTTAAAGGGTATGTAAATGGTGATACCAAATTGCCCACTATAGAAATTGTGTTAAAATATATGCCCATAAATGGCATATAAGGGTGTCTGCTTCTTTATATCCTCATAAACAGTATGTCATTAAACTTAAAAAAAAATCTTTGCCAGCCAAATAAGTGAAAAATAATAGCATCTCAATGTAGTTTTAACTTGCATTTCTTTTATAAGTGAGACTGAACATATTCAATGTTTCAGCATCATGTGTATTTCCTTTAATGAAAACTGTATATATAATTTCTCACTATTGATTGTTGGTCATAATCATTATTGATTTTAAGGAAATCTTTATGCAGTTAGGGAAATTAACTCTATGTGATATAGAAGCAAATATTTTTCCTCATATTGTCAGTTGTCTTTATTTTATTTTATTTTATTTTTGTGGTACCCGGGCGTTTCACTGTTGTGGCCCCTCCCGTCGTGGAGCACAGGCTCTGGACGCGCAGGCTCAGCGGCCACGGCTCACGGGCCTAGCTGCTCCGCGGCATGTGGGATCTTCCCGGACTGGGGCACGAACCTGTGTCTCCTGCATTGGCAGGCAGACTCTCAACCACTGCGCCACCAGGGAAGCCCTGTCAGTTGTCTTTAGATTTTACACACAGTATTTTTTTTTTTTTTTTGGCCAAGTGTATATTTTCTATATTTATTCAGCTGAATTTATTAATCTTTTATTTTTGGAATTTTGGGTTTTGTGTTATGATTAGAAAGGCCTTTCTTACTGTTACATTTTCCCCCATGGTCTGTATGTTAATTGTTGATTTATTGCCTCTCAGCTCAAAATTCACCCTTCAGTATATCTCTGCAATAATGGACAGAATTCTACTTTAAGCCTTTCTCCTTTACAGTAATCATGATGTTAAGTTTTCTGAGTAGAGTGTACTGGAGGGACATTGCAGGAGGAAGGTGCACTCCTGCTGAAACCAGTGGGGTATGAAGTTACCTGGTAGTGCTCCACCCACATGCCCAGAACTTGCTGGCCCTTGGTGTTATGGACTGAATGTTTGTGTCCCCTTAAAATTCATAAATTGAAGCCCTAACTCCCAATGTGATGGTATTTAGAGGCAAGGCCTCTGGGACGTAATTAAGTTTAGATGAGGTCATAAGAGTGGGGCCTCCATGATGGGATTGATGCTCTTAGAAGAGGAATAGACACCAGAGCTCTCTCTTCATGTACATGCACTGAGGAAAGGCCAAGTGAGCACACACCAAGAAAGCTGCCGTCTGCAAGATGGAAGAGGACTCTTACCAGAGCCTGACCAGGCTGGCACCCTGATCTTGGACTTTCAGCCTTCTAAACCTTGAGAAAATAAATGTCTATTGTTTAAACCAGCCAGTCATAGCCCGAGCTGACTAAGACACTGGGAACTTCTCAGCCCTAACCTGATCACCTGTCAGCTGTCCACTCAGCATGGACACTGCATGCTTCAGGCCTCCTGCCTGCACTGATGCCTGATTCCCTTTGCTCACCTGTCCCTCCCCTCAGAAGTTTTGTCTCCTGTGGTCCTCCGAATGCTGCTGTTCTTCCAATATGGACACTGCTTACACCAGGCCTCCTGCCCACATTGGCTTCTCTACTCTCTGCATGCCTACGCATCAGCCACTGTGCCTACACCTGGAGGGTTGCTTCCTGCTTTCCCAGTAGCCATGGATCAGCTCTGGCTTGAGCAAACCAGTGAACTTCTTTGCATTCAGTGAGCTGCAACCATATATTCTCCAACTGGGTCTAAACCCCAGCCTTGGGAAAGGGGTCCCCTTTCCAAATTTGTCGTTCTTTGAGATCTCTCCCTCAGCCCTAGGGTACCACAAAAAGCTCTCTTATATCTTATAATTGCTATATTACCATAGCTTAATATGTTAAACTATGTTAAAATACTCTATATACTTTTTCCTTGTTTAAATCACTGTGTGGTTTCCATTTCCTGATCGGACCCAGACTGATACAGTCTGTTCTAGCACTTAGATATTTTCAATTTTTACATTTAAATCTTTGATCCATCTGCAACTACTGAGCCTGTGCTCTAGGGCCTGCAAGCCACAACTACTGAAGCCTGAACGCCTAGAACCCATGCTCCGCGACAAGAGAAGCCACCACAATGAGAAGACCGTGCACCACAACAAAGAGTAGCCCCCACTCTCTGCAACTACAGAAAGCCAGCGCGCAGCAACGAAGACCCAACGCAGCCAAAAATAAATAAATTTATTAAAAAAAATTTTTTTTTTGGAATTTATACTGGTGTAAGCTGTGTGTATGACTCTAACTTAATTTCTTCCCACATGGCTATCTAGTTTGTTGAATAATTTTTCCAACTAATGTTAAATAGCATCATTATTATACACTAAATCCCCCCATGTATTTGGGTCTATTTCTGGACTTTAAATTGTATTCTATTGCTCTGTTTTTTCAATTTCCAGTATCATACTGTGAATATCTGTTTAATATTTGAGAGGAAGAGTCTCTAGCTATTCTTGTTTGTTTTTTGTTTCTAATTTTAACTTTATTATCAAGATGTCTAGTTCTTCTGTTAGAAATTTTACAGGGAATTGCATTACATTTATAGATTAATTTAGAGATAACTGACATCTTTCTGGTCTGAGTCCTCTCAAGAACTAATGATGTTTCATTTGTTCAAGTCTTCTTTTGTGTTTCTCAATAGCATTTTAATTCATATAAATCTTGCAAATTTATTATTTTCATTCATAAGCATTTATTTGATCATTTTGGTTATTGTGATGAGAACTTTTCTGCCATTTTAACTTCTGGTTTGTTGTTCTGGAATAATATAAAGAGTACTTATTATTATTTCTTTAAAAATAAATTTATTTATTTTATTTATTTATTTTTGGCTGTGCCTGGTCTTCGTAGCTGCGCGGTCTTTCTCTAGTTGCGGCATGCGGGGGCTACTCTTCGTTGTGGTGCACGATCTTCTTATTGCAGTGGCTTCTCTTGTTGCAGAACATGTGCTCTAGGCACACGAGCTTCAGTAGTTGTGGCACGTGGGCTCAGTAGTTGTGGCTCATGGGCTCCAGAGCACAGGCTCAGTAGTTGTGGCACATGGGCTTAGTTGCTCCGCGGCGTGGGATCTTCCCGGACCAGGGCTCGAACCCTTGTCCCCTACATTGGCAGGCGGATTCTTAACCACTGTGCCACCAGGGAAGCCCTAAAGGGTACTTATATCTGTATTAATATTTGTACCTGACCATTGTCATGAATTCTTTTGTTGTTTTAAGTAATTTTCTAGTCGATTCTTTTGGGTTTTCTAGATATATTACCATTAATCTGCAAATAACGATCATTTTATCTTTTTCTTCCTTATTTCTTTTTTTTTTTTTGGCCATGCCGTGGGGCATGTGGGATCTTAGTTCCCCGGATCAGACCTGTGCCCCCCTGCAGCAGAAGCGCAGAGTGTTTTTTAACTACTGGACCACCAGGGAAGTCCCTCCTTTCCTTGTTCCTATATTCTAACTTCTTTTTTAATGTGTGCAATTATATCAGTGAAAATCTCTAAAATACTGTTAGATAACAGTGATGATAGTAAGCTTACTTGTCTTGCACAGGAATATATTCAGTGTCTTTTCATTAAGTAAGATCTGGTTTTTGACTTGTCATAGACATACACTATGGGAATAGCCACCTGTTCCTAATTTTTAAAGTTTATTTAAAAGAAGATTGGATGTTGCACTTTATTAAACACCATTTTTTAAGTATGTATGGAGGGGCTTCCCTGGTGGCGCAGTGGTTGAGAGTTCGCCTGCCGATGCAGGGGACACCGGTTCATGCCCTGGTCTAGGAAGATCCCAAATGCCGCGTAGCGGCAGGGCCCGTAAGCCATGGCCACTGAGCCTGCGCGTCTGGAGCCTGTGCTCTGCAGCGGGAGAGCACACAACCGTAAGAGGCCCGCGTACCACAAAAAAAAAAAAAAAGTATGTATGGAAATAAACACGATCATATTTTTCTTAGATATATTAACATAGTAAACTATATTAATAGATTTCAATACTGCACCATTTCTGCATTCCTGTAGATGATTTTTTAAATATGAGTTGGATCCTATTGCTAATACTTTATTTGGGATGTTTAATAGACAGTCATAAGTGAGACTGGTCTGTAGTTTTTCTTTCTGTGTAATGTTTGCTGGATTTTAGGATCAATATTACATTATCTTCACAAAAAGAATTTGGAAGGATTTTTTTTTTCTTTCTGTGGTATAAAATGGTTAAAAAACATTAACAATCTTCTTTAAAAGTTTGGTATTATTCCCCTGCAAAACCATTTGGTTCCAGTACTTTATTTTGGGGGAAGGTAGTTCTTTCATAACTTTCCCTATTCCTTTTATGGGAAATGGCAGGTTTCTATCTCTTCTGAATTCACTTTCGGTAATTATATTTTCATGGAGAATTATGCATTTCACACAAGTGTGGTTACTTTCTCCTTATCTTATTTTGGGTATATGTGCCTTTTCCCCCTGCCCTTTTCCAAAAACTAAGTTAACTAATGGCTGATTTATTTCCTATTTTTTCCCCAAAGAACAAATTTGGATTTATTCATTTGTTCTACCATTTTCTATTTTCATATTCATTACTGTTTGTTTTTATCTTTATTATTTCCTTCCTTTAGCTTTCCTTAAGCTTGTTTTTTCTTTTCTTCTTGAGTTGCTTGCTTCATTTATTTTCAGTTTTCCTGGTTTACTAATATAATTTAAAATAATGAAATTTATATAGTTTAAAGATATGAATTTTTCTCAGCATTAACTTTTTTTATATCACATAGGTTCTAATATGTAGTGTTTCATTACTATTATTTTCTAGATATACTGCAATTTTTGCCTAATTTCCTCTTTGATTCAAAAGCTATTAAACAGCTTAAAAATTTCCAGGTGGTAGTAACTTTTTGTTCTGTATTTGCTATTTATTTCTAGTTTTATTGCATTGTATTCAGAGAATGTTGACTGATCTACTTGTACTTTTTGTAATTCATCGAAGTTTTGGGGTTTGTGGCTTAACATATGGTCAACTTTTGTGACTATTCCATGAGCACTTCAGGAAGGTGCAGATTTCTTTCATACATATAATTATATTTCTTTAAAAAATGTTGATACTATGTTATTTGGTACACTGGTATTCAAAACTGATATATTTTCAATAGACTGTCCCTCCAACGAGCTCTCTTACTGAATATATTTCTTATACTCCTCTTGATAATTCTCTACTCTTCTCTGCTTTGCGTCCTAGCATTAAAGTGCCATTCTTAGTCGTGTTTAGTGATTTTTGCTCTAAATTCAATGATGTTTGATATTAAAATCATGCTTTTTGTTTTTTTATTACGGGGGTGCACTTGCCTAGTATACCTTTGCCCTTCCTTTTATTTTCAACCTTTCTGAATCACTTTGTTGTAGCCTCCTGAATACAGCAGAATTTTGTTCTGCAATCAAATCTGTTTTTAAAGTACTTTAATAGGTAAGTTTAGTTATTTTTAGTTATATTATTTTAAGGTATACACTGTTTTCATAGCTTTTGAAAAATCACTACACTGTGTAAATTTGTTTGCTCTATTATGTTTTCCTTGTCATAATTAGAAAGGTTTGTATTTGTTTTAGGGGTTATCTTTATAATTCCATGTTTATATAATTCCCCTAAGTTATTTCTTTAACAATATCCATTAATGAGAGATGAAAATCTCCACTATACAATAATAAAATTTGAATATTTCCTTTTCTTACTCTCCCCACCCTCCTGCAGCACTCAATTACAGTTTATTATCTTTCTTTTTTTTTTTTTTTTTTTTGTGGTACGCGGGCCTCTCACTGCTGTGGCCTCTCCCGTTGCGGAGCACAGGCTCCGGACGCGCAGGCTCAGCGGCCATGGCTCACGGGCCCAGCCGCTCCGCGGCATGTGGGATCTTCCTGGACCGGGGCACGAACCGTGTCCCCTGCATCGGCAGGCGGACTCTCAACCACTGTGCCACCAGGGAAGCCCAATATATTCTTATTATTTGCCACTTTTAAATGATTCTATTGAAGGTCAGCTAGTAAGGATAAGAAAATAAATGTAATAGGCAAATTAGACCACTACTGGTCCTCAAATACCATTGTAGATCACATATGATTTAAATAACTTCTTTGTTCTCATGAAAAGGTAAAAGAATTGGTAAAATCTTCACAGTAATGGAATTTTTCTGAAACTCTGCTTTGAGAGATTAATCATTTTGGTCAAATTTATTTATATTAAGGGCACAATAGATATAAAAGGAATTCTAATATTTTAATTATAATTCCTTTGTCAAGATTTCTCATAAAAAGTTCAGAATTATTTTATTATACTCATAAATTAAATATGAGGAGATAAATTGAGGTGTTCAACTTAGGCAAGATTTCCTACCTGCTGTCTTCCTCCACTTACATTTTGAGCTAACTCTGCAGATAGAAAATGTCAGATACTTATATAGGTCAGAGAAAATGGATTTAAGGTAATATTTTATTTCTTTAAACAAAGATTGGACTGTTCTATACATAAGGTAATGGCATTGTTTCAGTGATTTTCTTGAGCTTCTGACCATGGTTGAACTTACTGTTCGTTTGGATGGAAATTCTGGCTTGCAATTTTTCCTGAGTTACCAGAGGTTGTTTTTAGTCTAGAACTGTCTGTCTTTCCTAATGGAGTGAATAAGGGATCAGGGATTCACGTAAGGCCAGATGTACTGAGGAGTACCAGAGGCATAGAACATAGTCAATTGAAGAAGGAAATGAAATCCTTTTACTTTTGTTTGGGATATGAGCTCATCTCCCCAAAAGCCTCCTATGCTGAATATCTTCATTTGCCCTTCCAGATCACTTTCAACTTTTCTTTACCCCTATTGCCTGACAGAAGATAGATATCACAGCCAAATGTGGTCATGGGATAGACATGCACAAGGAAAATGGCACAGTAGAGGAACATACTTGCTATATGGCTGTAAACATCACTATCACTTTCACTCTGTCCTCAGTGTACTTGTATGAAACTCCAGTTTTATAGAGTGAGAGTTATACATTTTGTTTATCCATTGACCAGTTAACAGACATTTGCAGCTCTGTTGTTTAGTGGGGACACATTTAAGATTGCTGTCTTTTGTTGGATTGACTTTTCTTTTCTTTTGGAATTTTTTTAAAAAATTATATTTGATATACAACGTTGTGTTAGTTTCAGGTGTACAGCAAAGTGACTCAGATACATATATATGTATACACACATATACATATTCTTTTTCAGATTCTTTTCCATTATAGCTTATTACAAGATATTGAATGTAGTTCCCTGTGCTATACAGTAGGCCCTTGTTGTTTATCTATTGTATATATAGTAGTGTGTATCTGTTAATCCCAAACTCCTAATTTATCCCTCTTCCCTTTCCCCCTTTGGTAACCATAAGTTTGTGTTCTCTGTCTGTGGGTCTGTTTCTGTTTTGCAAATTCATTTTGTATCATTTTTTTTAGATTCTACACGTAAGTGATATCATATGGTATTTGTCTTTGTCTGACTTACTTCACACAGAATGATAATCTCTAGGTCCATTCATGTTGCTGCAAATGGCACTATTTCATTCTTTTTTATGGCTGAGTAAAATTGTATATATATACCACATCTTCTTTATCCATTCATCTGTCGATGGACACTTAGGTTGCTTCCATGTCTTGGCTATTGTAAACAGTGCTGCTATGAACACTGGGGTGCATGTATCTTTTCAAATTAGGGTTTCCCCCAGATATATATGCCCAGGAATGGGATAGCTGGATCAAATGGTAACTCTATTTTTAGTTTTTTAAGGAACCCCGATACTATTCTCTATAGTGGCTGCACCAATTTACATTCCCACCAACAGTGCAGGAGGTTCCCTTTTCTCCACAGCCTCTCCAGCATTTATTATTTGTAGACTTTTTTTGATGGCCATTCTGACTGGTGTGAGGTGATACCTCATTGCAGTTATTTGCATTTCTCTAATAATTAGCAGTGTTCAGCATCTTTTCATGTGCCTGTTGGCCATCTGTATTTCTTCTTTGGAGAAATGTCTCTTTAAGTCTTCTGCCTAGTTTTTTGATTGGGTTGTTTGCTTTTGTTGTCATCAAGTTGTATGAGCTGTTCGTATGTTTTGGAAATTAAGCCCTTGTTGGTCGCATCATTTGCAAATAGTTTCTCCCATTCTGTAGACTGTCTTTTCACTTTGTTTATGGTTTCTTAGTTTGATTAAGTCCCATTTGTTTATTTTTGCTTTTATTTCTTTTGCCTTGGGAGACTGACCTAAGAAAACATGGCTACAATTTAGGTCAGAGAATATTTTGCCTATGTTCTTTTCTAGAAGTTTTATGCTGTCATGCTTTATATTTAAGTCTTTAAGCCATTTTTTTTTTTTTTTTTAATTTTTTTTTTTTTAAGCCATTTTGAGTTTATTTTTATGTATGGCATAAGGGAGTGCTCTAACTTCACTGATTTACATGTTGCTGTCCAGCTTTTCCAATACCACTTGCTGAAGAGACTGTCTTCTCCATTGTATATTCTTGCTTCCTTTGTTGAAGATTAATTGACTGTAGGTGTGTGGGCTTACTCCTTGGCTCTCTATTCTGTTCCATTGACCTGTATGTCTATTTTTGTGCCAATATCACAGTTTTTTTTTTTTTTTTTTTGTGGCTGCACCACATGGCATGCAGGATCTTAGTTCTCTGACCAGGGATTGAACCTGTGCCCCCTACAGTGGGAGTGTGGAGTCTTAACCACTGGACTGCCAGGGAAGTTCCCAGGCTGTTTTGATTACTGTAGCTTTGTAGTATTGTCTGAAGTCTGGCGGGAGTCAGGGGGGTGGTTATGCCTCTAGCTTTGTTCTTTTTCTTCAGGATTGCTTCGGCAATTCTAGGTCTTTGGGGTTCCATATAAATTTTAGGACTATTTGTTCTTGTTCTGTGACTCTTTTTATCATTATGTCTACTTAATTTGATATATTAATAACGTTTTGATTGTTATCATGGTATATCTTTTTCTGTCCTTTCACTTTCAACGTACTTTTATTGTGTTTGAAGTTAGTTTCCTGTAGATAGGATATACAGGTGGGTCATGCCCCCACCTCTGCCAATCTCTTTTATTTATTTATTTATTTCCACATGGTGCAGCTTGTGGGATCTTATTTCCCCAACCAGGGATCGAACCTGGGCCCCTGTCAGTGGAAACACAGAGTCCTAACCATTGGACCACCAGGGAATTCTCTCTTTCTTTTAATTGGTGTATTAAAACCATTTACATTTTTAAAAATAAATTTATTTATTTTATTTATTTATTTTTGGCTGCTTTGGGTCTTCGTTGCTGCATGTGGGCTTTCTCTAGTTGCGGCAAGCGGGGGCTACTCTTCGTTGCACTGCATGGGCTTCTTACTGTGGTGGCTTCTCTTGTTGTGGAGCATGGGCTCCAGGTGCATAGGCTTCAGTAGTTGCAGCATGCAGCCTCAGTAGTTGTGGCTCACGGGCTCTAGAGCTCAGGCTCAGTATTGTGGTGCATGGGCTTAGTTGCTCCATGGCATGTGGGATCTTCCCGGACCAGGGATAGGTGCCACCAGGGAAGCCCATAAAACCATTTACATTTAATGTAATTATTGGTATGTCAGCCTGTTGATTTATTTGTTGCTTTCTGTTTGTTCCCTCAGTTTTTCATTTCTGTGTTTTCTTTTACCTATCTTCCTGTGGGTTAATTGAATACTTTCTTAGAATTTCATTTTGATTTATCTATAGTGTTTCTGGTGTATCTCTTTATATAGATTTTTTAAGTGGTTGTTTTAAGTATTGCATTATACATATACATTCCTATCACAGTATACTGGTGTCAATATTTTACCATTTTGAATGAAGTGTAAAAACCTTAATTTCCTTTAAGTCCTTTTATCCTCCCGATTATTACGTAATTATCCTAAATAGTTCCTCTAAATACACTAGCATTAACAACCATATCAGACAATGTTATAATTTTTGCTTCAACTGTCAAATATAATTTAGAAGACTCTATAGAAACTCTATTATCTTTATTAATATTTTATTCTTTCTACTCTTCTTTCTTCCTTCTGGATATTCCAAGAGTCTTTCTTTTACAATTTCCTTTCTGATTCAAGAACTTCCATTAGCCATTCTGTTAAGGTAGGTCTGTTGGTGACAAATTCTCTTAGTTTTCCTTCATCTGAGAATATCTTGATTTCTGATTCATTCCTTAAGGATATTTTCACTGGATACAGAGTTCTAGGTTAACAGTTCTTTTCTTTCAGCATTTGAAAAATGTGACACTTCCTCTGGCCTTCATGGTTTCTAATGAAAAGAATCTATCATTAATTGATTGTTTCTCCCTTATAGGTAACGTTGTCAGTGTCCCGCTCTCAAGAGTCTTTCTTTGTCTTTAGTTTTTGGAGTTTTGATTATGATGTGCCTTAGAATGGATTTCTTGGTGTTTATTCTGTTTGGGGCTCCACCAGCCTCTTGAATCTTTCGGTTTATAACTTTTGCCAAATTTGGGAAACTTTCAGTGCTTATTTCTTTAAATATTTGTCCAGCTCCTGTCCCAGAGGAAAGGGACACCCTCCTGTCCCTTTCCTCTGGGACCGTGATGACATAAATTTTAGCTCTTTGTTATAGTCTCACAGATCCCTGTGGCTTTGCTAATTTTTTTTTTCAAGTCTCTTTTCTCTCCGTTGCTGAGATTGGGTAATTTCTATTCTGTTTTCAAGTTCCTCTGTCCTCTCCATTTTTCCCATCCATAATAGATTTTTGTTTCTAAAATTATGGGTATTGCATTTTTCAGCCTAAAATTTCTATTTGGTTTTTATTTATACTTCTATTTCTTTGGTGAGACTTTATATTTTTCCATTTGAGCAAGCATGTTCATAACTGCTTGTTGGAATATTTTTATGATGGCTGCTTCAAAAGCGTTTTCAGATAATTCTAACACCTGTGTCATCTCAGTGTTGGTGTCTGTTGTCTTCTCATTCAAGTTGGGATTTTCCTGGTTCTTGATAATCATGAGTGATTTTTTTTTTTTTGTATTCTGGACATTTTGGGTATTATGCTGTAAGACTCTGGATCTTGTTTAAATCTTCTGCTTTAGTAGGCCTATTTTGACACTGCACCAATGGGGGAAGTGAAGTTTCCACATAATTACTGTCAGGTTGGGTGTGACTCTATTTGGCCTCTAATTACATCCCAGAAGGGAGGGTGCCTTGTTATCTCTGGGTGGGGGTGGAAGTTCAGGTTCCTCATACGCCCCCCGACTGACACCCTGGGGGTAGGTAAGCTTCATTACCATTAAGCTTTCCACTAGGAAAAATGTCCTAAAAGTCCTGGCTTCCCACTAGGTCTTCACTGACACCATCCTGCCTTGGAGATAAAAAGATGCCTCACTGCCACTTCCCATATGGCCTCCTCTGACACCACCTCAATAGGGAGGGGGAGAGATAGAAACCTTGTTAATGTTGGATAGGTTGGAGGGAGTCCAGGCTCCCACATGGCTTCCATGGACACTATGTGGGAGGAGGTCTTATTTACACCAGGTAGGAATCAAAGTCCTGGCTCTCCATGAGGTCTTTTCTGACTATCCCAACAGCATGGCTGCCTCAGGAAGAGGATTTACTAGAACCTCTGAACTCTTTCTCAGCCCTGAGATTCTGAACTTTGTAAAGGGGAGAAAGTGAAGATCTGAATTTGTTTGAGGAGGAAAAGAGATAGCTGTCTATGTGTGAGAGAGCTTTGTAAAAGCATTGCCCTTAGCCCAGGCTTTGCCTTCTGAAACCCTAGGGGGAGTTTCACCTGAGTCCTATATGGAAGTATAGAGAAAAAATATTTTCATATTTCTGCACAGTTGGGGCTTTCTGAGCAAAAAATCTGGAACCTGGGTTAAAGGAAAAGTCTTAGAAACTTAAAGGGAGATAAGAGTAGCCAGAGACCTCTAAAAAATTTAGAGATTTACTTCCCTGTGTTTACATTTCAAAGAGCAATGAAAGAGGTCAGTTGCTTATATTCCAAAGGACTGTAAATGCCAAATCTTCTCTCTCTCTCTCAGGAGTGGAGGTGGGGGGTAAGATGTGGCCTATATATACTCCCATATTAATAATTTTGGGTTTCCTCTTCTGCAGTACAAATCCCCCATGTGTAGGATGACATCGGGCTCTTTCTGTTGCCTGTGGGGTATTGGGTATGGGGAATGGGCACAGTTATTACTGTAAGAATAAAAACTGTGATCTCTGCTCCAGAAACCTATCTGCTTTCAGGATAAAATGTACAAATACAGATATACTCACCACAAAGGGGAGGATGCACTCGTGCTGATTTTGTACAACGTATAAGCTGAAGAGGGACATGCGGCTGGGGCCCATCAAGCTGCAGGCTAGAGAGAAAAAATTCTGCAGAGCCTCACAGAGGTTGGAGCAGAGGTCAGCCCAGGATGGTAGAGCGATATGCACAATGAGGAGCCTTGGAGGTTGCTGGTAAATCTGCGTGGAATTAGACGGCCCTTTACTAGTAGTTTGCCCATGATACATGGCAGCCAGACCAGGGGTGGAACTGTAGCCACCACTTAGATATTTTCTACACCTATAGGGAAGAAAAGAGAAATCATTGGCTTTCATAAAACTGAAAGTTGAAACAATGAACACAGGTCTAGGGGACTAAGTCCAGACAAGAGTCAAACTAGGTACTAACTCAAGCTTCTCTAAGCTATCCCATCTTAACAGCTGCCAAGGGATCTAGATGTTTGTCTATAATGTAAGGCTGAGAATGCTTAGAGATGTTGAGTGGAACTAATCAAAAAGTCAAACTTCAGTCTCAAAGTAAGCTATCTGCCCTCATGACTTTGTTTCTTTTTTTTTTTTCCTGTATGCGGGCCTCTCACTGTTGTGGCCTCTCCCATTGTGGAGCACAGGTTCCGGATGCGCAGGCTCAGCGGCCATGGCTCACGGGCCCAGCCGCTCCGCGGCATGTGGGATCTTCCTGGACCAGGGCACGAACCCGTGTCCTCTGCATCGGCAGGCGGACTCTCAACCACTGCGCCACCAGGAAAGCCCATGACTTTGTTTCTTTATTGGCATTGTACTATATTATAATTTGTTTCTATGACTGCCTCTCATAATGTATTGTGAGCCTCCCAAGGACAGAGAACCTGTCTTGTCAACTCTATTTATCAAAGCTTAGCAAAGTGTTTATTTGGTACATAGTAATTCTTAAAAATGAAAATATAATCACATTTTCCCCTTCAAAACCCACTCAAGACCCTTTATAACTTGATCTTCAGCCTTATTAGAGGCTTTGTTTACCTCAAGTTTTTTACTGAAATAAAACCAAATATACCATTCACTTCAGTGCATTTGCTCTTTGTTTTCTCTACCTCCAACATCTTTGCCTTCTTTCTTTACTTGCTGCTTACACTTATCCCCAGGGCTCAGATTTGGAAAGGAGAACAAATGAGAACTTGGAACAAACATCAGGAATGAGAAGGGAACATCATTATAAATCCTCAAACATGGAAAAGGTTACAAGAGGATATAATGAACAACTTTATACCAGTAAGTTTAATAAAATGGACAAATTCCTAGAAAACCATATTTAACCAATACTAAATCAAAAAGAAAATTTAAAAACCTAAATAGTCTATAACCACTGAAAAAACTTAATTGGTAGTCAAATATGTTCCCAGAAGTAAACTACAGGGCCACATGATTCCATTGATGAGTTCCATATTACTCTCAAAGACCAAGAATTTCAATCTTAAACAAATTCTTGCAGAGAATAGGAGAGGAGCACTACTCATTTAATTTTACTAGGTTAGCATAACCCTTTGATACTAAAATCAGATAATTTTTTATAAGAAAAATATTATAGAACAATCTCATCCATGAACTTAGATGTAAAAATCCTAAGCAAAATATAAGCAAATTGAAAAATAGCAATATATAAAAGGAATAACACATCACGACCAAGTTGGGTTTATCTCAAGAACATAAGGTTGACATAGCATTAGAAAAAGTCACTGTAATTCATCACGTTAAAATAGTAAATGAGAAAAATTATATGATCATCTCAATAGATGCAGAAAAACAATTCATACATGATAAAGAATCAGTCTTAGTAAACTAGGAATAGACGATAGGAATAATCTGATATGTTTACAAAAATCTAGAGCAAATATCATTCTTAATGGTGAGGCTGAAAGTTTTCCATCCAAGACAAGGAGATTGCTATCATCACTTCTATTCAACACAGTAGTGAAGGTAGCCATAAGGCAAGACAAATAAATAAAAGGCATTGCAATGGAAGAAATAAAACTGTCATTGTTTGCAGATGATATGACTGATTGTTTATATAGAAAATCTAAAAAAATCTAGACTTTATAATTTCATATTTTTCCCCAAAAGTCTCATCTTTTATTAAATTTTATTCTTAGAGATCTTTTTTGAATGTTAATTTATAATGACATTTTCTTAAATTCCAGTTTTTGTTTTGTTGCTAATGTATAGAAATAAAATTGATTTTTGTATAATGATGCTGTATTTCACAACACTGCTGCACTCTCTTACTAGTTATAATAATTTATCTGTAGATCCTTTTTGTTCACAATCATTAATCTGTGAATAACGACATGCACCAGGATACATGAATGAAGTCAGATCATAGCAGCAAAGACTATTCATAATAGTCTTATTCACAATTACCCCAGATTGCAAACACCACAAATTTCAATCAATATTAGAATAGATAAATTCTGCTATATTCACACAACGATGAAAATGAATGAACTAGAGTTACGTGCAATGACATGGATGGCTCTAAGAAACATAATACTGAATAAAAGAGCAAGACACAAAGAATACATATAGTATGATTCCATCTACATAGGTTTTAAAGACAAGCAAAAATATATTGTTTAGGAATGTGTACATTATGCTAAAACTATTTTTAAAGAATAAGGAAATGATTATCACAAAAATTTAGGTAGTGATTTTCTCTAGAAAGGAAGGAGGGCATTATTAGAAGGGAAAAAAGGGGAGGTTCTGGAGTGTTGGCAGTGTTCTATTTCTTGACCTTTATTGTGGTTACATGGGTGTTCACTTTACAATTATTAAAGTATATATTCATATTGTATGAAATTTTCTCTAAATATGTTATATTTAATAATAAAAATATTTCAAAAAGAACATTAGGACAATCATAAAAGAATATATTTTTTAGATTAAAAAACTTGTCTCCACCTCTGGGAACTGAAATGATTCTATACTATTGTGTTTTAGCTAAAGAATGCAGGGAAAATAAAAGCGTCTTTGATTTCCCCTGGGTCTAAGAGAAAGATATCAATATTTATGATAATTTTCAGAAACACTTTGGAATTTAGGATTTTTATAAGTGATCCAAGAGTGCATAGATAGATGTGTTTCTTAAAATGAATCTGTGAAGTTATTTCCCTTCAAACTTTCCTTTTTGGATAGTGGAAGTCAGCATTTGTTCATTCAACAATTTTTTATTGAGCTCCAGTTGTGTGCTGTGTACTGCTGAACAAATAAATAAATGAATATGCTAATCTATTGAGTAATATTGAACTAGAAATTCAAGTCAATGAGTAATATATTTACCAAGAAGGTACATATCATAAGTATCTCTTAACTATACTTTTAAATTAAGTACCTGAGACCAATGCAATGCTGAATTTCAGGCTGACACACAGACAGATTCACAAACAAGCACCCAGACAAAGGCCTTATTTGATGTAGAATGATCTTCTATGTCCCCTGTCCACCTTCCCTCACATCTGAAACTCTTGTCATTTTAGAGTATAGGCACTTCTTATTTTGCATGGTTCCAATATACACAAATCTCGGTTACTACAATTTAGTTAATTAAAGTTAATCCCCCAACAACATGATTCTAATTTCAGTTACCATGGAATATTAACTGTAATTACATAAAAGTACAAACCACAGCTAGCTCTTTAGCCCACAAATCACTACATAAATAACAGATACACATCATGATCAGTGATCAATTATGTCACTTCTTTCAAATTCTGTTGGTGACTGGTCACTGCAGATCTCTTATTCAGGTTAAGTACAGACAGAAGAGTGTAGTTTTACTTCTTTGTTTCCTAGTGATAAACCCACATTGACATCTTACAAAAACAGATAATTGAAAGAAGGAATTGGCCAAAAAAGATGAAAGTGTAGCCCAGAAACAATAAGTGGTAAGGCTGAAAGTGAGAGTTGAATTGAACATAAATGAACAGAAGAAAGAGCTGAGCGTGAGAATATTGACAATGCCGTTGTTTAATAGACTCTAGACAGGCAGACAGAGGAATTTAGTGAGGTGAACTTATCAACATAAATGAGGAAAGTGGTTATGACAAAAAGTATGAAGATGTCTCAGAAAAAGTGCCATCGGCAAAAAGCTTCATATAAAAGGAACTCTTGGAGATATTTTACAAAATTGAAAGTGCAAAGGATAAAATGTTGGAAGCTCATCCAAACTTAGAAAGGAATTTAACATTTTGGTAAGGCATAGAAGAGATGCTTGCTTGAGATGCTTGAGAAGACAAGCACAAGCGCTATTCAAACTATTATTATTATTTTTTTTTGCGGTACGCGGGTCTCTCACCGTTGTGGCCTCTCCTGTCGCGGAGCACAGGCTCCGGACGCGCAGGCTCAGCGGCCATGGCTCACGGGCCCAGCCGCTCCGCGGCATGTGGGATCTTCCCGGACCGGGGCACGAACCCGTGTCCCCTGCATCGGCAGGCGGACTCTCAACCACTGCGCCACCAGGAAAGCCCCAACATTGTTCTTTAAATGGGGTAAAAGGCAGCTCTCTCCCTTATACTGTCAAACATGATCAATTAATGCACCTGATGTGTCTGGGCATAGTCCTAAGCAGCACCTGACTATTTGTGATCCATGCTCTCCACTTTTGACAAGAATGCCCACTTATCGGTGTCCCCCTGCAAACTGGTTATATCTCGGCCTTGAACCACCAAAGGCCATCAAGTTACTCCCTTACCAAAAACTCTTCAATGGCTTCCAATTATACTTGGAACAAAATCTGAAATCCCTACCCTGGCTCCGAAATTCTGCATGTGTCTCCTACCCAACTCTCCATCCTCATGCCATGCCCTACGTGGCCAACCCCCCCTCCCATCCTCCACCCTCCTGGCCCCTGGCGCGCCCTTCAGCTCCACAAAGGCAGTTGGCCTCTTGCTGTGGAAGAGCAAAAAAGATTTTCGTGGGCCCTTCAATTTCATTTCCACCCCCCTCACGTAAGGAAAAACATAAAACAAAACCCCTTTTCTTCGGCCCTAAGGTTTCACTGTTTTCTTTTGTCTTCACAAGTTAATATATTTCATGGGCCCCCCGCAAAGTGTCGTGGGCCCTCAGCACGACGCCTACGCTGCCTGACGGATTGGCCACCCAGCCCCCAGGCCCGGGAGAGTCGGCGGAGGAGACTCGGCTCTGCCGCTCCAGTCCTCAGAACCGCTTGCGGAGGGCGGGCTCGGACGCGGCGGACCTGGGCCTCCGTGCGTCAGGCCTCCCCGGCAGCTGCCCGTGTCTGCTCGCCAACACCCTCCCCGCCAACACCCGCTTGAGGGCCGGCCCGAGAGCGCCCCAAGTCCTTCCTGCGCCCCAAGTCCTTCCTGCGAGGCGCTGCCCGTAGCCGTCCTCCCCGCCTGCGGCCCTCGGCCCTGCTCCTACCCTCTTCTTCGCGAAGGCAATGGCGCGGCTACCTGGCCCTTCCGGCTCTCCACGTCCGCCTGCACTGCGAGGGCGCCCCCCTCAGGCCGGGCGGCTCATTGCGGGCGCCGCCTCAGGGTCCATCTCAGGCTGCACCTCAGGCCCGCCTTCTTCAAGGCCTGGGTGCCAGGGGAACAACCCTTCCTTGGTGCTAAGGTAGAGTTTTGGATTTCTATTGAGAATATTATGCTAAACCTGACATTTCGTCAAGCTACCCCTGCCCCATGAAGCATTCCAGTGGTACCCCCATCATGTTCCTGGGCTTAACCTTTCTCTTCCACATCATTCATTCACTCATTCAGTCAGTCACTTTTTCTTTCTTCCAACTTTATTGAAATATAATTGACATACAGTACTGTATACGTTTAAGGTGTACAGCATAATGCTTTGACTTATATACACCATGAAAGTTTTACCACAATAAGTTTACTGAACATCCATCATCTCACATAGATGTGAAATTAAAGAAATAAAAAACATTTTTTTCTTGTGATGAGAGCTCTTAGGATTTACTCTCTTAACAACTTCCATATATAATATACAGCAGTGTTATTTATATTGTACATTACATCCCTAGCACTTTATATTATAACTGGAAGTTTGTACCTTTTGACTGCCTTTATCCACCACTGCCCACCCCCACCCGCCTCCAGCTCTGGTAACCACTAATCTGAGCTCTTCTCTATGAGTGTGTTTCTGTGTTTTGGAAGTATAATTGACCTTCAACACTATGTTAGTTCCTGTTACACAACATAGTGATTTGGTATTTCTATACATTTCAAACTGAACACCACAATACATCTAGTTACCATCTCTCACTGTAGAAAGATATTACATAGTTATTGAGTATTCCCCACACTGTGCATTTCATACTTGTAACTCATTTATTTCGCAACTGAAACTTTCTACCTGTTACTCTCCCTCACCAATTTCTTTCCATGCCCCCCCACCCCCCTCACCTCTGGCAACCACCTGTGTGTTCTCTGTATCTATAACTCTGTTTCTGTTGTGTTATGGTTGGTTGTTCATTTGTTTTGTTTTTTAGGTTCCACATATAAGCGAAATCATAAAATGTTTGTAATTCTCTGACAATATTTCACTTAGCCTAATACCCTCTAGGTGCATCCATGTTGTTGCAAGTGGCAAGATTTCATTCCTTTTTATGGCTGAGTAATATTCCATTGTATATATGTGTGTGTATATCTATCTATCTATCTATCTATCTATATAGATAGATAGATAGATAGATAGATAGATAAATATCTATATATGGCATCTTCTTTATCCATTCATCTATTGATGGGCTCTTAGGTTGCTGCCATATCTTGGCTATTGTAAATAATGCTACAATGAACATAGAGATGCATATATCTTTTCTACTTAGTGTTTTCATTTTCTTCAGACAAATACTCAGGAGTGGAATTGCTGGATTGTATGGTAGTTCTATTTTTTCTCTGTTGAGGAATCTCCGTACTGTTTTCCATACTGCCTGCACCAATTTACATTCCCACCAACAGTGTATAAAGGTTATCTTTTCTCCACATCCTTGCCAACACTTGTTATTTGTTGTCTTTTTGATAATAGCCATATTGATAGGTGTCAGGTGACATCTCGTTGTGATTTCGATTTGCATATCCCTGATATTAATAATCTTTTTAAAAAAATGAATAAATTTATTTATTTATTTTTGGCTGCATTGGGTCTTCGTTGCTGTGCGCGGGCTTCCTCTAGTTGTGGTGAGTGGGGCCTACTCTTTGTTGTGGTGCGTGGGCTTCTCATTGTGGTGGCTTCTCTAGTTGTGGAACATGGGCTCTAGGTGCATGGGCTTCAGTAGCTGTGGCTCGAAGGCTCTAGAGCACAGGCTCAATAGTTTTGGTGCACGGGCTTAGTTGCTCTGCGGCATGTGGGATCTTCCTGGACCAGGGCTTGAACCCGTGTCTCTTGCATTGGCAGGCAGATTCTTAACCACTGCACCACCAGGGAAGCCCAATATTAATAATCTTGAGCATCTTTTCATGTGCCTGTTGCCCATCTGTATGTCTTCTTTGGAAGAATGTCTATTTAGGTCCTCTGCTATTTTTTTTCTCTGCCCATCTTTTAGCTGGACTGTTTTTTTGATATTGATTTGTATATTTTGAATATTATTCTCTTATCAGATATATTATTTCCAAATATCTCCCATTTAGTAGGTGCCCTTTCTGTTTTGTTAATACTTTTCTTTGCTCTGCAAAAGCTTGTCAGTTTACTGTAAAAGCTTTTCAGTTTGCTGTAGTCCCATTTGTTTATTTTTGCTTTTGTTTCCCTTGTCTGAGGAGACGTATACAAAAAAATTGCTGAGATTGATGTCAAAGAGCATAGAATTTTTATGGTTTCATATCTTATATTTAAGTCTTTAATCTATTTTGAAATTACTTTTGTGCACGGTGTGAGAGAGTAATCCAGTTTGATTCTTTTGCATGTAGCTATCCAGTTTTCCCAGCACCATTTGTTGAAGAGCCTGTCTTTTCCCCATCGTATAGTCTTGCTTTTTTTTGTCATAGATTAATTGCCCATATAAGTGTGACTTCATTTCTGGGCTCTCTATTCTGTTCCATTGACCTATGAGATTGTTTTTCTGCCAGTACAATACTGTTTTGATGACTGTAGCTTTGTAGTATAGTTTGAAATCAGGGATCATGATATCTCCAGGTTTGCTCTTTTTTCTCAAGATTGTTTTGGCTCTTCAGGGTCTTTTGTGCTTCCAGACAAATTTTAGAATTATATTGGTAGGGATTGCATTGAATCTGTAGCTTGCCTTGGGTAGTGTGGTCATTTTAACAATATTAAATCTTCCAATTCATTAACATGGTATATCTTTCCATCTGTTTGTGTAGTCTTCAATTTCTTTCATCACTGTCTAATAGTTTTCCAAGTACAGGTCTTTTACTTCCTTAGTTAGATTTATTCCTAGGTATTTTATTCTTTTTGATGTAGTGGTAAGTGGGATTTTTTTCTTAATCTTTCTGATACAGTAGTTTGTTCTTAGTGTATGGACATGCAACTGATTTCTGTATATTAATCTTGTATCCTGAAACTGCAACATTGATGAGCTCTAGTAGTTTTTTGTTGGCATCTTGAGGATGTTCTATATATAGCAGCATGTTATCTGCAAAGAAGTTTTACTTCTTCCTTTCCAATTTGGATTACTTTAATTTCCTTTTCTTGCCTGATTGCTATTGCTAGGGTTTCCAATACTATGTTGAATAAAAGTGGCAAAAGCAGACATCCTTGTCTTGTTCCTGATCTTAGAGGAAATGCTTCCATCTTTCCACCATTGAGAATGATGTTAGTTGTGGGCTTATCATGTATGGCCTTTATTATGTTGAGATATGTTCCCTTTATATGCACTTTGATGAGAGTTCTTTTATAATTTCTTTTTTCAGTTTATTTTATTTATTTTCTTAATCAATTAATTTATTATTTTTCAATGAGAGTTTTTTTTTATCATGAATAGATGTTTACTTTTATCAAACTTTTTCTGCATCTATTGAGGTGATCATATGATTTTTATTCTTCAATTTATGAATTTGGTGTATCACCTTGATTAAGTTGTGAGTATTGAGTTATCCTTGCATCCCTGGAAAAAATCCCACTTGATCATGGTGTATGATCCTTTTAATGTATTGTTGAATTCAATTTCCTATTACTTCATTGAGGATTTTTGCATCTATGTTTATCAGTGATATTGGCCTGTAATTTTCTCTTTTTTTGGTGATATCTTTGTCTAGTTTTGGTATCAGGGTGATGCCTGATTTGTAGAATGAGTTTGGAAGCATTTTTTCCTCTGCAATTTTTTCGACTAGTTTGAGAAGGATAGTTGTTAACTCTTCTCTAAATGTTTGGTAGAATTCTGCTGTGAAGCCATTTGGTCCTGGACTTATTTTGGGGGGGGAGTTGTTTTGTTACTGATTCAATTTCATTACTGGTAATTAGCCTGTTCATATTTTCTATTTCTTCCTGGTTTACTCTTGGGAGATTGTACATTTCTAGGAATTTGTCCATTTCTTTTAGGTTGTCCATTTTATTAGTGTATAATTGTTCATTGTAATCGCTTATGATTCTTTGTGTTTATGTGGTGTCAGTTGTATCTTCTCCTTTTTCATTTCAGATTTTATTGATTTGGGCCTTCTCTCTTTTTTTCTTGACAAGTCTGGCTAAATGTTTACCAATTTTGTTTATCTTTTCAAAGAACCAGATCTTAGTTTCACTAATTTTTTTCTTTTTAGTTTCTATTGCATTTATTTCTGCCCTATCTTTTTTTTTTTTTTTTTGTTTTTTTTTTTTGTTTTTTTTTTGTGCCCTATCTTTATGATTTCCTTCTATTAACTTTGATCTTTGTTTATACTTCTTTTTCTAGCTCCTTTGGGTGTTAGGTTAGGTTGTTTATTTGAGCTTTTTTTTTGTTTCCTGAGGTAGGTTTGTATCACTGTAAACTTCCCTCTTGGAACTGCTTTTGCTGCATCTCATAGATTTTGTATTGTTGTGCTTTTATTTACATTTGTCTCCAAGTTTTTAAAAAATTTCTTCAGTGATCCATTGGTTGTTTTGTAGCATATTGTTTAGCTTCCATGTGTTTGCATTTTTTTTCTTGTCTCATAGTGTTGTGGTCAGAAAAGATGCTTGATATGATTTCAGTTTTCTTAAATTTACTGAGGCTTGTTTTGTGTCCTAGCATGTGATATACCCTGGAGAATGTTCCCTGTGTACTTGAAAAGAATGTGTATTTTGCTACTTTTGGATGCAATGCTCTCTATATATCAATTAAGTGCATCTGATATAATGTGTCACTTAAGGCCAGTGTTTCCTTATTGATTTTTTTTGGGGGGTCTGGATGATCTGTCCATTGATGTAACTGAGGTGTTAAAGTCCCCTACTATTATTGTGTTACTGTCAATTTCTCCCTTTATGTCTGTTAATGTTTGCTTTATGGATTTAGGTGCTCCTATGTTGGGTGGATATATATTTACAATTTTTATATCTTCTTGGATTGATCCCTTGATCATTATGTAATGTCTTTCTTGTCTCTTGTTACAATCTGTTTTAAAGTCGGTTTTGTCTGAAATAAGTATTACTACCCTGGCTTTCTTTCTCTTTTTTTTATTGAAGTATATTTGATTTACAATGTTATGCCAATCTCTGCTGTACAGCAAAGTGACACTGTTATAGACATATATACATTCTTTTTAAAATATTCTTTTCCATTATGGTTTACCCAGGAGATTGGATATAGTTCCCTGTGCTATACAGTAGAATCTTGTTGTTTATCCATTCTAAATGTAATAGTTTGCATCTACCAACCCCCAATTCCCAGAAAGATATGGAACGCTTCATGAATTTGTGTGTCATTCTTGCACAGGGGCCATGCTAATCTTCTCTGTATTGTTCTAATTTTAGTATATGTGCTGCTGAAGTGAGCACTACCCTGGCTTTCCTTTAATTTCCATTTTCATGGAATACATTTTCCCATCCCCTTACTTTCAGTCTCTGTGTGTCTTTAGATCTAAAGTGAGTGTTCTGTAGGCAGCATATATATGGGTCTTGTTTTTGTATCCATTCAGGCACCTTGTTTGTTGATTGGAGCATTTAGTCCATTTACATTTAAGGTAATTATTGATGAGTATGTATTTATTGCCATTTTGTTCATTGTTTTTGTAGTTCTTATTTGTTCCTTTCTTCTTCTTTTGTTCTCTTGTGATTTGATAACTATCTTTAGTGTTGTGTTTGGATTTCTTTCTTCTTTCCAGGTGTGCATCTATTATAGGGTTTTGGTTTGTAGTTACTGTGTGTGTGTGTATACACACACACACACACACACACACACACACACACACACATATATATTCATTTTAAGTTGCTGATCTCTTAAGGTCAAACACATTTTAACAACCCTGCATTTTTACTTCCCCCTCCATGTTTTACAGTTTTTGATATCATATTTTACATCTTTTTGTTTCATGTATCCCTTAACTACTTATTGTGCATATAGATGACTTTACTATTTTTGTCATTTAACCTTCCTACTAGCTTTATATGTGATTGATTTACTACCTTTACTGTATATATGCCTTTATCAATGAGATTTTTCCTTTCATAACTTTCAAGTTTCTATTTGTGGCCTTTTCTTTTTCTCTTAGAGAAGTCCCTTTAACATTTCTTATAAAGCTGGTTTCGTGGTGCTGAACTGTTTAGCTTTTGCTTGCCTGTAAAACATTTGATCTCTCCATTGAATCTAAATGAAAGCCTTTTTGGGTAGAGTATTCTTGGTTGTAGGTTTCCCCCTTTCATCACTTTAAATATATCATGCCACTACCTTTTGGCCTGCAGAGTTTCTGTTGAAAAATCAGCTGATACCCTCCCACCCTTTTTTTTGACCAGTAAAGAATTTTATTAAGGTAGAGGCCAAACAACTTGCTTCTTTGAAAATTTTCACCTAGGAGACAAAAATTTAAGAATTCTGTATATGAAAATTATTTTTAAACAATAGGCCAAAAAGAAGAAAATGAAGAAATAGTACTTTCAAATGGAAAAGACATTTGAAAATTGCCATTTCCCCTCTTCATATAATGCAAACTCATTTAAAATATTTTTCCAAATGTTTTACTATTAAAGATGTATATAGGGCTTCCCTGGTGGCGCAGTGGTTGAGAGTCCGCCTGCCGATGCAGGGGACACGGGTTCGTGCCCCGGTCCGGGAAGATCCCACATGCCACGGAGCAGCTAGGCCCATGAGCCATGGCTGCTGAGCCTGTGCGTCCAGAGCCTGTGCTCCTCAACGGGAGAGGCCACAATAGTCAGAGGCCCGCGTACCGCAAAAAAAAAAAAAAAAAAGATGTATATAAACTGCCTAACACATTTTTAGTTTTCTTTTTAACATCTTTATTGGAGTATAATTGCTTTACAATGGTGTGTTAGTTTCTGCTGTATAACAAAGTGAATCAACAATACATATACATATATCCCCATATCTCCTCCCTCTCGCGTTTCCCTCCCAGCCTCCCTATCCCACCCCTCTAGGTGGTCACAAAGCACTGAGCTGATCTCCCTGTGCTATGTGGCTGCTTCCCACTAGCTATCTATTTTACATTTGGTAGTGTATATATGTCCATGCCACTCTCTCACTTTGTCCCAGCTTACCCTTCCCCCTCCCCATGTCCTCAAGTCCATTCTCTATGTCTGTGTCTTTATTCCTGTCCTGCCCCTAGGTTCTTCAGAACCATTTTTTTTCCTTTTAGATTCCATATATATGTGTTAGCATATGGTATTTGTTTTTCTCTTTCTGACTTCACTCTGTATGACAGACTCTAGGTCCATCCACCTCACTACAAATAACACAATTTCGTTTCTTTATATGGCTGAGTAATGTTCCATTGTATATATGTTGCACATCTTCTCTATCCATTCATCTGTCAATGGACACTTAGGTTGCTTCCATGTCCTGGCTATATTAAATAGACTTGCAATGAACATTGTGGTACATTACTCTTTTTGAATTATGGTTTTCTCAGGGTATATGCCCAGTAGTGGGATTGCTGGGTTGTATGGTAGTGCTATTTTTAGTTTTTTAAGGAATCTCCATACTATTCTCCAGAGTGGCTGTATCAATTTACATTCCCACCAACAGTGCAAGAGGTTTCCCTTTTCTCCACACCCTCTCCAACATTTATTGTTGTAGGTTTTTTTGATGATGGCCATTCTGACTGCTGTGAGGTGATACCTCATTGTAGTTTTGATTTGCATTTCTCTAATGATTAGCGATGTCGCGCATCCTTTTATATGTTTGTTGGCAATTTGTATATCTTCTTTGGAGAAATGTCTATTTAAGTCTTCTGTCCATTTTTGGATTGGGTTGTTTGTTCTTTGATATTGAGCTGCATAAGCTACTTGTAAACTTTGGAGATTAATCCTCTGTCAGTTGCTTCGTTTGCAAATATTTTCTCCCATTCTGAGGGTTGTCTTTTCGTCTTGTTTATCGTTTCCTTTGCTGTGCAAAAGCTTTGAAGTTTCATTAGGTCTCATTTGTTTATTTTTATTTCCATTTCTCTAGGAGGTGGGTCAAAAAGGATCTTGCTGTGATTTATGTCATAGAGTGTTCTGCCTATGTTTCCCTCTAAGAGTTTTATAGTGTCTGGCCTTACATTTAAGTCTTTAATCCATTTTGAGTTTATTTTTGTGTATGGTGTTACGGACTGTTCTAATTTCATTCTTTTATATGTAGCTGTCCAGTTTTGCCACCACCACTTATTGAAGAGGCTGTCTTTTCTCCATTGTATATTCTTGCCTCTTTTATCAAAAATAAGGTTACCAGGGCTTCCCTGGTGGTCCAGTGGTTGAGAGTCCGTCTGCCAATGCAGGGGACACAGGTTCGTGCCCCGGTCCGGGAAGATCCCACATCCCATGGAGTGGCTGGGCCCGTGAGCCATGGCCACTGAGCCTGTGTGTCTGGAGCCTGTGCTCCGCAGTGGGAGAGGCCACAACAGTGAGAGGCCTGCGTACCACAAAAAAACACAAAAAAGAAAAAAACAAAATAAAAAAAAATAAGGTGACCATATGTGTGTGGGTTCATCTCTGGGTTTTCTGTCCTGTACCATTGATCTGTATTTCTGTTTTTGTGCCAGTACCATACTGTCTTGATTACTGTAACTTTGTAGTGTAGTCTGAAGTCCCCAGACTTCAGCCTGATTCCTCCAGCTCTGTTTTTCTTTCTCAAGATTGCTTTGGCTATTTGGGGTCTTTTGTGTTTCCATACAAATTGTGAAATTTTTTGTTCTAGTTCTGTGAAAAATGCCCTTGGTAGTTTGATAGGGATTGCATTGAATTTGTAGATTCTTTGGCTAGTATAGTCATTTTCACAATGTTGATTCTTCCAATCCGAGAACATGGTATATCTCTCCATCTCTTTGTACCATCTTTAATTTCTTTCATCAGTGTCTTATCGTTTTCTGCATACAGGTCTTTTGTCTCCTTAGGTAGGTTTATTCCTAGGTATTTTATTCTTTTTGTTGCAATGGTAAATGGGCGTGTTTCCTGAATTTCTCTTTCAGATTTTTCATCATTAGTGTATAGGAATGCAAGAGATTTCTGTGCATTAATTTTGTATCCTGCTATTACCAAATTCATTGATTAGCTCTAGTTTTCTGGTAGTATCTTTAGGATTCTCTACGTATATTATCATGTCATCTGCAAACAGTGTCATCAGCTGATACCTTTATGGGAGTTCCCTCATATGTAACTTGGTGCTTTTCTCTTGCTGCTTTTTTTTTTAAGATTTTTTTTGATATGGACCATTTTAAAAGTCTTTATTGAATTTGTCTCAACATTGCTTCTATGTTCTGGTTTTTTGGCCCCAAGGCACTTGGGATCTAGCTCCCCAACTAGGGATTGAACCCACATCCCCTGCATTGGAAGACAAAGTCTTAACGACTGGACCACAAGGTAAGTCCCTCCCTTGCTGCTTTTAATATTCTCTGTTTATCTTTAATTTTTGCCATTTTAATTACAATGCTTCTTGGTGTGATCCTCTTTGAGCTGATCCTGTTTGGGAGTCTTTGTGCTTCCTGGACCTAGATGTCTGTTTCCTTTCCCAGGAAGGGAAATTTTCAACTATTAGGTCTTCGGATATGTTATCTGCCCTTTTCTCTCTCTCTTCTCCTTCTGGGACCCCTATAATGTGAATGTTACTATCCTTGATGTTGTCTTAGAGGTCTCTTAAACTGTCCTGACTTATTTTTATTCTTTTTTTCTGTTCAGCCTCAGTGATTTCTTCTACTCTGTCTTCCAGCTCACTGATCCATTCTTCTGTATCACTGAATTTACTGTTGATAACTTCTAGTGTATTTTTCATTTCAGTTATTGTATTCTTCATGTATATTTGGTTGTTCTTTATATTTGCTAACTCTTTGTTTAAAACTTTTAACTTCTCATTCTGTTCATCCAATCCTTTCCTGGGTTCTTTGAACATCTTTATGATCATTACCTTGAACTATTTATTGGGTAGATTGTCTTCACTTCACTTAGTTCTTCTTCTGGGGTTTTATCTTGTTCCTTTGTTTGGAACATATTCCTGTGTCACCTCATTTTGCCTAGTTTGCTGTTTTTATTTCTGTGTATGTGGTAGGTTGGTTGTATTTCCCAACGTTGGAGAAGTGACTTTTTGTAGAGACATCCTATGCATCCCAGCAGCAACTGCCCTCTGGTCGCCAGAGTTATGCTCTGGTGTGCCCCCTATTTGTGCTGCATGGGTCCTTCTGTTGGGAAGACTATTGTGGGCATTCTGGTAGGTGTGGCTGGCCCCCACTCTAGTTGGTTGCCAGGCTTGAATTGTGCAGAGGCGGCCACTGGTGGGTGAGGCCAGGTTCTGGAGTGGGTGGTTGAAGGGCTGGAAGGGGGGGTTCCTGGATCTAGTGTCAGCCTGCTGGTGGGTGGGGCTGGGCCTCAGGGGGTCCCAGGTCTAGTGCTGGGCCACTGGTTGGTGGAACCAGGTTCCTGGGTCTCTGACTGCAGGGCCCTGTGGGGGGGGGGGTGCGGTCCCAGAGTTGGTGTTGGGCTGCTCATGGGCAGGGCTGGATCCTGGAGTGGCTGACAAAAGAGCCCATGATGTCCCAGTGCTTGTGTTGGCCTGCTGATGGGCAGGGCTCAAGTCCAGAGTCCTGGGGCTGGTGCCTGCCTACTGGTGCATGGGCTGGGTCCTGATATGGCAGGCTGAGAGGCTGAGTTCCTGCACTGTGGTGGGTGGAGCCAGGTCCTGGGGTCTCTGGGTTCAGGGCTTTGGGTCCTGGAATTGGTATCAGCCCACTGGTGGGCAGGGCCAAGGCCAAGGGGTCCTGGGGTTGGTGCCTACCCACTGGTGGGTGAGGCTGGCCACCAGGCTAGTGCCAGCCTACTGATAGACAGAGCCATGTCCCAGGGTCTCTGGCTGCAGGGCCTTGGGGGGTTCTGGGGCTAGTGCCGGCACACTCGTGTTCAGGGCCTGGTCCTGGGCCCTCTAGTGGACAGAACTGTGTCCAGGGGTGGCTGCAGGCTCAAAGGGTCTTAAGGCAGCAGGCAGGTTGGTGGGTGGGGCTGTGTCTCCACCTGGCTAATTGCTTGGCCTGACACAGCCTAGTACTGGTGCCAAAAGGCTGGTGGGTGGGGCAGGATCTTGGTACTAATAAATTGGAGGGCAGATTCCAAAATGGCACTTGTTAGCACCAGTGTCCACATGGTAGAATGAGCTCCGCAAAATGGCTGCTGCCAGTGTCTATGTCTCCAGTTGCCTCCAGCATCTCAGGGAGGCTCTCCAAGATCAGCAGGTGGGTCTGACTCAGGATACTTTCTTTTCTAAAATAATTAATTTTTGGCTGCATTGGGTTTTCATTGCTGTGCGTGGGCTTTCTTTAGTTGTAGCGAGCAGGGGCTACTCTTTGTTGCAGAGCACGGGTTCTAGGCGTGAGCACTTCAGTAGTTGTGGCACGCAGGCTCTAGAGCGCAGGCCCAGTAGTTGCAGTACACGGGCTTAGTTGTTCCATGGCACGTGGGATCTTCCTAGACCAGGGCTCGAACCTGTGTCCCCTGCATTGGTAGGCGGATTCTTAACCCCTGTGCCACCAGGAAAGTCCCAGCATACTTTCAAATTACTGCTTCTGCCCTGGGTCCCACAGCATGTGAGATTTTGTGTGCATCCTTTAAGAATAGAGTCTCTATTTCCCACAGCCCTCTGGTTCTCCTGAAAGTAAGCCCTGCTAGCCTTCAAGGCCAAATGTTTTGGGGGCTCATCTTCCCAGTGCAGGACCCCTGGGCTGGTGAGCCTGATGCGCGGCTTGGACCACTTGCTACTTGGGCAGGATCTGAGAACCTCTGCTATTGTAATTATCCTCCTGTTTGTGGGTCACCCACTCAGGAATATGGGTCTTGACTATACTGCATCTCCGCTCCTTCTACATGTCTTGTTGTGGTTCCTTCTCTATATCTTTCCACTAGTCTTCTGGTTTTTCTCATCAATAGTTGCTCTGTAAATAGTTGTAATCTTGATGTGCCCAGGGGAGAAGGTGAGCTCAGAGTCTTCCTACTCTACCATCTTTGCCACTCCCCTAGTATAAGTCAGTCACTCTTTTATTCAATAAATATCTGTTGAGGGCAAACTATGTCAGGCACTGTGCTAGGACTGGGATATAGTGGACACACAAACAATGGTCCTTGCCTTCATGGAAGTTAGAGTCTGCCCTCAGAAAGCTCTTTTAAGTCTTTTTTCAAACTTCTGCGTTCCAAGAGGATCTTCCCCTTCTCTACTCTTACTCATTTTCATTTACTTGCTGTTGATTCCTATAGTACCTCTGACAAAATCCAGTAGGGATAGGAGCCTCATGTTCCTCATCAGTTATCTGGTCTGGGTCTTCAACTCTATCTGGTTGAATGAGAATTCTTCTCTGAATTAGCCCACAGGAGAGGAAAAGATAATGCTAGTACCAAACCAGAAATGGGCAAGCACTTTCTCCTGTTTCCGTCTTGATTATTGTTTCTTTACTCCTCTCAAGTTATTTGTTTTTTAGGTTGGGGAAGAGGTCAGCTTACCAATGAGTGGTTCAGGATAGGTTAGAACCAATAGGAAAAGAGTTACTTGCTTATGTTCTAGTCTCATAACCACTTTTCTCCCCTCAACTGCTCCTCATTGTAAAACCAGAAATATTTAACCCAGGTGTCCCAGGTATTGTAATCTAATGTCCAACAGACTTCCTGTGTTTCAATATAAAGGATAGCTTCTCAACAGGTCTTCTTTCATACGTAGTCCAAATTTATATTCTTGTCTCTAATCTCCAGATTAGACACTTATGTTGGAAATATCTTTAAAAAATATATTTGGTCATGCCATCCTTTGACTTAAAAACTGTGTTTCCTTTTGGTTACAAGGTCTATTATAACTGACATCACCTCCAACAATATGCTTCCTAACTCCGCACCATCCATTGCTCCTAGCTACAATAAATTTCTCTATGTCTCTCTATAAGTTGTTTTATCCATCTGAAGTAGCATTCATTGGAAAATGTGCCAAGGACTGTTCCATACATGGGGGAGTATGACTTGATTCCTTGAAGACCCCATTAAAGTCTAATCATACTTATAAGCTTTTGCACAGTGAAGGAAACCATAAACAAAATGAAGAGACAACCTACGGAATAGGAGAAAATGTTTGCTAACAATGCAAGCAACAAGAGCTTAATTTCCCAAATATACAAACAGTTCAATATCAAGAAAACAAACACCCAATAAAAAATGGGCAGAAGACCTAAACAGACATTTCTCCAAAGAAGACATACAGATGGCCAACAGGCACGTGACAAGATGCTCAACACCACTAATTATTAGAGAAATGCAAATAACTACAATGAAGTATCACCTCACACCAGTCAGAATGGCCATCATCAAAAAATCTACAAACAATAAATGCTGGAGAGAGTTTGGAGAAAAGGGAACCCTCTTGCACTGTTGGTTAGAATGTAAGTTGGTGCAGCCACTATAGAGAATAGTATGGAGGTTCCTTAAAAAACTAAAAATACACCTACCATATGATCCTGCAGTCACACTCTTGGGTATATACGCAGAAAAACCCTCTAATTTGAAAAGATAATGCACCCCAATGTTCATAGCACTGTTTACAATAGCCAAGACATGCAAATTGGAGTTTTTGGAGCTACCTTTGCAAACCTGTCACTCAGGGTCCTGGAGTGACACGTCCAGCCCATTTTCGAGGTAGAACGCCCCACCTACCCCTGGGTCTAGCTCCCTCTCTCTCTGGCCTGGGCTTTTTCTCTCCTTAGTCCGACCTCCACGCAACCCCTACGGCTGAGGAGAAAATCAGTCCCATCATTGGTCCCTTCTTGAAGGGGTGGAGCCAGGTTGGGCTCTAACCCGCCGCCGCAGGCCCAGCCGCACCGAGGAGAGCAGAGTGGGACCGAAGCTGGTGGCGCCGAGGCTCCGAGGAGGCTGCGGGGCGCGCCACACCCCGGCGGCCAGGCGGTGGCAAAAATGCCGGCCTCTGTTGCGCGGCCCCGCCCGCGCCCGGGGCCGTCCCCGGCCTCGCCGTTACCCCTACTGCTGCTGCTGCTGGAGGTGCTAAGCGGCCCGGTGTGTGGCCGCGTCCCCCCTTCGGTGCCCAGGATCTCGCTTCCTATCTCCGGTAAGGCGCGTGCGCCCTCGCCCTTATTCCTTCGCGCCGCGCCCAGACCCCGCCTTCAGGTACCCGGACCCACTTGCTCTCCCCACCCGGGAAGCCGCACCCGGGCCCCCACAGCTCAGCCCACTGCGTCCCGCGACGCCCAAGCCCCGCCCGGTTGCGGGCGGGACCCCCGCTTGGTGCTGCTCCAGCGAGCCGGGCGACTCGGCTACTACGACCAGCCCAGGAGGCTCCCGCGGCCCCTTATTAAGGCAACAGCCCCTCACCGTATAGACGCAGACCCTGAGGCCCAGGGAGGGGAATGGGGGTTGCCGGAAACCCTGTATTTCGAAGTTTCCTCTCCCTTATTCCGCTCTTCCCTCACATGCACCTGTGTCCGTCACGCCAGCCTGACGCCCATCCTGCTCTCAAACCCATCGGTCTTTCATACTACTCCAAACACCCATCCTTCTGATTACCAGCTCAGCATTTCCATCTGCCCACTTCTCAAATTCATTTGGTTATCATCAGTTCTAACCTCCTCCGAGCCTTTTGCCCCGTTCACAACCCTAATTTCCCTAACTCACTTACCAGTCCTCTCATCGCTGACACCAACTCCCATTTTCCGATCCACCATAACCCTCCTAACTTCCTCAACGTTCCCTACTCCCTCTACCCATTCCCTATATTGAGTAGCTGGGAAACGATTCAATGAGTTGATTTAAAATTCTTTTTAAATGATTTTCAAAGTCTTCAGAAGGAAAAAAGGAGGAGGGAGATGTCCTTTCAAAAGATGTGAAAGAAGCCAGGGGATGCCACAAGGTTAAAAGTGGTCATTGGAGTGATTCACACTTTAAAGGCTCTTTGTTGAGGCGGATATGAGTGTAGCTATGAACCTTGTGTTTTTCTCAGTGGGCAGTGAGTGTTAGCACCTTGGGCAGACAGAACCAGTGAAGCCAAGAGTACATCCTGTTGGGAAAAACTCAAAACTGGGTAATAGTATTTAGAGTCTTCTACATTACTTCTGTCATTTCAGACCAGTGACATATAGGGATGCTATGAATCCAGTAGACAAAGTTGTGGTCAGAGCCTGGGTTTCAGTTTGTGTTGGAGCAATAGCCACAACATGGAGTTGAGGTTGCCAGTCTGGGTTCATATCCAGGAATCCAGAGAGGTCTATATGACAAGGCGAGGCAGAGGTGGGGATATGAAGGGTGGTTGGGTGATCCGGGACTTATACTAAGCATGGGATAGTAGTCAGGATACAGCACAGACATGAGTATGGGTGTGGGAGGATCGGGTGGGTGGGGCTCCATACATCAGCACATCTAAGAATGCATGGGCATTCTACTAGTCTTGAAGGTAGCTGAGCAGATGAAGCAGGTAGAGCAGAGCTGTATGTGTCAGATGCTTCCACATATGTTATCTCATTTAATTTTCAACAACCCTGGATGGTGGTGTTTACAGATGAGGAAAGTGATGCTCAGAGAGGGCAAGTAACTAATTCAAGATCATACATCAGGTAAGTGAAAGAGCCACATTTAAACTTGGGCTGATCCATTTCCAAAGCACATACTCTTCTTGCCCCCTCCACTCTCTTACCTCTTTGGGTAGAATTAGGGTGAGATCAAGGGTGGTGGGAGAGAGAGGAGATGATCTCCTAATGTGATGGTGAAAAGAGTGAGACATTTCCCTTCTAAGTAAAAAGGAGTTACTATTAAGTAGTGATTCAAGAAAAAAGGAAATTTAGAGAGAAAAGTACTTGTACCTTTTACAGGTATTTTCAAATTATGTATCATGTTGCTATGAATAGAAATAAATATTAAATAGACTTAATATTTATGCTATTTTAATGAAGTGTTCTATTTTTATAGAAAAAGCGTACTTTATTGTGTGCTAAATACTCTGGCCTCATCAGTTATCTTTCCCTGGGGAAATTAAATGGATGGCCTGTCAAGGCTTTGTTTTTGCCCTTAAGGCTGCTAAATAAATGGTACTTGGAAGAAAACAAAAATTGGCCCCTTTGGCTTTGCCCTTGTGGACCCAACCCTTATGAAATGATGGCTGATATCACTCTTCACTTTCACCCTCTCTTCCTGCCAGAGGCTGACTCCTATCTCACCCGGTTCACCATCCCTCAGACATACAATTACTCCGTTCTCCTTGTGGATCCTGCTTCCCATATGCTTTATGTCGGCGCCCGGGACACCATCTTCGCTTTATCCCTGCCCTTTTCAGGGGAGAGACCTCGCAGGGTGAGAGATGAGAGTGGGGAGGACCTCAGATTCTAGAGCATGTGATTAGATCCTTAGTTTTATGGCATATGAAGGGGGGTGTTGTGGTAGGACGGGGAATGTTGGTGAAAAGGAATAAGGGAAGGTCGTCAACCTTATTGTCTCAGCTGAGGGTGATGGGGGTGGGTCATGGTGACTGGGGAGGCTATGAGGGAGGTTCATGATTATGGGGAGGAGGCCACAGTGACCAGGGTTCAGTGGAATCATTAAAATCACATTACTCTAGGGCAATAACTTTCAAACGTTTTTGACCACCCCTTAGTAAGAAATGTATGGTACATTTTGACATAGTACACCAACTGAAAGAAAACTTTCTTGAAACAATATCTACTCTCCTATATGTGATACATTCTGACATATTCTATTTCATTAAAAATAATGTTGGTTGAGATTTCACAAGTGATTTCATTACTCATTAATGGGTAGCGAGCTCCAGTATGAAAAACAGTGCTCTGTGGTCGGGGGGTTGTCTCTGAAGTTTCCAAATTGATGGAGGTTGTAGAACTGTGTCACCTAGCCTGGCTTGGGAGGAATTTGGGTGAGAATCTGAGAGAAATGGTCACTCTTCCTTTCTTAGATTGACTGGATGGTACCTGAGGCCCACAGACAGAACTGTAGGAAGAAAGGCAAGAAGGAGGTAGGTATAAATCCAGGCCCTGGCCTGAATGTCAGTTGAGGCCTTGGCCCAGCCCTGACTCTGTGTCAGTCCCCTGCAATGCTCCCATCCCAATGGGCCCAGGCAGGGACTCTAACAACATACCCAGACCTGCATATAACTGTCTTAACACTACTTTTCCTTGTACCTGCTGCTTCTGATTCTCTAACCATCTCTGACCCTTAGGAAGAATGTCACAATTTTGTCCAGATTCTCGCCATTGCCAATGCCTCTCACCTCCTCATTTGTGGCACCTTCGCTTTTGATCCGAAGTGCGGGGTTATTGTGAGTGACAGGGGTGGAAGGATGGGAGGGGTCTTCTGTGAGTGACTGTGACAGGGGTCATGCTTAAGGCAACCCTTGTGCATGATAAGCATTGGGGGTGAGGGATGTCCTCATAGGGTAGAGGCTTTGTCCACTGAAGGAGGGTATGAAAGGGAGGGGGAGGGAGGTTGTCTGTAGAAGGTAAGGAATATAAAGTGAAAAGAGGGACCTAGTGGGATGGTGAAGGAAGTGAGGATGCCAGCTGGCCTGTGGGGAGGAACTTCAGAGGCCAGTAGCTCATGTTTTCCTTGTCCTGTGTATGCTTTGTCCAGGGAGCCTGGGTCCATTTCTTAATCAGCACTGTCCATACCTGTTTCTTCCTCCCATGGCATGTGATGGTCCTCTACCACCTTCTCCCCCTCCGCTGTCAACCTCATTCTGTGTGGGCTGTGACCCTTTGCTCTCACAGCTTCTGAGGTCACTGCGTATTAATGCAGTACCTGTTGGCCCCATACTCTGGATCTTGCCTTCAAGGTGCACTCAATCTTGCACTCTGTCAACCATGTTTTCTTCTTGGTCCTGTTCATTGCTGCTAAAGCCCTGGACATCTCCAACCTCACACCCAGGCAGGCTTGGGACATGGATACTCCTAATCACATCTAGGTTGGTCATGACCTCAAAAGTCCCTGGGATTGGTGACATCTTAGGAAGCGTGTTAATGTTTTGACTCCTCACCTTTTGTCATCAGTTATCCAGTAGTCAATTACTTTTCCTCTGGCTGCACACGTTTGTGACCAGGCCCTGGGAAGAGTCACATGTCCTTCATATCACTGGACACTTTTTATCCCTTTCTGCTAGGGGTAGGAGGGAGTACAACAACTCCCTTTCCTGACCCTGATCCTTAATGGTAGATCTTGACTTCATCCTTCTGCAGCCTGCAGTGGTCCTTGCCACATGGATCTAGTCAGTGTGTAGCTCCAAACCTCTTTGTTAAACATCATCCTTATATTTCTGACTTAAGAATGCTATAATTGTATATGCTTGATTGCCTTAGTCAGTCCCTCTGGGCTCTCCTTGGAGTTAGTTGCGTTTATGTTGAGTTATTTTCATAATGCTGGTGATAGACTCCCTTTTGAGGTGTGAATAGCTCCCTCATCCTGGGAAGGTTTCCCAGTTCAGGGTGGTGGTGAAAATCTCTGTATTCCTTCAGGTAACGCTGAGGGCCTAGTTTCCCTACAGTTCTCACAAAGCTCACAGTAGTAGCAGTGGAACTGCCATTGACATATTTGTCCTTTCCTAGTATACATAGGATCAGGGAGCCCATGGGTGTGAATACCAGAGCCATGGTTTACAGACGATGTGATTACTCCAAGTTAGTTCCCCAGGGCCTTCTATTCATCTTTGGCTCTCTGAGGTGGGACCCTAATCGTTGTTAGATAAGTATCTAGACAGAAAATGTTCTGGACATACCTGTCAGGAATGGTGTGACTTGGACCCCTATCCATTTTTGAGGAATATCAGCAAACGAGAACGAAGCCAGGGGCCTGTGTACTGCACTCCTACGACTTGTAGCTCTTTTTCTGAACCCTCCTATCCCACAGGCTCATGAAATGAAGGACCATCCTTTGATCAAGGCTTGTTTGTAGGAGAATATAAGGTACAGCTAACAACTGTGTTAACCCTTTAAACATCCCGAGACTGCTCTCTAGACCTCCTGAATGTTCTCTTCTGCCTTTGTCTTATCCTGCTACCTGGCAGTCTCCATCTGCTTGAGCAAGTCCTCGCCTTATCCTTAGTGCTGAACTTCTCATGTCCCAGACTGATGACTTTGAGACTGTGTGTAACAATCTGAGAACTTTGACTAGCTGATCCAGATATAACAACTTGCTCAGAGTTGATTGCTCAGAGAAATGAAGGTTCTCACAAAAGGAAGTTTAAGCATAGGACCTACCAGTTCCAGCAATGTGGAGTGTTGCCCTTCAGTGACAGCTCATCAGACATTGGGGGAAAATATTTTAATTTGTTTTTCTGCGGGAGCTCCAGCAGTTAACAGAAAAAAATGTTAGACTTATAACAACAGCAACAACAACAATGAGAAGACTTCCCATTCAATTGAGTGTCTACTCTGTTGCAGGCTTGGTGCTTGATACTTTACATTCACAATTGAGTTTAATTCTTATCACCATATCATGATATTTATTTATTATGATAGTGATGACACATCATGAAAGTATTTATTCCCAATCTACAGGAGTGAAACAGAAGTTCTGAAAAGTTAGGTAAAAGTCTGAGATATATAGCTGGCCGCGGCACAGCCAAGATTCAAACCCAGGTTTGTCTGGCTGTGCTCTGCTACCTTGTCCCTCTAGTCCAGCCTGCACCCTAGAAGAAGACCTTAGCTGGCTTCAGTTTCTTGTGACATTTGATTTGTTTCATGTTAACAAGGACCACCTCCCCCTACCCCTCACCCCCAATCTCTTAGGAAAGGTCCTTTATATGCCTTGCACTCTTCTTGGCCAAAGTCAAAGGATGGGTTCTAACCCCACAGCTCAGTGAGAGCTTGCCTACATAGCTCTGGCTTTCAACTTGAGGGACTTGCCTTCACTACAACTCATGCTGATAGGACTGTGCTGACACAATGATATAATGAAGAATCTCAACATTCAGATAATGTGGTGGTGTGGTCTTATCCTTTCAGACCCTAATTAAATGTCACTTTGACCGTACAGTAATCATAACCTATGTAGTTAATCGGCTCCCTTGCTCAAAGGCTATAAACCTAGATAACGTGATGATGCCATTTGGGGAAACTGGAAGAGGACGAGTTTCAACATGTACAGTTTTTTTTTTTTTTTTTTAACCGGTATGCGGGCCTCTCACTTTTGTGGCCTCTCCTGTTGCGGAGCACAAGCTCTGGATGCGCAGGTTCAGCAGCCATGGCTCACGGGCTCAGCCGCTCCGCGGCATGTGGGATCTTCCCGGACCGGGGCACGAACCCGCGTCCCCTGCATCGGCAGGCGGACTCCCAACCACTGCGCCACCAGGGAAGCCCCATGTTCAGTTTTAATAGATCATCTCTGTGAGGAAAGGAAGTCCAGCAGTCAAGTGCAAACATGGACTAGAGTTTGGAAGACATCAGGCTTTAGAGAGTTTGGGGAATGATTTGCATAGAAAGTCTGGGCAGAAATGTGAAAATTAATGAGATCTTTAAAGTATATGTGAGAAAGACTAAGGCTACATGGTTAGAGGCTGGAAAGGAGAAGAGAAACAACCAAAGGAGACAGAGAAACAACAGATAGGAGGAGGGGCTCCAGGAGGGTAGAATTTCAAGAGTCAAGAAGTAGATTATTTCAAGGAGGAGAGTGAATCAAAAGTATCTAATGGTGCGAAAAGATCAAAGAGAATGAGAACTGAGAAAAGGCTCATCCTTTATTATAAGTCCTTGGTGAAATGTAACGGAATGGTTTCAGGCATAATTTGTTTTCTAGGAATAACAGGTGATCCATGTTTGGTTAGAAGAAGTAGTAGTTTGGGATAAAGAGGCAATGGTGAGCCATTTTTGTCATTCTGTGGCTCAAACATTTATTAAGTCAGTGAATAATAGTCTAGGAATATTAATCTGGGGTGGGTATAGAGAGTAAATTGGGGGCAAGGCGAGGCAGTGTGGAGAAAAGGAGGCGATAAGACAGGCCACAGCAGCAGGTAATAACCCCATGTTCAGAGCACCCAAATATCTTGGTAATCTCTCACTGAACTGTCATCTTTCTCCTCTGGCTACAATGTGCCCACCACCACACAGGGCAGATGATTATGTTTCTGTGGGGTCCTCCATTCTGGAAGATTCTTGACCCAGTATTCCCTTTGAGGGGACATCAGATCACATCTCATTTTAACAGGTCTACTTCAAGGCTCTCTCAGTAAAATGAAACCCTGTTTGCCAACTACAGGAAATAAGTGAGCAGTCAGAATGGGCCAGTGGTACACTTATGCTCAGGGGACGTAGATCTATGTTGGTTCTCCAATTACCATCACAGCAATAAGGCTCCAGCAACACCATATGTCCATCCTAGTTTGTGAACTAGAGATATCATGCCTGGTACTTCGTGTCATAACTGATTCCTAACTGGCCATAGTTAACTTCCCTGTCAGTCCAGGTTGAAATCATCTGTGATTTTCATTTTTAGATGTTATCTTGAAGCCTCTCTTAGTGCTGGATGCTCAGCTAAGGTAATGTCTGGCTGGCTCTGTGGAACTCTTACACCTCTTGCCCACCCCTGCACCCCAGGTTAGTCCCTCTGGAGTCCCTGGATGAGGAAGACACTTACCAAATTCTCAGATTCTGACCTCAGCTTCAGTTCTTCACTGACTTTGTAGATTCCCTTCCCTCCTTCTGTGTATCCTTGACTCTGGTTCAGTCTTTTATTCGTGGGGTGTGATTAGGTGAAGGATGGCCCTTCTCTCTAGACCCCTGGGCTTCAGATGGTCCTATATCAGCCTGTACTTTTCTTTACCCTTCCTAAGTGCTCCAGCCCTCAGCTTTCTTCCCTGGTCCTCCTTATCCTGTAGCACGTTCTCCAGCCAGTTGCAAAGCTGGCAGTTCAGCAGCATTTCAGAGGAAAGGTCTGCCTTTCAGCCTCTTGGTGTCTTCTAGTGCCATCCTAGGTGTTCCTTCATCAGAGCATGTGGGTGTTGGGAACTAGGGGAATTGAGGGAAGAGGAATAAACTGATGAAAAGAGGGATGGCAGAGGTAGGAAATGCAGGAATGAGTGGTGGAATCAGGAATAGCAGACGGGGAATATGGGGATGGTAGTGGGGGAATGGGAGATGAATGGGAATTGGGATTTTTCTTCATCTGACCATCTTTTGTAATTCTCACCATGGACTTCCCCATGACCTCTAAACCAATTGCCCCCTTCTGGTCTGTAGGATGTGTCCAGTTTCCAGCAGGTTGAAAGACCTGAGAGTGGCCGGGGGAAATGTCCTTTTGAGCCAGCTCAGCGGTCAGCAGCTGTAATGGCTGGTGAGTGGGGAGAGATAAGAACCTGTGACTTCTTGCTGTAATTGCCTCCTTCCCCGCCCTGCTGTTGGAATTTCTGTGTCCTTTCTTTACTTTCATCAGAATGTCTATTATTCCCACATCTCTTTCTGGCCTTTCCTGTTCTTCCCAGAGTGCTTGTGTTCTGCTTTTACCCACAGAGTATCATTTCTCTTGCTTTTCTCTAGAGAATATGTCACTGTTCACAGTAGACTGTGAACATTTCCTCTGTTAACCTCATCTCTGTCAGTCATTTTTTCCTGTTTTTAAGAGGAATCTACTGCAATGCATATTATAATAAATTTGCAAAAAGTATAAAGAAGAACATAAGAAATCTTTTAGAACAGCATAGTCCAAAAGAACTTTGTGTGATGATGGAATTGTTCTGTATCTTCAATGTCTAATACGGTAGCCACCGGTTACATGTGGCTATTGAGCCCTTGAAATGTGACTGGTGTGACTGAAGGGGAGAATATTAAATTTCATGTAATTTTAATTTAAATATAAATAGCCATTCATACCTAGTGACTACCATATTAGCACAGTTTTAGAGTATTCCTACTCTGAAAACCACTGCTAGTATTTTAGGATATTTCTTTCTAGCCTTTTCAATGTGTGTGTCCACATGCATATATACTCATGCGCATATATTTGGCTGGCCAGTCCTTTGTTGCTCAGAAAAATCAGTAATGACTATTAAAGAAATTCCTTCTGTTACTTCCTTCAAACAAACTATATATACATATAGAGTTGCTCAAGTGTTCAATGGTTCTATCACAGATTATGCCTGAATCTTTTCTGGAGAATGATTGACTAATTCTTTGGTAGCCACAAAGTGAACTGTTTGTGTGCCACATAGCCTGTATTTTAGGTTAGACTACTCCACATGCACTCTCCAAATTCAGTGAGAACCCAACGATTTTCCTCATGAGAGTATAAAACAAGCAGGTGAACAGAAATTTTATGTGTGTGTTTTATGAAACTTCTAAATGTCATGCTACATGGATATAATTTTGAATATTTGTCATGTGACTTTATATCATAGGCATTTCTATATAATTTAAAAATTCTTTGTGAAGAAAAATTTTAATGACATTATGCTACTCAACCTGTGAGCATACCATAATTTAAGAATTCCAAATTATTTATGTAAATTTATTTTCAAGTTTATTTAGTTCACTTCAAAGTTTTTGCTATTGTCTCTAATACTGTAATGAACATTTTTGCACGTAAATTTTTTTTTTTTTTTTTTTTTTGCGGTATATGGGCCTCTCACTGTTGTGGCCTCTCCCGTTGCGGAGCACAGGCTCCGGACGCGCAGGCTCAGTGGCCATGGCTCACGGGCCCAGCCGCTCCGCGGCATGTGGGATCTTCCCGGATCGGGATACGAACCCGTGTCCCCTGCATCGGCAGGCGGACTCCCAACCACTGCGCCACCAGGGAAGCCCTGCACGTAAATTTTTATCCTCATTTTAGGTTGTCTTCTTAAGACTCCTGGAAATGGATTACTATATTAAAGGATGTGAATATTTTACAGCTCATTATCTGTTGCTAATTGAGTTTTTAGAAAGCATATACCAATTTACACCCTAAATCAGCAGTAAATGAGAGGTTTTTCACATAAATTTCACCACACTGTTTTCTTGTCATTAAACATTTTTTTGTGTGTGTGTGCTGATTCAAGGCTGGAAATAGCACCTTTAAAAAATATTTATTTATTTGGCTGTGTCAGGTCTTAGTTGTGACATGCAGGCTCTTCGTTGTGGCTGCAGGCTTCACTCTACTTGTGATGCACAGGCTCTAGAGTGCATGGACTCAGTAGTTGCAGCGCGCGGGCTTAGTTGCCCCGTGGCACGTGGGATCTTAGTTCCCCGACCAGGGATCGAACCCGCTTCCCCTACATTGGAAGGTGGATTCTTAACCACTGGATCACCAGGGAAGTCCCAGCACCTTGTTTTAATTTGTATTTTTTTGAATATTAGTGAAGTTGAACATTTTTCATGTTTTAGTACTTATTTTTATTTCTGCTTTGGTCAATCCTCTGCTTATGTTCTTGGGCCAATTATCAGGTAGGATATTAGTATTCCAATCTACACCTTTTCCTTTGTGATTATATTTTTTAAGCTAAATCCTTCAGTTAGAGAGCAGATAAAATTTTCCTTCTTAAAATTTTTTTCCCAAACATTTTAACTCTGATTTATTTGAAACTTATTTTGACAAATGGCATGAGAAGGGAATCAAAATTGATTTTTCCCAACTAACTATTCAGTTGACTTAGCATCATTTACCACACTGTTTTTTTCTTCCTTCATTAAAGTTGCTACGAACCTTATTATAAAATATTGGACAATATAAATTTTAATTTAAATATTGCACAATATTTTATGAAAAACAAAAGTTGGGATATAAGATCTAACCTTAAACTTTGTTGTTGTTGTTATGGACCATGTTTAAAGTCTTTATTGAATTTATTACAGTATTGCTTTCAGTTTTATGCTTTGGCCTTTTGGCCGCGAGGCATGTGGGATCCTAGCTCCCTGACCAGGGATCAAACCGCACCCCCTGCATTGGAAGACAAAGCCTCAACCACTGGACGCTAAACTCTTTTCTTAATGCATGACTTTATTTGTAGGAAAAGTCTTAAAAGCTGCACAAATTAAATCACTCTTGGGCTTCACTGGTGGCACAGTGGTCAAGAATCTGCCTGCCAATGCAGGGGACGTGGGTTCGAGCCCTGGTCTGGGAAGATCCCACATGCTGCGGAGCAACTAAGCCTGTGCACCACAACTACTGAGCCCTAGAGCCCACAAGCCACAACTGCTGAAGCCTGTGCACTTAGAGCCTGTGCTCCTCAACAAGAGAAGCCACCGCAATGAGAAGCCCTTACACCACAACGAAGAGTAGCCCTCGCTTGCCGCAACTAGAGGAATCCCGCACGCAGCAACGAAGACCCAATGCAGCCAAAAATAAATATAAATAAAATAAATAAATTTATATATTAAAAAGTCACTCTTAGTCATTCAGTTAATGATTTACCTTTTCTGAAACGTAATGAAATAACAAGTTTTTGAAAATGAACATAAAGTATATATCTAGTAAATATGATATTTGAGTTGTCATTTTTATCATTCATCTACAGTTGAAGTCAGTGAGACCTTGTTTATACGCATACATATTTGAATAAAAGTTTAGTCAATAGTTTGTTTTTCTTAGCTTTATATCAAGCATCTTTGGCAAAACGCTGAACCAGTCATTAAGATCATTAAGAAAGATTTCACAGGTTTAGCAGTTATGAATGTCTCTTGATTCTACATAATTGTTTATCAACAAAATGACTTCTCAATTGCAACAATCTGAAATAATTAAAATACTTTGTTTCAAGCTGTATCTTTAAGTACATTTAACCATCTGTGTGTAATTTCTCTGTGTTCTCTCAGCAAGTGGAACACAGCATGTAGTTTAAGAATACAAATTTCATAGATAAGATAATTGTATAACAAAGAACATTTTCAAACAGGTTAAGTCTTTTTTTCCCCCAGGTAAATGAAATTTAGTGTTGCCTTTCAGCTGATAATTGATGGAGGTGTCAGAAATCACTTTCTAACAGTTTAGAATGGCTAGCTCAAGACATAGAACCTCCATGGCTTTTTCTGTCTCAGATCCAAGTCATAGTCAATATCAATATTATAAGTTTTCCTCTGAAGTTCTTTATAGGGTTATAATTTAAATTTTTTCTTGGTCTGACATAATGCCAATATTTAGTTGGAATTTTTTTTTTTTTTTTTTTTTTTGTGGTACGTGGGCCTTTCACTGTTGTGGCCTCTCCCGTTGCAGAGCACAGGCTCTGGACGCGCAGGCTCAGCGGCCATGGCTCACGGGCCTAGCCGCTCCGCGGCATGTGGGATCTTCCCGGACCGGGGCACGAACCCGTGTCGCCTGCATCGGCAGGCGGACTCTCAACCACTGCGCCACCAGGGGCGCCCTAGTTGGAACTTTTAATGTTGATCCATTGTGTCCTACTGGCCCTTGTTTTGAAAATAGCAGTATAGAAGATAGTGGCAATATTATTTAAGAATTAGAACCAAAATTCCCAGTTAGGAGCTATACAAATGTCCTTAAGGATAATAGACATATTTTGAAAGAAAAGAGCTTTTAGTAATGAAAATATTAGAATATAATGGCAGGAGTATTTCTTATTTTAAATTATAAAAATTGCAGTGTGCATTGTGGAAAATTGAGAAAATATAGAAATGTATAAAGAAGAAAGTGAAAAGTTTATTGTAATTCAGTCATCATCAGGTAACCACTATTATTATTTCGGAGTATTTTCTCATACTCTGTGTGTGTGTGTGTGTGTGTGTGCACGCGCGCGCATGTGTGCATATTTATAATAAATTGGAATTGTCATGCATATTTCACTTATTGTATACTGAACATTTTCTCATCATAGAATTTGTTTAATTATTCAAAACTTGATTTTTAGTGATTGTATACTTTTTAATCGTATGAATGTAGCACACTTACTTAATTATTCCCATATAATTATACATTCAGATTTTAAAATAAATTATTGCTTTTATAAATAATGCTGCATAAGGAATTCTTTTACATAAATTTTTATGTAAATCCTTTACATGAATCTAATTAATTGCATGAGTCAATCAAAAAAGTAGGGTTGCTGGGCCAAAGGATATAAAAGATTTTTATAGTACTTGATGGATTTGGCCAAATTTCTCTCCAGTGAGTCCTACCAGCAGTGATGAGAGGGCCTGTTTCATTACAGCCAGTTAGCCCCCAAAATATAGTTAATAAACATAAAACAGTGACTTTCTCCAGAGTCCAATTTGATGTTTTTGATTTACATTTCTATTAGTGAGGTCGAACAGCTTTTCATGTGTTTATTGGCACTTGTATTTCTTTAGGAAAAGGTCTCAGATACCTTGTCTTCAAATTTGACATTTATCTGTACTCCACTGAGATAAAATTAACAAAAATGATCTCAGTGTCTCTATTTGCACTATTCCAATTCAGAAAAATGCAAATATTTTGACAGTAATGTTCACATTTGCCTAAGAACATCTGCAATTCCTTCTCAGTCTTCTTTGCAGCATCTTTGTCTTCTGCTCATCCTTTAAATGTTCCTTAGACTTCCACCTAAGATCCTTTTCTCTTGCATTCTTTGTAATTATGATCTCAGCCAGCTCCATGGATTCTGTTTGCACTGCATTCTGATGTCTCCCAAATCTGACGCCTTCCAGATCTCCCAAAACTAGCCCCATGGATTCTGTTTCTACCAGATTCTGATGCCTCCCATACATTATCTGGAGCTACAGACCACATATCCAGCTGCCTTCCAGACATCTCCACTTAGATGTCCCACAGGAATCTAAGTCAGCATGTCCCAAACTGAGCTCATCATCTTCACTCACCTCCCCCAAACCTTCTCCTCGACCAGTGTCCCCTTCTCTGAGTGCATAGTGCCATTACCCACCAAGGTACCCAAGCTAGAGGCCGTGATTTGTCATCTCTGGTCCTCCCTATCACATTCAATAATAAATAGGGCTCTTATAAAGAAGAGCAGAAGAAGGGAGCTTTTGCTTTCTCTTTGGGAACCCGTCTCGTGTTTTTCTTGTCTCCTTTTGGTCTCATTGCATCTTGTGATTACTGCATCTGCCAAGGAGCCCTGTATGTGTTCCAGGTGCGCTGGGTGCTGCCAGCATTTTGCGGTCAAGCTTATCTCTTAAATCTGTGAGTGTGTACCCCAAGACGGCATTCACACATCGAAACAAGACAGTTATAGAAATCCTATATGCCAGGAGAGGAAATGGTAAACACTGCATCTCCAATGATCTGTAATTATGTCCTGATAATAGGCTGTTTATAAAGAAAAAAGAAAAAAAAAGGTATCCAGCTGGCATAAACTTTAGATAAGGAAATAGAGAATATTAGGTCAGGAGCTGTCTATCCTGCAAAGCTCTGACCATGAGAAGAAAAGAGAGTGGAAGAAGGCAGGCTAGGGCATGTTTAAAACCCTCTTTTTAAAGATAATGAGTGATAATTCCTATTATAAACCTTCTTTAAAAGTGAGCATTTTGATACCAGAGTGAAAATTTGAACCCCTTCAGGGTGTAGTGAAATATTCACTGCCATGGCTTATATCCTAGTCTGTCAGTGTTGGGTTGCTAACATATCTGGGAGGTCTATGTTCTCAGGCTTTACATCTGAGCAAGTAGAGATCTATTTCTGCACATAATTGTCATTTTTCTTTGGCTGTGATTCTTCCTCTTTGTGGCTTTCAATCTTGTTTTTCCTCGTATTTCCAAAATGACAGTATCTTAATTTTTGGGGTTATAAAAGTAAAAGGTGCTAACTACAAAAAATGTTCAGTGAATACAGAAAAGTAGAGAGAAGAAAATAAAAATCACTTGTAATTTCATTAGTCAGAAACAAACATCAGTAACACTGTCCAGTTGTAGCTCCTTCAATCTTTCCTGTGCCTACAGACATATATACATATTTTTAAAAAATAGGGTTGAATTATACCATGTGTTTTTTTTCTAACCACCTTGTTCACTAAACACCGTGGGCATCGCTCTCTTCGGCATATCATCTTTTGCCAATAGCAGATGTATGTTTTCATGTTTGCTAGCTTGATCTAGTCAGTAATAACTTGCCAAACAACTGCACATACAGGGATATTTTATTATATGAACAGTGCAACAGAATATTTGAAATTGACTGTTCTGGAAAATTCAGGGCATGTGGTGATCTTGTGTCCTCCTGTGGACTTCTGCCCTCGTAATTGTGATGGCTGTTGTTCCTTTTCCTCCGTGTGTGTGTGAAGATTGTGTTGTAAGCCCCTTAGTACTCATGGAACACCTGGAGCCCTGCTACTCCCTCCCAAAGTGTCTGATCCCTCCTGCTATCCCTTTGTGACCCTCCGCTCTCTCCGCTGAGTGAGTGTGCTCTTCAGCAGTCCTAGGCTCCGGAGTTGCTGACTGCCCCCATTTAAGCCCTTAGAAAGTTTTGGGACTTCACCTCCGTCCACCACTGGGTCCTTGCATTGCTGTCTGTGGTCCTTTACCGTTTCCAGAATATTTATGAGTGTTCCCCCTCAAACACATCAAGTCATGCTTCCAAAATATTCATAACTGTCTCTTCTACCACATCTCCCCCATTCTCAGGGTATCCATGACACAGCTTCTGTCAATAGTTTCAGTTTTAGGGTGTTTCGTGTATAATGCTTTTAGGAAAATTTTTATTCCAATTCTGGCTTCTGTGTCATGTTTTTCCCCCTGGAACTACTGAGGATTGGCTTATTTGCTGCTCCATTAGCTGCCAGAACCTTTGCCCCAAATCTGATTTTCTCCCTCATGAAATACTCTGGAAGGGAATGGGATGCCATTTTATAGTTGTGGCCCCCCTACCTTATGGCAACAAATCAAGCATATGGCCCCTTGAGGTCCTAACACATATTGAATGCCAGCCGTGCGCCAGGCCCTACCTGGGGCTCTCTTTTTATCTCATTTAACCCTCAGCACTGCTCTGGGTGGAAGGTGGTATTATCCTCATTCTCCACTTGAGGAACCTGAGGCTTAGGAAGGGTAATTGCCTAAGATCATACTACTAATAAGTATTCAGGGTTCAAACCCAAGCCTTCCTGACTCCAAAGTGCTTGGATTCTTTTCACAAACTCGAGTGGTAGTACAGTCTTCCCTCCCACCCAGTAAGGAAGGGGGTTTCTGATTCTTTACTCTTGCCCTCAGAGGGCTCCTGACCCTTTTCTTGCTTTGCATTAAGTGTTTTTAAGTGTTCGTGGTTACGTAGTGCTTCCCTCAAGGTGGCCCCGCCCTCCGCTGCCTCCCTCAGTGCACATGACCCCGCGACTCTTGCTGGGGTTTCTGGGCACCAGCCTCCAGCACTCCAGCCTTGCTTGCTTCTCCAGCCTCTGACTCTTCTGAGTCAGTGCTCTTCTGAGTTGCCTTCAAATGATGGTGCCCCAGGGCTCTCTCTCGCTTTCCTTTTCTCCCTGGCTTTCACATTCCTGTGGTAACTTAAGCATGACTCCTAGGTTTCCTGACTCTGGCCCTATTGTCCACACCCTTCTGTTCGATTGCCTTCCAGTGACTCCAACCAGATGTCCCAAAGGTGCGTCAACCTTAGTGGGTCCAACAACTGAACTCACCTCCTCTCCAGCCACTTTCTTTACGAGCCTTATGTCATTTCTTTGCTTGGTTCATAATATCATAATCTACTGTTATCCATCTTATAAGTGGAAACCTGAGAGACGTTATTTTACTCCATTCTTTCACATCTCATATTCAACTGATGTTCACATCTTGTTAATGGGCTCTACCTCAGAAATATCTCCCAAATCCAGCCCCTTTCTTTCCTCTACCAGTGCCTTAGTCCTTCTTTGTTCTTGCCAGGACTGTGTGAAGGCATAACTAGCATTTTCTTCCTAAAAAACAAAACTAATTACGTCATGCCTCCTCAAGAAAATCTCTGCAGTTTTGCCCTCACCTTTAAGATAAAGTCCACATTTTCCTGGCATGGAAGAGCAGATTCATCACAATTGGGTGCCTATCTCTGCACCTCTAGCTCATCTCTGCTCACTTGCCCGGCAGCCCCTGTGCCCCGCTGGAGCTCCAGCCATGGGGAGTGCCCCACATCCCTGAACATGGCTCCCCTCTTCCCCACTTGCCTGTCTTCCCCCCGAAGTCCTTCTACCTGGCAAATTGCTCATTCTTCAGAGCCAGCTCAGATGTGACCTCTGAGTTGCTGCTCCCCCAGTTAGATGTGGCTGGGTCCTCCTCTGTGCTCTACACACATCTGTGAGTCCACGCCTCTTGGTATCTGATTGCGTTTGTCTTCTGGACTCAAATGGGAATTCTTGGGGGGGACAGTGATGTGCTTAGCACCCAGCGCAGTGCCTCTTACGTAGTAGGTGGTGAAGGAATGCTTCTCTGTTCTCTCCAGAGTCCCTGTGATACTCAAGACTCCACCGGGGATTTGTGACCTTCTTGTTCCCTGAGTCATTGTCTCCACTCATGTCTGAGCCCTTGGCAGTGTTGCTCAGAGTGGCTATAGTTCTTTCACATTCAGCCCACAGAACTGCACCTCCCCTTCCTTCCCAGAATGCCTCTGATTTCTCTCTTTTCCAATCCCCACCATTCCTAGAGCACCTCTGCACCTCCACTGAACCAGGAGGGAGGATCTGATTCCTCGTTGTTTCCTCTGGCTGGCTGTGAAATATCCAGAAATCCCCTAGGTTGGTGTTTCTCAAAGTGAGGTCTTGAATCACCCACATCAGAGTAACTCTGACTGCTTGTTTGAAACGTAGCTCTTGGGCCAACCCCCAACCCTACTGAGTGAGAATTGCTGGGCCCGAGGCCCAGGAATCTGCCTTTTGATCAATTCCCTAAATGATGCTAGTATACCCTAAAGTTGTGCCTTGTTCCAGGGCAGTATACACCCCCTAATACTCAGAAAGAACAGTAGTTCCCTCAGACATTTACCGTAGTGGGAGAACTTAAGTAAGATGGGAACATGCTGCAAAGCAAACCTCTTCCTGGAAAGTTACCATGTAATTATAGGGTAGAAAAGTCCTTAAAAATGACAACAGCAAGAAACAGACCAACAAAAAAAATCTTGCTTTCCACAGGGATAGCTTCTATTCTTCCTTCATATACATGAACATTCCAGCAGTTTTTCCTTAACACCGGTTCCCGTTACTGCCCCGGAGCACTTTATTTCTGTTTATTTTAAGTGAGGTAATGCATGTCCTGCTTAGCATTGCCTGACACTTAATGTGTGCTCAGCCCCTGAGGGTTCTTGCCCCTGCTTTGCTCCCTGCCCTGCCTGTGACCCTTTCTGAAAGCTTCCTCAGTGAGTCTGACAGTCCACCTCCTCCCTGTCACCCTGCAGGGGGCATCCTCTACGCTGCCACTGTGAAAAACTACCTGGGGACGGAGCCGATTATCTCCCGGGCTGTGGGTCGTGCTGAGGACTGGATTCGGACAGAGATCTTGCCATCCTGGCTTAACGGTGGGGAGAGGGCAGAGGGGGGTGGTGCTGCTCTGGGGACAGAGTAGGTGGAGGCTGGGTGGCCCCAGGCTATATCTGTGGGATCTGAGGCCACGGGTCTCCCCAGCCCCAGCCTTTGTTGCAGCAGTGGCCTTGAGCCCAGCCGAATGGGGGGATGAAGCCGGAGACGATGAAATCTACTTCTTCTTTACGGAGATTTCCCGAGCTTTTGATTCATACGAACACGTTAAGGTCCCGAGGGTGGCCCGTGTGTGTGCGGTAAGACCCTGATCCCAACTGTCTATCTTGTTTTCTGCTCTGCCTGTCCTCCTGTCTTTTCCTCTGGTCTCCTTGTATTTCTCCTCTTTCTTCTCTTTTGATGGGCAGTGACTACTTTTCTGGGAGCTTGAGGAATGTGGCGAAAGGGCTCTGGCCTCTTCTACCCACTTATTATCCCGTGTGACACTGTAGTGTAGAGGTTAAAGGCGGGAACTGTTGACAGACCTGGGTTCAAGTCCCTGCTACACTGCTTACTGCCTGTGTGACTCTGGCAGTGTCGATTTGAGGACTAAACGAGGTAACTTATGTAAAGCACGTAGTGCAGAACTTTATAAGTGCACAATAAACATCATTGTTGTGATCCTGCCCACCCCATACCTCATTGTCCTTCTCAGTTACTCTGTATCTCTGTCCTTGCATTTCTATGCATCTGTCTCCCTATCTGTCTGTGTCTGGGGGAAACTTGTATTGGTCTCCACAGTCCTCCTCTAATGTTGGTCTTCTAAAGAGAACTTCCTATGTACTTGTCACCCCAGGGGGACCTTGGGGGCCGGAAGACCCTCCAGCAGAGGTGGACGACCTTTCTGAAGGCTGACCTTCTGTGTCCAGGGCCTGAGCATGGCCGGGCCTCCAGTGTCCTGCAGGACATGGTCATTCTTCGACCTGAGCATGGAATGGGGACGCCCATCTTTTATGGCATCTTTTCCTCCCAGTGGTGAGGGGGTCCTGATGTGGAGAGTTACAGGGTGGGAGATACCTGGGGTTGGTGCAGGTCAGTGCGGTCTCCTCCAGTGGGGGTGGACTCTCCGTGGAGCCCTGCTCCTTCTGCCATGAAGCAGGCTGCATAGCTTCCTGTGCGTTTCTCATGGGTCATCTCATTTGACAGGGGATGAGTTGCCTCCCCTAGTTCCCTCTAAATATCCAGCTTCAACCTGTGACTCTTCCAGGGAAGGGGCTGCCATCTCTGCTGTCTGTTCCTTCCGACCACAAGACATTCGGACAGTGCTGAATGGTCCCTTCAGAGAGCTTAAACATGACTGCAACAGGGGACTGCCTGTCATGGACAATGATGTACCCCAGCCCAGACCTGGAGAGGTGAGGGGGCTGGGGCAGTTCTTCACCTCACGCCTGAATTGCCCCATTAGGACAAGAGCCCAACTAAGCATCCCAGACACTTCCTGGCCCCTGGGAAGCTTTATCACTCATCCTGTGTTTCCTTTAGTGCATCACCAACAACATGAAGCTCCAGCAGTTTGGCTCGTCACTCTTCCTTCCTGACCGTGTGCTCACCTTCATCCGGGACCACCCACTCATGGACAAGCCAGTGTTTCCAGCTGATGGCCATCCCCTGCTGGTCACCACAGATACAACCTACCTCAGAGTCGTGGCCCACAGGGTGCCCAGCCTCTCAGGGAAAGAGTATGATGTGCTCTATCTGGGGACAGGTATGTTTAATAGCCAAGCAAGTTGCCCATCCAGTGCACACAGGTTGTCGTCATAGAGAGGGTCCCATGCATACAGGTGTCAGAGTCCCAGGCACAGGTACAGTTATGTTATTATGTCTTGCCCCTTGCTTGCTTCCTAGAGGATGGACACCTCCACCGAGCAGTGCAGATTGGAGCCCAGCTCAGTGTTCTTGAGGATCTGGCCTTATTCCCAGAGCCACAGCCAGTTGAGAATATGAAATTGTATCAAGTGAGCTGTAGATTTTGGCGAGTCTGGTGGGGAGATATCTGAGTCCAGAGCCAATCTGTGACATTGAAGTCTGGGAGATCCAGTGTGTTTCTCTTCCTCACTCCCTTTCTGTAGAGCTGGCTCCTGGTTGGCTCCCATACTGAGGTGACACAAGTGAACACAACCAACTGTGGCCGTCTACAGAGCTGCTCAGAGTGCATTCTGGCCCGAGACCCTGTCTGTGCCTGGAGCGTTCGGCTAGCTGCGTGTGTGGCCCACACTGGAGAGCATGAAGGGTGAGGGTGGTGGCACTGGTTCCTTGCCTGATGTCCCCAGGCTCTGGCCTATCCATATGTCTGTGTCTGTTTCTCATGGGTTAATGCTGCCCTCTCTCTCTCTCTCTCTCTCTCTCTCTGTGTTTCTTAGTGTCACTTGTGTGTCCATCTGTCAGTCCATACTAACCATCTCTCTGTCCTCATCAATGTCCCTGCCTCCCTGCTGGACCTGCCCTGACTGCGTGGTTGTTTTCCATGTTGCCATACGCTTCTCAGTTTTCATTTTCTTTGTTTTTTGGCCGCACCACGCGGCATGTGGGATCATACTTCCCTGACCAGGGATCGAACCCGCACCCCCTGCATTGGAAGCGTGGAGTCGTAACCACTGGACTGCCAGGGAAGTCCCTCAGTTTTCATTTCACAAGTGCTCTTAGAAGTGTTTTCACAGTTGACAACTCCCCTCCTTCCTTCCTTGAAAAACTCTATCCTGTTGCCTTCTATGACTCTGCATTCTCCTGGTTTTTCTCCCTACCTCACTCTCCAGTCTGTCTCCCTTACTGGTTCCTTTTCCATCCAGCTTCTGGATGTTGATATTCCTCAGGGTTCAGTCCTTCTCTTTACACTTTCATGCACTCTCTAGGTGATTTCATTCTCATTGTATTCAGTACCAAGTGCTGGTGACAACCACAGATGTATCTTTAGCTGAGGTGTTTTGCGAAACGGAAAGTCATCTCACGGACCCTCACAGAATTTTGATTAGCTCTGATAGAAAAGAAGTTTTCTCTTTCTCTTAACAGAGAAATTTTTTAACAGAGATTTCCAGAGAAATCTTGTGGTTGTGGACCACCAGCTATACTTCTTGGAAGGTTCCTGTGTTTCTTTCAAAGTACCCCACCAAACATCTTTCTGACAGACCTAGTGCAAATTTAATTCTCTGTAGTCTGCTAGAGATATTTGTAGAATTTGGCACGGCAAATGTCATGAGTATGAGAGGTATTGGGGAAAAATTTAGTGATGAAGAGACTGTTGACTGATAATTCTAGAGGTGACTTATGAGATGATGGGAGGTGCAATTGGTGGGTGAATGTTCAGTACTGAGGAGGGTAGAGGGGGTGTTGACACTGGATTTATCAAGTATTCTCTTCTTTATAGGCTGGTTCAAGACATAGAGTCAGCGGATGTCTCTTCTTTGTGTCCTAAGGAGCCTGGAGGTTTGTATGGTTTAGGGAACGTGGGTAGAGTGGATGTAAAGGGCCTAGAAAGTCATGTTTTTGGACCTAGTTTAAAACTTGTATCCTGGAAGTTATGGCAGCCTTACTCTCTTTGGGAATCCCCTTTTCAGCTTGGTGTACTGTGGCCCCTTCTCATTTCTCGTGTCACCCCACGTTTCTCTCTAACACCTCCAACCTACAGCCTCACCACCTTTTGTGCTTTTGCTGTCTCCGCAGAACACCCAGTGGTGTTTGAAGTTCCTGTGGCTGCAGCTGCACATGTGGTCTTACCATGTTCCCCGAGCTCAGCCTGGGCATCCTGTGTGTGGCACCAGCCCAGCGGAGTGACTGCACTCACCCCCCGGCGGGATGGGCTAGAAGTGGTGATATCCCCAGGGGCCATGGGTGCTTATGCCTGTGAATGTCAGGAAGGTGGGGCAGCTCGTGTGGTAGCTGCTTACAGCTTGGTATGGGGCAGCCAGCGGGGCGCTCCAAGCTGGGCTCACATAGTGGGGGCTGGACTGGCAGGCTTCTTCCTGGGAGTTTTTGCAGCATCCCTGACTCTCCTTCTGATTGGTCGGCGTCAGCAGCGACAACGACAGAGGGAACTCCTGGCTAGAGACAAGGTGGGCTTGGACCTGGGAGTCCTACCATCTGGGACCACAAGCTACAGCCAGGACCCTCCCTCTCCCTCTCCTGAAGATGAGCGGCTGCCCCTGGCCCTGGCCAAGAGGGGCAGTGGCTTTGGTGGCTTCCCTCCACCCTTTCTGCTTGATCCTTGCCCGAGCCCACCCCACATTCGGTTAACTGGGGCTCCTCTAGCCACGTGTGATGAAACATCCATCTAGGGCTGGGCAAATAACCACTAGTGCATGAGTGACCACTGGATGGAATGACCATTGGGACGCTGGGGGTCGATGGTCATGGAAGATCGTCGTGGCCTCTGAGTTTTCTTTGGCTTTTGAATGATCACTTCAAATTCCCTGTCTGCCTTTTCTGGGCCTGGATGGGCTCAGGGCCAGGGCTTTGCCTGATTCCCATAAGAGATCAGAATTGCTCTTGCAGTGAATCAGGACTTTTCCTGCCCCTGCCCTCTCAACCCCTGTGACCCCTTCAGCCCACTATCTTGGGCCCATTAGTTTGGGGCTAGGCCCCAGGACATCGCTGTGACTTTGCTTTCCTTTTGGACCCTGGCCAGAAGGAGGAGCCATGGAAGTGCTAGGGGGCTAATGTGCACTGACTCCTTTTGCTGGTTCTCCCAGTTTATCTGATTCTCTGTGGAGAGTGCATGATTCCCAAACTGCAACATGCGATCTCTGCCCTGAGATCTACCCCATCCCAGTTTTCCTTCTTCCATGAAAGAGCATGTGTAAATACATGGATGTTCATAGGTGACCTGGACACATGTGCATGCTTACAGCTTGGTGTATTCATAGGAGGTTGAGAGGGTCAGGTTGGGATGAGGGCAATACCTACAGGACTTTAGACCTGTAGCCAGTGAGGGAATGGCTCTCCTTTCTAAAAGGAGAAAACCACTTCCATGTCTCCATCACCTCTCACAGCCCTTCTGTTGAGTAGAGAAAAACTCCCAAAGTGACCTTCTGGGTGGGAAAGGCAATGGTACATCTGACCCCATCTTTCTCTTTGTTTTTGCCTCCTGGCTGCCACCACTGCCATGCACAGCTGCTCTTTCTCTGGCTAGAACCCTTTCCTTGGCTTCTATTAAAACGTCACAACATTCTAAATATCAGGGGATGAAAAAAGTGGAACAATCATGGGAAATACAAGCCGCACAAAGATAGGTCTGTATCAGTGACTTTATGACATTACTCAGGTTGATACCCTCGCTCTAAAGCAGGAGTTCACCTGGGGTCCATGGCCTCCCTGAAATCGCATGCAAGATGCTGTCTGTATATGTGTGTCTGTATTTTTCTGGTGGTGGTGGGGCTTGGTTTGTGAACTCTCATTAGATTCTCAAGCCTTAACAAAGTTAAAGGACCACTGCCCCAAGGTCACCACATGTTGGCCAAGCTGAGGTGGTGACAGGCAGGGGCAGCTCTTCCTGCCCTTTGGCCAGCCCCTGGACTGGCAGCCACTGGATACCTTCTCGTTGCTCCATTTCCTGGAAGGTGGGCTCTGTGCATATTTGAAGACACTGTCAGCTCTCACCAAATTTAAAGACCTCTTCCTGCTTCACAGCTCTCAGATGCTCTAGGCTTCTCCTGCTCAGCTCCTGTCTTGGCCCGTGAATGTGCCTCATTCATCCCTGCTGAGGGACTCCCTTGAGCTCCAGTGAATGGTCCAGCCTTTCCCAGTTGAAGTTTTCAGCTCTACTTGCCTTGGCAGCAGCCTGTGAACTACTCAAGAGCCCCCTTGGGTTTTGAATTATCGATGGTTTTGCCATTAATAAGTGTATGTTCCTCAGCAAGTGATCTAACCTCGGAACTATGGTTTACTCATTTGTAAAGTGGAGATAATAGTACCTACCTCAGGGTTGCTGCAAGGATTAAATGAGAGACCATGTAAACAATAAAGCACTCTCTGTACCAGTAGAGGTTGTTATTGTAAGAATTGGCCTATTCTGCCATAATCATATAGCTTAACCATCTGATAAACATGACACATGCAGTCACTTTAAGCCTCATTTGGTGGGAGGAGAGTCATTGCCTCACACAGACATCCTGTCCTGGGGCATCTCTGGTGAGATCTTAGCTGCTAGTGTCTCGGTTTTGGGAGGCAGGGGCTGTCATTTTCATAATCTTCACATGTCTCGGCGACCTTATTGGTCTTTCTATATGGGAATGGAGGGGGGCTCTGTATTCTTTGGTTTATCCTCACTCACTCTGCTCTCTTGAGGTTATGGGTTAGTTTCATTTCGAGGAATGAAGGGAAATGGGAGATTTCAGTAGGATCTGGGATCTCTGTGAAAAGGGGAGAAGAGTTTCCCAAGGAGGGGGAACCAGATCACAGTGGATTTGGGGCATTTGGTCCTTGGGTAGTGGCTCTGGTTGGAGGAAGATGGGATGAGGAATGTAGGAAAACTGAGGAAGGATGGAAATAGACATGAAGGGAGGAGAGCCACATCTTAGGCTGTGGAAAGTTCAAGCCCCAAGAGTGAGTGATAGCATGGAAATGTGAAACTAGATCCCAAAGAGATACGTGTGAATAACTGATTGCATTATCTTTGGACTGTGGGGGTGTGGGATGGGAGAGGATCCAATGATAAGGGAGGTGAAGGAGGGTGCAGGGTTCCGGCAGGTAGAATTGTGAGGATTCTGGCAACCAGAGACCTGACTGGCTTTTGCGCATAAAAGTAGCCAGGGACAGGGTTGGGGATGGGGCTTGTGTTTGTGTTTACCTCCAAACTCTAAAGATTGCCCGCTTTCTGGCCTGCACTCTGAAATTCGCCTCTGTTTTTGGTTCTGGTCCCTGGTCCATAAATTGTGACTCTCAGCTTGTCACCCCTAACCAGTGGTCTGCTGCTACCCACGTGACCTTACTGAAAGTAGAGCCAGAAAGAGATGCTCCCTGATCACTCTCATGAACCAAGTGAATTCCAGCATACCGCTGGCCCTAACCCAACAGGAGGCAGACTCACATCTTTTCCCAGGAGTCTCCTCGCTCCCTAGCTTTCCGCAGTAGCTCCCCAAGTGATGGCAGGAGAGGGCTCCTTTAGGTATCGGCTGGGTCTTGTCCCTCCTGGCTACTCTGCCCCTGTCAGAGGGGGGCGGTCATGGCTACAACAGACTGTTCTTGGTCAACTGCACAGAGATCCTATCTCACAGGTGTGGGGATTGAACTTGCCTTTTTGGTTGTAGTAGAGCCAAGGTTGGAATTTTTTTGTTTTTGTTTTTGTTTGTTTTTGTGGTACGCGGGCCTCTCACTGTTGTGGCCTCTCTCGTTGCGGAGCACAGGCTCCGGACGCGCAGGCTCAGCGGCCATGGCTCACGGGCCCAGCTGCTCCGCGGCATGTGGGATCTTCCCGGACCGGGGCATGAACCCGTGTCCCCTGCATCGGCAGGCGGACTCTCAACCACTGCACCACCAGGGAAGCCCAAGGTTGGAATTTTTAAAGATCATTTTCACCAACTGGAGGAAAAGCTAGCAATCAAAGCAGTAAGAAATATTTCTGCAATTTAAAAATTCTGTTTGATGGGTCCCAGGGAGAGACCTTGCTGTGACATGGCAATTTGTATGACCAGTACAGAGAAGGTTTGGTCCCAGAGAGGTCCATCTGGAGTGATGTAAAATACCAGGTCCTGGTTGAGGTAGGGATGGGCAAGCAACAGAGAATGACCTAGCTCCCTGAGGATGTTAGGTGGAGTCAGGGGTGTTTGGAAGAGCCAAGATGAGTTTTAGAGGGCTACTTCAGGTCCTGTGGAGAAATAAATGCAAGCCCGGAACTGTCTTCCTCTCTTTTTCCCAAGGGTGCCCAGTCCATGGGACTAGCTTTTCCCTAGACACACTGGGCCTAGGGTTTAGGGCTACAGATGAATCTGCTCCCTGCTGGTGGGTATGGCACCTATCTCATGGACTCCAGAGCTTGGCAGTGCTGAACCCCAGGCCAAAGCCTTTCACCACCTGCAGCTGGAGCCATGGTTGAGAAGGAGGAGTCATCAACTGACTCTGGATCCAAAGACCAACATCACGCCCTCAGCTTCAAGCAAGTCCTTTGGGTTGAGAGGCTGGGAATACAGTCCTCCTAGGGCTGAGGTTCGCTCCAGGGACTCTCTGAAGGTTATGTGTCGAGGAGGCTGATCAGACTTCTCTGATCAGAGGCTGAGGAAGAGAACTCATGGGAAAAGCTCAGGCTTCAGGCCTTTGTCGGCGTACTTCATATCTGTCAGGTAAGGGGTTCTAATCAGCCTCACATGGATTCACTGAAATTCTCTCCTGCAAGCCCAAGAGTGCACAGACTTGGTACACGCTCTCGACACTCTCCTTTCAAGATACGCCGAATTGTGTGTGGTATGTAAGCTATTCCTTCCTTTGTAAGAAGTGAGGAAGCAGAAGTGGCCCTTCTCTGAGGTGAGGATGGAGATGGATGTTTTGTCCTTTAAGTGATGTAGAACTGTGTCCTGCTTCCATGCAGCTTCTCCAGCGCTCTGGTGGGGTAGAAGGTGTGGATGCTGGAGACAGTCAGGCCTTGAGGATTATGGGGAGGTGTCCCCATGCTTGGGTGTGGAAGGATGGATCTGCCTGTCCTTTGTGTGAGGTCGGATGATGAGCTTCTCAGCAGCAATCATAGGAACCAGAGGCTCTTCTTCCCTTTGCTGGGAGCCACACAAGTCCCCTGAATTCTTGTTCAGTTCTAGGGAGAAGGATGACCATCCCCAAGATGGCTGAGATAGAATATTTTCCCCCTGAAGTGACTGGGAGTTCAGAACCAGGTTAATTTGATTTATAGAAATAAAGTAATATTTTTGTACCTATAAGTTTGTGGAGAAAAATCCATGAGCACTGTAACTAATACCAGCATTTCTAAAACTAGCTGAGTCCAGAGTGCCTGCATTATGAACTGTCCTATAGATTGAGAGAGCAGAACAGACTGTAGATAGATTAGAGCTGAATGACCACTAGTTGTCTGAAATGAGGATGAGGGCCTTCTTCCAACCCTTTGCAGGAGCTATTCCCCCTAGTGTAGCTTGTCTGCATACATATCCACCATATTAATTTTTTATCAGACTCAAAACCCATCACCTCTCAGATTTACTGGATTTTGGCAATTTGTCTGTGGTCCCGTCATAATACTATAGCTCATTGTATTGTGAGCACCTTGTAATTCCCAGGTAAACATCCTTAGAAAGAAGGGAACGTGAACCTGCTCCTAGCTGACAAACCAAGGTGTCCACGTGCTACCGCTACAAAGGTTTATGACAAAGCTGTCCTTTGACGAGTTGCTAGATAACTTCTTATTCTTTTGGGTACTTATTGCTGTACTAGTCAGGACAGGCTTTGTTATGACACAATAACATACAACCCCATATTCTTAGTGGTTTAAAGCAACATGTTTCTTATACTACTTAGAAAGGAAGGAAGTTCTGACATATACTACAACATGGATGAATCTTGAGGACATTATGATAAGTGAAATAAACCAGTCACAAAAATATTGTATGTTTCCGCTTATGTGAGGTACTTAGAGTAATCAGATTCACAGAGACAGCAAGTAGAATGGTGGTGGCCACGGGCTGGGGCTCAGAGGAATGGGGGTTATTGTTTAATGCATATAGGGCTTCAGTTTTACAAGGTGGAAAGAGGTCTGGAGATGGATGGTGGTGATGGTTGTACAATATTATGAAAGTAATACCTCTGAACGGTACACTTAAAAATGGTTAGGATGGTAAGTTTTATGTGATTTTACCACAATTTTAAAAATTGGAAAAAATGAATAAGACACAGTCTCTGCCCCTTTGAAGCTTTTAATTCAGTGGAGAGGCAGATATGCACTATGAAAAGCACTACTGTGAAGGTATGTCCCAATCCCAAGCAACCTATGGACACCTCATTCATCTTATATCTCTCTTTTTTTTAAACTTTTTATTTTATATCGGAGTATAGTTGTTTAAAAATGTTGTGTTAGTTTCAGGTATACAACAAAGTGATTCAGTTATACATGTATCTATTCTTTTTCAAATTCTTTTCCCATTTAGGTTGTTACACAGGGTTGAGCAGAGTTCCCTGTGCTATACAGTAGGTCCTCGTTGGTTATCCGCTTTAAACATAGCAGTGTGTATATGTCAATCCCAAACTCCCTAACTATCCCTCCCCCCACCAGTCACCCCTACTAACCATAAGTTTGTTCTCTAAGTCTGTGAGTCTGTTTCTGTTTTGTAAATAAGTTCATTTGTATCATTGTTTTAGATTCCACGTGTAAGTGATATCATACGATATTTGTCTTGTCTGACTTACTTCACTCAGTATGACAATCTCTAAGTCCATCCCTGTTGCTGCAAATGGCATTATTTCATTCTTTTTAATGGCTAAGTACTATTCCATTGTATATATGTACCACATCTTTATCCATTCGTCTGTTGATGGACGTTTAGGTTGCTTCCATGTCTTCTCTATTGTAAACAGTGCTGCAATGAGCATTGGGTGCATGTATACTTTTGGAGCATGGTTTTCTCCGGATATATGCCCAGGAGTGGGATTGCAGGATCATATGGTAGCTCTATTTTTAGTTTTTTAAGGAACCTCCATACTGTTCTCCATAGTGGCTATACCAATTTACATTCCCACCAACAGTGTAGGAGAGTTCCCTTTTCTCTACACCCTCTCCAGCATTTATTGTTTCTAGGGTTTTTTTGGATGATGGCCATTCTGACTGGTGTGAGGTGATATCTCATTGTAGTTTTGAGTTGCATTTCTCTAATTAGCTATATTGAGCATCTTTTCATGTGCCTCTTGGCCATCTGTATGTCTTCTTTGGAGAAATGTCTCATTAGGTCTTCTGACCATTTTTTTTTTTTTACATCTTTATTGGAGTATAATTGCTTTACAATGGTGTGTTAGTTTCTGCTTTATAACCAAGTGAATCAGTTATACATATACATATGTTCCCATATCTCTTCCCTCTTGCGTCTCCCTCCCTCCCACCCTCCCTCTGACCATTTTTTGATTGTGTTGTTTGTTTTTTGATACCGAGCTGCATGAGCTGTTTGTAAATTTTGGGGACTAATCCCTTATCTGTCACATTGTTTGCAAATATTTTCTCCCATTCTGTGGGTTGTCTTTTTGTTTTGTTTATGGTTCCCTTTGCTATGCAAAAGCTTTTGAGTTTAATTAGGCCCCATTTATTTATTTTTGTTTTTATTTCCATTACTCTAGGAGGTGGATCAAAAAAAATCTTGCTGCGATTTATGTCAGAGACTGTTCTGCCTGTGTTTTCCTCTAAGAGTTTTATAGTGTCTGGTCTTACATTTAGGTCTTTAATCCATTTTGAGTTTATTTTTGTGTGTGGTGTTAAAGAGTGTTCTGATTTCATTTTTTACATGTGGCTGTCCAGTTTTCCCAGCACCACTTATTGAAGAGGCTGTCTTTCCTCCATTGTATAGTCTTGCCTCCTTTGTCATAGATTAATTGACCATAGGTGCGTGGGCTTATTTCTGGGCTTTCTATCCTGTTCCATTGAGCTCTATTTCTGTCTTTGTGCCAGTACCATACTCTTTTTTTTTTGCGGTACGTGGGCCTCTCACTGTTGTGGCCTCTCCCGTTGCGGAGGACAGGCTCCGGACGTGCAGGCTCAGCGGCCATGGCTCACGGGCCCAGCTGCTCCACAGCATATGGTATCTTCCTGGACCGGGGCACGAACCCGCATCCCCTGCATTGGCAGGCGGACTTTCAACCACTGCGCCACCAGGGAAGCCCTCTGGAGAGTTTTTATCATAAGTGGTGTTGAATTTTGTCAAAAGCTTTTCCTGCATCTATTGAGGTGATCATATGGTTTTTATTCTTTAATTTGTTGACGTAGTGTATCACACTGATTGATTTACGGATGTTGAAGAATCCTTGCATCCCTGGGATAAATCCCACTTGATCATAGTATATGATCCTTTTAATGTATTGTTGGATTTGGATTGCTAGTATTTTGTTGAGGATTTTTGTGTGTATGTCCACCAGTGATGTTGGCCTGAAATTGTAACTGTGATTTAAAAACCCCCAACAAACAAAAGTCCAGGATCAGATGGCTTCACAGGCGAATTCTATCAAACATTTAGAGAAGAGTTAACACCTATCCTTCAGAAACTGTTCCAAAAAATTGCAGAGGAAGGAAAACTCCCAAACTCATTCTATGAGGCCACCATTACCCTGATACCAAAACCAGACAAAGATACTGCAAAAAAAGAAAATTACATCTGGTCTAATGTGTCATTTAAAGTCTGTGTTTCCTTATTGATTTTCCTTCTGGATGATCTGTCTGTGGTTGAAAGTGGGGTGTTAAAGTCTCCTACTATGAATGTGTTACTGTCGATTTCCCCTTTTATGGCTGTTAGTACTTGCCTTATATATTGAGGTGCTCCTATGTTGGGTGCATATATATTTACAATTGTTATATCTTCTTCTTGGATTGATTCCCTTGATCATTATGTAGTGTCCTTCTTTGTCTCTTATAACAGTCTTTATTTTAAAGTCTATTTTGTCTGATAAGATTATTGCCACTCCAGCTTTCTTTTGATTTCCTTTTGTGTGGAATACCTTTTTCCATCCCCTCACTTTCAGTCTGTATGTATCCCTAGGTCTGAAGTGGGTCTCTTGTAGACAGCCTATATACGGGTCTTGTTTTTGTATCCATTCAATCCGTCTATGTCTTTTGGTTGGAACATTTAATCCATTTACTTTTAAGGTAATTATTGATATGTATGTTCCTATTGCCATTTTGTTAATTGTTTTGGGTTTGTTTTTGTAGGTCTTTTTTCCCCCCTTCCTCTCTTGTTCTCTTCTCTTGTAGCTTGATGACCATCTTTAGTGTTGTGTTTGGGTTCCTTTTTCTTTTTTGTGTGTATATCTATTGTAGTTTTAGGGTTTGCTGTTCCCATGGGGTTTTGTTATAGCAGTCTATATATGTACAAGGTTGTTTTAAGTTGCTGGTCTCTTTCCTGCCTCGAGAAGTTCCTTTAGCGTTTGTTGCAAAGCTGCTCTGGTGGTGCTGAATTCTCTTAGCTTTTGCTTGTCTGTAAAGCTTTTGATTTCTCTGTCGAATCTGAATGAGATCCTTGCTGTGTAGAGTATTCTTGGTTGTAGGTTCTTCCCTTTCATCACTTTAAATATATTGTGCTGCTCCCTTCTGGACTGCAGAGATTCTGCTGAGAAATAAGCTGATAACATTTTGGGAGTTCCCTTGTATGTTATTTGTCATTTTTCTATTGTTGCTTTTAATATTTTTTCTTTGTCTTTAATTTTTGTCAATTTGATTACTATGTGTCTTGGTGTGTTCCTCCTTGGGTTTCTCCTGCCTGGGACTCTCTGCGCTTCCTGGACTTTTCTTTCCCACATTGGGGAAGTTTTCAGCTATTATCTCTTCAAATATTTTCTCAGGTCCTTTCTGTCTCTCTTCTTCTTCTTCTGGGACCCCTATAATGCAAATGTTGGTGCATTTAATGATGCCCCAGAAGTCTCTTAGACTGTCTTCATTTCTTCTTTTTTCTTTATTCTGTTCTGTAGTGGTGATTTCTACCATTCTGTCTTCCAGCTCACTTATCCGTTCTTCTGCCTCACTTCTTCTGCTATTGATTCCTTCCAGTGTATTTTTCCTTTCAGTTATTGTATTGTTCATCTCTGTTTGTTTGTTCTTTAGTTCTTCTAGGTCTTTGTTAAACATTTCTTGCATCTTCTTGATCCTTGCCTCCATTCTTTTTCTGAGATCTTGGATCATGTTCACTATCATTATTCTGAACTCTTTCTGGTAGGTTGGCTGGCTCCGCTTCACTTAGTTGTTCTTCTGGGGTTTCATTGTGTTCCTTCATCTGGGACAAATTCCTCTGCCTTCTCATTTGACTGACTTTCTGTGATTGTGGTTTTTGTTCTGCAGGCTGCAGAATTGTCGTTCTTGCTTCTGCTGTCTGCCCTCTGATGGATGAGGCTGTCTAAGAGGTTTGTGCAGGCTTCCTGATGGGAGGGTCTGGTTCCTTCTCAGTAGTGGGTGGACCTGGTTCTTGTCCCTCTGGTGGGCAGGGCTATTCTCAGGGAGATTTTAAGCCACTTTTCTACTGATGGGTGGGGCTGTGTTCCTGCCCTGTTGGTTGTTTGGCCTGAGGCATCCCAGCGTTGGAGCCTACAGGCTGTTTGGTGGGGCTAATGGCAGTCTCTGGGAGGACTCACGCCAATGAGTACTTCCCAGAACTGCTGCTGCCTGTGTCTTTGTCCCCACAGTGAGGCACAGCTGCTCCCCACCTCTGCAGGAGACCCTCCCATACTAGCAGGTAGGTCTGGCCCTGTCTCTTACGAGGTCACTGCTTTTTACCCCTGGGTCCTGGTGTGCATGAGACTTTGTGTGCCCTCCAAGAGTGGAGTTTCTCTTTCCCTCAGTCCTGTGGAAGTCCTGCAATCAAACCCTGTTGGCCTTCAAAGCCAGATTCTCTGGGGACTCCTCCTTCTGTTGCCAGACCCCCAGGCTGGGAAGCATGACATGGGGCTCAGAACTTTCACTCCTATGGGAGAACTTCTGTGGTACAATTGTTTTCCAGTTTGTGTGTTTCTCACTTGGTGGGTATGGGATTTGATCTTATCACGATTGTGCCCCACCTACCGGCTCCTTGTGGCTTCTTCTTTTTTTTTTTTGCGGTACACGGGCCTCTCACTGTTGTGGCCTCTCCCATTGCAGAGCACAGGCTCCGGACGCGCAGGCTCAGCGGCCATGGCTCACGGGCCCAGCCACTCCGCGGCATATGGGATCCTCCCGGACTGGGGCACGGACCTGTGTTCCCTGCATCAGCAGGCGGGCTCTCAACCACTGCACCACCAGGGAAGCCCAGTGCTTCTTCTTTGTCTTTGGATGTAGAGTATCTTTTTTGGTACGTTTGTCAGTGGTTGTTCAGCAGTTAGTTGTGATTTTGTTGTTTTCGTAAGGAGGGGGTGAACTCACATCCTTCTACTCCACTATCTTGAGCTAATCTCCTCTTACATCTCTTCTTAACTGGCAGCTAGACAAACAGACTTGAGACACCAACAAAAACTTTGTACCTCTAAGTGGACTCCCCTGAAGATACTGAGACAGTCTAGACATATATATGCCTTATATGGTCTTTTTTGTGTATCCAATTTTACATAATAAAACTAATAAAAACAAGATGTTTTTCTGTCTGTGAAACTAGCAAAGATTTAAAAAAAGGTGGATGATACTTTGTGCTGAGAGGTGTTTGTGGGGAATTGGGTATTCTCCTATCCTATTGTTGGATGTGAAATTTGTACAAATTCTATGGAAGGCATTCTGTCAATATCTATTAAAAACATAAGAATGTATGTATCATTTGACCTAATAATTACACTTCTGGATATTTATTATTTTTAGGAAATAATGGCATAAGTGTGCAAAGATGTATTTCTAAAGGTTTTCATTTTAGTATTTTATATGCCTAAAATATTAGAAGAATCCAATTATTCAATAAGAGAAATTTGGTTAAATTAGACCCAATATTGACTTGAAAAAAGGTCCACAACATTGTTAAGTTAAAACAAAGAGAAAACCATAAGGAAGAGAGGAGCAGCCCCTGACAGCCAGGAGCTGGCCTGACATCACTGTGGGGACCTGGAGTTCTCCTGTTTCATAGAATACCAACATCAAGTAAGGCCACTCAGCAATGTGATGGATGGGACAAAAACAAGACCACTCTGTAATCATGTCTGCACACAGACAAAACTGGAATATTGTGCAAACCACAAATATGACCAAACATCTACCTGTCCCTGCTAATAGAAGTGACTGCTACTTCTTCACCTGTTCTTCACCAGCTTTAGCCTAGCTCCAGTCATCTCTCCTTCTGGGTGAGATTTATAAAGGTACCCAAGCATTAGAATTATGCTGTTTCCTGGCAACACCCAATCTAGAGAAAAGCCCTGCTTCCTTAAATCCTCCTGCAAGCCCCTTAGCACAAGCGTGAATGCTGTAAGTTCTTCCTAACAGTCTCCTACTGAGACACCCCACAATTCCCTGTGCTGTGCATTCTCCCTCACTGTAGAGTGATAAACCTAGATACAGCTGTGTTCCTGGTGGTCTTTGGCTGGAGATAATGACAGTTCAGTCCATTATTGTTTGTAATAGATACTTACTTACATTGTCTCAAAAATGTATGGAATAATACACACCAAGCTGTTGGCAATGGTAACCTGGTGAGGGATTTTACTTTTTTTTTTTTCGGTACGCGGGCCTCTCACTGTTGTGGCCTCTCCTGTTGCGGAGCACAGGCTCCGGATGCGCAGGCTCAGCGGCCATAGCTCACGGACCCAGCCACTCCGTGGCCTGTGGGATCTTCCCGGACCGGGGCACGAACCCGCGTCCCCTGCATCTGCAGGCGGACTCTCAACCACTGCGCCACCAGGGAAGCCCCTAGGATTTTACTTTTGATTTACTATTGTTTTTGGAGGGGGGAAAGGGAAGAAAGGAAAGAAGAAGGAGAAGAATGAGGAGAGAATGATGACGATGATGTGATGGCAGTGGCTGTAAATGAAGTATTAAGTGTTGATAATGATGTTATTGGACTATATTCTTTAAATTTTCTACAATTAATATGCATTACATTTGAATGAAAAATTTTAGAACTTTTTTTTTCTACATCGTTATTGGAGGATAATTGCTTTACAATGGTGTGTTAGTTTCTGCTTTATAACAAAGTGATTCAGTTATACATATACATATGTTCCCATATCTCTTCCCTCTTGCGTCGCCCTCCCGCCCACCCTCCCTATCCCACCCCTCTAGGTGGTCACAAAGCACCGAGCTGATCTCCCTGTGCTATGTGGCTGCTTCCCACTAGCTATCTATTTTACGTTTGGTAGTGTATATATGTCCATACCTTTCCCTCGCTTTGTCACAGCTTACCCTTCCCCCTCCCGATATCCTCAAGTCCATTCTCTAGTAGGTCTGTGTCTTTTTTTTTACATCTTTATTGGAGTATAATTGCTTTACAATGGTGTGTTAGTTTCTGCTTTATAACAAAGTGAATCAGTTATACATATACATATGTTCCCATATCTCTTCCCTCTTGTGTCTCCCTCCCTCCCACCCTCGCTATCCCACCCCTCTAGGTGGTCACAAAGCACCGAGCTGATCTCCCTGTGCTATGTGGCTGCTTCCCACTAGCTATCTATTTTACGTTTGGTAGTGTATATATGTCCATACCTTTCCCTCGCTTTGTCACAGCTTACCCTTCCCCCTCCCGATATCCTCAAGTCCATTCTCTAGTAGGTCTGTGTCTTTTTTTTTACATCTTTATTGGAGTATAATTGCTTTACAATGGTGTGTTAGTTTCTGCTTTATAACAAAGTGAATCAGTTATACATATACATATGTTCCCATATCTCTTCCCTCTTGTGTCTCCCTCCCTCCCACCCTCGCTATCCCACCCCTCTAGGTGGTCACAAAGCACCAAGCTGATCTCCCTGTACTATGCGGCTGCTTCCCACTAGCTATCTACCTTACGTTTGGTAGTGTATATATGTCCATGCCTCTCTCTCGCTTTGTCACAGCTTACCCTTCCCCCTCCCCATATCCTCAAGTCCGTTCTCTAGTAGGTCTGTGTCTTTATTTCTGTCTTACCCCTAGGTTCTTCATGACATTTTTTCCCCTCAAATTCCATATATATGTGTTAGCATACGGTATTTATCTTTCTCTTTCTGACTTACTTCACTCTGTATGACAGGCTCTAGGTCCATCCACCTCATTAAAAATAGCTCAATTTCGTTTATTTTTTAATGGCTGAGTAATATGCCATTGTATATATGTGCCACATCTTCTTTATGAATTCATCCGATGATGGACACTTAGGTTGTTTCCATCTCCGGGCTATTGTAAATAGAGCTGCAATGAACATTTTGGTACATGACTCTTTTTGAATTACAGTTTGCTCAGGGTATATGCCCAGTAGTGGGATTGCTGGGTCATATGGTAGTTCTATTTGTAGTTTTTTAAGGAACCTCCATACTATTCTCCATAGTGGCTGTACCAATTCACATTCGCACCAGCAGTGCAAGAGTGTTCCCTTTTCTCCACACCCTCTCCAGCATTTATTGTTTCTAGATTTTTTGATGACGGCCATTCTGACTGGTGTGAGATGGTATCTCATTGTAGTTTTGATTTGCATTTCTCTAATGATTAATGATGTTGAGCATTCTTTCATATGTTTGTTGGCAGTCTGTATATCTTCTTTGGAAAAATGTCTATTTAGTTCTTCTGCCCATTTTTGAATTGGGTTGTTTGTTTTTTTGTTATTGAGCTGCATGAGCTGCTTGTAAATTTTGGGGATTAATCCTTTGTCAGTTGCTTCATTTGCAAATATTTTCTCCCATTCTGAGGGTTGTCCTTTGGTCTTGTTTATGGTTTCCTTTGCTGTGCAAAAGCTTTGAAGTTTCATTAGGTCCCATTTGTTTATTTTTTTTTATTATTTTTTAAAATTTCCATTTCTCTAGGAGGTGGGTCAAAAAGGATCTTGCTGTGATTTATGTCATAGAGTGTTCTGCCTATGTTTTCCTCTAAGAGTTTGACAGTTTCTGGCCTTACAGTTAGGTCTTTAATCCATTTTGAGCTTATTTTTGTGTATGGTGTTAGGGAGTGATCTAATCTCATACTTTTACGTGTACCTGTCCAGTTTTCCCAGCACCACTGATGGAAGAGGCTGTCCTTTCTCCACTGTACATTCCTGCCTCCTTTATCAAAGATTAGGTGAACATATGTGCACGGGTTTATATCTGGGCTTTCTATCCTGTTCCATTGATCTATATTTCTGTTTTTGTGCCAGTACCATACTGTCTCAATTACTGTAGCTTTGTAGTATAGTCTGAAGTCTGGGAGCCTGATTCCTCCAGCTCCATTTTTCGTTCTCAAGATTGCTCTGGCTATTCAGGGTCTTTTGTGTTCCCATAGAAATTGTGAAATTTTTTGTTGTAGTTCTGTGAAAAATGCCATTGGTAGTTTGATAAGGATTGCATTGAATCTGTAGATTGCTTTGGGTAATAGAGTCATTTTAACAATGTTGGTTCTTCCAATCCAAGAACATGGTATATCTCTCCATCTGTTTGTATCTTCTTTAATTTCTTTCATCATTATCTTGTAGTTTTCTGCATGAAGGTCATTAGTCTCCTTAGGTAGGTTTATTCCTAGATATTTTATTCTTTTTGTTGCAATGGTAAATGGGAGTGTTTTCTTGATTTCACTTTCAGATTTTTCATCGTTAGTGTATAGGAATGCTAGAGATTTCTGTGCATTAATTTTCTTTCCTGCTACTTTACCAAATTCATTGATTAGCTCTAGTAGTTTTCTGGTAGCATCTTTAGGATTCTCTATGTATAGTATCATGTCATCTGCAAACAGTGACAGCTTTACTTCTTCTTTTCCAATTTGGATTCCTTTTATTTCTTTTCCTTCTCTGATTGCTGTGGCTAAAACTTCCAAAACTATGTTGAATAAGAGTGGTGAGAGTGGGCAACCTTGTCATGTTCCTGATCTTAGAGGAAATGCTTTCAGCTTTTCACCATCACGGACAATGTTGGCTGTGGGTTTGTCATATATGGCCTTTATTATGTTGAGGAAAGTTCCCTCTATGCCTACTTTCTGGAGGGTTTTTATCATAAGTCGGTGTTGAATTTTGTCGAAAGCTTTCTTTGCATCTATTGAGATGATCACATGGTTTTTCTCCTTAAATTTCTTAATATGGTGTATCACGTTGATTGATTTGTGTATATTGAAGAATCCTTGCATTCCTGGAATAAACCCCACTTGATCATGGTGTATGATCCGTTTAATGTGCTCTTGGATTCTGTTTGCTAGTATTTTGTTGAGGATTTTTGCATCTATGTTCATCAGTGATATTGGCCTGTAGTTTTCTTTCTTTGTGACATCCTTGTCTGGTTTTGGTATCAGGTGGATGGTGGCCTCGTAAATTGAGTTTGGGAGTGTTCTTCCCTGTGCTATATTTTAGAAGAGTTTGAGAAGGATATGTGTTAGCTCTTCTCTAAATGCTTGATAGAATTCGCCTGTGAAGACATCTGGTCCTGGGCTTTTGTTTGTTGGAAGATTTTTAATCACAGTTTCAATTTCAGTGCTTGTGATTGGTCTGTTCATATTTTCTATTTCTTCCTTATTCAGTCTTGGCAGGTTGTGCATTTCTAAGAATTTGTCCATTTCTTCCAGGTTGTCCATTTTATTGGCATAGAGTTGCTTGTAGTAATCTCTCGTAATCTTTTGTATTTCTGCAGTGTCAGTTGTTACTTCTCCTTTTTCATTTCTAATTCTATTGCTTTGAGTCTTCTCCCTTTATTTCTTGATGAGTCTGGGTGATGGTTTATCAATTTTGTTTATGTTCTCAAAGAACAAGCTTTTAGTTTTATTGACCTGTGCTATCGTTTCCTTCATTTCATTTTCATTTATTTCTTATCTGATCTTTATGATTTCTTTCCTTCTGCTAACTTTGGGATTTTTTTGTTCTTCTTTCTCTAATTGCTTTAGGTGCAAGGTTATATTGTTTATTCGAGATGTTTCCTGTTTCTTGAGGTAGGATTATATTGCTATAAACTTTCCTCTTAGGACTGCTTCTGCTGCATCCCATAGGTTTTGGGTCGTCTTGTCTCCATTGTCATTTGTTTCTAGGTATTTTTTGATTTCCTCTTTGATTTCTTCAGTGATCACTTCGTTATTAAGTAGTGTATTGTGTAGCCTTCATGTGTTTGTATTTTTTTTACAGATCTTTTCCTGTAATTGATATCTAGTCTCATGGCGTTGTGGTCGGAAAAGATACTTGATAGAATTTCAATTTTCTTATATTTACCGAGGCTTGATTTGTGACCCAAGATACGATCTGTCCTGAAGAATGTTCCATGAACACTTGAGTAAAATGTGTATTCTGTTGTTTTTGGATGGAATGTCCTATGAATATCAATTAAGTCCATCTTGTTTAATGTATCATTTAAAGCTTGCATTTCCTTATTTGTTTTCATTTTGGATGATCTGTCCATTGGTGACAGTGGGGTGTTAAAGTCCCCTACTATGAATGTGTTACTGTCGATTTCCCCTTTTATGGCTGTTAGTATTTACCTTATGTATTGAGGTGCTTCTATGTTGGGTGCATAAATATTTACAATTGTTATATCTTCTTCTTGGATTGATCCCTTGATCATTATGTAGTGTCCTTCTTTGTCTTTTCTAATAGTCTTTACTTTGAAGTCTATTTTTTCTGATATGAGAATTGCTATTCCAGCTTTCTTTTGGTTTCCTTTTGCATGGAATATCTTTTTCCATCCCCTCACTTTCAGTCTGTATGTGTCTCTAGGTCTGAAGTGGGTCTCTAGTAGACAGCATATATATGGGTCTTGTGTTTGTGTCCATTCAGCCAGTCTGTGTCTTTTGGTGGGAGCATTTAATCCATTTACATTTAAGGTAATGATCGATATGTATGTTCCTATTCCCATTTTCTTAATTGTTTTGGGTTTGTTATTGTAGGTCTTTTCCTTCTGTTGTGTTTCGTGCCTAGAGAAGATCCTTTAGCATTTGTTGTATAGTGGGTTTGGTGGTGCTGATCTCTCTCAGGTTTTGCTTGTCTGTAAAGGTTTTAATTTCTCTATCAAATCTGAATGAGATCCTTGATGGGTAGAGTAATCATTGTTGTAGTCTTTTCTCCTTCATCAGTTTAAATATGTCCTGCCAGTCCCTTCTGGCTTGCAGAGTTTCTGCTGAAAGATCAGCTGTTAACCTTATGGGGATTCTCTTGTGTGTTATTTGTTGTTTTTCCCTTGCTGCTTTTAATATGTTTTCTTTGTATTTAATTTTTGACAGTTTGATTAATATGTGTCTTGGCGTGTTTCTCCTTGGATTTATCCTGTATGGGACTCTCTGTGCTTTCTGGACTTGATTAACTGTTTCCTTTCCCATATTAGGGAAGTTTTCAACTATAATCTCTTCAAATATTTTCTCAGTCCCTTTCTTTTTCTCTTCTTCTGGAACCCCTATAATTCAAATGTTGGTGCGTTTATAGTTGTCCCAGAGGTCTCTGAGACTGTCATCAGTTCTTTTCATTCTTTTTTCTTTATTCTGCTGTGCAGTAGTTACTTCCACTATCTTATCTTCCAGGTCAGTTATCCATTCTTCTGCCTCAGTTATTCTGCTATTGATGCCTTCTAGAGTATTTTTAATTTCATTTATTGTGTTGTTCATCATTGCTTGTTTCATCTTTAGTTCTTCTAGGTCCTTGCTAAATGTTTCTTGCATTTTCTCTATTCTATTTCTAAGATTTTGGATCATCTTTACTCTCATTATTCTGAATTCTTTTCCAGGTAGACTGCCTATTTCCTCTTCATTTGTTAGGTCTGGTGGGTTTTTATCTTGCTCCTTCATCTGCTGTGTGTTTTTCTGTCTCTTCATTTTGCTTATCTTACTGTGTTTGGGGTCTCCTTTTTGCAGGCTGCAGGTTCATAGTTCCCGTTGTTTTTGGTGTCTGTCCCCAGTGGCTAATGTTGGTTCAGTGGGTTGTGTAGGCTTCCTGGTGGAGGGGACTGGTGCCTGTGTTCTGGTGGATGAGGCTGGATCTTGTCTTTCTGGTGGGCAGGTCCACGTCTGTTGGTGCGTTTTGGGGTGTCTGTGGACTTATTATGATTTTAGGCAGCCTCTCTGCTAATGGGTGGGGTTGTGTTCCTGTCTTGCTAATTGTTTGTCATAGGGTGTCCAGCACTGTAGCTTGCTGGTCGTTGAGTGAAGCTGGGTGCTGATGTTGAGATGCAGATCTCTGGGAGATTTTCGCCATTTGATATTATGTGGAGCTGGGAGGTCCCTTGTGGACCAGTGTCCTGAAGTTGGCTCTCCCACCTCAGAGGCACAGCACTGACTCCTGGCTGCAGTACCAAGAGCACTTCATCCACACGGCTCAGAATGAAAGGGAGAAAAAGTAGAAAGAAAGAAAGAAAGAAAGGAAGGAAGAAAGAAGGGAGGGAGGGAGAGAGGAAGGAGGGAAGGAAGGAAGGAAAGAAAGAAGATAAAATAAAATAAAGTAAGATAAAATAAAATAAAGTTTTTAAAATAAAAATAAGAAAAAAACTTTTTTAAAAGGAAAAAGAACAAAAACAAAAACAAGAAAAACGGACAGATAGAACCCTAGGACAAATGGTGGAAGCAAAGGTATACAGGCAAAATCTCACACAGAAGCATACACATACACACTCACAAAAAGAAGAAAAGGGGAAGAAATCATAAATCTTGCTCTCATAGTCCACCTCCTCAATTTGGGATGATTCGTTGTCTATTCATGTATTCCACTGATGCAGGTTATATCAAGTTGATTGGGGAGCTTTAATCCACTGCTTCTGAGGCTGCTGGGAGAGATTTCCCTTTCTCTTCTTTGTTCTCACAGCTCCCATGGCTCAGCTTTTGATTTGGCCCCGCCTCTGCCTGTAGGACGCAGGAGGGCGTCTGTTCTTTGCTCAGACAGGACGGGCTTAAAGGAGCAGCTGCTTTGGGGACACTGGCTCACTCAGGCGGGGGGAGGGAGGGGTACGGAGTGCGGGGCGAGCCTGCGGCGGCAGAGGCCGGTGTGACGTTGCAGCAGCCTGAGGCGCTTCGTGCATTCTCCCGGGGAAGTTGTCCCTGGATCCCGGGACCTGGCAGTGGTGGCCTGCACAGGCTCCCTGGAAAGCGGGTGTGGATAGTGACCTGTGCTCGCACACAGGCTTCTTGGTGGCGGCAGCAGCAGCCTAAGCGTCTCATGCCTGTCTCTGGGGTCCTCGCTTTTAGCCGCGCCTTGCGCCCGTCTCTGGAGCTCCTTTAAGCAGCGCTCTTAATCCCCTCTCCTCGCGCACCGGGAAACAAATAGGGAAGAAAAAGTCTCTTGCCTCTTCGGCAGCTCCAGACTTTTCCCCGGACTCCCTCCCGGCTAGCCTTGGTGCACTAACCCCCTGTAGGCTGTGTTCACGACGCCAACCCCAGTCCTCTCCCTGCACTCCGACCGAAGCCCAAGTTTCAGCTCCCAGCCCCGCCCGCCCCAGCGGGAGAGCAGACAAGCCTCTCAGGCTGGTGAGGACCGGTCGGCACCGATCCTCTGTGCGGGATTCTCTCCGCTTTGTATTCCGCACCCCTGTTGCTGTGCTCTCCTTCGCGGCTCTGAAGCTTTTCCCCTCCGCCACCCGCAGTCTCCACCCGCGAAGGGGCTTCCTAGTGTGTGGAAACCTTTCCTCCTTCACAGCTCCCTCCCACTGGTGCAGGTCCCGTCCCTATCCTTTTGTCTTTTTTTTTTTCTTTTTCTTTTGTCCTACCCAGGTACGTGGGGACTTTCTTGCCTTTTGGGAGGTCTGAGGTCTTCTGCCAGCGTTCAGTAGGTGTTCTGTAGGAGTTGTTCCACGTGTAGATGTATTTCTGGTGTATCTGTGGGGAGGAAGGTGATGTCCGCGTCTTACTCTTCCGCCATCTTCCCATTTAGCATTTATTTTTTGTAGATTTTTTATGATGGCCATTCTGACTGGTGTGAGGTGATACCTCATTGAAGTTTTGATTTGCATTTGTCTAATGATTAGTGATGTTGAGCATCCTTTCGTGTGTTTGTTGGCAATCTGTATATCTTCCTTGGAGAAATGTCTATTTAGGTCTTCTGCTCATTTTTAGATTGGGTTGTTTGTTTTTTGATATTGAGCTGCTTATAAAGTTTGGAGATTAATCCTTTGTCAGTTGCTTCATTTGCAAATATTTTCTCCCATTCTGAGGGTTGTATTTTTGTTTGTTTATGTTTTCCTTTGCTGTGCAAAAGCTTTTAAGAGTCATTAGGTCCCATTTCTTTATTTTTATTTCCATTTCTTTGGAGGTAGATCAAAAAGGATCTTGCTGTGATTTATATCATAGAGTGTTCTGCCTATGCTTTCCTCTAAGAGTTTTATAGTGTCCTTACATTTAGGTGTTTAATCCATTTCGAGTTTATTTCTGTATATGGTGTTAGGGAGTGTTCTAATTTCATTCTTTTACATGTAGCTGTCCAGTTTTCCCAGCACCACTTACTGAAGAGGCTGTGTTTTCTCCATTGTATATTTTGCCTGCTTTATCAATAATAAGGTGACCATTGGTGTGTGGTTTTATCTCTGGGCTTTCTATCCTGTTCCATTGATGTATATTTCTGTTTTTGTGCCATTACCATACTGTCTTGATTACTGTAGCTTTGTAGTACAGTCTGAAATCTGGAAGCCTTATTCCTCCAGCTCCGTTTTTTGTTCTCAAGTTTGCTTTGGCTATTCAAGGTCTTTTGTGTTTCCATGCAAATTGTGAAATATTTTGTTCTAGTTCTGTGAAAAATGCCATTGTTAGTTTGATAGGGATTGCACTGAACCTGTAGATTGCTTTGGGTAGCATAGCCATTTTCACAATGTTGATTCTTCCAATCCAGGAACATGGTATATCTCTCCATCTGTTTGTATCATCTTTCTTTCATCATTATCTTATAGTTTTCTGAATACAGGTCTTTTGTCTCCTTAGGTAGGTTTATTCCTAGGTATTTTATTCTTTTTGTTGCAATGGTAAATGGGAGTGTTTCCTTAATTCCTCTGTCAGATTTTTTATCATTAATGTATAGGGATGCAAGAGATTTCTGTGCATTAATTTTGTATGCTGCTACTTTACCAAATTCATTGATTAGTTCTAGTAGTTTTCTGGTAGTATCTTTAGGATTCTCTATGTATAGTGTCATGTCATCTGCAAAGAGTGTCTGTTTTACATTTTCTTTTCTGATTTGTATTCCTTTTATTTCTTTTTCTTCTCTGATTTCTGTGGCTAAAACTTGCAAAACTATGTTGAATAATAGTGGTGAGAGTGGATAACCTTGTCTTGTTCCTGATCTTAGAGGAAATGGTTTCAGTTTTTCACCATTGAGAATGAGGTTGGCTGTGGGTTTGTCATATATGGCCTTTATTATGTTGAGGTAAGTTCCCTCTATGCCTACTTTCTGGAGGGTTTTTATCATAAGTCGGTGTTGAATTTTGTCAAAAGCTTTTTCTGCATCTATTGAGGTGACCATATGGTTTTTATCCTTCAATTTGTTAATATGGTTTATGACATTGATTGATTTGCGTATATTGAAGAATCCTTGCATCCCTGGGATAAACCCCACTTGATCATGGTGTATGATCCTTTTATTGTGCTGTTGGATTCTGTTTGATAGTATTTTGTTGAGAATTTTTGCATCTATGTTCATCAGTGATATTGGCCTGTAGTTTTCTTTCCTTGTGACATCTTTGTCTGGTTTTGGTATCAGGGTGATGGTGGCTTCATAGAATGAGTTTGGGAGTGTTCCTTCCTCTGCTATATTTTGGAAGAGTTTGAGAAGGATAGGTGTTAGCTCTTCTCTAAATGTTTGATAGAATTCGCCTGTGAAGCCATCTGGTCCTGGGCTTTTGTTTGTTGGAAGAGTTTTAATCACAGTCTCAATTTCAGTGCTTGTGATTGATCTGTTTATATGTTCTGTTTCTTCCTGGGTCAGTCTCGGAAGGTTGTGCTTTATCTGAGAATTTGTCCATTTCTTCCAGGTTGTCCATTTTTATTGGCATAGAGTTGCTTGTAGTAATCTCTCATGATCTTTTGTATTTCTGCAGTGTCAGTTGTTACTTCTCCTTTTTCATTTCTAATTCTATTGGTTTAGGTAGTCTCTTTTTTTCTTGATGAGTCTGGCTAATGGTTTATCAATTTTGTTTATTTTCTCAAAGAACCAGCTTTTAGTTGTTTCAATCTTTTCTATTGTTTCCTTCATTTCTTTTTTATTTAATTATTATCTGATCTTTATGATTTCTTTCCTTCTGTTAATTTTATGGGTTTTTTTCTTCTTTCTCTAATTGCTTTAGGTGTAAGATTAGGTTATTTACTTGAGGTGTTTCATGTTTCTTGAGGTAGGATTGTATTGCTATAAACTTCCCTCTTAGAACTGCTTTGGCTGCATCCCAAAGGTTTTGGGTAGTTGTGTTTTCATTCTCATTTGTTTGTAGGTATTTTTTGATTTCCTCTTTCATTTCTTCAGTGAGCTCTTGGTTATGTAGTAGTGTATTGTTTAGCCTCCATGTGTTTGTATTTTTTACAGCTTTTTTCCTGTAATTGATATCTGGTCTCATATCGTTTTGGTAGGAAACATACTTGATACAATTTTAATTGTCTTAAATTTACCAAGGCTTGATTTGTGACCCAAGATATGATCTATCCTGGAGAGTGTTTGATGAGCACTTGAGAAGAAAGTGTATTCTCTTGTTTTTGGATGGAATGTACTATAAATATCAATTAAGTCCATCATGTTTAATGTATCATTTAAAGCTTGTGTTTCCTTATTTATTTTCATTTTGGATGATCTGTCCATTGGTGAAACTGGATTGTTAAAGTCCCCTACTATGATTGTGTTACTGTCAATTTCCCCAAATGCCGTTACCATTTGCCTTATGTATTGAGGTGCTGCTATGTTGTGTGGATAAATGTTTACAATTGTTATATCTTCTTCTTGGGTTGATCCCTTCATCATTATTTAGTGTCCTTCTTTGTCTCTTGTGATAGTTTTTATTTTGAAGTCTACCTTGTCTGATATGAGAATTGCTACTCCAGCTTTCTTTTGATTTCCATTTGCATGAAATATCTTTTTCCATTCCCTCACTTTTAGTCTGTATGTGTCCCTAGGTCTGAAGTGTGTCTCTTGTAGAGAGCACATATACAGATCTTGTTTTTGTATCCATTCAGCCAGTCTTTGTCTTCTCGTTGGAGCATTTAATCCATTTACATTTAAGGTAATTATCAATATGTATGTTCCTATTACCATTTTCTTAGCTGTTTTGGGTTTGTTATTGTAGGTGTTTTTCTTCTTTTGTGTTTCCTGCCTAGAGAAGTTCCTTTAGAAGTTGTTGTAAAGCTGGTTTGGTGGTGCTGAATTCTCTTAGCTTTTGTTTGTTTGTAAAGGTTTTAATTTCTCTGACATCCTTGCTGGGTAGAGTAATCTTGGTTGTAGCTTTTCCCCTTACATCACTTTAAATATGTCCTACCACTCCCTTCTGGCTTGCAGAGTTTCTGCTGAAAGATCAGCTGTTAACCTTGTGGGAATTCCCTTGTATGTTATTTGTTGTTTTTTCCCTTGCTGATTTTAATATCTTTTCTTTGTATTTAATTTTTGGTAGTTTGATTAATATATGTCTTGGCATGTTTCTCCTTGGATTTATCCTGTATGGGACTCTTTGCACTTCCTGGATGTGATTGACTATTTCTTTTCCCTTACTAGGGAAGTTTTCAACTATAATCTCTTCAAATATTTTCTCAGTCCCTTTCTTTTTCTCTTCTTCTTCTGGGATACCTATAATTCAAATGTTGGTGTGTTTAATGTTTTCCCAGAGGTCTCTGAGATGGTCCTCAATTCTTTTCATTCTTTTTTCTTTATTCTGCTGTGCAGTAGTTATTTCCACTATTTTATCTTCCAGGTCACTTATCCGTTCTTCTGCCTCAGTTATTCTGCTATTGATTTCTTCCAGAGAATTTTAAATTTCATTTATTTTGTTGTTCATCATTGTTTGTTTGCTCCTTAGTTCTTATAGGTCCTTGTTAAACGTTTCTTGTATTTTCTCCATTCTATTTCCAAGGTTTTGGATCATCTTTACTGTCATTACTCTGAATTCTTTTTCAGGTAAACTGCCTATTTCCTGTTCATTTGTTTGGTCTTGTGGGTTTTGCCTTGCTCCTTCATCTGCTGTGTGGTTTCTCTGTCTTCTCATTTTGCTTAGTTAACTGTGTTTGGGGTCTCCTTTTCGCAGGCTGCTTGTTCGTAGTTCCCGTTGTTTTTGGTGTCTGCCCCCAGTGGGTAAGGATGGTTCAGTGGGTTGTGTAGGCTTCCTGGTGGAGGGGACTGGCGCCTGTGTTCTGGTGGATGAGGCAGGATCTTGTCTTCTTGGTGGCAGGACCATGTCTGGTGGTGCGTTTTGGGGGTGTCTGTGACCTTATTGTGATTTTAGCAGCCTCTCTGCTAATGGGTGGGGTTGTGTTCCTGTCTTGCTAGTTGTCTGGCATAGGGTGTCCAGCACTGTAACTTGCTGGTCTTTGAGTGGAACTGGGTCTTAGTGTTGAGATGGAGATCTCTGGGAGAGCTTTCGCTGTTTGATATTGTGTGGAACTAGGAAGTCTCTGGTGGACCAGTATCTTGAACTTGGCTCTTCCACCTCAGAGGTACAGGCCTGACAGCTGGCCAGAGCATGAAGACCCTGTCAGCCACACAGCTCAGAATAAAAGGGAGACAAAAGAAAGAAAGAAAGAAAATTACTAAAATAAACAAGAAAAAAATTACTTAAAATAAAATTATTCAGAAGTAATAAGACAAAAGAAAGAAAGAAGAGAGCAACCAAACCAAAAACAAATCCACCAATGATAACAAGCACTAATAACTGTACTAAAAAAGAACCAAAAAAAAAAAAAAACCGAAAAAGAAAATGGACAGACTGAACCCTAGGACAAATGGTAAAGCAAAACTATACAGACAAAATTGCACAGAGAAGCATACACATACACATTCACAAAAAGAGAAAAAGGAAAAAGATACATATATATATATATATATATATATATATTAAGAAAAAGGAAGAGAGGCAACCAAATCAATAAACAAATCTACCAGTGATAATAAACTCTAAATACTAAACTAAGAAAAACATAAAACCAGAAACAAATTAGATGCAGAAAGCAAACCCCAAGTCTACAGTTTATTCCAAAGTCCACCACCTGAATTTTGGGATGATTTGTTGTCTATTCAGGTATTCCAGAGATGTAGGGTACATCAAGTTGATTGTGGAGATTTAGTCCACTGCTCCTGAGGCTGCTGGGAGAAATTTCCCTTTCTCTCCGTTTGCACAGCTCCTGGGGTTCAGCTTTGGATTTGGCCCCGCCTCTGTGCATAGGTTGCCTGAGGCCGTCTGTTCCCCACCAAGACAGGACGGGGTTAAAGGAGCAGCTGATTAGGGGGCTCCAGCTCACTCAGGCCAAGGGGGGGGCAGGGTATGGAATGCGGGGGAGCCTACGGAGGCAGAGGCCAGTGTGACAGTGCAACAGCCTGAGGCGAGCCGTGTGTTCTCCCGGGGAAGTTGTCCCTGGATCACGGGACCCTGGCAGTGGCGGGCTGCACAGACTCCTGGGAGGGGAAGTGTGGATAGTGACCTGTGCTTGCACACAGGCTTCTTGGTGCCTGCAGCAGCAGCCTTAGCATTTCATGCCTGTCTCTGGTGTCCGCGTTGATAGCCGTGGCTTGCACCCGTCTCTGGAGCTCATTTAGTCGGTGCTCTGAATCCCCATCTCATCATGCACCCTGAATCAATGATCTCTTGCCTCTTAGGCAGTTCCAGACTTTTTCCCGGACTCCCTGCTGGCTAGCTGTGGCACACTAGCCCCCTTCAGGCTGTGTTCACGGAGTCAACCCCAGTCCTCTTCCTGGGATCTGACCTCCGAAGCCTGAGCCTCAGCTCCCAGCCCCTGCCTGCCCCAGCGGGTGAGCAGACGAGCCTCTCAGGCTGGTGAGTGCTGGTCAGCACCGATCCTCTGTGCGGGAATCTCTCCACTTTGCCCTCTGCACCCTGGTGGCTGCGCTCATCCTCCGTGGCTCTGAAGCTTCCCCCCTCTGCCACCCGCAGGTCTCTGCCCACGAAGGGGCTTCCTAGTGTGTGGAAACCTTTCCTCCTTCACAGCTCCCTCCCACTGGTGCAGGTCCCATCTCTATTCTTTTAACTCTGTTTTTTCTTTTTTCTTTTGCCCTACCCAGGTACGTGGGGAAGTTTGCTGCCTTTTGGGAGGTCTGAGGTCTTCTGCCAGCGTTCAGTAGGTGTTCTGTAGGAGTTGTTCCACATGTAGATGTATTTCAGATGTATTTGTGGGGAGGAAGATGATCTCCACGTCTTACTCCTCTGCCATCTTGAAGGTCTCTCTGCTATTGGAGTCCTAACTTTTATTTTTTCATGGCTGTTTGACCTTCACCTTGAACCAATATCTAGTACAACTCATTTGCTGGGGGGCCCTTGTAAAATGTCGTGATTAAAAACTTAAGCTTTAAAGAAAGACATGCCTGGGTTCTCATCCTGGCCCCCTCTATAACTAGCTCTGTAGCCTTGAGCAAGTCTCTCCATTTCTCTGAGCATGTTTCCTTATCTGTAAAATGGGTATCATGATAGCACAAACTTCATGGGATCATTGTAAGGGTCAAATTAGATAATGAAAGTAGAGTATAGCACCTGGCATGTGGAAATGCCCAACAAACGTTAGTTATTTTATTATTATTACTTAGCCAATGAGAATGAGGGAAAATGATTGTTATGGGACAAATATTATATAATGAGCTGACATAAGTGAATAAAAACTATAACTTGTCTACTAATGTGGGCTGGATTCACACTTAACCAGACATCTCCAACAATGCTCCCAAGTAGCAGAGCCCCAACTGCCTTTACAGTGGTCGCCAGGTTTGCCCCATCCCATCCTCTCTCCTTCTTCAAAACCCAGCCCACAAGCCTTACCTTCATTCCTGAAGGTCAGGATTCTCTTCTCTTCAGTTCCTCCCAACACTGCAGATGTCCTTGTTCTCCTTTTTTTTTTTTTAAAAAAATTTATTTATCCAATTATTTTGGCTGTTCCAGGTCTCAGTTGTGGCATGCGGGATCCTCGTTGTGACATGTGGGATCCTCAGCCGCAGCACGTGGGATCTTTAGTTGTGGCATGCGGACTCTTAGTTGCAGCATGCATGTGAGATCTAGTTCTCTGACCAGGGATCAAACCCAGACCGCCTGCACTGGGAGCACGGAGTCTTACCCGCTGGACCACCAGGGAAGTCTCTGGATTTCCTTGTTCTTTTATCCTTTGGTTCTTCAATTAGCTTCATTCAAATTATGATCATTTTCTCTTCATAACCACTCAGCCTAGACGAGCAAAGCTTGCAAATGTGTGGGTGAATTTAGTTTGAGGGTCAGGATGAAAGGAGAAGTACATTCATTCAGTTCAACATTCAACCACAAGTGACTTTTTTTTGTGTGTGTGGTACGCAGGCCTCTCACTGTTGTGGCTTCTCCCATTGCAGAGCACAGGCTCCGGACACACAGGCTCAGTGGCCATGGCTCACGGGCCTAGCTGCTCCACGGCATGTGGAATCTTCCTGGACTGGGGCACGAACCCACGTCCCCTGCATCGGCAGGTGGACTCAACCACTGCGCCACCAGGGAAGCCCACAAGTGACATATTTTGTAACGGAAATTAAAATATCAATTAGGTGCCATTTTCTCTTTGTCAAAGACAAGGAAAGAATGACTATATACCTTGAGTAGGTGAGGAATATAAATTGATATAATCTTTCTGGAGAGTAATTTGGCAATGTGTATTGAAAGTATTAATATTTTCACATACTCTTGATCTTAGCAATTCCACTCCAAGGAATTTAATTGAGAATGAGAGCAAAGATTTACAAGCTTGTTCATTACAGCAATTGCTTAGATATAGTGAAAAAAATGCAAATGACCTAAATGTTCAAGAGTAGGGGACTGGCTAAGTTGAGACATCCTTGTACGAGATCACTCTGTAGTCATTATGGATAATGTTGTATAAATCTATTTATGGACAATGAAAGATGTTTGTCACATGTTATCATTAAAAAGCAGATTAGAAGGCAACGTGTACAGTGTGTTATCATGACTACTTTATCTTTTTAAAGCTTCAAAAGACATATACCAATTTATACACTAGTATCTTTGGGTTTGAAAATTACAGAAAATTTTCTATTTTCTTTTTGCTTCCTTATATTTTCTGATTGACCTATGTTTTCTCTATTTTCTGAATGAGTGTGAATGAGTGTCATATAATTATAAGCCATTATAATTTGCATAAAAATTACTGGGAACACATTTTAGGCTTTGGGGATTCAAGAGTGAGTAAAAGGAAGAAAACTCACATTTGATGAAAATTTTAAATGTGCCAGACACTGAACTAAGGCCTTTGCATAATTTATTTCATTTATTTTTCACCATAATTTCATGAGATATTATGGTCTCAGCTTATAACTGAGGTTCAAAGAAAGTTAGAAACTAGCTGAAGATCATACATTTGTTGGGATTTGAAACAGGTCTGACTCCAAAGTACATATTGTTATATACACACATTTAAAATTTTTCCATGACACCATAGAAGCTTGAAGTCTGGAAGGGGCTTAGAACCGAAGTTCTAGGCAGACCCAGATCAGTGGCATAAGAGTGACACAATAGAGGGCCATGCAGTTGCAGAGAGAGGAGTCTTTCTGACTGCTATAATCAGGGACGGAGATCTGGTGTGGACTTGATGTCAGATTTCAGTAATCAACAACTGGGGCGAAGACCTCTCCACAAGGCCAAAGCATATGGGTGCAATGGCAACGAGGGCCAGGTAGGAGCAGATGGAGAGTCTGGAGTAGACAAGGGGAGGCTTCTGGCACAAGCAGTCCTGGTCTAAGGTTGTCTGGATGAGGTTTGCTGACGCATATTTCATGGTTGATCCCTTTGTACCTCATTTATTTTCTAGTAAGGCAGCTTTTGTCTCATTGATTTTCACTCCTGGGTTTGTCTATTTGTTTGAAATCTCTTCATTTCCCTTTGATTAGCCTTTATGCCCACTGAGTACTTGGAGGGTTTCCACTTCACACTCATCAAAGAGCCAGATGAGAAGGGAAGACAGCTTGTCTGCAGGGACCAGGTAGAGGTTCCTAGAGGCAGTGGCCAGGCATGGTCCCTGGTGTATCACTTTCTCTTTTCTACCACCTGGAAGCCCCCAGGACTGGAAGCACTAGATAGGAAGAAAAGGAGAGGAGCAGAAGGCAGAGGTAGAGACTGGGGAAAGGGGGACTTTGGGGGCAGAATCCTAGGCCAGGCCTAGCAGGGCAAGTCTGGCATCTCACTTTTTCTACTACCAGGCATTGGGTCAACTAGGGATTCATTTGGGTTATATTTTTAAATATGTCTTTGAAAAAAGAAATGCAATTCATGATCCTGGATTGAATTCTGGATTGGAAAAAAGTTGTTACAAAGGACTGGGCAAATTTGAATGCAGACTATATATTTTATAATAGTTTGTTATCAGTGTTAAACTTTCCTATTTAAAAAATTGTATTGTGGTATATAAGAGAATGTCCTTGCTCTTAGAAGATAGATGCTGAAATATTAGGGGTTAAGGGGCATGATATGTGCAACCTACTCTCAAAGGGTTCAGAAAAAAAATAATGATGTATGCATGCATGTATATAGCTATCTATTCAGAGAGAATAAAATAAATGAGGCAAAATATTAGCAATTGATGGATCTAGGTAAAAGTGTATGTAGGCACTCATGGTACTATTCTCACAACTTTTATGAAAGTCTGAATTATTTTGAAATAAAAAGTTGAAAATTTCTCTAGGAGACTTCTGATCTGGCCAAGATGGAATAACAGGTCCAGATTTACCCCCCTTCCAGAAACAACAACAACAACAACAAAAGTTAAAAAGAAAACAAGCAAAAGAAAAGTAAAAAATATGTGGAACAATGGTTTTCAGGACATGGACATCAGGCAATGAAGGACAGGAAGAATGTGAGAAGCAAATGAGGTGAGGCCTACAATTGTTCCAGCTCACTGCCTTGAAGGAGTTTCCAGGCTACAGCACAGGAAGGGGAACCCAAGTGGAGCCAGGCAAACTCTTTGAGTTGAAGAAACAGAGACCAAAGCGACTAGAGTTTGCAGAACAGAGTACTGGAGAGGAGAGAGCTGCAACAGAGAGAACTCTGGAGATCTGCAGAGGGTTCTTCTCAAGAATTCAGCTGAGCAGTGATCAGCATATGCGTGTGAAGAAAATACCTGAGAGAATTACAAGTAACAGCATTTAGTGCTCATGCAGGGCAGGGAACGGTGCCCATTCCCAGCCAGATGGGGAATGATTCATAGAGAACTGAGCGGTGTACACGGAGCACTAGGTAGTGGACACGGAACAGCCTTGCTTCAGTCGTGGGGAGCAAGTAGCCTTAGACTGAATGAACACTTCTCAGGACTCCCCTAAAATATCACAACCCAAAAGGATCAAACTATTTCCAAATAAATGTATCCTGGAACTAAGCTCAAGAATATTTATAGGAATACAAAAATGTCTAACAACCAACAAGGTGAAGCTTATGATGTCTAGTATCCAATCAAAAACTACCAAGTATGCAAAGAAACAGAAAAATATGACACAAATAAAAAACTGTGGCCCCATGCCTGTCAGCAAAGGCCAAGTAGGAAGGATCTAAACTTCTACCCTCATCTAGCTGTAGTGAGGAATCCCACCACTTCCCAACAGGGGTGGTGTCCCGCATAACGACCCCCGCCATGATGTCTGTGAAGGCCATGCAGGGAGGTGGAATTCTCATCACCCCCACCCCCAACAGTAACAAGATGCCCCTCCCACACTGGAGTGTCAGTGAAGGCCAAGTGTGGAACGTGGACTTCCTTCCCACCTGTCCGTAATGAGGCAGCAACTCTCTTTCCCTGATGGCCTAGTGTCAGAAGTAGCCTGCTAAACAGAACAGTTAAATAAGATCTAGAGTCTTACAAGTCCCCAAATATCCAGGATATAATAGGAAATCACTCACCGTGTCAAGAGACTAGGAGAATCTCAACTTGAATGAGAAATGACAATCAGTAGATGCCAACATCGAGATTTTGCAGAAGCTGTTATAAAAATTCTTCAATAAGCAGTTATAAACATGCGTAAAACAAATGAAAAATAGAATATCTCAGCAAAGAAACAGAAGATATAAAAAAGAACCTGCGAATTCCCTGGCGGTCCAGTGGTTAGAACTCCGTGCTTCCACTGCAGGGGGCACAGGTTTGATCCCTGGTTGGGGAACTAAGATCCCACATGCTGCACGGCACGGCCAAAAAAAAAAAAGATATAGAAAACAACCGAATGGAAAATTAGAACGGAAATTGATAGATTTTGGTTCAATAGAATAAAAATAATTCTAAGAAGAATTAACAGTGCATTTCCAATATTGTGCATGTTTAAGAGAGCTTGCTAACTGTCTCTAGAAATGTGGGATTTATGAGTTGTATAAAGAACCTAAATTTTAGGTCCCTTCAGGATGTGGCCTCTGGGGGTATCCGACCTCATTCTCATCTGTAGCACACTCCTCCCCTCTCCTCCTTTCTGCTTGTCCTCCCTTCTGAACACTTTCCTCAGGAAACCCTTCTCTCTATCCTTGCTCCATGAATCCTCCTCCCTGAAGGATGAAAGCTCCCTCTCTCAGGTGTTCTTTGTCCCTCAGTCAGCCTTTCTCTGAGTGTTATCCATGGACCTCCTGCATTGGAAGAGCTCCTGTTGACCCTGAAAGTTCTGGGCTGCATATCAGACCTGAGGAATCAGAATCTCTGGGGGAGGGACCCTGGAATCTGCCTTTTAACAAGGTCTCTCCGTGTCCCTCTGCATCTGGGAGTTGGGAAGCTCTTGTTCAATGGTGACTGAAGTTGCTCAGAATGGCCTTTCAGAATCTTCACCTACTTTCCCTCCTTCCTCAAGTGGCGTAGAGGTGTTGGGTTTTCCATTGTCTTCCACTACAGATGTTCAGTATGTGATAGTTGGTTTCTAGAGTCTGCCACAGGACCTAATGACTAGAACCAGATACGACAGGAAAATGAGCTTGGAACTCTAAACAACACTTGAAAAGTTAAAAAAATATCTTGGGAACAGAAGCCACGAATTGTCTGGGGCTACCTGTGCAGTTATTGTTGAAATTACTGGAGCTGTTGAATATTCGGAAATCAAATCCCAGACACAAATTGGCCGTGCCCCTCAGTCATAAAAATATCTGGCCCTGGGAGGTTCTAATGGGTAGGGACAAACAGGGACATGGGAAGAGAATGGGGAGGTTCAGGACTGCATGAACCGCGTAGAAATGTTTGGCCAGCAGGCCAGGAGCAGCTGCTCCCTGGGAACTGGGCACTTGGGACTTGCAGAGGGAGAGACAAGATCTCAGCTAGCTGACGTCATCGAAACCTCTCGCTGGAGGCGTGGGTGCAGTTCATTGGGAAGGCGAGTGGCCGTCTGTCACGTGAAGGGTTTTGCTGATCTCTGACACTGGATATTCCCCCTTCCCCTGCTGCCAGGAACCAGGGGAGAGAGCTATCTGGGGCTTGAGACAGGGCCAGGAATGCCAGGCACAGTCAGGGAAGGAGCCAAAGAAGATGATCCTTGTATAAACCCTGGCCACTTGGGGTGGAAAATAAAGCAAAGAGGAGGAATCAAGATGGTTAGGGTAGGAAGTGTGCACTCACTCACCCCATCTGTTGCTGTGCATCAGGCACCCTCCCTGCGCAAGGCCAGCAGCAGCTGCCCTGCCACTCTTGGGGGGCAGGCCAGGCAGAGGGGAGAGCCTCCTCTCTCAGTGTTAGACCTGGGTTCAAGTCCCAATTCTGCTACTTTACTTACTAGTTGTGTGATGCTGGCAAACCCAAGTTCTTTCTCAGATTGCTTCTTTATCAGTAAGATGAGGATGACTGAAGTACCCGTATATAGGGTTACTGCAGAACTTGAATGGAGGTCATGTGTGTAACATGCTTAGTTTAGTGTCTGCTCATGGTTGACATTTGATAAATGTTAATTGTTATTATTACTATTACTAATCACGAAAGAAAGATCTTCAATGAGATATTTGGCCCCAAGTTATCAAATCTATCCTTAATCTCTTTCCCTATAGATTGGGATGGACATGCTATCAAGAGTTTAAAGAAATGTCATCTTGTTTCCTGACTCCTTTCAGTGAAAAGTGTTTCTTCTCTGAATTTCTTTTCTACAGAATAGAAATTGAAAGAACTTTTAGAGAACTGACACGTTCAGTCTTGAGCGTCACAGAGCTCTCCGTCTGCAGGGAAGAAAGAGGAAGAAAGAAGTAATTTCAGTCTGTGGGGGAGCATTTCAAAAGGGGAGTATGAGGGGCTTGGGCTCAATTATTAATAAGTCATGAAGAAAAGTTTTGTCATGAAGAAGAAAAGGCTCTATGTGTATTTCTCTCAATTTCCTTGAAATTTGGAGGTCTGGTTTTAGGAAGTTGCTAAAACTTGAAAAATTGCAGGCGCTGCATAGATTTTTGACAAAAGGTTGTAAAATGTGTACTCATCAAGTTTAAAAGAATTATAAAGGCAACAGCGATATAGTAAGAAGAGCCTTGGTCTTGGGGAGAGAAGAGGTGGGTGTGCATTCTGGTCTACTTGCTGTATGACATAGGATAAGTCACTAAACCACCCTGAGCCTCAGTTTATTCATCTATAAAATGGAGATGAGGACATCTACCTCCCAAGACAATGGAAGGATTACATACAGTTGTACTCAAGATAACTGTAAAATGATGAACAAACAGGAGTTTAAAAACCAGAATCTTCCAAGCAACAAAATGCTGAATATAGCAAAATCTAGTTCAGGTTTAAAAGACTAATATTTGAGTACTTACTGTGTCTAAGCATAGTAGACCTATTTCATTTAATTCTCATAAATAACCTGTGAGACAATGCTCTTATATCCATTTTATGGATTATAAACCCAAGGCACAGAGAAGTGAAGTAACTCATCCCATATCCCCCAAACTAGCAAGTATCAAAGCCTGAATACACACATGGGTGCTTTGAGCTCAGAGCACATCCTCTTTTTTACACTGCATGCACTCATGTGCAGCATCTCACCTAAAATGCACAACAGACCTATGAGAACTGTATTATCACTTCCATTTAGTAGACGAGGAAAAGTAAGGCATAGAGAGAATAAGTGACTTTCTTAAGGCCACAAAGTTAAAAAGTTTGAGGCAGGATTTAAACCAGGCAGCTCAACCTCAGGGTCTATACTCTTAACCATCACTCTAATGGAATTGTTCTAAAATTATTTTTAAAATAATCATTCACTTTCAAAATCATGGTATTGGAATGCCTGAAGAAAGAGTCACTGTGGCACAGAATACAGGGTAATGAGGTCACCCACTGGGCTGTGAGCGACCCAGATGTACTGGGCTGTGAGCGACCCAGATGATGACCACTGGTATGTCACAGGGGGCCACCCTGAGCAATTTAGGCACAGGGCAGAGCCAACCGTGATGGAAATCACAGTGACATCATGGAGGTGGCACTGGTAACACACCAGCTCTGACCCGTGTGGATCAATTACATGCTTTGGTGGTGAACATTTGTTTTATAGTACTAAACTGCATCTGAGCAAACATATATCATCAATCCCCTTCCAAGTCCACAAAATGGAAAGACAAACCAAAGGGAAACCTCCAGAGGACCTGTGGAGGCTAGATAAAGTCTTTTGTCAATTGTTGTGCTCTTTGGAATTAATATATTTAAACGTCAGTAGTTCCAGTAATCTGGAATATACTCTGTCCTGTCCTGAAATCCTCTTCCAGTCACGGGTCACCCAACTACAGTGCGCTCAATTTCTCCTTTCACCTGAAGGTGGCAGCACGAGCACCGATCGCTGTCTGGTGAGGACGCTTGGGGCTGTTGAGTCCCTGAGAGAGAAAATGGGGAATAGAAGATAAGAACGCGATTAGATACAGAAATAAGACCCATGAACTCCGACTTCGGATAAAACATGTCATTCATTCAAACCCCTCCAGTCTAGCTGAACTTGAAACTCCCCATGAGCAGGCCTTGTGGGCCCAGTGCGGGGTGGTGCCCTGAGCAATATCCTGCGTGGATATCAGTCCCTTCGCGGCCAAACTGCAGCGCGAGGGCCGGCCCCTCGCATTTCCTAAGACCTGACAGAAATGCATCCCCTGCCACCGCGGATGGGGCGGGTCAGCTGCCCTCCCACGTGCTCTCCCTCCAGGGCACGGGCGAGGCCTGCAGCTCTGCACGTCCGAGGGCTGGGCACCTGCGGGCTCCACTGCGCTTCCTTCCCTCTTACTGCAGGAGCCCGCAGAAGCGGAGGGATTTGTCCTCGCTCCGCAGTCTCGGGACAGGAGGCTTTTCCCTTTAGATCAGACCGGTTATTTTGTCCCCCACTATTCCTGGCAGGGACTCATTCTCAGTCTCTTTCTATGCCTTCTCTCCTCCCCTCAAATGAATGCTAATCACATTCAAACCCAAAAGACTGGAGATTAAATGTGACCTTCCTCAGGAATACTTACATTTGTAAGAAAGGAACTGGATACAACTGCATGATATATAATGGTGTCATTTCAGGCGTGTGGACAGGCTTTTGGGGGAGATCTTTTGGGGCAGTAGTTTTCTTTCTAGGATTCCTCACGTTGCATCTCCTAACTCAAAATCGGCTCAAGCCTTCCTTATGGCCATATGTATGTGGCCGAGAGGAAAGTCTGACTTCCTGGCAAACCTTCTCTTCGATGATGTATGGGTGACCTTATTCATCTGAATAGCAACTTAGAACTTCAAAAGAGAAAAGGCATAAAACTAAGAAACTTCCTTAACCAAAGCTGACTCTCCAGAAATTGCAGTTGCTTTTATTCAGCTACAGGTTTGGGGGATACCCATTACTCACGTGGACTTCTGACAGGTAAATGTTAATCCCTGGTGTTTATAGTTATGATAATTATGTGACAGTTATGTGAACAGTGTAGCTGGCACCCATTGTCATCTACTGATATAGTCCAGTGCAAAGAATCATTAACTTAGTAGGTAGCACATTCTAATTAGCTTATCTCCCCCTTCCCCCCATGAAAGCAGGTATAATAATTATTCTGCTGTAAAATTATTCCTCCTTCTACTTTCCCTACCTAAATTCGCCTGCCTTTCAGTGAGCTCAACCTTCTTTGTCCCTCCCCTCCTCACCTTCTAACTCCTCCCTAGCTTGACCACCCAGGAAACTGTCTGTCTGGATTGTGCCGTATGAAATTTGATTATAGTTGATTAAACACGTTGTTGAATATTGCCCCGACTCGTTCTCAGCTTTCCTCCTGAAAGCATTATTTTCTGAAGTAGGCTGTAAGTTTTGAGAGGGCAAGAACCATACTCATTAATCTTAGTCTTAATAAGATGTATTAATAAGATTAACAGGATGCTTAATAAATATTTGTTTAATAGACAGGTATCAAGATGAAACTTTAATGTTGAGAAACAGGAGCTATCATCCACTTAATCTTTGGATTAAAATTTCCTGAGTTTCAGCTCTGTGCCAGACCCTGTGCTGGGCTGTGTAGAGGGTATTAAATATTAGGAAGACACAGTCCTGTCTTGATTTGTAGGAAGATAAAGCATTCACAGAGCTCACCGGAAGGCAGTGTAAATGCCTTAGAAGTGTTGGAAGCAAAGTCGAGAGGGGCAAGGAGAGAGCTTTTGTGGCTGGTGGTTGAGGAAAAATTCAAAGAAAGAGCATCTGAGCAGGGCCTTTGAGTATAGGTTTCAGAAGGTGAAGAGGGGTAAAAGCTGCAGGCAGAAGGAACATTATGAGCAAAAGTAGGGGGATGGGAAATAAATCCTAAAACTTGCGTGGGGAAACCAAGAGATTCAGTTTGATTGCAGTGATGTCATAATAGTAACAGTATCTGACATTTATTTATGCCTGGTTTTATGCTTTATGTATTTTATCTCATCCTATCCTCCCAACAACACATGAGGTAGGTACTGCTAATACTCTCATTTCGTGGATGGGAAAGCAGAGGCTCAGATAATTTACCCAAGGCCAAAGCACTACTAGGTTGGGCTCTGACTCTGGAGCCAGACTATTCCCCCTCCAAGATGTATGTGGGAGGAAGTGAGAAATACGATTGGGGATGTTATTTGGCAGGTCATATTAAATTGGGCCTTAAATGTCAAAACTCAATTTGGTAAGTAATGTGGAGCTGCTGAAAATTATCGAACAGGTAAGCCACCCAATTAAAGCCAACCTTTAGGAAGATTAATATGGTGGTTGGAGGTGAGATAGATTGGAGAGAACAGAAACAAAAGAAGAAAGACCAAGTAGGGGGGTGAATGCAAGTGGGGGATGAAAATTCAAACATAGAGTGGAGCAGTGAGAATGACATAAGAAATTGTTGTGGGAGTCATTTCAGAAATAGATTTCTGTAAGGCTTGGTCGCTTGGTGAAGTGGAGAGTTAAGGAAAGAGTGGACAGTGACTCCAAGGCATCAAGCTGAATCCTGAGGAGGTGGCAGCAACATGGGCAAGCACAAGGAGGCAAGAAGAGCTCGTTAAAGATGGCTCCCTTAGGTTGATCAGTGGAGTTGGTGAGACTATACTGGACTACATTTTGGTGGTCATGCACAATAGACAGGGGAGATGCTGGTCTGGAACACTGGAATGAGGTTAGGGCTGAGGGTATAGATTTGGGAATCCTTCACAGTAAAGCCAAGAAAGAGCCCACTCATGGAGAGAGAGAGGAAACAGAGGAAAAGAGGGGGCCAAGAGAGTACCTAGATAGAACCTTTGGGAGGAACTGGAGGAAAACAAGTCACAGAAGTAGGGCATCAGTTAGAAGGGAGACTGAGGGGACATTAGAAAAGCCAATGGAGGAAATTTTCAAGGCAGAAGGATGGTCAATAGTGTCATGTACTGTGGAAAATCAAAGAGAAAGAGGATTGAGTGCTTTGGCAACTAAGTGGGTCACTGTATCTAACACTAGAGAATGAGATAAATACATTATGGCACATGCATATGGTGGAATATTCTGTGGACATGAAAAAACCCAGGTTTTCTAAGAATATTAAAGGATTTGGCAAAGTGCTTATAATATAATGTTAATAAATAAATAAATAAAATAAGATTGAGAGAAAGGCCACAAACTATATATAACATGATCCTAAATTCATTTAGTCTTTATACCTTTTCTACATGAATAGAATATTAACATATACTGGAGTGTTTTCCTCTGTTTTCTGCCAGGCTCTTCTGCTCTTGTTGAGCTAAGCAGGGTTGTAGGCAGAGCTGAGAATTGGAAGGAGTTCAAAAGACTGGATTGCTTGGTATTGGAAAGGCCTTGGAGCTACTTGCATGAAGGATCAGTGAAGATCAGGAAGAGGGCAGGAAGAGGCAAGAGTGAAAGGGTGGTGAAGAAGGCGGATGAGTCCAGGTAGGACAAAGAGCTTGAGAGTGAGTCAGAGAAGAGAGACATGGCTTGAGTTAGTGAGACTTGGAGGAGACGTAGAGGTCTTCAGATTTTTGTGCTGATGTTTGCCATGTCTCAAACAATGTGATTCCTTGTGTAGTTTATTTGAAAAACTGAAGCAAAAATTGAAATTCATTTTTTTTGCCAGTTGCTGATATTTTTATTTATTTTTTATTAACATCTTTATTGGAGTATAAAGATGCTTTAATTTTTTGGAGTATAAAGATGCTTTAATTTTGTTTTTTTTTAAGTTTTTGGCTGCACCCCACGGTGTGTGGGATCTTAGTTCCCCGACCAGGGATTGAACCCGTGCCTCCTGCATTGGAAAGCAGAGTCTTAACCACTGGACCTCCGGGGAAGTCCCGAAATTCATTTTTAATGACTTTTTGGATGTTGTATAGATTAATCTTCTTTTCTAAAAAAAGCATTTAATGATGGAAAATTTCCAAACATTCACAAAAGTAGAGAAAATATTTTAATGAACCTGATTCACCCATCACTCAGCTTCAACAATTATTAGTACATGGCCAATCTGTTTCACCTGTACCCCCACATGCTCCTCCCACTCCATTACTTTGAAGCAGTCATATCATCTATAAATATTTCAACAGGTATCTCTAAAATACATGTTCTTCAAACATAAACAAAAACATTATCATACTTAGAAACCACCAATAATTCCTTAGATTACCAAATATTCAGAGTTCACAGTTTCTCAATTGTCTTATAATAATGTTTTTTAGTTTATTTAAGTTGGGATCCATAGTTCACACATTGCAATTGCTTACTCTAGCTCATAAATCTTTTTGAAACTACAGGTTCCCCCTTCACTTCTTCTATTGTTCCTTGAATTTTTTTTTTCTTGAAGGAATCTACAGTATGGATTTTGCTGATGATATCCCCATGGTGGTATCATTTACTGTGTCCTTCTGTCCCTTGTATATCATGTAAATTAATAGTTTTATCTGGGTGGTTTTTATTTTCTTCTTTATATCTTTCCACATTTTTCCAAGTTTTCTACTCATCACTCCTTACTTTTATATTCAGAACTTAGGAAGTTAAAAAAATGTTCTTTAAGGTGGCTTTAGTAAAAAGCTTTCTTAAAAGGATGGAATTAGATGTTGGTGAAACAATGGTGAAATCTTAATAAAGTCTGTTGTTTGTTAATTACATCAACACTAATTTCTTGGTTTTGATAAGTGTACAATGTTTATATAAAATGTCAACATTTGGAGAAGATGGGTAAAGTGTGTATGGAAACATTTTTCACAATTTTTGCAACTTTTTCTTAAGCCTGAATTTCTTTCAAAATAACAAAGTTAAAACATCGAAAGAGGCATTTTCAGTGGAGAAATAGAGATTGAAGCTAGATTTTAGGGAGTTAAATAAAGGGAAGAAAGGAAAGAGTTCATTGGCAACATCTGGCCATTAAAAAATGTAAAGAAATTAGGAAGTAGCTCAAGGGAGTAGCAAGATTATGAAACAAAATTTTAAAATTTTGTTTTTCATGCTTGAGGAGACCTGAGCTTGCAGGCAAAAAAGCCTGAAGAGTTTGAAGACACAAAAAGTAAATCAGATCATTTGTATTTGTCTGACTTTTCTGTAATAAAAGTATTTTTTAATAAATCAGATAATTGATGTTAAAATGAGGGATAGGATCTAGAGCAGAGAAGGGTTTGCCTGGACAAGGAAATAAAATCATCTCTTCCTCTGAAATAGGAGCAATTTAGGAGAAGATGGTTGTGGACAGAGAGAAATTCTAGGAGGGAAACAGAATTGAGATAGCATATACCTGAAGATTTTTACTTCACAGGAGAATGAAAATGACATTCTCAGATGAAAGTGAGAGAAATGGGGATAAACTGGAGACTTGTGGAACCTAGAAAATTCTTTGCAGGGGCTGAGAAAGAAGCAACAGGAAGCCAATTTCAGGTGGATAACTGTGAAAGCAGGGAGGGCCCAGATGTGGTTGGGGAGTGGTAATACTTAGCAGATCCTGTGGAATAGTTGTGATACTTTCTCTAGCAAAACTTGGCAGCTCTAGAGTGAGCAGGTGGCCAGTGACCTAGAGTATGGGTTGGTGTTGGGCGCATTGGCAGGTAAAAGGGCCGACGGGGCCAACGATGTTAGCAAGGGCAGCACTGAATGACTGGAGGCCAAGATCTCTGTGGTAGACTTGCCTGTCCCTGGTCATCATGCCACTGACCTTGATATATAGAGTTCTTGGAAATTCTTCAACTAGCCAAGGGGTACAGTTATTTCAGGAAAGGCCAAGTCATAAAATTACAGAGCCAGGGTTTACCTTTTTTTGTAGGTTGTTCCACCTTTGCACCTCTGTTCTTTCTGGATAAGCCACCAGTGAGTATTAATGGCTCCACAAAGATGAGTCTCCCATCTCCTCTGTGGCTTTACCCACTGTCTGAGATTCTTGGCACTGATTACTTCCTCAGGTGGGTAGAATGGGCATTTCTGCCCAGCAATTTTCAATCACTAAGGTTGGTTCTTTGAGTTTTCAGGTGGGTTCTGGGAACAACTGACCAATGACCCAGAAAAGCCACCTCTACTCACTCCTCAGGTAGAAGAGCATCCTATACATGTGACCATTGATTGCTTCTAGTCCTCTCAGGAGGTGGCTTTGGGGAATCATTCCTCATGGAAAAAGTGAAGAAGTAACTTGAATTCAGGAACATGGTTCCAAAAAGATGGTGTATTTTACTTTGCTAGACTTGTCATAACCAAGTACAAGTTGGCTGGCTTAAACAGAAATTTATTGTCTCATAGGCTAAAAGTCCAAGATCAAGGTGTTGACAGGATTGGTTCCTTCTGAGGGCTGTGCAGGAAGAATCTGTTCTAGGCCTCTCTCCTTGGTCTGTCGATGGCCATCTTTTCCCTATTTCTCTTCACGCCATCTTCCCTATATGTGTGTCTGTACCAGTGACCAAATTTCCCCTTTTTATAAAGACACCAGTCACATCAGATTAGGGACCATTCTAATAACCTTGTCCTAACTTAACTAATTACATCTGCAATGACGCTATTCCAAATGAGGTCATATTCTGAGGCACCAGGGGTTAGGACATCAACTTGTGAACTGGGGAGGGGCACAACTCAAACCATAACAGATGGATTGGAACACTCCCTTTTTTCTCCCTCCCTAGCCACCTCCCTCCTGTAGGCCCTCATGACCCACTGCCTGGGGTACAGAAATTGTTTCCCATGATTCCTTGTCTCCTGTCCCTCAACTCCTGCCCACCTTGCATATGGTTGTCAAATTCATCTTTCTAGAATTCTCACTTTTGTTGTGATTCCTGATTAGATCCCATCCATGGTCCATTGCCTAAGAAAGTGGTTCCAAAACTTTCCAGTTTGGCAGAGTCATGTGGCAAGTTTAAAGAAATGTAACTTCTTGGGCTCGACTCTCTAACATTCTGATTTATAAGATCTGGCATTTTTAAAAGATCTCCAGATAATTTTAATCATCAGATTGACTGATTTAGAGAAGAGATTCAGATTCTTCACAATCTGACTGAAGTTTACTCTCCAACTTCACAATCCTCTAGAATCCTCTATTTACCGGGCTCCAAAAGTGCTCACAATCCTGCCCTAATATATCTTCATGTTGTACCACCTGAGGAGGTTCTCCCTCCCAGCCTACTTCTCCAACCTGCTCTAGTCCTTCTCAAGTCCCACCTTTTCTTTGTCTCCATATGACTCTGTCTTACTGTTACCTCCCCTTTCTTGACCTCCTATATCTTCTTGTCTGTGTTACTCACTAGGCAGAGAGCTCTACCATGTGAAGGTTCATAGATCACAGAAGGCCAGGGATGAGAGGGTCCTAGAGAACACGTGTCTTAAAGGTCCTCAGAGTTCAGAGGAAGAAACGGAGGCCACTACTATGATATGCTCAGGGACACACAGTGGTAGAAACAGGAAGTGTTTCAGGGTGTGACTCCCAACAAGAGGACTGAATAAAACCCTTAGACTTCATATCCTTTTCCCTACTACACACAACCAGGAAATTATTGACTCTGATAGGGAACTGGAACCAATATATTCTCTGCAGAGACTGAGGCAAAGAAGCTCTGGAGTCGAGAACTTAGGGCACGGCAGGGGGCAGAGCAGAATACCATACTGAGAAGAGTACCACTGAGTGAGAGTCCACATATTCAGCTGGCTGCCCCATCATCAGAAATACCTAAAACAAAAAACTGAATCATTTCTTTCTTTTTCTTTTTTTAAACATCTTTATTGGAGTATAGTAGCTTTACAATGGTGTGTTAGTTTCTGCTTTATAACAAAGTGAATCAGTTATACATATACATATGTTCCCATAACTCTTCCTTCTTGTATCTCCCTCCCTCCCACCCTCCCTATCCCACCGCTCTAGGTAGTCACAAAGCACCGAGCTGATCTCCCTGGGCTATGCGGCTGCTTCCCACTAGCTACCTATTTTACGTTTGGTAGTGTATATGTGTCCATGCCACTCTCACTTTGTCACAACTTACCCTTCCCCCACCCCTTATCCTCAAGTCCATTCTCTAGTAGGTCTGCATCTTGATTCACGTCTTACCCCGAGGTGGTTCTGACCATTTTTTTTCTTTTTCATTTTTAGATTCCATATATATGTGTTAGCATATGGTATTTGTCTTTCTGAATTACTTCACTCTATATGACAGTCTAGGTCCATCCACCTCACTGCAAATAACTCAGTTTCATTCCTTTTCATGGCTGAGTAATATTCCATTGTATATATGTGCCACATCTTTATCCATTCATCTGTTGGTGGGCACTTAGGTTGCTTCCATGTCCTGGCTATTGTAAATAGAGCTGCAATAAATATTTTGGTACATGAATCTTTTTGAATTATGGTTTTCTCAGGGCATATGCCCAGTAGTGGGATTGCTAGGTCATATGGTAGTTCTATTTTTAGTTTTTTAAGAAACCTCCATACTGTTCTCCATAGTGGCTGTATCAATTTACATTCCCACCAACAGTGCAAAAGGGTTCCCTTTTCTCCACACCCTCTCCAGCATTTATTGTTTGTAGATTTTTTGATGATGGCCATTCTGATCATTGTGAGATGATATCTCATTGTAGTTTTGATTTGCATTTCTCTAATGATTAATGACGTTGAGCATTCTTTCATGTGTTTGTTGGCAGTCTGTATATCTTCTTTGGAGAAATGTCGATTTAGGTCATGTGCCCATTTTTGGATTGGGTTATTTGTTTTTTTGATATTGAGCTGCATGAGTTGCTTTTATGTTTTGGAGATTAATCATTTGTCAGTTGCTTCATTTGCAAATATTTTCTCCCATTCTGAGGGTTGTCTTTTCGTCTTGTTTATGGTTTCCTTTGCTGTGCAAAATCTTTTAAGTTTCATTAAGTCCCATTTGTTTTTATTTCCATTTCTCTAGGAGTTGGGTCAGAAAGGATCTTGCTGTGATTTATGTCATAGAGTGTTCTGCCTATGTTTTCCTCTAAGAGTTTGATGTCTGGCCTTACATTTAGGTCTTTAATCCATTTTGAGTTTATTTTTGGGGATGGTGTTAGGGAGTGTTATAATTTCATTCTTTCATATGTAGCTGTCCAGTTTTCCCAGAACTACTTACTGAAGAGGTTGTCTTTTCTCCACTGTATATTCTTGCCTCCTTTATCAAAGATAAGGTGACCATATGTGTGTGGGTTTATCTCTGGGCTTTCTATCCTGTTCCATTGATCTATATTTCTATTTTTGTGCCAGTACCATATTGTCTTGATTACTGTAGCTTTGTAGTATAGTCTGAAGTCAGGGAGCATGATTCATCCAGCTCCATTCTTCATTCTCAAGATTGCTTTGGCTATTCGGGGTCTTTTGTGTTTCCATACAAATTTTGAATGTTTTTGTTCTAGTTCTGTGAAAAAATGCCAGTGGTAGTTTGATAGGGATTGCATTGAATCTGTAGATTGCTTTGGGTAGTAGAGTCATTTTCACAATGCTGATTCTTCCAATCCAGGAACATGGTATATCTCTCCATCTATTTGTATCATCTTTAATTTCTTTCATCAGTGTCTTATAATTTTCTGCATACAGGTCTTTTTTCTCCTTAGGTAGGTTTATTCCTAGATATTTTTTTCTTTTTGTTGCAATGGTAAATGGGAATTTTTTCTTAATTTCACTTTCAAATTTTTCATCATTAGTGTATAGGAATGCAAGTGATTTCTGTTCATTAATTGTGTATCCTGCTACGTTACCAAATTCTTTGGTTAGCTCTAGTAGTTTTCTGATAGCACCTTTAGGATTCTTTGTGGATAGTATCATGTCATGTGCAAAGAGTGACAGCTTTACTTCTTCTTTTCCAATTTGTATTCCTTTTATTTATTTTTCTTCTCTGATTGCTGTAGCTAAAACTTCCAAAACTAAGTTAAATAATAGTGGTGAGAGTGGGCAACCTTGTCTTGTTTCTTATCTTAGTGGAAATGGTTTCAGGTTTTCACCATTGAGGATGATGTTGGCTGTGGGTTTGTCATATATGGCCTTTATTTTGTTGAGGAAAGTTCCCTCTATGCCTACTTTCTGGAGGGTTTTTTTTGTCATAAATGGGTGTTGAATTTTGTCAAAAGCTTTCTTTGCATATATTGAGATGATCATATGGTTCTTCTCCTTCAATTTGTTAATATGGTGTATCACAATTGATTTGCGTATACTGAAGAACCCTTGCAATCCTGGGATAAACCCCACTTGATCATAGTGTATGATCCTTTTAATATGCTGTTGTTTTCTGTTTGCTAGTATTTTGTTGAGAATTTTTGCATCTATATTCATCAGTGATATTGCCCTGTAATTTTCTTTCTTTGTGACATCTTTGTCTGGTTTCGGTATCAGGAGTGATAGTGGCCTCGTAGAATGAGTTTGGGAGTGTTCCTCTCTCTGCTATATTTTGGAAGAATTTGAGAAGCATAGGTGTTTGCTCTTCTCTAAATGTTTGATAGAATTCGCCTGTGAATCCATCTAGTCCTGGGCTTTTGTTTGTTGGAAGATTTTTAATCACAGTTTCAATTTCAGTGCTTGTGATTGGTCTGTTCATATTTTCTATTTCTTCCTGGTTCTGTCTCGGAAGGTTGTGCATTTCTAAGAATTTGTCCATTTCTTCCAGGTTGTCCGTTTTATTGGCATAGAGTTGTTTGTAGTAATCTCTCCCATGATCCTTTTTGCGGTACACGGCCCTCTCACTGTTGTGGCCTCTCCCGTTGTGGAGCACAGACTCCGGACGCGCAGGCTCAGCGGCCACGGCTCACTGGCCCAGCCGCTCTGCGGCATGTGGGATCTTCCCGGACCAGGGCACGAACCCGTGCCCCCTGCATCGGCAGGCAGACTCTCAACAACTGTGCCACCAGGGAAGCCCTCTCATGATCCTTTTTATTTCTGCAGTGTCAGTGGTTACTTCTACTTTCATTTCTAATTCTATTGACTTGAGCCTCCCTTTTTTCTGGATAAGTCTGGGTAATGGTTTATCAATTTTGTTTATGTTCTCAAAGAACAAGCTTTTAGTTTCATTGATCTTTGCTATCACTTCCTTCATTTCTTTTTCATTTATTTCTGATCTGATCTTTATGATTTCTTTCGTTCTGCTAACTTTGGGGGTTTTTTGTTCTTCTTTCTCTAATTGCTTTAAGTGTAAGGTTAGGTTATTTATTTGAGATGTTTCTTGTTTCTTAAGGTAGGATTGTATTGATATAAACTTCTCTCATAGAACTGCTTTTGCTGCATCCCATAGATTTTGGGTCGTTGTGTGTTCATTGTCATTTGTTTCCAGGTATTTTTTGATTTCCTCTTTGATTTCTTCAGTGATCGCTTGGTTATTAAGTAGTGTGTTGTTTGGCCTCCATGTGTTTGTATTTCTTACAGATATTTTCCTGTAATTGATATCTAGTCTCATAACGTTGTGGTCGGAAAAGATACTTGATATGATTTCAATTTTCTTAAATTTACCAAGGCTTGATTTGTGACCCAAGATATGATCTATTCTGGAGAATGTTCCATGAGCACATGAGAAGAAAGTGTATCCTGTTGCTTTTGGATGGAATATCCTATAAATATCAATTATGTCCATCTTGTTTAATGTATCATTTAAAGCTTGTGTTTCCTTATTTATATTCATTTTGGATGATCTGTCCATTGGTGAAAGTGGGGTGTTAAAGTCCCCTACTATGATTGTGTTACTGTCGATTTCCCCTTTTATGGCTGTTAGTATTTGCCTTATGTATTGAGGTGCTGCTATGTTGTGTGGATAAATATTTACAATTGTTACATCTTCTTCTTGGGTTGATCCCTTCATCATTATTTAGTGTCCTTCTTTGTATCTTGTAATAGTCTTTTTTTTAAAGTCTATTTTGTCTGATGTGAGAATTGCTATTCCAGCTTTCTTTTGATTTCCATTTGCATGGAATATCTTTTTCCATCCCCTCACTTACAGTCTGTATGTGTCCCTAGCTCTTAAGTGGGTCTCCTGTAGAGAGCACATATACGGGTCTTGTTTTTGTATCCATCTAGCCAATCTATGTCTTTTGGTTGGATCATTTAATCCATTTACACTTAAGGTAATTATCGATATGTATGTTCCTATTACCATTTTCTTAATTGCTTTGGGTTGATTATTGTAGGCCTTTTCCTTCTCTTGTGTTTCCTGCCTAGAGAAGTTCCTTTATCCTTTGTTGTAAAGCTGGGTTGGTGGTGCTGAATTCTCTTAGCTTTTGCTTGTCTGTGAAGCTTTTAATTTCTCCATCAAATCTCAATGAGATCCTTGCTGGGTAGAGTAATCTTGTTTGTAGGTTTTTCTCCTTCATCACTTTAAATATGTCCTGTCACTCCCTTCTGGCTTGCAGAGTTTCTGCTGAAAGTTCAGCTGTTAACCTTATGGGGATTCCTTTGTGTGTTATTTGCTGTTTTTCCTGTACTACTTTTAATATTCGTTCTTTTTATTTAATTTTTGATAGTTTGATTAATATGTGTCTTGGTGTGTTTCTCCTTGAAGTTATCCTGTATGGCACTCTCTGTGCTTCCTGGACTTGATTATTCCATTTCCCATGTTAGGGAAGTTTTCAACTATAATCTCTTCAAATATTTTCTCAGTCCCTTTGTTTTTCTCTTCTTCTTCTGGGACCCTTATAATTCAAATGTTGGTGCATTTAATCTTGTCCCAGAGGTCTCTGAGACTGTGCTCAATTCTTTGCATTCTTTTTTCTTTATTCTGCTCTGCAGTAGTTATTCCCATTATTTTATCTTCCAGGTCTCTTATCTGTTCTTCTTTCTCAGTTATTCTGCTATTGATCTTCTCTAGAGAATTTTCAATTTCATTTGTTGTGTTGTTCATCATTGGTTGTTTCCTCTTTAGTTCTTCTAGGTCCTTGTAAACATTTCTTGTATCTTCTCCATTCTATTTCCAAGATTTTGGAGCATGTTTACTATCATTATTCTGAATTCTTTTTCAGGTAGACTGCCTATTTCATCTTCATTTGTTAGGTCTGGTGGGTTTTTGCCTTGCTCCTTCATGTGCTGTGTGTTTCTCTGTCTTCTCATTTTGCTTAACTTACTTTGTTTGGAGTCTCCTTTTCACAGGCTGCAGGTTCTTAGTTTCTGTTGTTTTTGGTGTCTGTCCCCAGTAGCTAAGTTTGGTTCAGTGGATTGTGTAGGCTTCCTGGTGGAGGGGACTAGTGCTTGTGTTCTGGTGGATGAGGCTGGATATTGTCTTTCTCGTGGGCAGGTCCACATCTGGTGGTGTGTTTGGGGGTGTCTGTGGCCTTATTATGATTTTAGGCAGTCTCTGTGCTAATGGATGGTGTTGTGTTCCTGTCTTGCTAGTTGTTTGGCATAGGGTGTCCTGCACTGTAGCTTGCTGGTCGTTGAGTGGAGTTGGGTCTTGGCGTTGAGATGGAGATCTCTGGGAGATTTTCACCGTTTGATATTACATGGAGCTGGGCGGTCTCTTGTGGACCAGTGTCCGGAGCTTGGCTCTCCCACCTCAGTGGCACAGCCCTGACACCTGGCTGGACCAAGAGCCTGTCTTCCACACAGCTCAGAATTAAAGGGAGAAAAAGAAAGAAAGAAAGAAAGAAGAAGATAAAAGAAAATAAAATAAAGTAAAATAAAATAGTCATTAATGTAAATAATAATTATTAAGAAAAAAAATTTTTTTAAGTAATAGAAAACAAAACAATGAGAAAACGGACAGACAGAACCCTAGGACAAATGGTAAAAGCAAAGCTCTACAGAGAAAATCACACACAGAAGCATATACATATACACTCACAAAAAGAGAAAAAGGGATAAAAAAATATATATCGTTGCTCCCAAAGTCCACCTCCTCAATTTGGGTTGATTTGTTGTCTATTTAGATATTCCACAGATGCAGGGTACATCTAGTTGTTTCTGGAGATTTAATCTGCTGCTCCTGAGGCTGCTGGGAGAAATTTCCCTTTCTCTTCTTTGTTCGCAGGGCTCCTGGGGTTCAGCTTTGGATTTGGCCCCGCCTCTGTGCGTAAGTTGCCTGAGGCCATCTGTTCCCCGCCAAGACAGGACGGGGTTAAAGGAGCAGCTGATTAGGGGGCTCCGGCTCACTCAGGCCAAGGGGGTGGCAGGGTATGGAATGCGGGGGAGCCTACGGAGGCAGAGGCCAGTGTGACAGTGCAACAGCCTGAGGCGAGCCGTGTGTTCTCCCGGGGAAGTTGTCCCTGGATCACGGGACCCTGGCAGTGGCGGGCTGCACAGACTCCTGGGAGGGGAAGTGTGGATAGTGACCTGTGCTTGCACACAGGCTTCTTGGTGCCTGCAGCAGCAGCCTTAGCATTTCATGCCTGTCTCTGGTGTCCGCGTTGATAGCCGTGGCTTGCACCCGTCTCTGGAGCTCATTTAGTCGGTGCTCTGAATCCCCTCTCATCATGCACCCTGAATCAATGATCTCTTGCCTCTTAGGCAGTTCCAGACTTTTTCCCGGACTCCCTGCTGGCTAGCTGTGGCACACTAGCCCCCTTCAGGCTGTGTTCACGGAGTCAACCCCAGTCCTCTTCCTGGGATCTGACCTCCGAAGCCTGAGCCTCAGCTCCCAGCCCCTGCCTGCCCCAGCGGGTGAGCAGACGAGCCTCTCAGGCTGGTGAGTGCTGGTCAGCACCGATCCTCTGTGCGGGAATCTCTCCACTTTGCCCTCTGCACCCTGGTGGCTGCGCTCTCCTCCGTGGCTCTGAAGCTTCCCCCCTCTGCCACCCGCAGTCTCTGCCCACGAAGGGGCTTCCTAGTGTGTGGAAACCTTTCCTCCTTCACAGCTCCCTCCCACTGGTGCAGGTCCCATCTCTATTCTTTTAACTCTGTTTTTTCTTTTTTCTTTTGCCCTACCCAGGTACGTGGGGAAGTTTGCTGCCTTTTGGGAGGTCTGAGGTCTTCTGCCAGCGTTCAGTAGGTGTTCTGTAGGAGTTGTTCCACATGTAGATGTATTTCAGATGTATTTGTGGGGAGGAAGATGATCTCCACGTCTTACTCCTCTGCCATCTTGAAGGTCTCTCTGCTATTGGAGTCCTAACTTTTATTTTTTCATGGCTGTTTGACCTTCACCTTGAACCAATATCTAGTACAACTCATTTGCTGGGGGGCCCTTGTAAAATGTCGTGATTAAAAACTTAAGCTTTAAAGAAAGACATGCCTGGATTCTCATCCTGGCCCCCTCTATTACTAGCTCTGTAGCCTTGAGCCTTAAAAGGGTCTTACAGAATATGGGAAGACTTAACCATAGAAATAAACTAAACAGATGAAAACACAAGGTAGGAGGACAAGGAAGGATGTAGCCACGAAAAGAATTGACCTGATAGACTCTTGATGTGTTTGTATTGAGAAAAGTTTTATATAGTTCTATGTGAGAATTTTGGGGATAAAATTGAGACATAGAAAGATAAGACAATTATTAAATTCAAGAAAAAGAGAAAGCTGTATAAGTAAGGAAATATTATCATGCATATTACATGACTCAGCTGTAAACAGTATTATATTCTAAACATATCATAAGTGATAAATATAGATTCAACCAAAAATTGAAATGTAACTATATTGTAAATATTAGGGCAGGATAAATGTGTGTGTGTGTATGTGTGTGTGTGTGCATGCCAGTTATTATATGATTGTGTCTCAGGTTCAAACCAACCCTTCTACATTTTGCCCTGTGATGCTGGGGCTAGAAGTCTGCAAACCACACTTCTCCCTTCCAGAAGTGTGGCTTCTGGCTCCATGTTAGTCGCTCTCAATAGGGGAACAAGAAGAATATTACAGAGCTTCATACTTATACCTTCCTATCTGCTTCCTTTTCTCTCAATATTCATTCATTAAATTATTGAATAAAGATTTATTGAGTGACTGTTGCATGCCAAGCACTGCTCTAGGTGTTTAGGTTTCATCAGTGACAATATTTCTGCCTCCATAGAGCTTATCTTCCAGTAGAGAGAGATAATAAACAATGTACATAATAGATAAATAAATAACATAGTGTTGTAGAAAAAAGGAAAGAACAAAGCAAAGTAAGACTGGGAGTGCCTGGGTGAAGAGTGTTATAATTTTAAAAAGGATGGTCAGGGTAGACTTCTTTGGGAAGAAGATATTTGAGTAAACACTTGGCCTTAAAATGAAAGTAGGCTTGGCATGTTCAAGGAACAGTCCGGAGGCCAGTGTGGTTGGACTGAAGGGAGAGAGGATGAAAGGGAGAGAAAGCTGAAATTTAAGCTTTTTTTTTTGCTAACAGTAAGTAATTGTCTAAAAAAATGTAAATCAACTTTTTTTAGTAATTCATGCATCAATGAATATAAAAGTACATGTGGAAAGCATTGACATAAGACATTATTTTAACATCAACAACAGAGTCACCTAAACTGGCACTGGACTCCCTCCCGGCTAGCTGTGATAAGGGATAAGGGAACTTGAGGTGAGGAGGGTTTGGGCAGAAGATTGCTTTTCTTTGTTTTAAGTGGTATACAATCTTTTCACTTTTTAAACCATGAATATGTAAATTTTATAGAAATAAAAATTAAATTTAAAAATAATGAATTACAAATGGCAATATGGATCCTGAATTGGATCCTGGAACAGAAAAATGACATTAGAGGAAAAGCTGGTGAAATCTGAATAAAGCCTATTCAATCATAATGTACTAATATTATTTTCTTAGTTTTGCCAAATGTATCATGTACTGTAAAATGTTAGGGGAAATTGGTTGAGAGGTATATGGTAATTCTCTGTGCAACTTTTCTGTACATCTAAAATTGTTCCATAGTAAAAAGTTTATTTTAAAAAAATTTTGGAACAAGCAGAAAACTGTATCAGGTGGTAAGATCTTACCATTTCCTTTCTCCCAACTCCCAGACCTGCACTCTTTTTTGGGTTTGAGCAGCGGGTTGTTTATCTAACAGGAGGACATGATTTACCCATGGACCTGGGCTAATCCCCAGATGGAGGGAAAAAGGCCAGTAGGGAAGGCTTTTGGATCACACCTATGGAGAATCCAGCTCACTGAACCTTGGTGGGTGACATCAAAGAAGCTGAAAAGCAGAACCAGGACAGAGGCATTTAGGCATAAAAAACATGAACTTGCAATTCCCTTAAGCTTTTAAGAAAGCAGAGTACCAAAAATATCCTCACAGAACTTTACTCCTTGCTTAATGTCTGTCTTTAGTGACAGAGATTAAGAATGGCTTCAAAGTATAGAAATAACTCCACATCCTTGATTCAATGGCCCTTTCCTCATTTCAAAGCTTCTAAAATTTTTTGATTAGAGGTGCCTGTTTAGGTGACTCTGTTGTTGATGTTAAAATAATGCCTTATGTCAATGCTTTCCACCTGTACTTTTATATTCATTGGTGTATGAATTACTAAAAAAAGTTGATTTAAATTTTTTTAGACAATTATTTAATGTTAGCAAAAAAAAAAAAAAAGAAGCTTAATCTTTGGTGTCAATACTTTGAGACTATTAGCCTCCTACTCTTCTCCCTGCTGAGTCTTTTTCTAGTATTGAGGAAATCCTTTTCTGTTCATGCTTCTTCCACATATTCTGCTTCCATCCACAATCCCTCTCCACTCTCTGGTGCTAACACTTTTGGAAATAAAAGCCAGGATGGAAAGTTTTTTCTGGTACGCGGGCCTCTCACTGTTGTGACCTCTCCCGTTGCCGAGCACAGGCTCCGGACGCGCAGGCTCAGCGGCCATGGCTCACGGGCCTAGCCGCTCCACGGCATGTGGGATTTTCCCGGACCAGGGCACGAACCCGTGTCCCCTGCATCGGCAGGTGGACTCTCAACCACTGCGCCACCAGGGGAGCCCTAGAAAGTATTTTGTATGCTATTTTTATTTTCTGTCCTACCACATACCTCCCCTGAGGTAGAGCAGGCTACCCCTTAAGTTGGGGTGAAAGAAAAAGGGAAAGAGAAAATGAGAGGGAGAGAATGGACATTTCAACATTTTATCCATCCACATTTAGTCCACTCTTCTGGCCTGCAGGACTCTGTATATATATATTTTCTGGGATCATGAGCAGTTAGGTGGTGATGAGCAATTAGCATTCAGAAGTTCATTTTGATTTTATTTGTTTTCTTCATAGTTAAATAAATTACATAAGAAATACATATTCATTGTAGAAACACAAATAAAGACAAAATATTAAATTAAAAATTACTTGTAATCTCAGAAATAATCACCCTAGTCTAACATACCACCAATTACTCAATACAAGAAACAAAAAACTGAAATAAGGTAAGGAATGAAGCACTGAAGCATGTGAACCTCCAGCTCCAGAAGCTTCTGAGACTAAATGCCTGCCCTTTTTGGGGACTGGTGGTTCCATGTTTTGCCATGGTTGATGGACACTGTCCCATTAATCTTCCCTATTGGATAACACTCTTTTGGTTTTAAGTGACAGAAACCCAACTCAAGTTTATTTATACAAAAATAAATAGAAATAGGATGTCTGCTCAGATCATGTAAATTTGAATGCCAGCTCTACATGGTCTTCAGCATGTTAAACTACCTCTTAAAGCCTCTGCTTCTTCATCTGGAAAGTGATACCCCCCTTCTTGTGAGGTAGTTACAGGGATTGAGTGAAATAAGGCATGTGCCCGGCACATAGTAACCACTTCATAAATGGAATCAGCAGTAACTGAATAGTATTTGGTTTCCTGAACAGTGGGGAAAGTTGTGTGGCTAGCATGTTATTACTAGAGGAAGTTGGAAGGCAGGAAACAAGGGGGAATGAGGCAGGAACTTTCCTTCTCATGTGCTCATAACCTTGTGAAATCCACCATGACGTGCTACAAGGATTGCTGGTATGAACAGCTGTGTGCTGACATCCTACTTTACCCACAGTGCCCTGAGTGACTATTTCTTGACTGGCAGGCAGGCCTCTGTGGCCAAAGTCCAGGAGAACTACACATTTCATCAAACATGAAGGGAGATTTTGCCAGAGATTACCTGAGAAGCTGAGAACACTGCAGTTTGAGGTGGTGGTTTCAGGCCTGCTGGGATGCAGAAAACCATGTCAGACACCTCTGAGAGTTTAAGGCTGCTCTTTCTACCCAGGGTACTGTCAGGGAGGGGGAAATTTCCCCCTCTCTCCCTCTTGAGTTCTTTTGGCTGAACTAATAATAAGATTGACACAAGAGAGATTAACAGAAGAAAGAGAAACAAGTTTCTCTTAGAAACAAGTTTCTCATAGAAATGAGACCTAAGAAGTGGCCAAAGCAGGCAGCTTTTATACTTTTTAGACAAAGAAACAATAAATGAGAGGAATTGACAGGGCAAAGAAACTTAGGTTTGGTGCTTGATTAGTTAGGAATTTAAGCAATGTTTGGGTTTGGGTGGTAAATTAGTAAATAAATAACAAAATTTGTTTATATAGACTTGGCTTTGAAGTTCTTGTCTCTGGTATATGGACGCCCTTCTACCTCTCAGTATAGGGAGGGCACTTTTCATATGGGAGATTTATTTCCTACTTTCAGGGAGACAGAAGGGAGGGTCAAAGTGTCCCTCTTGCAGCAACTAGTTCTTAAGTAACTTTAATTCAAAATAATAGCCATTGAGACATATTTTGCCGTGGCCTCTGCCCTGGGCCCCAACAGTATATTCGCACAATGTGTTTATGTCCTATGTCCATTTTTTTGGTCCTTTTTAGTCAAATCGAATGCATTTTGGGGGACATTTAGGGTCTAGATAATAAAATATGTAATGAAAAACCAACCAAAGTCTGGTAAAAACCTTTTAAGAAATGATTACCTGAATCTTTAGTTCATAGATTTTCAACTGTTCTTACTAAAAATTCAAAGGTTTTTTAATGGCATATGTATTAAAACACACCAGGACATAGTACACTCTTGTCTCAGAACCAAATCAAGGTCAATGTCTCAACCAGAATTTGTGATGAACCAACATATTCAAATACTCAGATCAATCTTGAGGTGACCTAGGTTAAAAATATAGGCTCAAAAGAAACATGCTGTTTCTCATCAAGTCCCAGATGCAGGATGGTGAGGCATAAGGTGATGTCTCTCCCTACACACTATGTCTGTAGCCCAGGTAGAGCTGCCACCCATTTGAACTGTGGCTTTTTCCTAAGTATGGCTAACTGAATCACAAACTATAGTATCCCACCCAGTCCATTTGTGTTTTTTTCTTACCGAAATAAAACTCTCCATTAAAACTGAACGGCAAATAAACAATTTCTAATCTTCACTATACGTAAAAACCAACCTGCAATTTAGAGCAGGATTTAGTCACATCTTTTAGTCCTTTTTCCCACCAACCTGCTTCAATAGCTGGGAATCTTTGTTTAATCTGACTCCAGGTCTTTCTCTGTGTTTGAGAAAAACACTCATCTTCTGCGGTTTCTCCATGTCCCAGTTGCAACTTCAGGAACCCCGATCAGTGCCATCAAAGTTGTAATTTAAAGCTTTTGCGAGGCCCAGGCTTTCTCTGTGTGAGACAGGTATCAGTCCTCATTATCAAACCGCTCATTTCCCCCTTGTTGTTCTATGTAATAAAGAAAGCAGCTTCCTGCTCCTGGTGACTTGGCAAAACACTCAATAAGAGAGCCATATTATGGCCATAGCAGATGTGTACAGCAGGGTCCTTCCCAAACTCCTCCTCTGTGGTCCTTTTCTAACCAGGAGTCATTGATTTCCCTTTTCAAAGGGACTGATCTACTTTGCCTCATCACAAGGCAGAGAGTAGCTTAATGAGTAAATGTGGTGTCAGAATGCAGCAGATTTTCCTACGTTCAAAAGTTTCCAGACTACTTTTATCTCAGCCATATTAATTTCTTGAAATTAATTTTTACTTTTTTTCTAAGAAACACACACATAGATTTAAATATTACAAAATTCCAAAAGGCTCATAAGGAAAAACAACAGTCCCTGTCCAGTTTACTTTAAAACTATTTTTAGTTCCTTTTTTATTTACTATTTATCTCTATTTTTTCTATGGATATTCATATGTCATTTGTTGGATGACTTATCTATCAGCTTTCTCATAAGTTAAATGGATATAGCTTTCTTGCTATCCCTATCTCCTTCTTTTTGCCATACTGAAATTCTTGGTTAAATCAGTTTTCAGTGTTGATATTATTATTAGTATGTAAATACGGTTCATTGCAAAGCCAAGGACTATATAGTAATTATGCTTCCTTTCCTGTAAATGTTTTGATATTACTAGGGTTAATAATTGCTCCTCCACCCCTCTGCCCACTTTTGCTTAAATGTCTTGGTTCCAATGGATGGATTCTTAACATGACTGTTCACATAGTTAAATGTATCAGATAACTTACCAGATAACTTTCAGACAACTTTCCTGCCTCCATTATCTTGCTCCAAGCTAATTTCTTGCTCTCTGGGCCAGCTATGCATCTATGACCCTGGAACTTCCTTTCATCATCCTGGAAATTACCTGTGTCTGATTCTGATTCCTAGATCCCATGTCTTTCTCTTTTGGGGTTTATTTATTTAGTGTTTTAAAAAATAAATTTATTTATTTATTTTTGGCTGCGTTGGGTCTTCCTTGCTGCATGCGGGCTTTCTCTAATTGTGGCAAGCAGGGGCTACTCTTTGTTGCAGTGCATGGGCTTCTCATTGCAGTGACTTTCTTGTTGCAGAGCACGGGCTCTAGGCACATGGGCTTCAGTATTTGTGGCGTGTGGGCTCAGTAACTGTGGCTCACGGGCTCTAGAGTGCAGGCTCAGTAGTTGAGGCACATGGGCTTAGTTCCTCCGCGGCATGTGGGATCTTCCCGGACCGGGGCTCAAACCCGTGTCCCCTGCATTGGCAAGCAGATTCTTATCCACTGTGCTACCACGGAAGCCCATCTTTTGGGGTTTATTAACTCCCTCATTTTTCATGGATCATATTCTTAAATAGCTTCCTGAGAAAAAATACATGAGAGAAAAGTCTTTTGAGAATTTTCAAGCCTGAATTTTCCTTTATCTTCATACTTGGTTGATAATTCAGCTGGGTATAGAATTTTAGACTGAAAATGATTCTTTTTCCCTTAGAATTTTGAAAGCATTCCTCCATGTTTTCTAGCTTCCTATATTACAGCTGAGAAGTGACCATTCTTATTCCTAATTATTTTGATATAACTTTTTATTTCACTGTAGAAAACTCTATTCATCCCTGGTGTTCTGAAATGTTATCATGATATGGGTTGTATTCTTTGTGCTGGCACTTATGAGCCTTTTTAATCTTGAAACTCAAGTCTTTTAGTACAAAGAATTTTTCATAAATCATTTGTTTGATAAATATCTTCCCTTCTCAATTTTCTGTTTTCTCTTTCTAGAACTCTGTTCTCATCTTTGTTTTTCACCTTGAGGATCTTTTTCAAATGTCTGTGAATCTTTAGTGGCTCATTAATGTTTGATTCAATCACTAAAAAGCTGATTAGGGCTCTGTGTGCATGGGTATGCTTCTTCTGGTGATCTTCACTGTAGGCCAGTGGTTCTCAATAGGTACAGATCCTAGGGGCATTTTGGAAGTTGTAAGAATTTTTAGTTAAAAGATTTATTGGGGAGCTGTGACAAAATAAGAAATATACATATTTGGTCTTTGCTCCTGGTTCCTGACACAAAGCTCCAAAAAACCCTCCAATTTCCTGAGTAATAAGCATGCTAGGAGTGCCTTACACAGAGTTCCTAAATCCCTTGGATTAACCTGGTGATAGGAGCATCTTTTAATCTAATAAGATGCCTCTTGGTGGGCTCCTGGATAGCTTCAGGATGTGGAATGGTCACCAGAAGGGCCAAGCCATGATTAGAAGCGTGGAACTTTCAGCCCCACCTGCTATCCTCTGGGGAGGGAAGAGGGGCTAGATACTGAGTTGATAATCAATCATGTCTACATGCTGAAGCTGTCATAAAAATTCCTAAACTAATGTGTTCAGAATGCTTCTGGGTTGGTGAACACACTGAGGTGTTGGGAGGATGGTTCATCCCAAATTCCATGGGACAGAAGCTCCTGTGCTCAGGACCCTACCAGAATTCACCCTATGTACCTCTTCATCTTGCTGTTCATCTCTATTCTTTATCATTTAAAAAAATAAACCTTTAAATGTCAGCTAATATTTCCCTGAGTTTTGTGAGCCACTGTAGCAAATTATCAAACCTGAAGAGGGTGTTGTGGGAACCCTGATTTGGTCAGAAGTACAGGTGACACGTGGGACTTGTGATTGGTGCTGAAAGTGGTGGGCAGTCTTGTAAGACTGAGATGTTAACCTGTGAGGTCTGCACTAACTCTGGGTAGTCTCAAAACTGAGTTTAGGACACTCAGTCAGAGTTGGAGAATTGGTTGGTGTGGGGGAAACCCCACATATTTGGTGGCACAGTGTTGTGAATGCAGAGGAATGAAGTGGGCTACTATTATTTAGTATATGGGGGACAAAGGCGCTAGTTGACTTGCAGAACGGTCCCATACAACAAAGACTGCCATGTGTCTAAATGTGCCAGATAAAATAAAGGACACTCACTTAAATTTCAAATTTCAGATAAACAACAAATATATTTTTTGTATCAGTATGTCTCAAATACTGCATTTTTATCTGGCAGCCTCATCTGTGTTCTATTCCACTTTTAATGTCCTCCTGGAAAGAAAACTCATTTTTAGTGATTTGATCCAGGATATCAACACTGCTTTATATATAAATACCAATCTTTTTTTGCATGGATTTACTATACCCTGAGATTTCTATAGATTTGCATTTCTAAGAATGAAACTACCATGTGAATTAAGGGGAGATTGGACATTGTCTTGTTTAGAATTTAATCAGAGGTTGTTCACCATTTAGAAAGATATACCACTGACAACAGCCCTGCTTGTGATCAAATATGCTGATATTAGTCTGCAATTGTTGTTGTCTTACTCATGGTGATTGAAATATACTAAATACAAAGGATCATAAGAGACTACTGTGAACAATTATACTCCAACAAACTGAACAACCTAGAAGAAATGGATAAATTCCTAAAAACATGTAACCTGTCAGGACTGAATCATAATGCAATAGAAAATCTGAACAGGCTGATTACTAGTAAGGAGGTTGAATGATTAATCAAAAACCTCTCAGCAAACAAAAGTCCAGGACCAGATGGCTTCACTGGTGAATTCAACCAAACAAACATTCAAAGAAGAATTAACACCAATCCTTCTCAAACTCTTCAAAAAATAGAAAAGGAAGGAACTCTTCTAAACTCATTTTATGAGGCCAGCATTACCCTGATGTCAAAACCAGACAAGGATTCCACAATAAAAGCAAATTACATGCCAATACCCCGATGAACATAGAGTCAAAATCTTCAACAAAATATTAGCAAACTAAATTCAACAATACATTAAAAAGATCATTCACCATTATTAAGTGGGATTTATTCCAGCGATGCAAGGATGGTTCAACATCCCCAAATCAGTCAATGTAATATACCACAAAAACAAAATGAAGGATAAACATCGTATGATCATCTCAATAGATGCAGAAAAAGTATTTAACAAAATTCAACATAGACTTATGATTAAAAACTCTCAACAAAGTGGATATAGAGAGAACATACCTCAACATAACAAAGGCCATATATGACAAGACGATAGCTAACATCATACTCAATGGTGAAGCTGAAAATTTTTTATCTAAGATCAGGAACAAGACAAGGATGTCCTTTTACCACTTTTATTTAACATAGTGTTGAAAGTCTTAGCCAGAGCAACTAGGCAAGAATAAGAAATAAAAGGTGTCCAAATTGGAAAGGAAGTAGTATAACTGTCACTACTTGACATGTACGTTTATATGTAGAAAACTCTAAAGATTCCATCAAAAAACTGTTATAACTAATGAACAAATTCATGAAAGTTGCAGGATACAAAATCAGTACACAAAAATCTGTTGCATTTCTATACAGTAATAAGGAACTATCAGAGGGGAATTAAGAAAACAATCCCATCTGCAATTGCACCAAAAAGAATAAAATATCCAGGAATGAATTTAACTAAGGAGGTGGAAAAGCTGTATATTGAAAAGTACAAGACATTAATCAAAGAAATTAAAGAAGACACAAATAAATGGAAAGATATTTCATGTTCATGGATTGGAAGACTTAATAGTGTTAAAATGTCCCTACTACTCAAAGCAATCTACACATTCAGTGCAATCCCTATCAAAATTCCAATGGCTTGTAAAATTTGGAGATTAACCCTTTGTCAGTTGCTTCATTTGCAAATATTTTCTCCCATTCTGAGGGTTATCTTTTGGTCTTGTTTATGGTTTCCTTTGCTGTGCAAAAGCTTTGAAGTTTCATTAGGTTCCATTTGCTTATTTTTGTTTTTATTTCCATTTCTCTAGGAGGTGGGTCAAAAAGGATCTTGCTGTGATTTATGTCATAGAGTGTTCTGCCTGTTTTCCTCTAAGGGTTTGAAGTTTCTGGCCTTACATTTAGGTCTTTAATCCATTTTTTAAAAAACATCTTTATTGGGGTATAATTGCTTTATAATGGTGTGTTAGTTTCTGCTTTATAACAAAGTGAATCAGTTATACATATACATATGTTCCCATATGTCTTCCCTCTTGCGTCTCTCTCCCTCCCACTCTCCCTATCCCTTTAATCCATTTTGAGCTTATTTTTGTGTATGGTGTTAGGGAGTGATCTAATCTCATACTTTTACATGTACCTGTCCAGTTTTCCCAGCACCACTTATTGAAGAGGCTGTCTTTTCTCCACTGTACATTCCTGCCTCCTTTATCAAAGATAAGGTGACCATATGTGTGTGGGTTTATCTCTGGGCTTTCTATTCTGTTCCATTGATCTATCTTTCTGTTTTTGTGCCAGTGCCATACTGTCTTGATTACTGTAGCTTTGTAGTATAGTCTGAAGTCAGGGAGCCTGATTCATCCAGCTCCATTTTTTGTTCTCAAGATTGCTTTGGCTATTTGGGGTCTTTTGTGTTTCCACACAAATTGTGAAATTTTTTGTTCTAGTTCTGTGAAAAATGCCAGCAGCAGTTTGATAGGGATTGCATTGAATCTGTAGATTGCTTTGGGTAGTAGAGTCATTTTCACAATGTTGATTCTTCCAATCCAGGAACATGGTATATCTCTCCATCTATTTGTATCATCTTTAATTTCTTTCATCAGTTTCTTATAATTTTTTGCATACAGGTCTTTTGTCTCCTTAGGTAGGTTTATTCCTAGATATTTTATTCTTTTTGTGGCAATGGTAAATACCTAGGGGTAGGATGGGAATAAAAGCACAGACCTGCTAAAGAATGGACTTGAGGATATGGGGAGGGGGAAGGGTAAGCTGTAACAAAGTGAGAGAGTGGCATGGACATATATACACTACCAAACGTAAAATAGACAGCTAGTGGGAAGCAGCCACATAGCACAGGGAGATCAGCTCGGTGCTTTGTGACCACTTAGAGGGGTGGGATAGGGAAGGTGGGAGGGAAGGAGACGCAAGAGGGAAGAGATATGGGAACATATGTATATGTATAACTGAGTCACTTTGTTATAAAGCAGAAACCAACACACCATTGTAAAGCAATTATACTCTAGTAAATATGTAAACAAAAAAATTCCAATGGTATGTTTCACAGAAATAGAACAAATGATCTTAAAATTTGTATGGAACTACAAAATATCCCAAATAGCCAAAGCAATCTTGAGAAATAGGAACAAAGCTTTAGGTATCATGCTTCCTGATTTCAAATTATGTTACGAGCTATAGTAATCAAAACATTTTGGTATTGGCATAAAAACTGACACATAGATCAATGGAACAGAATAGGGAGCTCAGAAATAAACCCATGCATATATGGTCAACTAATTTATGACAAAGGAGCCAAGAATATACAATGGGAAAATCGGGCAGCCACATGCAAAATGATGAAAATGGACCACTATCTTACACCATACACAAAATTAACTCAGAATGGATTAAAGACTTGAATATAAGGCTTGAAACCATAAAACTCCTGAAAGAAAACATAGGTGGTAAGCTCCTTGACATTGGTCTTGGTGATGATTTTTGAATCTGACACCGAAAGCAAAACAACAAAAGCAAAAATAAACAAGTGGATAACATCAAACTAAAAAGCTCCTGTACAATAAAGGAAATCATCAACAAAATTAAAGTCAACCTACTGAATGGGAGAAAATATTGGCAAATCATATCTCTGATAAGGGGCTAATATCCAGAATATATAAAGAACTCATAAAACTCATATAAACTCCCCCCACAAACAATCCAATTAAAAAATGGGCAGAAGATCTGAATAGACATTTTTCCAAAGAAGACATACTGATGGCCAACAGGTACATGATAAGAAGATACTCTACATCATTAATTATCAGAGAAATGCCAATCAAAACCACAATGAGATATCACCATACACCTGTTAGAATGGCTATTATCAAAAAGACCAGAAATAACAAGTGTTGGTGAGGATGTGGAGAAAAGGGATCACTTTTGTTCTGTTGGTGGGAATATAAATTGGTGTGACCACTATGGAAACAGGATGAAGGTTCTTCAAAAAATTAAAAATAGAACTACCATATTATCAAGCAATTCCACTTATGGAGATTAATCTGAAGAAAATGAAAACACTAACTCAAAAGGATATATGTTCATTGCAGCATTATTTACAATAGCCAATATATGGAAACAGCCTAAGTGTCCATTGATAGAGGAATGGATAAAGAAATTGTGATATATATATATATATATACACACACACATACACACACACACACAATGGAATATCATTCAGCCATAAAAAGTGAATGAAATTGTGCCATTTGTGACAAATAGATGAAATAAGGGCATTATGCTAAGTGAAATAAGTCAGACAGAGAAAGACAAACATTGTTTTTTCTCTCTCATATGTGGAATCCATAAAAAAATTAAAATAAAATCCCCTAAACAAGCTCATAGATAGAGAATAGATTGGTGGTTGCCAGAGGTGGGAGTTGGGGAGCAGGAGAAATGAGCAAACTGTTTTTGTTTTATATTAAATAAATAGAATTTAAATATAGAGAACCGTTTTCCTCTGGATAAGAGAAGCAAAACTAAAAGTACATATGCAATGCATGTTTCTCCACATAGCAAGAGATTAGTTAGCCATTGATTAGAGAAATGATTTGGAAATGAGACCATGAGGAGAGAGGAACAGATTTAGAATAAGTGCTCTGGGCACTTATAGAGGGAAGAAATCAGTGAGAGGTGAAAGGACCATCAGCAAGGGCCAACTTGAATTTGTATCAATCAGGACTGCCCAGCTCTGCAACTGCCTTATAAGAATCCTCTACAACCAAGAATAAGGAGCAGAAATCATTGTTGCTTTTGTTGTGGTCATTCATTTACAATGCTTGGTGTCAGTCTATTTATCTCTTGTAAAAATAAAATGCAGTGTGTGTGTGTGTGAAAAAAAAAAAAAAGATATGCATCACTCCAAAAGTAGAATAGCTGCAATTCTAACCAAGCCTTTTGAAAAGATAGAGTATATAGGTGTAATTTAGAGCTGTGACTGTATAATTTGGCCACTACTAACTTAAACATTTTCAGTTCAGCAACTTAATAAAGAAAAGCATTTACAGTGTTTCACTTTTTAAAAAAAAAGAATAAGGAGCAGAGAAAGTTGAGTTGAGTGACCATGAATTAGGGATTGACATGGTAAGCTTGGCCAAAGATTTTCAGGAGGGGGAAGAAATACAGAGCACTGAGGAGTTTTCAGTGGAATCTGTTTAGCCAGAAAGCAATTAACAGACTGGGTTGGAAGTTGACCACTCCAAGAGATCAAAGGTTCTTGCAAGAAAAACAGAGAATCTCAGGGTGATGAGGGGCAGTGAGATTAAAAAACAAAACAAAAACAAATATGCTGATATTAGTCTGCAGTTGTAGTTATCTTACCCATGGTGATTCAGATATATTAACTTATACCTTATTTCAAAATGGCAAATGTAAGAACTGTAACCAAATATAATGAAAGATTTGTCAACAATATTCAAACGTATTCATTGTAAGAAGATGAAAATATCTATTTACTTTATTATGTTTTCAAGGGTTTGCTGCCCATGTGCTTTCACAGTGAAACACAGTTATTGTATAAATTACTTTCCTTTTATTTCTCCCTTATAAGGCCATTATACTGTTTTTTACAAAATTATGTGTAGGATGATTATTTTAACTATGAATTTCATTTCAGATTATAAAAGAGATATTTCAAAATATTTATTTTAAAAAGAAGGTGTTATAACCCTGAGCATGGTTGAATCTCAAAATAATTATGCTTCATGAAATGTCAGAAAAAAATAACATACTGCATGATTTCTTGAAAATGCAAACTAACTTATAGGATAGAAAGAAGATCAATGACTGCTTAGTAATGAGGGATTGGACAGAGAGTGGCAGGAGGGGGGATTACAAAGGAGTGCAAGGAAACTTTGGGAGAATGAATATGTTCATTATCTTGATTGTGGCGATGGTTTCATGCCTGGATACATATGTCAAAACTTTCCAAATTATATACCCTAAATGTGAGCAGTCTATTGTATGTGAATTAAACCTCAATAAAACTGTTAAGAAAAAAAACAAGAAGGTGTTGGATCTGTTAGAGTTGAGGCCATTGCTATAGGGGAATTGGGCAATGATGGGATTTTTGCATTGAGACGCTTTCAAATGTCAGTATCTGTAGGATCTGAAGTCTCCCTCCTAGTGTGATTCAGTTCTCCAGATCAAGATGCTTCAATTTCCCTCCTGCGGGATATGAATCTGGCTGTCAGTGTTCTTGGAACTAAGTGGGGACTGGGGACATGGTGGTGAGGGGTCTCATATTCAGTGTGCAGACTTCTACTTAATCCCTTATTTTCAAGTCATCTCCTCACCCCACCTTCTGCTCTGCCTGCTGTCCCCAGTCAGATGCTTCTCTCACTTCTGTTAATATTTACAGGTCCCCTTCCCCTAGAATATGTGCTTTAAACATTTAAAATTATGAAAAACAAAAGATGTTCTGGCAATAATTTATTTAGATAACTCTGATGACAGAATCAATTGGTTATTAAGTGAGAGCAGGACAAACATCTGGGGTAGGTGGGCGGTATTTTAACCTTTTTTGAAGGATGTTGAGAAGACAGCCCATTCCCCTTCAAACAATCCCTTGCTGCCTCTGCCAGAGACAACCAGGAGGAGTGTGGCAATTCAGGTGTTCTTACATTTGGACTTCAGCAACTTTAGAGCAGGGACCTGGAAAGAATTCAGGTCACACGGTGCTTACATTGCTGGTGGAGATTTGAGGACTTCACAGAAAGGCTCTGGACAGAGATTTTCAGGAGGATTTCGTGTCAGCATGAAGGCAACATTCCCTGGGTGCTCCTGGCTGGAACTTCTCATTCTTTGTGAAGGCAGCAGTGCTTCTGCCATTTAACTAGTAGCTACCATTTGGTGAGCACTTATTCTGTGCTAGGCACTTTTCATAAATTATTTCAGTGATTTCACAACAATTCTGTTGTTTTTATCCCCCTTTCACAGATGAGGCTACTGAGACTCAAATAAGTTACATAACATGCTCAAAGTAACTAAGCTAGGAGTGTCTGAGACAGAACCACATCCAGACAGACAGAGAGGCTCCAGAGTTGGAGATTCCACCTGAAATCCAAATACTATCCATTTAAAAACTAGCTGTGAAAAAAAAGGTCATGAAGAACCTAGGGCTAAGATGGGAATAAAGACACAGACCTACTAGAGAATGGACTTGAGGATATGGGAAAGGGGAATGGTAAGCTGTGACAAAGTGAGAGAGTGTCATGGACATATATACACTACCAAAAGTAAAATAGATAGCTAGTGGGAAGCAGCCGCATAGCACAGGGAGATCAGCTCGGTGCTTTGTGACCACCTAGAGGGGCGGGATAGGGAGGGTGGGAGGGAGGGAGACACAAGAGGGAAGAGATATGGGAACATATATATATGTATAACTGTTTCACTTTGTTATAAAGCAGAAACTAACACACCATTGTAAAGCAATTATACTCCAATAAAGATGTTTAAAAAAAAAAAAACTAGCTGTGAGAATTTTAAGCAGAACTTGAGATTAAGGGAAAACTCTGTGGGGTCATCCTCGCTAGGGCTGAATGAGGAAAGCAGGCACACACAGGCAACAGTGAGACAGGAAGCAATTTTCTCCCAGCCTGAGATACAAAAGGGCAATACCCTCACTAAATTAGTGTATCTACAGTGTCATGGGCTCGCTATCAGGCAACCCAGGTTAAAGTCTCCGGTCTGTTACGATCTCACTATGTGGCCATGAGTGGTGGCTAATCTCTTACTGCACACTGACACTAGACCTCAATGTCTTAATCTGTTAAGGGGGAAGATTTGACTAGACAGGTCTACAGTTTCGCTCAACTTTAAAATGCTGGGATTCCATGTGTTACCTCTCCCAGATGTATTTATGATGTGGAGTAAAAAGCCTTTTACTGCTGTCTCAGAGAAGTATTTTGCAGGTCAGGGGTCCTTTCCCAATGCACTGGACTTGAGCATCTTGAGTTGCTGTCTACCCAAGGACAGGCCTCTCCTGTGCTAGGCCATGGCAACAGAAAGGTTAAGAAATACACTCTTGGAGATAGCCTCATCCACCAGAGGGCAGACAGCAGAAGCAAGAAGAACTACGATCCTGAAGCCTGTGGAACAAAAACCACGTTCACAGAAAGATAGATAAGATTGAAAGGCAGAGGGCTATATACCAGAAGAAGGAACAGGATAAAAACCCAGAAAAACAACTAAATGAAGTGGAGATAGGCAACCTTCCAGAAAAAGAATTCAGAATAATGATAGTGAAGATGATCCAGGACCTTGGAAAAACAATGGAGTCAAAGACTGAAAAGATGCAAGAAATGTTTAACAAAGACCCAGAAGAATTAAAGAACAACAAACAGAGATGAACAATACAATAACTGAAATGAAAACTACACTAGAAGGAATCAATAGCAGAATAACTGAGGCAGAAGAACAGATAAATGACCTGGAAGACAAAATGGTGGAATTCACTGCTGTGGAACAGACTAAAGAAAAAAGAACAAAAGAAATGAAGACAGCCTAAGAGACCTCTGGGACAACATTAAATGCAACAACATTCGCATTATAGGGGTCACAGAAGGAGAAGAGAGAGAGAAAGGACGAGAGAAAATATTTGAGGAGATTATAGTCAAAAACTTCCCTAACATGAGAAAGGAAAGAGCCACCCAAGTCCAGGAAGTGCAGTGAGTACCATACAGGATAAACCCAAGGAGAAACACGCCGAGACACATAGTAATCAAATTGGCAAAAATTAAGGGCAAAGAAAAATTATTGAAAGCAGCAAGGGAAAAATGACAAATAACATACAAGGGAACTCCCATACGGTTAACAGCTGATTTCTCAGCAGGAACTCTACAAGCCAGAAGGGAGTGGCGTGATATAGTTAAAGTGATGAAAGGGAAGAACCGAAAACCAAGATTACTCTACCTGGCAAGGATCTCATTCAGATTCGAATGAGAAATCAAAAGCTTTACAGACAAGCAAAAGCTAAGAGAATTCAGCACCACCAAACCAGCTCTACAACAAATGCTAAAGGACCTTCTCTAAGTGGGAAACACAAGAGAAGAAAAGGACCTACAAAAACAAACCCAAAACAATTAAGAAAACGGTCATAGGAACATACATATCAATAATTACCTTAAATGTGAATGGATTAAATGCCCCAACCAAAAGACACAGGCTTACTGACTGGATAAAAAAATAAGACCCATGTATATGCTGTCTACAAGAGACCCACTTCAGTCCTAGGGACACATACAGACTGAAAGTGAGGGGATGGAAAAAGATATTCCATGCAAATGGAAATCAAAAGAAAGCTGGAGCAGCTATACTCCTATCAGATAAAATAGACTTTAAAATAAAGAATGTTACAAGAGACAAGGAAGGACACTACATAATGATAAAGGGATCAATCCAAGAAGAAGATATAACAATTATAAATGCACCCAACATAGGAGCACCTCAATATATAAGGCAACTGCTAACAGCTATAATAGAGGAAATTGACAGTAACACAATAATAGTGGGGGATTTTAACACCTCACTTACACCAATGGACCGATCATCCAAAATGAAAATAAATAAGGAAACAGAAGCTTTAAATAACTCAATAGATGAGATAGATTTAATTGATATTTATAGTACATTCCATCCAAAAACAGCAGATTACACTTTCTTCTCAAGTGCGCACTGAACATTCTCCAGGATAGATCACATCTTGGGTCACAAATCAAGCCTCAGTAAATTTAAGAAAATTGAAATCATATCAAGCATCTTTTCTGACAAAAACGCTATGAGATTAGAAATGAATTACAGGAAAAAAATGTAAAAAACACAAACACATGGAGGCTAAACAATATGTTACTAAATAACCAAGAGATCACTGAAGAAATCAAAGACGAAGTCAGAAAATACCTAGAGACAAATTACAATGAAAACACGACAATCCAAAACCTATGGGAAGCAGCAAAAGCAGTTCTAAGAGGGAAGTTTATAGCTATACAAGCCTACCTCAAGAAACAAGAAAAATCTCAAGTAAACAATCCAACTTTACCCCTAAAGGAACTAGAGAAAGAGGAACAAACAAAACCCAAAGTTAGCAGAAGGAAAGAAATCATGAAGATCAGAGCAGAAATAAGTGAAATAGAAACAAAGAAAACAATAGCAAAGCCCAATAAAACTAAAAGCTGGTTCTTTGAGAAGATAAACAAAATTGATAAACCATTAGCCAGACTCATCAAGAAAAAGAGGGAGAGGACTCAAATCAATAAAATTAGAAATGAAAAAGGAGAATTTACAATAGACACCGCAGAAATACAAAGCATCCTAAGAGACTACTACAAGCAACTCTACGCCAATAAAATTGACAACCTGGAAGAAATGGACAAATTCTTAGACAGTTATAACCTTCCAAGACTGAACCTGGAAGAAACAGAAAGTATGAGCAGACCAATCCCAAGTAATGAAATTGAAACTGTGATTAAAAATCTTCCAACAAACAAAAGTCCAGGACCAGATGGCTTCACAGGTGAATTCTATCAAACATTTAGAGAAGAGCTAACACCCATCCTTCTCAAACTCTTCTAAAAATTGCAGAGGAAGGAACATTCCCAAACACATTCTATGAGGCCACCATCACCCTGATTCCAAAACCAGACAAGGATACTACAAAAAAAGAAAATTACAGACCAATATCACTGATGAATATAGATGCAAAAATCAACAAAATACTAGCAAACAGAATTCAGCAACACATTAAAAGGATCATACACCACGATCAAGTGGGATTTATCCCAGGGACACAAGGATTCTTCAATATACATAAATCAATCAATGTGATACAGCATATTAACAAATTGAAGAATAAATCTATATGGTCATCTCAATAGATGCAGAAAAAGCTTTTGACAAAATTCAACACCCATTTATGATAAAAACTCTCCAGAAAGTGAGCATAGAGGGAACCTACCTCAACATAATAAAGGCCATATACAACAAATACACAGCAAACATCATTCTCAATGGTGAAATACTGAAAGCATTTCCTCTAAGATCAGGAGTGAGACAAGGATGTTCACTCTCTCCACTATTATTCAAAATAGTTTTGGAAGTCCTAGCCATGGCAGAGAAGAAAAAGAAATAAAAGGAATACAAATTGGAAAAGAAGAAGTAAAGCTGTCACTGTTTGCAGATGACATGGTACTATATACAGAGAATCCTCAAAATGCCACCAGAAAACTTCTAGAGCTAATCAATGAGTTTGGTAAAGTTGTAGGATACAAACTTAATGCACAGAAATCTCTTGCATTCCTGTACACTAATGATGAAAAATCTGAAAGAGAAATTATGGAAAAACTCCCATTTACCATTGCAACAAAAAGAATAAGATGTCTAGGAATAAACCTATCTAGGGAGACAAAAGACCTGTATGCAGAAAACTATAAGACACTGTTGAAAGAAATTAAAGATGATACCAACAGATGGAGAGATTTATCATGTTCTTGGATTGGAAGAATCAACATTGTGAAAATGACTATACTACCCAAAGCAATCTACAGATTCAATGCAATCCCTATCAATTTACCAATGGCATTTTTTATGGAACTAGAACAAAAAATCTTAAAATTTGTATGGAGACACAAAAGACCCCTAATAACCAAAGCAGTGTTGAGGGAAAAAAACGGAGCTGGAGGAATCAGACTCTCTGACTTCAGACTATAATACAAAGGTACAGTAATCAAGACAATATGGTACTGGCACAAAAACAGAAACATAGATCAATGGAACAAGATAGAAGGCCCAGAGATAAACCCATGCACCTATGGTCAACTAATCTATGAAAAAGGAGGCAAAGGTATACAATGGAGAAAAGACAGTCTCTTCAATAAGTGGTGCTGGGCAAACTGGACAGCTACAGGTCAAAGAATGAAATTAGTACACTCCCTAACACCATACACAAAAATAAACTCAAAATGGATTTGAGAGCTAAATGTAAGACTGGACACTATAAAATTCTTAGAGGAAAACATACTCTTTGACGTAAATCACAGCAAGATCTTTTTTATCCACCTCTTAGAGTAATGGAAATAAAAACAAAAATAAACAAATGGGACCTAATGAAACGTCAAAGCTTTTGCACAGCAAAGGAAACCATAAACAAGATGAAAAGACAACCCTCAGAATGGGAGAAAATATTTACAAACGGATCAACGGACAAAGGATTAATCTCCAAAATATATAAACAGCTCATGCAGCTCAATATTAAAGAAACAAACAACCCAATCCAAAAATGGGCAGAAGATCTAAATAGACATTTCTCCAAAGAAGACATACAGATGGCCAAGAGGCACATGAAAAGCTGCTCAACATCACTAATTATTAGAGAAATGCAAACCAAAACTACAATGAGGTATCACCTCACACCAGTTAGAATGGGCATCATCAGAAAATCTGCAAACAACAAATGCTGCACAGGGTGTGGAGAAAAGGGAACCCTCTTGCACTGTTGGTGGGAATGTAAACTGATACAGCCACTCTGGAGAACAGTATGGTGGTTCCTTACAAAACTAAAAACAGAATTACCATATGATCCAGCAATCCCACTACTGGGCATATACCCAGAGAAAACCATAATTCAAAAAAACACATGCACCCCCATGTTCACTGCAGCACTATTTACAATAGCCAGGTCATAGAAGCAACCTAAATGCCCATCGACAGACGAATGGATGAAGGAGTTGTGGTACATATATACAATGGACTATTACTCAGCCATAAAAAGGAACAAAATTGTGTCATTTGTTGAGACGTGGATGGATCTAGAGACTGTCATACAGAGTGAAGTAAGTCAGAAAGAGATAAACAAATATCGTATATTAACAGATGTATGTGGAACCTAGAAAAATGGTACAGATGAACCGGTTTGCAGGGTAGAAGTTGAGACACAGATGTAGAGAACAAACGTATGGACACCAAGCAGGGAAAACCGCAGTGGGTTGGGGATGGTGGTGTGCTGAATTGGGCGATGGGGATTGACATGTATACACTGATGTGTATAAAATGGATGACTAATAAGAACCTGCAATATAAACAAACAAACAAACAAAAACAACTGATACTAGACTTTCTTTGGGTTATTTGTATGGAAATATGTTAATATAAATGTTTCAGACATTACATGAAATTTCTAAAAATCTTAAAAAAAAAAAAAAAGAAAGAAAGAAATATGCCCTGCTATGCTTCAGGCTGAGGGCTTGTACAGATTGACTTGTGTTTCAGCTCTGCTGGTGGCTGTGACTCAGTGTTGAACTATGATTATATAAGTACCCGGGAACAGGTGGCAGTACATATATGCTGGAAGGCCCAGATCTCTCCCATTTTGGATACAAGCTTCTTTGAGTTCATCTTTGGAATGGAAATGAAAGCATTACTGTGGAACAGGCAGAACAGGAATTGCCTATCAATTGGACGGAGCCCAGCCCTCAAAGCAAAGCTGGAACTAGAATGTGAGATCCCTGAGCCTTGAGCCTGCGTCGCCTAGCCCTGGCTTGCTGCTCTGCTGCTCTCCTTGCCTCCCTCCCTCCCTCTCACCTGTGCGGTCCACTTTCCCTCCCAAACCACCCAAGGTAGCTCCAACGCCACCAGGAGCCTCAGGAGGCCCCAAGAAGTGACTGTCCCCAGGGACAAGAAGTGAGTAAGTATGTGTGTGTGGATGGAGAGGAGTAGGAGCCAGAATGGTGCAGCTGGGGCAATGATCTCAACAGTATTTCTTCTTAGATCCTTCCAATCAGATTGCACACTTCAACCTCAGCTGTCATTTCAAGGGATGGCTGTAGCTTGGATTTTAGCTTTCTCCCCATCTCCTTTGCCTGACATTTTTATGGTCAAAGATTCATTTTACCTCTGGGTTTATTTCTCCCTGTGTCCCTTCACCTGTCTGAAGCTCACCTTCTTCATCCACTCCCTACAAACTACAAGAAAACAAACAAAAAAAGCAAATAGGAGTCTCCTCCCTCACTTAACCATCACTGTTTCTCTACCTTTCCTTTTGCAGATTTCTCGAATGCATGAGTCTGTCCCTGCTGCCTTCACTTCTGCATCTCCCATTTGTGTCTGACTCTACAGTACAGGGAACTGCCCTCATGGCCCCCTGTGACCTTCTCATCACTCAATGCCAAGACCTTTTTTTAGCCTCATCCAATTTAAACCCCTGGCAACATGTGACATGCCAGCCAGCTGCTCCTTCTTCCAACTCTCTCTCCTCTTGGCTTCTGAGACCAGTCTCTTTACTGCTCATCTATGCCTCAGAAACAATCACCTCCTTCTCAGTCTCTCTTGCCAGCCTCTCTTCCCTGACATGGACACCACCTATATGTGTACCTACACATATATTTGCAAGTAGGCAAGTACTGAGTGCCTGTCTTCTTCCAAAAAGGATTTAAACATGTTACAGAAATATACACTCCACTAGAGTAGCAAAAAAGGGAATGAGATGGAAGTGGTGGGGAAGGGTAAATTGTAGCCATAATACAAATGCAAAACTTTAACCAAAAGGCACTATAAGATAATTAGTCCACCCAACAAATCTGATCATGTTACTTTCACATCAAAAAGTCCTTGATGACCCATTACTGCCCAACTCCTTAGCTTAGCCTTTCATACTTGGACACCAGTTTGCTTTTCCAGCTTATTTACTATCTCTGGGCCTTGGTCCAAGCTGATTCCTCTGCTTAGAATATACTGTGCTCAACAAACAGAAAACAAAAAGCAACGCTAAACCAACCATACTAAGCTTCATGAATCATCAAGGAAATGTAAATTATAGCCACAATGTAACACTGCACACCCACGAAAATGGCTAAAAAGAAGATGGGAAGTTCCAAGTCAAGCCTAGTGAGAATATGGAGCAAAGTGAATTCTCCTAAACTGCTGATAGAAGTGTAAATTGGTACAATTATTTTGGTAAGTCGTTTGTAAGTATCTAATAAAGCTGAACATATGCAAACAAAAAATAAAACTGTCTCTGAGGATAAGCATTTCTATGTATGGACCATAACACAGAGTATGTGTGTATCTTTCCTTACCAGGGCTCAAATTCTCCCTGGACCATCTGATGTTTAAAATCACAAAACAAATACAACATAGTAGAATAAACTTGACAAATAACCTTCTGGAAACTACATTGTGAAGTAAATTTCAACTCTCTGCCTTATTTCCATTTACTTCAAATGGTGAATTATTTAAAAAGAGATTTTATGTTTTCTTAATCATGTATTACAAAATGAAAGTCTCTGGGAAAAACATTTTAACAACTTAATAAATCTCTGTAAAGATTCTTTTTATATGGAATAAAACTTTATTCTATAAAAAATAGAATATGCTGTGCTCTCCTCTTCCTCACGTTGCCCACTCAACAAACATCTACTCATTATTTAAGACAATTCCAACATCACCTCTTCTGTGAAGCCTCTCCCTGCTACTCCTGTGATAATTTATCACTCCTTTTTGGTAGCAAATAGACTTCCATAAGCTTCAGTTTCTGCTTCTGGACAATGGGAATGATAATGGAGCCTACTTTATTGTGAGGATTAAATGAGCCACACATGAAAAGTGCTTAACGCAGCGCTTGGCATGTGTGCCTTTACTAGATGTTGACAACTAGGTATTTTACCCTTTTTATAAGTGGAGAAGACAATAACCAAGAAGACTAAGCTATTTTCTTAAGCTAATTAGGATCTCAATGATAGAATTTAGAATAAGCCCCTGATTCCTCTTGCCTGGGCCACAGTCTATTCTATCCTTGCCCATATAGTCTCTCAAATGTTGCTCTTCATCAGTACCTGGCTGTTCTTCTCTTGAAAATCTTTTCTACCCTGAATGTCAGTCTCTTCAAATTTAGACAGTACTAGCTCAAGGGACTTTATCTGCTCAAGTGTGAGTATGGGCGCTGTTCAGTTCTAATCCTGTTGCCTTAGTCTTGCTGAGAACACTGTCTCTGTAATTCACTGCTAAAACAGTCTGGTCTCAGTGTGCCCTGGGATTGCCGAATGGATTCAGAAGTCAGGGAGAAGGCATCCCAGTGCCAGTGGTCAGCCAGGTACAGGGGAAACCACACCCAGCCACGCAAGGCATTTGCTGGCCCTTGGTGCCAGGAAAGCCTGGGTGACCTAACGTCTGGCTTGGGGGCCAGGCGTGGGCTCTCAAGGGCCACCTCCTCAGCAGCCCTCTGACTGTGGGCACTCGGCAGTGCATGCACATTTGTGCTTGTGTTTGCTAGGTGTGTCTCTCTGTGTGTAAGTCTTTCTTGTATTCAGGGACCTTGTTGTTCCCCTGGGGGGATCTCATAATAATTATACCAATACTAAGTGGAAGTGGTATCCATGCATATGCAGAGAGAGGAAATAGGAGGCTCAGCGAGGCCAAATGCTTCACACAGTCACTTGGCTCCTAAGTTGTCATATGCGATCTACCTCACCCTGAGCCCAGGTCGTTTCTTGCATGCTTTATGCCCCTTTCAGAAAAGTAGAGGAACACATGAAGGTCCTTGTATAACCACATAAGGCACCCTACAAGGGCTACCCTGCACATGCAGAAGGCTCCCAGTAAACATTCTGGGGGTGACCTGTATGTGGAGGTACCCTGAGGAGGGGGATCACAGGCCCTGGAAAGCAGGAATTGAGGCTTAGTAAGCACACAGGGAGCGGCGTGTTGGTGCTGAGAGGCTGGGAGCCAGCTCTGGGATCTTAGGCAGGTTTCTCCCAGTTTCTCCATCTTATATGAGAGGTTGGTGGAGATGACTTTGTGGTTCCTTTCTTTAATGAGGGGTTTTCATGTGGTGTTGAACCTCTCCCCTGAGATGAGGATTATTAAAAAATTACTGTGAGCACACAGTATCTTACCTGTGTGTGGAGCTTCATTAACATTTTCCATTGCTCTTTTGAATTTGGAAGTGCATTTCAGCTTATTTTACATAGCACAGTTTTTTTCATATTACATGGTAATGGAGTAATGAATTTTTATGGCAACTTGAGGCAGAACCCCTATTGCTTTCACGGCAGACATTTTACCCGCCTACAGGCCTCAAGGAGCAAAACACGTAGACGGTGTCCATCAAGGGGACAGGCAAGGACAGACCTGGAGAGAAATGTGTGGTCAGCAGGCACTGAAGGCTCCAGGGGGTCACAGTCAGAGAGGACAGCCTGGAGAGCCCGCACAAGTGGGTGGCCTGCCGCTGGGTCTGGTCTGGCCCACACAGTGTTTTAAAGAAATTCAAAATAGTTGCTAAAATTGAAAATTGGGATATTTCACATTAAAAGTCAGTGTTCTGGAAAAAAAAAAAAAAAAAAAGTCAGTGTTCTGGGGGCTTCCCTGGTGGCGCAGTGGTTGAGAGTCTGCCTGCCGATGCAGGGTACACGGGTTTATGCCCCGGTCCGGGAGGATCCCACATGCCGCGGAGCGGCTGGGCCCGTGAGCCATGGCCGCTGAGCCTGCGCGTCTGGAGCCTGTGCTCTGCAACGGGAGAGGCCACAACAGTGAGAGGCCCGCGTACCGCAAAAAAAAAAAAAAAAAAAAAAAAAAAAAAGTCAGTGTTCTGGGCTTCTGTTGAAAGATGGGAAGGGGCTTTAACCCTGTGTTCCTACTTGGCCACATTTTGCCCGATGCAAAAGGGGGCCACACTGTCCAGTCCAGCCCAGGGCCTGCTCCATGTGCTTCCCTCTTCCTTGTCACCTGCATTTGTGGGCACCTTACCCAAGTACTCAGCCCACTGTGTCCATCTGTATGGGAGCTAAGTCATGATCAACAAACTTATGGGCAATTAAATTTCCCCAGTGTGACAGCAATCTGACCCAGTATTAGTTGTATCACAAATGAGCTGCCAAAAGATGTGAGATTTTGTACATATTGGTGGATCTTATTTTCCAGAGCTGACTATGAATGCAGGCCCTCTATGCTGGGATCATTTGTTGCATGCCAGGCACTGCTCTAAGTATTTTAACTGCCACAACCACCTCCTGCATGAGGTAGCTACTAATATCCCACTCTCACGCATGGAGAAACTGAGGCACAAAAAGGTGAAGCAACTTGCTCTGTGTCCAGAAAATAGCAGAGCTGGGATGGGAACCCTGGCAGTCAGACCCCAGAGAGCATCCTCCCACCCACCCTGTTCCCCATCTTTCCCAGCCACCTCAGACTTCTCCATGTCTGTCTTCTCATTTGTGAGAGGCCTGCCAGTCATCCCGGCCTCACAGGGAGCAAATGAGATCATGTGTGAGAAAGCACTTGGTAAATTGCAACATGCTGTATAAATGTTAGTTGTTACTAGTAATTACTATAACTTGCAGGTCAGGAGTCAAGCCATCAGCCTGTGACTGAGGCTACCAGCTTGTCAGTCTCTCTCCAGCTATGACTCTGTGGCCTCTAGATGGGGAGGGAGTGTCATTAGCCCTGATTCTTGACATTCCAACATGGTGTGAACAAGGAGTCAGTCAGAGGAGACCCGGTAGGGTTGTAGCTGAGGTGTGGAGCCAGTTTTCAAAGGCACAGACTAGTTCATTTCAACATTCCCTCCTCCCACCACAGAGGTAAGCCCACCCACAGACACTGCTTTGTTGGGAGGTCCAAGCTCAGCCAGTGCCAGGGAGAACTGGAGGGTTCGCCACCCTCTCCCTAAGCAGTTCCCAAGGTGTCCACGTACAAGACATGCAGCTGGTGGGCTGCACACAGATAACGACCAAGGGAGTAAGTGGGCACTGAAATCCAACTCATGTTTTGTTCACAAGTTGTGAGTCCTGTTGTGGGCTGCACCTGGAGGAGGAAGACGCAGTTTTCTCTTCATGCAAAGGTGCCATCTGAATGCCTCTGGTATGTCTACCCAACTGGTCTTCCCAGAGAGGCATAATTTTCAGTTCATAAGAGGACCCCACGCGGTCTAGAGGTGGCCCTGGTTGTGTACCCTTAAAAGACAGATGACAGATTCCTTTGCTGCCCAGGAGCTCAACCCCTATCTCCAGCTTCCAATTCTCCTCCTCCTCTGGGCCCATGGTTTCCCTCCCTGGCAGGCTCACCCCATGCATATTCTCTTATGACTCCCCATCCCCTGCCCTCCCCCATCTGATCCAAGACAAGGAGATCCAGGGCCAGCTCCCAAGATCCAAGGTCGTAACCCCATTTACCTCACCTCTGTCCTCTGTTCCTGGGTTTCTTTTCTGGTAACCTCCTAGGACTCCTGCCTCCCTGCCTATACTTTCCAGTTACCCAGCCCCAAGACTGGAGAATTCTCCTAAATCCGAAGCTCAGCTACAGATTCCTGACTGTGCATAACCTGTCTGACCAGACTTCCAAATGTGGCTCTGTTGATATTGCCTGCATCCGCCTACCTGTGAGGTTAACCCCTGCTTTGTCCCACACGATTCACAGTCTGCTTCCACCAGAGCTGGAGACTACCCAAGACAGTGACACCCAACCTTGTCTGCCTGGCTGAGCACGTGGGATGAGGTTGGGTCAGAGGGTCACTTCCTGCAGCACCCATCCCACCCCAATGGTGAAGTTGTGCTGGTTCAGACCTTCCCTCCTGGACTGTCCTATGAGTAAATAAAGTGTCATGCTCAGACAAGTCCAGAGTGATGATCCAGTGGAGCAGTGGCTCTTTACCTGTGTCTGCCCAGTGCCCTGAGGAATCCACACATGGCATCAACACACAGGAGGTGCTCAGTAAATAGTTACTGAACCTTTTTGGCTGCCAATACTGTAGCCGTTCTTACCTGGAAGATGTTTCAGAATTTCTGCAGGTGGGTGTGGTGGTGGTTGGAGGGAATGTAAAAATTCTCCCCTCTTCCTACTGAGAATCACAAATGCCCCCCTGTACCCTCTTAAAGCCATGTCCTCTTGGAATCACTGCACTGCAGTTTCTTTCTTGACTTTAGCTCAGACGTGACAAGCTCTAGATATGAGAAGGGGTAGGTTCCTCTGTTTCCAACTTTCTGCTTTCTGTACCATCTCCAGTAGTATATGTTTTTATTCTTGCTAGCTTGGCTCCCTGCCTTCGCTCAGCAGATGGTTATGGGGGACTGAGGTGTTTGTACCCCAAACTTGTCACAAGCTTGGGCTGGCTCTTAAGCCCCCAACATTGAGTGAAACTGGATTGGAGACCCAACATTCCTCATCTTCCTCCCCTCAGACCCAAGCTGGCCGAGGAACCCAAGGGCAGTGGTCTTCAGAAGGGTGCCCCATTCCACGCTGCCAGAGGCTGGGGGAAACCCCCCTGAGATGTGATGATCCCAGTCTCCAACTCAGGAGTACCCAGTGCCAGTCACTGGAACCGAAAGTCAAGCTTGGGGATGTCAGGGGCGTTGGCTCGAACACCTCCTAGGCCCTCCCCTTACCCACAGGGAGAGACAGAAACAAGACTCATTATCCCTGTTAATGCTCTGGTCTGGGAAGTGACAGGGCACATAAGAGGTCCAACCCAGATGAGAAGCCAGAAATCCTATCGCCCAGTGTCCCCCCTCTCCAAGGCTTTAGAGGGGTCACTCTGGGCCTCCTCTCGCAGTTGGGCTTTCTCTGGTGACCTCAGTGGTTCAGGGTTGTGCAAGTCTCCCCACTCCCGCCCATACCCATGTCCTGCTCAGCCTGGCAGGGCCCTGACTCATGGCCACGTGATTGGGCAACCAGTTTTTGGAGACTGACCATGGCAAGAGGAGGGGTGAGCATACCTCAGGGCTGACTGGGAACAGCATCCACAGGTGCTCACCCAGGTGGGTGTTTGCATGAAATAAGAGACTATAGATTATGCTGTCTTTTTCCTCTTACTCCGCTGATCCACCCCCTCCCCCACCCTCTGGAACCCAGGGCCCACATGCTGCTGTCCCTTTCTCCCCAGTGGTCAGATCTTCTACCCAGGGCAGTGCTTGGTACTGAAGACAGTATGTCCGATTCTCCTCTCCTCCGCTCCCTCACTAGACCCCCACCCTTCCGCGAACCTCCTTACTCTGAGCGTCTCACCTCTTCCTGAGCCCCTCCTCTCCATGCCCTTATCCTTCCATGTGTCCCTCGCACACCCATGCGTGCGCATACACACACACACACGCGCGCATGTGTGGACACCTTTTTTGGTGTCCTGATTTATTTCCTCTCAGGTAGCTGCTGGGTTGGAAAGGCATTGATAAACTAGGTCACTCTACCTAAGGAAGAAAATCGCTGTTGTATACCATTATCGTTCCCAGCAACATCTGCATCCCCTAACTGTAAAAATCGAAAAAGCTCTACACTGGTAGGATCTCCTTCATTAGCGATAGGTCAGTGGGGGGAAAAATTCGCAGTTAGAGGAACCTTCCTGTTTACTATCAAATCATGCTTTGCAGCAAGGGAATTACCCAAATTGCCTAAGAGTGGCCTTTTGTTCCCTTCACTTGGTCCCATCTCTCCAGGCTTCTAAAACCCTGAGCACAGCAATGTGTGTGTTCAAACTGGGTCCTATTGCAATTTTGGCTACTGTGTGTTTGAGGTGTGGTAAAATTTTCAGTATATTCCCCCGTTTGTTGAAATTGGTGTATCTCCAACTCTGCCTTTTCAGTCAGACGCTCTCAATCTGACTGTTTAACAAGATTGTGGGTGAGAAAGAAAAAAGAAGGGAAGGGCTTCTCTGGCGGTGCAGTGGTTAAGAATCTGCCTGCTAATGCAAGGGACATGGGTTTGAGCCCTGGCCTGGGAAGATATCACATGCTGCGGAGGAACTAAGCCCGTGCGCCACAACTACTGAGCCTGAGCTCTAGAGCCCGCAAGCCACAACTACTGAGCCCACGTGTCACAACTACTGAAGCCCATGCGACTAGAGCCTGTGCTTCACAACAAGAGAAGCCACGACAATGAGAATCCTGCATGCCTCAACGAAGAATAACCCCTGCTCACTGCAGCTGGAGGAAGCCCGCGCACAGCAACGAAGACCCAACACAGCCAAAAATAAATTAATTAATTAATTAAAAAAAAAAAAAGAAGGGAAAAGCAACACTTTTCTGTAAGCTTAATAATGTTTTAACATGAAGTTGACTAAGAAAGGGCTATAAAACACCTTAAATGAATGTATACATAAATGTCCCAGAGAATCTGGCAAATTCTTATAAATGAATTAGATTATTACTCTGTCATGAGCTGTAAATGTAGTACAGCTACAGACAGAATAACTGGGGATATTGCTCTGGAATGTTTGATATACACAAATGATCTGAACATATGTACCTAACCATGTTATAATAGAAACAGTAAAGGATTGCTAATATGTAATTTTTACTACTGTTCTGCTTCTGTTTTACTTGGGAAAAAATTGAGATTTTGCCAAAGGTTGACCTATACTGCAAGATTCCTGAATGGGATGTGAATGAGGAACTACAGCTGGGATGCCTGAAGGTGGTGGGAGGCCCAGCACCTAGATGCAACAGTGCCTGTTCATCCCACCCAGGAGGTCAGCTCAGCCTGTGCAGCAGCCTGTCAGTTTGGATATTTGTCGACATTTGTGAGTTGATGCTTAGAAAAGTCAGAGACTGTCATGAAAGACACATAGGAGCCTGGACACTACCCAGGCTGTTGGACCGGTAGTTGCCCAATTGCAGGGCCCAGTGTATTTTCTGGGTCATTTTTGATGTTTGGGCTGGGATGTTAGTCAGTATATGGATTAGAGTGCAGATTAGAGTTAGTCAGTATATGGATAAGAGTGCAGATTCTGGAGCTTTGCTCGGAATAAGATTTTAGGTCTACTACTTGCTTGTTGTGTGAACTTGGGCAAGTTACTTAAGCATTCCAATCCGGATTTCCTTACCTGTGCAGTGAGATAATAATGTTGCTATGAGGAGTAAAGGAATTAATATCACTTAGAAGAGTGCCCAGCACATAGTAGCCCACTTAACAAGCATTAGTTTTTTATTACTTTTACTATTTAGAGAAAGGTCTCAGAAATTGCATTGGACTGCTAGTAAAAGACTGTAAGTGTGATATGATAATATGAGCTTTATTGTTATTATTATTTGGTGAAAGAAGTCTGGAGTTATGAAGTCCAAAATTAGTATGAAGAACACATACCAGTCACTCTATCCATCTGCTCTGCCATCCATAGTGCATGGCTTCCATCTCCAGGTTATTCATGGTCTAATGGAGCTGCTGAAGATCCAGCTATCATGTAAGTGTTCCAGGCAGGAAGCAGGAGGAAGTGTGGAAGAACAAAAAGAGAGGAGTAATCTCCAGTTGCCTCTCCCCCTTTAGGCAGTATTTTCCTGTGAACTGCCCGCACAACAGCTTCTACTTCCATTTCCTTAGGTAAAATAATGTGGCCATAAGGTTAAAAAAAATATTTATCTATTTTCTTTCTTTCTTTTTTTTTTTTAGCTGCATTGCATCTTTATTGCAGTGCATGGGCTTCTCTCTAGTTGTGACGTGTGGGCTCCAGGGCATGTGAGCTCTGTAGTTGTGGCAGGTAGCCTCCAGCGTGCATGGGCTCTGTAGTCTGCGGGCACATGGGCTCTCTCATTGAGGTGCACAAGCTCACTAGTTGTGGCACACAGGTTTAGTTGCCCCATGTCATGTGGGATCTTAGTTCCGTGACCAGGGATCAAACCCACGTCCCCTGCATTGGAAGGTGGATTCTTTACCACCAGGACCACCAGGGAAGTCCCGTCATATGGTTTTAAAGGGGCTCAAAAATGTAGTCACTCTAAATAAAAGTAGGGTTGTGTTACTCAGCAAGAAGAGGAGAGTAGTACTGCCTGGGTAGACAAGCAGTAGTTGTTGCCTAGTTATATCCAACACAAGAAGGTTGTACTGTTAGATAGTCTTGATTGGTTATTTTTATATGTTGAGAATTTGGAAAACGCTAAGTGAGGTGAAAATTGTCTATAGATGTATGAAGGCCACTGATGAATCTGTAATCAGGTGCAGAAATTAATATGGCTTTTTAATACTTTTATGAATTCTTTTGACAACTGATCTGATCTGTTTGGTAAGCGTTAAAAATAATTGCTGAGGGGAATTTTGGATTAACAGCCCTAGTACAGCATCTCTCACATTTTCAATAAAGTATCTATGAAGCTATGACAGGGAGTAATATTGGAGAAAGCTTATACCCACCCCAGAAATGAAATCTAATGGGCTGAGCAGAAACTCAAAATTTCAAAGGAATCTTTAACATAGACAAATGAAGGTTAAGACAAACCTTCATGTCATTTGGATCATGAAACAGAGCATACCTGAAGAACATAACTCTTCAGACCTCCACACTATTTACCTCTTGACTCAGAGACCCAGCTGACTCTCCAGTGTGGGGTCCTGTGAGGTAATAAAGGTTGATTCTCATCCTCTCTCCTTGTTAACTTTCTGCATATATTTAAAGACAGAAATTCCCCAGAAGTTAACTAGGCAGTAAGTAGTGGGATGGTGTGTGTGTGTGTGTGTGTGTGTGTGTGTATGTGGACACACTGGGGTGGAGGGATGGCTGCAGTGCCTACATTCTGGGGGGATATAATCCCTACAAGTAAATAGCTATTAGAATTGGCATTGAGAGAAAGAGCTCTGTTGGAACCAATCAGAACTGTAGCTTTTCAAGAATCACAGTGGTTAGAGTATCATGTGTAGGGTTTAAATGGTTGAACGTCTACTGGAAATCAGAAGTGGGCTGGATGTTAGTACCCCAACCTGTCCCTCAGCCACGGAACTGAGAATGGAGTTCGACCTTCACACAAATCGAAATGGAGCCAGTGGAAATCTACACACATTATCTGTTGTTAAATATCAAGTTTAAATAGCATTTCCCTTTAAAAAATGATTTAAATATGACTGAGAGACAGCATAGCATCAATATTTTGGAGCCAGATGGTCTGTGTTCAAATTCTGACTCCACCATTTCTAGTTCTGTGACCTTGGGCAAGTTACCTAACCTTGGTGTCTCAGCACTCACATCTATAAAATGAGGTTAATAATGCTTCTTCATTGTTGTTGTGAGGCTTGCATGAGTCAATATATGAGAAATGTTTAGGATAGTACATAGTAGGCACTCAATAAATGTGACCTATATTATAATGGTGAAGATTATGATTAAAGAGAAAAATAATTTAATATAGAACCTGTAAGTAAATTACAGAAACAAGGGAAAGGAAATAGCTGGCTGGAGAGTCAGAGGTCAAATACATCTTCAGAAGTAATGTACTGCAAGCTTCAAAAGAAAATTTCAGGAAGATCTTTTGTATGCTCGGTAGAGTAAAAGAAGATGTGGTCTTTATAAAACAGGACAGAAACATGCAAAGAGAGAGATAACAAAATATAAAAATGTATGTTGAGCCAATAAAGAACAGAACTGATAACATAGAAGATGAAAGCAGGAATCTGTGGAGAACAAGCATGAGAAATACTTCCAGAATGCAGAGGAAAAGAGAAAAAAAATCATGTGGGAGAATACGATGGATATAGAGAACAGAAAACTGAGACATGACATAAACAATTGACTCTGAAGAAGAGAACAGAACAAATGGACAGAATACTTCAATATGAAATAAAAGAATATCTTCTGACTGCCAGAAAGAGCTTTCTATCTTGATTAAAATGATTTGCTCCTTCCATACCAAATCAATGAAAAGAGACTCACATTTAGGCACACACAGGCAAAATATGTAAAGCATCCAGGCCAAGGAGGCATGCTTAAAAATTAGATTGACTATACACATTACCTGTGTAGTACTAAACACCAAGAAAGACAAAAGCATGACAGTTTGCCAATCATGTTATTTTCTATCTGGAAAATGTTAACAGAAGCCACAGGAAAAAATTTTCCAGAAATAATAACCAAGTTCAGCACCATGATCAGTTTTTAAGCTCCTATGCAAAAGTAACAATTTTTAAATTTTCCAACAATAAGCAGTTTTCTGAACTGCTTGCCTGTCATGGAGGGGGTGGCTAGGAGGCTGAGTGACATCTTTTACAGTCTTGTGGGGCTACAGCACGAGGCCTGAAGTCCAGGACCCACCAAAAGGGAAGCCTGATGAACTCTCCTCCCTGAGACCTCAAAGGGATGTCTGCACCCTATGAGTAAGGTTGAACTAGGCATAAATAGGCCTTCAGCGGGATTGCAACTCAGCTTTAAGTATTCAGTCTCTGAAACTGGGTGATCCCAGGTTGTTAGTGCTTCTAGGCACATGGCAAAAGTAACATAAACTCAATCTAGGAAAAGATATAAAAGTTCGATTCACTAGGAAGATGTAACAATGCTAAATATGTATGCACCTAATAATATTTTAAAATATTTTGAGCTGAATAATAATAAAAATACTATATGAACATCCAATGTTGTGCAACGCAGATAAAGCTGTGCCTAGAGGGAAATTTACATATAAATATATTAAAATAATAGATAATATGTATAATATAAATACAGATATTTATAATATAACATTGTTTTTATGTAAATTTATATATTTAATGTAAATAAATACAATAAACATATGCATAATTAATATAAAATTGATTAATTTAACATACAAACTTACATATATGTATATGTAAACAAGAATAATATGGGAGAAACTACTCTAGCTAGCAGTATCAAGATTTATTAAAAACTATAGTAATTAAGACTTTATGGTATTGACTCAAGGATGAACAAATGTATCAATGAGTTAGATATATGGACCCTTGATTATGTCAAAGGTGGTACTGTAGAGCAGTTGGAAAAGGAAAGTTTTTTCAGTGAATGTTTTGGGATATTGGAATACCCATTAGGAAAAAGGTGAAAATTAATTTTTGCCTCAAATACACAAAAATAAAAGTCAGGTAAACTATCATTTTAAAGCAAGGCAAAACAATAAAACGACAGTATAAAAGAATATCTTCATGATCTTAGGATAAGGAAAGACTTCTTAAACAGAACATAAAAAAACACTAATCATAAAGGAGAAGGTTCATATATACTAATACATTAAAATAAAAAACTTATGTTCATCAAAAATGACATTAAGAAAGTAAAAAAGAAATCCATAGAAGGAGAATATGCAACACATATGACTGACAGAGGGCTTATATCACTTTGAATATACATAGGATATGTAACAATACATATAAAGATCCTGGGTTCATAGGATCATAGGGTAGGTATATCTTCAACTTTGGTAAATAATGACAACAGTTTTCCAAAATAAGTACTCAATTATACACTAAAGTGCAGTAGCTGGAGAAAAAGTTACTAGGAATAGGGCTACATTGCAAACCAAGCTTAGTTAGAAATCCTGAGATTAGAGGAAAGCAACTAGAGAAGACCTGGAAAACAATGAAGAGGAGATGACAGCGGTACAGCATGAGATAGGAATGAGGAAATTTAATACAGTGAAATGGAAATAAAGGTTAAAAAGAAGTAAAGAGAAAATAGTAGATGTAGAAAACATTCAAAGGAGATCCAACATAGGCATAATTGGTTTTCCAGAAAAAGAAAATCAAAACAAGGTAAAGAAAAAATATTTAAAATATAATAGAAGAAAAACAGGTGGTTTCTTTTTTTTTTTTTTTTTAAATCAGTGTTCACAGAATGAACTTTAATCAGATGGGATTTTAAAAAAGTATTTATTTGGCTGCACCAGGTCTTAGTTGGGGCACTTGGGATCTTTGTTGCTGCATGCCAGATCTTCATTGCAGCATGCGAATCTTTAGTTGTGGCATATGGGATCTTTTAGCTGCAGCATGTGGGCTCTTAGTTGCGGTATGTGGGATCTAGTTGCCTGACCAGGAATCGAACCCGGGCCTCCTGCACTGGGAGTGCAAAGTCTTACCCACTGGACCACCAGGGAAGTCCCTGTTTTCTTTTTTTTAAATTGAAGTATAGTTGATATACAATATTATACAAGTTTCAGGTGTAAAATATGGTGATTCACAATTTTTAAAGGTTATATTCCATTTATAGTTATTTTAAATATTGACTATATTCTCTGTGTTTTATAATACATCCCATCCTTGTAGCTTATTTTATACATAATAGTTTGTACCTCTTATATTACGCCTCCCCCTTCTCTCTCCCCACTGGTAACCACTAGTTTGTTCTCTATGTCAAACAGGTGGTTTCTGATAAAGTTAAATATACACTTACCATATGATACAGCAATTCCATCCACTCCTAGATATTTACCAGAATAAATGAAAACATATGCCCACATAAAGACTTATATATGAATGCTCATAACAGATAGGAATTTGACAAAATAATTCCATATTTCATTCAAAAGAATAGATTTAAAGATAATATGATTTTCAAAGTGAAAATGAAAGAACTTTCACTATTAGCATTTTAAACATATTTTTAAACTACAGTTTTATTTGTTTTGTTTTGTTTTGTTTTTGTGGTACACGGGCCTCTCACTGCTGTGGCCTCTCCCGTTGCGGAGCACAGGCTCCGGACATGCAGGCTCAGCGGCCATGGCTCACAGGCCCAGCTGCTCCGCGGCATGTGGGATCTTCCTGGACCGGGGCACGAACCCGTGTCCCCTGCATCGGCAGGCGGACTCTCAACCACTGCGCCACCAGGGAAGCCCAAAACTACAGTGTTTTTAAAAAAAGTATGATACTGTTGTAGAAATAGTCCAGCAGATTAGTAGAACAAAATAGACAGCCTATAATGTGTGTGTATGTGTTTTGTTACATTGAAGTATAGTTAACTTGTGATATTAGTTTCGGGTGTGCAACATAGTAATTTGATATTTTCATAGATTATACTCCATTTAAAGTTACTTTAAAATATTGCTTATATTCCCTGTGTTGTATAGTGCACCCTTGTAACTTATCTATATTATACCCAGTAGTTTGTACCTCTTAATCCTCCCCCATTTTGCTCCTCCCTTTTACCTGACAAGATTAATTAATATGGGTTAGGGTTAAGGTTGGGATGTGAAATGAAGAAATAGAAGTTATGCTTTGGGGTATGAGAATTTAAACATTGTACAAGGAGACATTTTCAATTACAATTTGACCCATAACAAATGGAAAGTCTCTGAATGAGCTCATCTTTGTACCTGGCTGCCTGAAGAACTCTTCTGAACTGTTCCTCCATTAATGAATCACAAACAAGTGCCTTGTGATAAGGTGCAGGTCTCAGGGATCCAGATCGTAATCTCACATCTAGAATGTAAGAGCAAGAAAATGTAAAGACCCTTTTGGAAGGAGTTGCTAAAGAAGTAACATGCAAAAGTTGGGAATTTGATTGTCTTAATAGCAAAGTGTCAGCTTTATCTTGATGATATGCTCAAATCTATAGTAAGGGCCAATGAACCTCTCTGCCAAACCTTTCACATACACATTGGAGTGGAGAAAGGAAGAGCAGGAGGAAGAGGAAGAAGAGGAGGAAAAGAGGAGCTTTGATATGGGTCAAAGTCAAGGAAACAATTGGGCCACAATGGTAGTATCAGTAAAGGATTAGGCTTTTCTGCATTAGTTCCTTTTTCCTGTTGTTATTTTTTAGATTTTTTCTTTTGGGACCTCTTGGCTCTTGGTCCACTTCCTTTAGAGCAGCTGGTTTAATGATGGACTCTCTGCCCTGGGGTGGGCCTTGGCTGGCTCTGTTCTGGAAGTTAGAAAAAAACACTACTTGGTCAAGATTAAGTCTGGGTCAGGATTAAGTTTTGCCCTGGATTTAGTCTGGGCTTTGGACTATGAGGTTCCAAAGCTTTTTTATGGCTATGAATGTCCTGACTCAGTTCACAAAGTTTAGGAAATCTATGTGGGAATTAGGGGCCAAAATCCTCTGGTGATAAACATTATATTTGTTTATTTTCTCAGAAACTTATGGAAGGATGAGCAGCTGACCATACATTTGGAGATTCGGTGTTATAGGAATCTCTCTCACTTTCTACTGGGAAAGATAGAGAGATGAGATATCATCTATTTTTAGCAGCAGCAACAAAGATAACTTTCAGCAAACTATTTTGGTCATATAGTGTTAATCTTTCCCAGTTGAGGGTGTGGAGAAAAGGGAACCCTCTTGCACTGTTGGTGAGAACGTAAATTGATACAGCCACTATGGAGAACAGTATGGAGGTTCCTTAAAAAACTAAAAATAGAACTACTATACGACCTAGCAATCCCACTACTGGGCATATACCCTGAGAAAACCATAATTCAAAAAGAGTCATGTACCAAAATATTCATTGCAGCTCTATTTACAATAGCCAGGAGGTGGAAGCAACCTAAGTGTCCATTAACAGATGAATGGATAAAGAAGATGTGGCACATATATACAATGGAATATTACTCAGCCATAAAAAGAAACAAAATTGAGTTATTTGTAGTGAGGTGGATGGACCTAGAGTCTGTCATAAAGAGTGAAGTAAGTTAGAAAGAGAAAAACAAATACCGTATGCTAACACATATATATGGAATCTAAAAGAAAAAAAAAATGGTCATGAAGAACCTAAGGGCAGGATGGGAATAAAGACTCAGACCTACTAGAGAATGGACTTGAGGACATGGGGAAGGGTAAGGGTAAGCTGTGACAAAGTGAGAGAGAGGCACGGACATATAAACACTACCAAATGTAAAATAGATAGCTAGTGGGAAGCAGCTGCATAGCACAGGGAGATCAGCTCGGTGCTTTGTGACCACCTAGAGGGGTGGGATAGGGAGGATGGGAGGGAGGGAGATGAAAGAGGGAAGAGACAGGGGGATATATGTATATGCATAACTGATTCACTTTGTTATAAAGCAGAAACTAACACACCCTTGTAAAGCAATTATACTCCAATAAATATGTTAAAAAAAAGATAGAGAGGATTACTTGAGGGAAAGGATCAAGAAATTGATCCTCTTGAAGAACTATGACAGAGGGAAACCAATCCTTGGTGACAGCATACCAGACAGCTGAATTGACTTTAAGAACACACAAGTGAGTCCAGATAGTAAAAAAAAATACCTAAATCTCTCTGAAGATACTTGATACATGGGCATCTTCAGGCTCTCATGTATGACTTTTTTGGGAAGCTGATGGTCATGGCATATATGATGGAAAATAACCCTGAAAGCACAGAGAAGCTGATGATCACAGACTATAAAGTGATCAATTGGAGAGAGAAAAATTGATCTGCTCTGGTGAACAAAGTGTATATAGAAGGGAAAGGAACATACACATAGTTCTTATAATTATTCCTTCTCTCTCCTGCACCGTCAGTTTCTCTTTCTATACAGCAATTCTCCCAATGTCATACAAGCATGCCATAGTGTATATTTCATGTTAAAAACAAAAACAAAAACAAAATCCTCTTCCAGTCATTCTTTATCACATTGGTATGTTCAGTTTCTTTAAAGCACTTATTACCTGAATGGTCTTATGTATGTATTTGTGTTTTTATTACTTGCCCTCCTAATCTAGGAAATAAGCTCCATGAAGGGAGGGATCTTGTCTTTCTTGTTCACTGTTTTTTTCATCAGAGTCCTAGAATAATAGTATTTGCACATAGCTAGGGCTCAATAAATGCTTATTTACTGACTACAAGAAGTTGGGTGGCATGAAAACATGGGATATAATTTGCAAGGTAAAAATAGATTTCTTTCAAAGGTAAAATAGTTTACAAGGGCAGAGACAATGGGCTGAACTGTAACCCTAGGAATAATAGGAAAGGCAATTCCATAATCTAGTTGGCTGTAGAACAAGTATGGCAAACACGTGGTGTACATTTTGCCACTTCCCCATTCTGATTTCAAGATAGATATCATTAACCTATCACAGTTCTTTTTCTTACAGAGTGTCTACTGCCTTTCTGATTAATGAATCCATAGTTCAAATGGAAGGATGAGATTTTCACCTAGAAAAACAGGGTTGAGGGAAAACCTTATTAATATGGAAGACCAAAATCCTTCTATAAACAATGCTGCCTGATTATCAACTCTAGAATGAGATAAAGGAAAAGAAAGAAATTGTTGCATGACTTTGCTTTTTTCCTTCCTAAGCAAACCAAATGACACCACAGTTCAATCACACCACACACACTAATCAAAGGGACCAATTAGAGAGCTCATCATTTAGCCAGGGGCAGATGCCAAAACCAAGCCAAGCAAACCTGCCTGGTGACATCCAAAAGCACTGGACAGAGGTAGGCCCCACTGGCTATGACTGGTAGCTGTAACTCACCTACTTGAAGAACTGCTGGCTCCAGCGAAGTGCCTGGATAGAACAGTAAGAATGAAAGGAAAGCATGGGTGAGACTCAGAATGGGCAACTCTTAGCCAGTTTCTGAATGTTTTTATTTGGGGAAGGAGGAAAATGGGGTAGGGACAGCAGTTGGGCTGTTGCCTTTCATTAAAGTGTGGGTGGACCCAACACTTAAATTGTAAATCTGGGACTTCCTACAACAAAAAAGGGCCAACAAGTATTTAAAGCCTTCAATGGCCTGCATGGGGGTAAATGTCAAGAAGCAGAGAGTCCCTCCCATGGTTCTGTCTCCTCCTCCACCACATACCCAAAGCACTGCCCTATATTACACAACTGGCACTGGAGTGCCTCCAGAACAGAACATTGTTCATGGCCAGCAGGGGGGAACACTTTGGCCAAGAGACAGAATTCTGCCCGACGGAAGTGATCTGAAGGAACACTGAAGAAATCTTTTCAAGATCGTTAACATGTCCAGCAAACAAACAAGCAAAATTATAGAGAATAGAAGCAAACTCTCCATTTGCTTAATTCCCTCCTCTTGTCCCTGCTCTTGACCTCACGATACAGTGATGGGGCCCTGAGATGACCTTCCAAGAGAGGCTAGGCAAAGGGCTCGGTTAGACCTTGCTGAGACTCTGCCCTCTCTCTCCAGTGGGCCTCTCTGCGGATGAATCATCTGAGGTAGGACCACCAGGAGAATAGATTTGTATGTCTCCTCTGGAGTGGCACTGGATTCACTAAAGAGAAGAAGGTAGAAGTAGGGTGAGATATCACGAGGGATCTGTTTGCTCAGGGGAATCCATGTGGGAAATAAATCACACCTTGGGTGTGCAATGGACTAGGAATAACAATTTCCAGGTGTGTCTTCTTGCCTGGATCATTTCCCACTTGTCCTCCGCCCTCACCTTCTGGGCCTTCTTCTCCACTTCTCATTCCTCTGTGCCCTTTATTACTTCAGGTGTCCTTATTCTTCCAGAAGCAATTTTCTGTCCCCAATTCATCCTACATTCATCACATCATCTTTTTCCACACCCAAACTGCTTGGGCCACATTGTCTACACTGACCACCTCTTTTTAACATCCAGATTTCCAGACACTGTACAAGGCAATTTATAGACATCACTGCATTTAGTCCTCCCAAAAATCCAACAACACCTCAATGAGCTAGCTATTATTTACCTCATGTTAGGAAGCTCAGAGATGTTTAACTTTCTCATGGTCCAAACCAATAGGTGATAAGGGTTGGCATTCAAACCTAGGAGTGTCTGCTCTTAACCTCTTTCTTGTGTTTTCTGAAGTATGTCATTTAGAAGATAAGTATCTAGTGAGATTTAAATAGGAATGCTGTAAAGGAATTTGAAAATTTTATGCTTTGAAAATAAACATTGTGTACTTTTTTTTTGAATTTTATTTAATTTATATTTTTATACAACAGGTTCTTATTAGTCATCCATTTTATACACATCAGTGTATACATGTCAATCTCAACCTCCCAATTCATCACACCACCATGTACTTTGTCTCGTTATCGTGAAAAAAAAAATCTGTCTCTAAAAATAGTGTCATATCTTACACTACTAGTATTTCCTGATGGGGATGCTGTTGACCTAGAGTTAGAAACTGTATGATGTTTTTGTATCCCTGGACCCTGCCAGCTAAATGTCAGAGGGGTCATTAGTCAATTTGCAACTAAGAGGCTCCCCTATATCCAAGTGTTCCCTGGGAATATGAATGTTACTGCCTCCAGTAGAGGATAACTGATCCTAGGCTATAATTACCATGAAGTCAGGGTCTGTGTCTTTTTACTCATCATTGCATCCCTAACATCTGGCTCATTGTAGGCCTTTAGTAGACATCAGGAAGTCACCTAATGCATAAATGTGTGCTGATTAATAGATGGGCAGCATTTAGCCATGAGGTAGGATGTTATCTAACCTGATCTCGCTGTATATCTGGTCTATACAATCTCAGCATGCCTATGATATTATTTAATGTTTATTATATTTGAGATATATGAATCAAATCTTGATCATTTCTTGCAGCAATTAAATCATCTGACTACTTTAATCCAAGTGTGAAGTTTTCTATCTTGTGTGTTCTTCTTGTTGCTTCAGCCATATACCTTAAATTACAATACTGTTTCATTTTTAAAATATTTGGGTCAGGCCACATTATACAATACTACCTATTGATAGCTAGCAAGCAACAAAAATAATCCAGTCTCTCTCACCCTCTACTGCTTTTGATTCCCTTTCATAAATAGTTCTGAGACCTCACTGTCCTCTTGCTTTTCTCTTTATTGCTAACGGTAGTCCTTCCCTTACTTGCTTCTCCGGACTGTCCCCCTTCTCAGGTTGACCTCTTCCTTCAGGAAAGCTCTTCTTCTCAAATCCAAAAATACAATCTGAACAGAAAAACAGGTATGGACAAGTGGTGGCCATTCATGTAACCACACGTCTTCAGTGGTTCATTTTCAATTCCAAGTAAAGACACCAGTGTCCATTTCAGCCAGCTCCTGGCTGGAGTTTCCTCTGGTCATTTCTTTGCCTGCCTCCCAAGAATCTGTTGTTTTTGGTCTTTTCATTTTCTCACCCTCTCACTGGTTTCAGTATTTTTGGTTAGACATAGGAATAGGCATTTTTGGAAGAACAGGTGGGGAGGGGGTGTGATACTGACCCCAGAGCTACCCAGTGGGAAGGAACAGGCCTTGGGAGAGGTTTTCCAGCCAGAGAGGCTATAGCAGGGCATCAGATTGCCAGGAAAACTAGAATTGCTGCCTATTGGGGCAAGGTTCAGGCAAGCAATGGGCCAAACGGGAGTCTGATGAGGCACAGAGAGGAAGGAATTGGGTTGAAGGGACTTGGAAACACAGGCATAAAAGCAGCCATAGAGGCTGTCCTAGGTAGTAAGCCCAGTCTACACAAATAGAGTAGTCTGGGAAGGCTTTCTTTTAGAAGGAGATGAGATTGGATTTGGAGTGTGAAGAAAGGGTAGGATTTATAGAGTTGAATAGGAGGATGACAAGCTACATCCTGTGAAGTGAGAACACACATCACTCAGTGGGTACTTCCATGTTTTGATTGGCTGAACTCACCTGTGGGCTAAGGGTTCAGCCATCAGGCCAGGATGCTGGCTCACCAGGGCAACTGAGGTAACTTCTGCAGGAAGTCACCTTGTACCTGGTTTACACTTTACAGAGTATACAATTATTTCTACTTGCTCGAAACAAATTTACCAAATCCAGTTCAGCAAGGGAGTTGACCCCAAGGTAATCTTTAAAAAATTTTTTTAAATTTAATTTTATTTACATTTTTATACAGCAGGTTCTCATTAGTTATCTATTTTATACATATTAGTGTATATATGTCAATCCCAATCTCCCAATTCACCCACCACCACCATCCCCCCCGCCACTTTCCCCCTTGGTGTCCATATGTTTGTTCTCTACATCTGTGTCTCTATTTCTGCCCTGCAAACCGGTTCATCTGTACTATTTTTCTAGGTTCCACATATATGCATTAACAAACGATATTTGTTTTTCTCTTTCTCACTTACTTCACTCTGTATGACAGTCTCTAGGTCCATCCACGTCTCTACAAATGACCCAATTTCATTCCTTTTTATGGCTGAGTAATATTCCATTGTATATATGTACTACAACTTCTTTATCCATTCGTCTGTCGATGGGCATTTAGGTTGCTTCCATGACCTGCCTATTGTAAATAGTGCTGGAATGAACACTGGGGTGCATGTGTCTTTTGGAATTATGGTTTTCTCAGGGTATATGCCCAGTAGTGGGATTGCTGGGTCATATGGTAATTCTATTTATAGTTTTTAAAGGAACCTCCATACTGTTCTCCAGAGTGGATCTATCAATTTACATTCCCACCAACAGTGCAAGAGGGTTCCCTTTTCTCCACACCCTCAACAGCATTTATTGTTTGTAGATTTTCTGATGATGCCCATTCTAACTGGTGTGAGGTGATACCTCATTGTAGTTTTGATTTGCATTTCTCTAATAATTAGTGATGTTCAGCAGTTTTTCATGTGCTTCTTGGAAAACTGTATGTCTTCTTTGGAGAAATGTCTATTTAGGTCTTCTGCCCATTTTTTGATTGGGTTGTTTGCTTTTTTAATATTGAGCTGCATGAGCTATTTATATATTTTGGAGATTAATCCTTTTCCATTGATTCATTTGCAAATATTTTCTACCATTCTGAAGGCTGTCTTTTCATCTTGTTTGTAGTTTCCTTTGTTTTGCAAAAGCTTTTAAGTTTCATTAGGTCCCATTTGTTCATTTTTGTTTCTTTTCCCATTACTCTAGGAGGTGGGTCAAAAAAGATCTTGCTGTGATTTATGTCATAGAGTGTTCTTCCAATATTTTCCTCTAAGAGTTTTATAGTGTCTGGTCTTACATTTAGGTCTCTAATCCATTTTGAGTTTATTTTTGTATATGGTGTTAGGGAGTGTTCTAATTTCATTCTTTTACATGTAGCTGTCCAGTTTTCTCAACACCACTTATTGAAGAGACTGTCTTTTCTCCATTGTATATCCTTGCCTCCTTTGTCATAGATTAGTTGACCATAGGTACGTAGGTTTATCTCTGGGCTTTCAATCCTGTTCCATTGATCTATATTTCTGTCTTGATTACTGTAACTTTGTAGTATAGTCTTAAGTCAGGGAGTCTGATTCCACCAGCTCCGTTTTTTTCCCTCAAGACTGTTTTGGCTATTAGGGGTCTTTTGTGTTTCCATACAAATTTTAAGATTTTTTGTTCTAGTTCTCTAAAAATTGCCACTGGTAATTTGATAGGGATTGCATTGAATCTGTAGATTGCTTTGGGTAGTATAGTCATTTTCACAATCTTGATTCTTCCAATCTAAGGACATGGTATATCTCTCCATCTGTTTATGTCATCTTTGATTTCTTTTATCAGTGTCTTATAGTTTGCTGAGTACAGGTCTTTTGTCTCCCTAGGTAGATTTATTCCTAGGTATTTTATTCTTTTTGTTGCAGTGGTAAATGGGAGTGTTTCCTAAATTTCTCTTTCAGATTTTTCATCATTAGTGTATAGGAATGCAAGAGATTTCTGTGAATTAATTTTGTATCTTGCAACTTTACCAAATTCATTGATTAGCTCTAGTAGTTTTCTACTACTAGAAACTAGGCATCTTTAGGATTCTCTATGTATAGTATCAGTCATCTGCCAACAGTGACAGTTTTACTTTTTCTTTTCCGATTTGTATTCTTTTTATTCTCTGATTGCCATGACTAGGACTTCCAAAACTATGTTGAAAAATAGTGGTGAGAGTGGACATCCTTGTCTTGTCCCTGATCTTAGAGGAAATGTTTTCAGTTTTTCACCATTGAGAATGATGTTTGCTGTGGGTTTGTCATATATGGCCTTTATTATGTTGAGGTAGGTCCCCTCTATGCTCACTTTCTGGAGAGTTTTTATCATAAGTCGGTGTTGAAATTTGTCAAAAGCTTTTTCTGCATCTATTGAGAGGATTATATGGTTTTTATTCTTCAGTTTGTTAATATGGTTTATGACATTGATTGATTTGCGTATATTGAAGAATCCTTGCATCCCTGGGATAAATCACACTTGACCACCGTGTATGATCCTTTTAATGTGTTATTGGATTCTGTTTGCTAGTATTTTTTTGAGGATTTTTGCATCTATATTCATGAGTGATATTGGTCTGTAATTTTCTTTTTTGTAGTATCTTTTTCTGGTTTTCGTATCAGGGTGATGGTGGCCTCATAGAATGAGTTTGGGAGTGTTCCTTCCTCTGCAATTCTTTGGAAGAGTTTGAGAAGGATGGGTGTTAGGTGTTCTCTAAATGTTTGATAGAATTCACCTGTGAAGCCATCCGATCCTGGACTTTTGTTTGTTGGAAGATTTTTAATCACAGTTTCAACTTCATTACTTGGGATTAGTCTGCTCATATTTTCTATTTCTTCCTAGTTCAGTCTTGGAAGGTTCTACCTTTCTAAGAATTTGTCCATTACTTCCAGGTTGTCCATTTTATTGGCATAGAGTTGCTTGTAGTAGTCTCTTACAATGTATTTCTGCCGTGTCCACTGTAACTTCTCCTTTTTCATTTCTAATTTTATTGATTGAGTCCTCTCCCTCTTTTTCTTGATGAGTCTGGCTAAAAGTTTATCAATTTTGGTTATCTTCTCAAAGAATCAGCTTTCAGTTTTATTGATCTTTGTTACTGTTTTCTTTGTTTCTATTTCATTTATTTCTGCTCTGATCTTTATGATTTCTTTCCTCCTACTAACTTTGTGTTTTGTTTGTTCTTCTTTCTCTTGTTCCTTTTGGTGTAAGGTTAGATTGTTTATTTGAAATTTTTCTTGTTTCTTGAGGTAGGCTTGTATTGCTATAAACTTCCCACTTAAAACTGCTTTTGCTACATCCCATAGGTTTTGGATCATTGTGTTTTCATTGTAATTTGTCTCTAGGTATTTTTTGATTTCCTCTTTGATTTCTTCAGTGATCTCTTGGTTATTTAGTAACGTATTGTTTAGCCTCCATGTGTTTGTATTTATTATGTTTTTTTCCCTTTAATTGATTTCTAAAGTCATAGTGTTGTGGTTATAAAAGATGCTTGATATGATTACAATTTTCTTAAATTTACTGAGGCTTGATTCGTGACCCAAGATGTGATCTATCCTGGATAATGTTCTGTGTGCACTTGAGAAGAAAGTGTAATCTGCTGCTTTAGGATGGAATGTCCTATAAATATCAATTAGATCTATTTGGTCTATTGTGTCATTTAAAGCTTGTCTTTCCTTATTGACTTTCTGTCTGGATGATCTGTCCATTGGTGGAAGTGAGGTGTTAAAGTCCCCCACTGTTATTGTGTTATTGTCGATTTCCTCTTTTACAGCTGTTAGCAGTTGCCTTATGTATTGAGGTGCTCCTATGTTGGGTGCATATATATTTATAATTGTTATATCTTCCTCTTGGATTGATCCCTTGATCATTATGTAGTGTCCTTCCTTGTCTCTTGTAACATTCTTTATTTTAAAGTTTATTTTATCCGATATGAGTATTGCTACTCCAGTTTTCTTTTGATTTCCATTTGCATGGAATATCTTTTTCCATCCCCTCACTTTCTATCTGTATGTGTCCCTAAGTCTGAAGTGGGTCTCTTGTAGACAGCATATATATGAGTCTTGTTTTTGTATCCATTCAGCGAGCCTGTGTCTTTTGGTTGGAACATTTAATCCATTCACATTTAAGGTAATTATAGATATGTATGTTTCTATTACCATTTTCTTAATTGTTATGGGTTTGTTTTTGTTGGTCCTTTTCTTCTTTTGTGTTTCCCACTTAGAGAAGTTCCTTTAGCACTTGTTGTAGAGCTGGTTTGGTGGTGCTGAATTTTCTTAGCTTTTGCTTGTCTGTAAAACTTTTGATTTCTCAATTGGATCTGAATGAGATCCTTGCTGGGTAGAGTAATCTTGGTTGTAGGTTCTTCCTTTTCATCACTTTAAATATATTGTGCCACTCCCTTCTGGCTTGTAGAGTTTCTGCTGAGAAATCAGCTGTTAACCTTATGGGAGTTCCCTTGTATGTTATTTGTCATTTTTCCCTTGTTGCTTTCAATAATTTTTCTTTGTCTTTAATTTTTGTCAATTTGATTATTATGTGTCTTGACGTGTTTCTCTTTGGATTTATCCTGCCTGGGACTCTCTGTGCTTCCTGGACTTGGGTGGCTATTTCCTTTCCCATGTTAGGGAAATTTTCGATTATAATCTCTTCAAATATTTTCTCGGGTTCTTTATCTCTCTCTTCTCCTTCTGGGACCCCTATAGTGTGAATGTTTTCATGTTTAATTGTTGTCTCAGAGGTCTTTTAGTCTCTCTTCATTTCTTTTCATTGTTTTTTCTTCTGTTCAGCGGCAGTGAATTCCACCATTCTGTCTTTCAGGTCACTTAACCGTTTTTCTGGCTCAGTTATTCTGCTATTTATTCCTTCTAGCATATTTTTCATTTCAGTTATTATATTGTTCATCTCTGTTTGTTTGTTCTTTAATTCTTCTAGGTGTTTGTTCTTTAATTCTTCTGAGTCTTTGTTAAAAATTTTTTGCATCTTCTCGGTCTTTGCCTCCATTCTTTTTCCAAGGTCCTGGATCATCTTCACTATCATTATTCTGAATTCTTTTTCTGGAAGGTTGCCTATCTCCAATTCATTTAGCTGTTCTTCTGGGGTTTTATCTTGTTCCTTCATCTGGTACAAAGTCCTCTGACTTTTCATTTTGTCTATCTTTCTGTGAATGTGGTTTTCCTTCCACAGGCTTCAGAATTGTAGTTCTAGTTGTTTCTGCCCTCTCCAAGGTCGTCTTTAACAAGAGAAACAAGGTTTCTCTTTAAAAACAATTGAAAACACATGTATACATATAGTGTTTACAGAGTTTAAGCAAACTTCATTTTTGACAGAAGAGAAAATGTTTCCATTCCATGGCCAACTGTTAAACCAGAGGGGGTTTGTTAGTCTGGGTCCACAAAAGCTCTTGTCCATGGGGAGCCCGAGGTCAGAGGTAACAAACTCATGTTTTTTGGGAAGACAACATAAATAATGAACCAATAAACTGTGATGCAATAGGAAATGGTGTAGGCTACAGCTCACTGGAGAGCAGACACCCCATTTAAAGAGGACAGCTGCTATTTTCTCCCCAGTTTTATATCTGTCCAAGAGTGAGAGTCCACTGTGATCAAATTTTCTAATTTTTTAAGAGAAGCCAGAAATGCTGACTTTTGTAAGAAATTTCCCAATCTAAGGAATATTGTATGGGTGCTTCATGACATGAACCACCAGTTTCCAGTCTCTGCCCTCTAGAGGCCAACTACTCATGGAAAGCACCTTCACTTGTCCTCACTTTTCCTAGAAGGAAGAGTAGCCATCTACAGGAAAATGTCCAGTCTCCCTAGTTTGACGTGAAAGACTCTTGACTACTTTTCCCATGCTCCCCTCGTGGTTTACACTTCAGCTCTGCTGAGCTAAGTGTAGCTTGTCTCATGTGCAAGGAACAAAGAGTCAACTTCCACCTTAATTTAAACTCTTAGGAAAATGGAGTTTCACTTAGGCTGAGCTGAGACAGAGTGAAATTTTAAGGTGTGTTCATAACTTTTTTCCTACATTCCTTTCATTAGGTAGTGGGCTTGAAAACTTGCTGGGCTTTTGTGACAATTTGAACCAAGAGAATAGGTGGGAGTGATGCTCTATAACCTCTGAGGCTAGATTGTGATAGGCAATGCAGCTTCCACTTTGCTGGCAGGAACTCTCCCTCTTGAAGTCTTTGGCTGCCATGTAAGTAGTCTGACTTCACTGGAGCCCAAATTAGCTCATGGGAAGAGACACCATGGAGATGTTCTGAGGTGACACACACAGAGAAAGCTGTCCTGCAAGTCCCTAGGTGCTACAGCTCCCTGATGTTCTAGCTCTTCTCCACCTGACTACAGCTGTCTGAGAGACCCTGAGCCAGAACCACCCAGCTGAGCTCTTCCCAAGTTCCTGACTCATGAAAATTGTGAGAGGTAAAATGATTATTATTATAATAAAACAGTAGGTTTGGGGATGATTTGTTATGCATAACAGACTTGAAGTAGGACTCAAAGTTTGGGCAAGGGGCAGAGGAGTTTTAGTGTGTTGTGTCTAGTCTAGTCTGGTGTCTTGCTTCTCTGCATTTGACTCTGCTATTCTTCCTGTGTAAATTCCAGCGGGAGCCAGGGTAATTGACTGATTTATTTCATAGCACCTGTATTGAACACCTCATAGGACACCCCAGCCAGTTTGAGCCTTTGGGTCAGGAGCACATCCATCCAATTGTAGCAACTCTTGCTGAAAACCAACCTATCATAGTTTACCAGTTTAGGGACCTGTTGGTATGGTGCTTTCAGTCTGAAGAGGAAGTTAGGGTGGCAGGTGTGTGGTGGACCTGTATGGTACCTGTGACTTGGTATCTTGCCTTTCCATGTTGTGCTCCATGTTTTAGACTCACTCCACTCCCAACACCTACTCATCTTTTAAATGTCAATCCGGATTTACCTTCCCTGTGAAGCTTGACCATTCCACTTGGAAACACCCTTTGTCTCTTTGCACTCCTGCCCCACTTGAGAGAGCTCATGTATTCCCCATCCATCTCCCCCAGGAGGCTAACCACTCATGGAAGGCTGGGCCCAGAGTTCATTCATCTCAGTACCCTCAATGCTGGCCTCTGCTGCTGGCTTATATTGGGGGCTGGATAAATCATTGGTGAATGAATAGATGTGTTTAGTTAAAAGAGGAGGAAAGGAGCCATAACATTAGCTACTCTTGAGCTTAGAATGCTTTTGACATCTGGGTTGAGAGGCCAGGTTCTCTTTTACTGCCTCTTGCAGCATTGTGACACTGGCTCATTGGTTATGTCATTCTGTTACCTGCAGTAGGAACACGTTGTGTCCTAAGCATGTAGTCTGGAACTTGAAGCACATTTTCCCTCATAGAAACAATGCTGCAAGTCAGTAATTTTCAAATTGAAAAATAAAACAAACAAACAAAAAATTCATGAAACTCTCTTCAAAAGAGATTGTTCTTTGAAGCTCATTTCCTCCTTTGCCCCCTACACTCCTTTCCTCCACTGTACCCCCAGGAGATTCCCTAGGGATTCCTAGAAGCTCAGATTTGAAGCCACAGCCATAAATGAGTGTTGGACCTTAGTAGGACCTGGGAAGCCCAGCGAGCACCTGAAATAAAGGCCTCAGTCCACTGACTACATACCCAAAGCATGATAATGCTTTAAATGAACTTAACTCTTTCAGAGCTCCATTTTCTTCATCTATGAAATGGGGAAAAGGATAAAAACTTACCTTGGAGGGTGTTGTGTCTTAGAGATAATGTACATAAAATGCCTGTGGCAATGAGACCTGTAGTAAATGTTTGTTGATTATATGACCTTGTTCTCAGTCTGCCAAGAAGTTTCACTCAGCCTAGGAGAGTTTTTCTCTGAATTGCCCTGTGCTCATGGGGTCAGGGTCTCCATCCTCACTGCCTGTGGTGAGTGACAGGAGGGGTCACATTTATCAGTGACCCTGTAACTATCCATAAGGCATTTATATGAGAAGGTGTGGGGGAAAGATACCACCCAAGATCTACTCTAGTGAAGGATGGCCAAGTGGTCAGACATTCCTCAGAAAGGTTTGTAATGTGCAGTTAAGCATGGTAAAATGGAAGTTGAAACTTTTGGGTCTAAAATCTGTCTTTTCCAATTACTAGTTTGTGCATCAGTTTCCTCATCTGTTAAAAGCAGATGATGATGACGATGATGATGACAATGACAATGATACACATCTCCTCAGATTGATGGAAGAATAACTGAGTCTGTGCATAGGAGAGTAGAGCACATTGGCATTGCTCACAAATGTTAGCTGTTATTGTCATGCTTTCCCCCTTTGCTCTTTCTGTAGCTAGTGATAGAAGAATCAAGTCCTTCAACAAGAGTGTCTCTCACCCTTTTCTTTCTTTTCCTTAGCCTCTAGATTTTTTTTTTTCATCCCAGACCTGCTTAGTCAGAAAGTCTGGGGCAGGGACCCAACTTAATCTGTATTTTAACAAGACTTCCAGAGGATTCCGAGGCATGCTAAAATTTGAGAACCCCTGTTAGAGATCAAACTTCTAGAATCATTTGCTTAAGAAGCTCTTGTTATCTAAGCTCTCAGAGGTCCTGGGTTATATACGTAAAATAGATGATGCCAAAAATAATGAACCCCTAGAAAAATTTTCTACTTGCTACACTAAGACACCATATTGAAGACAGCATTATTTTAAATGTTTCTGTAGCACTTCATTTTAAGTTTATTAATTTTTAAATATTTATTTATTTATTTATCTGGTTGCACCAGGTCTTAGATGAGGGCTGTGGGCTCCTTAGTTGCAGCTTGCCAACTCCTTAGTTGCAGCACGTGGGCTCCTTAGTTGTGGCATGCGAACTTTTAGTTGTGGCATGCATGTGGGATCTAGTTCCCTGAGCAGGGATCTAGCACTTTAAAAAAGAACTTTGGTTCATATATCTAATTCCTTTCTAAATTTGAAAGTGGAAGGTACTTTCCCACCGTTGGCACCTATCATATGGAGTTTGTGTTAGATAGACCTACTCTGCGTTACTATAGAGTACTCACTCATTTATTCATTTACCATTCATTTAATTAATCACCATTCAGCTCTTTGAAGTGCTGATTTATCATCTATCAGTTTAGAGCAATCTTTTATGCATTAGAAAAGAACAGATCTGCTTTTATTGTTAGGTTTTATTTTAAAAATGAGTACTTTCAATGGTGTTGGGAAGCTTGCAAAGAATTTGAGTGAAATTGGAGAAATTTTCTCTAGCACTTTAAAAGTCTCTGGAGTCCCCTTGGGCTTCTGAGACACTAATGCCAAGATAAAGTAGGAGTTTCCAGGATTTTGCTGGCTTCGCTGAGTTCTAGACTCTGGGTGCAAACAAATTATATCCCAGTTCCTGGAAGGTTTTCGGGATAGAGGAATGGCTCCAGTGGTGCCCTTTGAGCCATTTAAGGGCAATGACAGAAGGCCTAGAAGAAAAGAGCTGAATCAAAGTCATTTGCATGGCCAAGGGAGAGAACATGGCTTGCTCAACTATCACTGGCTGTGTTTGGCTTCAGTCCCAGACAAGATTCTAGGCTACATTATTTATCATAATCATAATAATAGTAATGACAATAATAATAAAAGTTCATGAGACTTATGGGAAAGTGACAATCACTGGCGCTCAGCTTGAGATTTTTAAAAACAGAATATGTCAGTCTGAACTTTTTCTTTCTTTAATATTGTGTCTAGGCTCATCTATTAAGGAAATATACACAAGGCCTGGTGCAGAATAGAGACTCAATCCATATTTGTTGATTGAACAAATGGAGGTTTTTGATAAAGTCTCTTATGACCTAGTTGATAAAGCACAATGCGGGCTGGATGCAAGGGCAACTAGTTGGGTTAGAATAGCCCAGAATATGTCATTCATACCAGTCTGGAGGCAGAGTCCTGATGCTGGGCCACAACCCCCCAGAAAGCTCTCCATGACATGGATGCAATGTAGAGAATAGGCTCTTTGAACTGCATTGGGCAGGGCAACATATGTACTGAAGGATAGAATCCAGATCGACAGACCTTTCTTATCAATCTTTAAAACCTCCCCCTGCTCTCCCCATATAAGCAATACCTGCTTATTATAGGCAGTCTGAGAAATATAGGAAAGACTAAGGAAGAAAATAAAAAGAATTCATGATCTCCTCTCACTCAAATATGACTGTAAGCAGATAAGGTAGGGGGTTCCCAGAGAAAGAGAACCAGGCATGGCTCTCTTGACATAAGAGAAGCCACTTTTGGCCTAAGCCATTTTGTGATCTAAGCCTGGCCACAATGCTTGCCCTTGAACAGGTCTCAGTAATTAAAGATCTTAAGGGAACAAAAGAACGCAGAAACTATGGCAAGAGAAGTAACAATAGCAAAGATAATACATCAGGTGTAAAGACTCCCAGTTCTGTTTCAATGATAAAGATTAGCCTGAAGTGCTCAACCACCAGAGCAACTGGAACCTAAGGGATGATGATGTTGACCTTCTCTGACCCTTGTGACTTCCATTAGCTAAAGCTTAGACTCTGTCCCGCCCAAGCCCCTTCATGAATATGCATGTCCCCATAAACTTCCCCCAAAGGAAAAAAAAAAAAGAAATTAAAAACAAACAAAATAACGTCCCCAAATTTGCTGTGCAGGGAGATGCTGCTTTGGGAAAGATCCCTGGTGTTCTCCTTATTTGCTGCAAGTAATAAATTCTCCTGATCTTTGGCTTAGGGGGGAATCCAGTTTTCAGGTAACACAACCATGGCTGATATGTTGCTGTATTTCTTTGCAGAACTTAATGTATACGCATTTTTAGCTAGATAAGTTAATTTTATAACCTCTTTTCACTTAAACTAAATTCTTTTAAGGTATAATTTGTAATGATTATGTAATACTACATTATATTTGTGTTGGCTCTCCATGTGTTCATTTGTTGAGTTGAAACAAATAATAGCAATGTTAATAGTACCATATTAATATGGTAATTTACTAAGACCCAGATTCTGTTCTAAGTGCTTTAAATTTATGAACTTTTTAAATCTTCAAAGCAACTCTATGAGGTATTATTATCCCCATTTTACAGCTGAAGAAAGTGAGGCATAGAGAGTTTCACTTGCCCCAAATCAACCAAATACTAAGTGGCAGAGGCAGGAATTTCTCTTTCTTCTGAAGTTCTGAAGATTTGATAGTCCACATTTATTAAATGGTATTGGAATAACTGAATAACCATCTAGAAAAAAATTAGGTTGGCTTTCATATCACACTTTATCTTAGTATAAATTCCATATGAACCAAAGACTTAAATATAGTAGATGAAATTGTAAACATGCAAAAACAGTAGTTCTCAATGCTGGCTGAGCTTTAGAACCAACTCAGGAATTTAAGAATTACCGTAAAAAAAGTACACAATTTTGCCATTTGCAAAATGGATGAACTTCGAGGGCATTATGTTAAATGAAGTAAGTCGGACAGAGAAAGAAAAATACTGTATGATATCACTAATAGGTGCAATCTTAAAAATACAACAAACTAGTGAATACAACAAAAAAGAAACAGACTCATGGATACAGAGAACAAATTGTGGTTACCTGTGGAGAGAAGGGTAGGGGAGGAGCAAGAAAGGGGTAGGGAAGTAAGAGATACAAACTATCAGGTATAAAATATGCTACAAGGATAATATTATACAGCAGGGGTCCCCAACATTTTTGGCACCAGGGAAAGCTTTCGTGGAAGACAGTTTTTCCACAGACTGGGGTGGGGATGGTTTTGGGATGATTCAAGTGCATTACATTTATCGTGCACTTTATTTCTATTATTATTACATTATAATATATATTATATATATATTATATATATATATAATATATATATATATTCTGCAACTCACCATAATGCAGAATCAGTGGGAGCCCTGAGCTTGTTTTCCTGCAACTAGATGGCCCCATCTGGGGGTAATGGGAGACAGTGTCACTCGAAGTGTGTTGCTTATGTCCAGTCTCCTCCGTGATCTCGTTTTGGTTGCTGTCACTACAGAAAACCCTGCTTCACAAGGATAGGGTGTTGGAAATGCAAGCAGGCTTTTCAGTGCTTCTGTGGCAATCTCAGGATATTCCCCCTTGACTTTACTCCAGAACGTATGGAGATTTGAAGTTATCTCAAACATACTTCTAAGGCCACCATCATATGCGATCTCAAGCAGTTGATCCTCTTCTAGCAGGGACAAAGTCGGTTCACCTGGCTTACTCATGAAGGGGTCGTGGATCCATTCCTTCCCAGTTCAGGGGTCTTTTGTGGTTGGGAAGTAATGCCCAAACTCTTTTGAAAGCTGAGATAGGTGATCATGCACCAGCTGGGAGAAAGAAGGCCCTGGCTCAGCCTCTTTCAAAATCTCTGCTAATATTTGAAACATGTCAAAAATCCCAGTGTTCACTCATCGCCCCCATAATTCCAGTTTGGCTTTGAATGCAGCCACTTTATCTGCTGACTTGAACACAGTTGTTGTTCTCTCCTGAAGTGACAGATTGAGTTCCTTGAGCAGGTTGAATATGTCACACAAGTAAGCAAGTTTTATGACCCATTGTGTGTCACTGAAATGTGCTGCCAGTTGTGACTTTTTCTAAAAGAAATCTCTGGAGCGGCTCTCGTAACTCAGAAACTCAGGCCAGTGATCTATCTTTAGAAAGCCACCTCACTTCCGTGTATGAGAGAAGACGTGTGTGTTCTGCGTCCGTCTCCTCACAGAGCTGCGTGAACAGACATGAGTTAAGGGTGTGTACTTTAATGTTGTTGATAATTTTAATCACATCCTGAAAAACGTTAAGTTCAGCTGACATTTTCGGCTAGCCAGCATTTCTCTATGGATGACACCGTGCGTAGACTTACATTCAGAAGCGACTTCTTTGACCAGAGTAATGAAACCAGAAAGCCATCCAGTCACGGCAGCCACTCAGTCCGTGCATATACCGATACAAAATGAACAATTCAGGTTTCCTAATATGTAATCAATCAAAGACTTGAATAGTTCTGCAGCTGTGGTGCTGGTTGACAACAAAAGTGCATGTAACATATTCTCATGCACATCCTCCTGAAAAATATATCGCACAAAAACAAGCATTGTTGTCTTGCTGTCAACATCGGTAGGCTTGTCAACCTGGATTGTGTACCACGGTGACACATTAATCTTCCCTAACAATTGTGCCTCAGTATCCTCTGCTATTTCATCAATTCGTCTAGTTAGTTATGGTGCTAGACAAAAGAGGAACACATGCCACATTTTGAACTGCAGCCTCTCATGACAAATGTCCTTAGCAGCAGGCAGGATCAACTCTTCACAATAGTAAAGGGCTTCTTAGCTCTAGCAATGTGGTTAGCCACTAAGAAGGATGCTCTCAGTACAGACATATTTGACAAAGTGGTGGCCTTCAATAATTGCTTCTGTTCTTCATGTTCACATTTTTTTCTTTTGAAAAGCTCCAAAGGCTTGTCTTTTAATGCAGGGTGCTTGGGCTCCATGTGGCAAAGCAGTTTCGAAGGTTTCATGGCTTCGTTGGATAGCCAGTCGCCACATATTATACAAAGCGGTCTTGGAGAATATGAATCACCTGTTGCAAAGGAACCCGTAATTTAAGTAAGACTCTTGGTATTTTCGTTCAAATGCAGCTTTTTTGTTGTTGGCAGTCTTAGAGTCTTCTGCGGTCTCATCATTGGGTCTTTCACCCTTTTCACAGAAGCTCTCCACTGACATTTGTTTTTTACTCATTTTGGCTAGAGTTAGTTTGTGGGCTTACCAAAACTGACTGATTCAAGTGTGCAGTTCAGGAAAGAGGGGCAGATGGAAGTGGTAAATAAAATAATGGGCGGGCCATGCGCAGACTAAAATAAGTGTCGGATTCTGACTTAAAGCCTACCACCAGATACAGCCGTACAACTGAAGTACATCAACTCACTTGCCACTATAAAACCTTCCACCAGATGCAGCTTGTCACTTGCCACTCACTGATAGGGTTTTGATATGAGTCTGCAAGCAATTGACTTATTATGGTCTCTGTGCAGTCAAACCTCTCTGCTAATGATGATTTGTATTTGCAGCCGCTCCCCAGCGCTAGCATCACCGCCTCAGCTCCACCTCAAATCATCAGGCATTAGATTCTCATCAGGAGCGCGCAACCTAGATCCCTCACACGTGCAGTTCACAGTAGAGTTTGTGCTCCTATGAGAATCTAATGCCGCTGCTGATCTGACAGGAGGCAGCACTCAGGCGGTAATGCAAGCGATGGGGAACAGCTGTAAATACAGATGAAGCTTCGCTCGCTGGCCTGCCGCTCACTTCCTGCTGTGCAGCCCTGTTCCTAACAGGCCAAGGACCAGTACCAGTCTAGAGGTAAGGCCTAGGCATTCATATTTTTTAAAGCTCCCCTGGTAATTGGTATGCAGCCAGGACTGAGAAGCATTGACCAAAAGAAAAACTGTAGATTAAAAAAAAAGTCTGGGAAAAGAGAAAGCTTTTCTCTGTATTATATAAAGTTCAGAAGAAAAAGGTGATAAATTCAGTAGTGAGGAGTTACTGTTTAATGGGCATGGAGTTTCAGTTTTGTAAGATGCAAAGTTCTGGAGATGAATGATGATGACAGCTGCACAGCAATGTGAATGCACTTAATGCCATTGAATAACAGTTAAACATAGTTGAAATGATAAATTTCATGTTGTATAACATTTCCATAATAAAAAATTGCATTAGAAAAAAAATCATAGGACTTCCCCGGTGGCACAGTGGTTAATAATCTGCCTGCCAATGCTGGGGGCACGGGTTCGAGCCCTGGTCTGGTAAGATCCCACATGCCGTGGAGCAACTAAGGGCATGTGCCACAACTACTGAGCCTGTGTTCTAGAGCCTGTGAGCCACAACTACTGAAGCCCGGGCGCCTAGAGCCCACGCTCCGCAACAAGAGAAGCCACCTCAATGAGACGCCCGCACAATGAAGAGTAGCCCTAGCTCACCGCAACTAGAGAAAGCCCGCGCGCAAGCAACGAATACCCAATGCAGCCAAAATAAATAAAATAAATTTATAAAAAAAGAGAAAAAGACATAATAGGCACAACAGACAGTTTACAGAAAAGAAAATACAAAAGATTCTTCAACACATGAAAAAAGACCATTCTCACTAATTGTAAGAGAAAATAAAATTAAAACTACACTAAAATACCATTTTTACTTAGACTGAGAAAGATAAAAAAGTTGGATAACTCAATTGTTCGTAAGGACCTTAGGAAACAGTCATTCTTATTCCTTGCTGGTGAGAGTATAAATTTGTATATTTTCTATGGTGGGCCTATTTGGCAACATCTATTGAAATCCCCAATGTGCATACAATTTGATCCCATAATTTCACATCTAGGAATTTATACTACAAAAATATTCATATACAAAATGACATAAGTATAAGGTTATTAACTGCAATATTATTTGAAATAGCAAAGGATAAATCCAAACACCTATCAATAAAAGACTTGTCAAATAAATTTTGGTATGTCTATTTTGTGTACTTTGGAGTACTCTGTGGGTTGTTAGAAAAATAAGGTAGATCTTTACATGCTAATACGGAATGATTGCCATTATGTGAAAACAGCAAGAGAAAAGGTAAAGATAGACATAATTCTATGTATGTAAGAAAATGGTCAAAAAGAATAGTAGCCTCTGGGAAGAGGACTGGGATATAAAGAAGACATTGTGTGCTTTTAAAAATATTGATTAAAAAAGACCCCTATGAATATTTAACTTTTCTTCTTTAAATAAAGCTTCACTGCGGAAAGGAAAGAGCAATATAAAATAGCATCTAAAATGATCTAGGCTTTGTCATTGTCTGCCTGTTTGTTTTTAAACAGCTGGGGAAGACTTGGATATGTTCATGTGATGCAGGGATAACATCAGTAGAAAGGAAAGGCTCCTGAGCCAGTTATCTGGGGAGTGAAATCAGGATTAGGCAGGAGGCCTTAGCTTTGGGCAGGAGCAGACACACCTCCTTCCCTGACCTGGGTGAGATAAGGGGAGGACTGGTCCCTAAACAGATGAAACTGGGTGCGTGGGGTGGGGTTGAAGGAGCTCCAGACTCAAAGTCTCTATTTTCTCTGGAAAATATGAGATAAATTATCTTCTGCTAGTGAGAGAGGAGTTGGTGGCCCAGGGGCATGAGGAGAGTGTTTAAAATTTAAAGCAGCTTGTAAAGCAAGCAAGCATTAAGGAGACTCAGAAAGTAATATTGGACAGCTTTGGGGGCCTCATAAACCTTCAGTGATGGCAGTCTGTGACGCTGGGTTTTCTCCAGCAGTTTTCAGCAACCTGGGTCACTGGGGCAGAGGGCCAGTAGAGAGTGAAGAGCAAGGGGATAGGCAGATATGAAGTGTCAGAGTGGATGAGGTCTGAGGCCAAGTGGGGAGCCCGTGAGTTGTTTGTCCTGTTTGTCTCCCCAGTGGACTGGGACCACTTTTTACCCTCAGGGCAGGGTAAAAGTGGGCCTGGGATGGGTCCCATCCCATCCCAGGCCCACTTTTCAGGGTCCCCAGGGTCTGATAGAGTGCCTAATCAGGGGACACACCCACGGAATGTTTTCTGAATTATTCATTGACCTTGCAAAAGTAAAAACAAACAAAATCCAAGTCTTTGACTTTATTAAAGCTGTAAGGAGTCTTTTTTTTTTTTAACATCTTATTGGAGTATAATAGCTTTATAATGGTGTGTTAGTTTCTGCTTTATAACAAAGTGAATCAGTTATACATATACATATGTCCCCATATCTCTTCCCTCTTGCGTCTCCCTCCCTCCCACCCTCCCTATCCCACCCCTCTAGGCGGTCACAAAGCACCTAGCTGATCTCCCTGTGCTATGCGGCTGCTTCCCACTAGCTATCTATTTTACATTTGGTAGTGTATATATGTCCATGCCACTCTCTCACTTCATCCCAGCTTACCCTTCCCCCTCCCCATATCCTCAAGTCCATTTTCTAGTAGGTCTGTGTCTTTAATTCCCGTTGTAAGGAGTCTTTTATCACATTAAAATAAGCTGGCATTATCCAGCTTATTTACCTAATTCGTTCACCAGAGTTGTTTGCTATTTTCAAATGTGAAAACCGGGACTTCCCTGGTGGCGCAGTGGTTAAGAATCCCCCTGCCAAGGCAGGAGACATGGGTTCGAGCCTTGGTCCAGGAATATCCCACATGTGGCGGAGCAACTAAGCCCAGGCACCACAACTACCTAGCCTGCACTCTAGAGCCTGCGAGGCACAACTATTGAGCTCCCGTGAGTCACAGCTACTGAAGCCCGCAGACCTAGAGCCAGTGCTCCACAGCAAGAGACGCAACCGCAACAAGAAGCCTGCGCACTGCAATGAAGAGTAGCCCCCGCTTGCCGCAACTAGAGAAAGCCTGCACGTAGCAATGAAGACCCAATGCAGCCAAAAAATTTTTAAAAAAAGAATAAAAATTAAAAAGGAAAAAACAAATATGAAAACCACTCTCACAGATATTGAAGATCTATGTTTTTAAAGATGTTCCAGGCTATGATTACAATGACAAATGATTTGCAGGATTCCAGGCATCCCCTCGTCTTTGCTAAAAACATTTTCATCACTGTACTTAATATTTCCCTCTTTAATGATTCACTGCCTGTGTGTGTGTTTGTGTGTGTGTGTGTGTGTGTGTGTGTGTGTGTGTGTGTGTGTGTGTTTGGGGGGGGTGGTATAGGAGGAGAGTTCTGCAGAAGGAGGGGAGCACTTGCCCCTGTGACGGGGAGACACTTTGGTACTGACTCCTTAGTGTAGGTGGCTTGCAGCTCAGAGGGGCCAGCAAGCACTCAGTTTGTGAGGACTGAAGAGGGGAGGCTCTTAGAAGTGATTTGGAGATCAATACGTGTCTTCTGTAATTGCAGAGGGCCAAGCTTCCTCTCTTCCAGCCTCTGGTTTTCTCTCACCTCCACGAGCAGAAGAGCTTACTGTAGCCTCAGAGAAACTCTCATTTGTTCAGCCATTCATCCAACAGTCTTTAAGCAGCTGCTGCATGCCAGCCCTGTGGTAGGGGTAGAAAGGCAGAGCCGCCCAAATCCTGGACACTCCCGAGGTGGCCTGCAGACACGTGCTCCAGATGGTTCAAGGGCCCACAAATGCCTTTAGATATTATTATTTGGATTATTTGAATACCACTATTAGAAATTCACTCCTGAACCATCAGCGAGTGAGAGAGACAGCAGTGCCCTCTAGGGACCCCGCAAAGTACACGTGCCAGGTAGCACGTAGCTGCTAGGGCAGAACGGAGGCGTTGCTATGGAAACTACCCGAGCAGCCTTTCCTCTCTCAACCTCTAGGTTCCTTTCTTTGTAGCCATTTATTGCAGGGAGACACGTGCACAGCTGTCTCTCCTCCTTTTTCTCATCTCTGGGAAGCTACACAATTGAGGAGGAGTTGTCGGCAAGTGGCATGGGAAGAGGATGAGTGGAGCCTGGGTAGGAAAACAGCTGCGGGGCGGGGGCAGTGGCTCGCACCAGGTTTACAGCTCTGTCACTGTGGCTGGAGAAGCCCCTCAGAGCTGATCACATTACATCACACCCACTGCCCGCCCCTCTCCCTGCCCCCACAGGCTGCATGGCATTTAGGAGCAAGGCCAGGCAGAGCGGGATTGCTATGATTAATTCTCACTCAGTTTCCCAGAAGCCAAGCACAAGGGTCTGGGGCCTCTCAGGCAGGGCAGTATAGTTGACAGAGCTGGAATTGGGAGTCAGGAGGCCTGCGCTCCGGCCCTAATCCTGGCATAGTGTGTCATTTCCATCCTTCCTGGCTCTTTGCTCCTTTGAAAAATGACAGGACTGGAGTAGAGCAATGATTCCAAAGTGTGGTATCAGATCCGTCTGAGAATCTTTATTAAGAGATGCAGATTTCTAGGCTCAGCTCCAGGAATTCCTATTAAATATGTTTGGGGTGGGCCCTGGGAATCTGTATTAAGATGAATGCAAATTCAAATCACTTGCAGGGTCTGTTGATATACTTGAGATAGAGACACCTTGAGAACAGTCACAACCAGGACTTTGAATCACAGAGGTAAATGTCAAGGATACTCAGATAATTGCAGAGAGTATACTAAGAGAATGTTATCTGACTAGTCCCAGGCCTTTATGGCAGTGATGCCAATTGCCTCATTCTGTAGTGTCTTTTAGTACAAGAAAAAATGACCATCACTGAAACCCTCTTAGGAAGGCATAACTTCAAGTGTGTACTTTAGCCTCAGAAATGGATGGGCGCTCATCCAGCCTCTCCTGGGTGACTGTCGTCCACCAAGTGCCACACCAGTGCTGCAAGAGGTGAGGGGCAAAGAATAGAACACCTAATACTTTCTTGAAACTTTCCTTCCTTCACTTTAGTAAGTCAGTTTCCTCTGAGTCTTTCCTAAGGGAAAGACCTTTTTCCTTTATTTATTCAGCAAATATTTATTGAATGCATATGTGCAACTAAACTCTGTGCCGGGCACTGGGGAGACAATGAAAGACAGGATCAAATATAATATGATGTCATGAGTGCTATGAAGGTGTTATAGGACCTAGAGGGGTTCTCAACCCAGGCTGACCCCAAATATCTTCTTGCCCTTCTCTGCCTCTAAGTATGGGCATTCTTCAAAGCTCAGTTTTATACAGACATAAAATGGCATTTATTGGCAGAAGGATGGAGCAGAACAGGTTGGCCATGACCAGCACCCTGGATAGACTGAGGAAAAGAAGGTGGCCCTGGCAGGAAACTGGGAGACTGAACAGGGCATCAGGCATGAACACAGACATGGACTGTCACAAAGGAAGTGGCACAGATTTTCCTGGTCTCAAGACCTAAGAGAAATATCCCCTGGGGTTCTCAGAAACAGTCCTGTAATATGCCTTGGAACTATTCAACGAAAGCTGTACTAAGAGGGGTTAAAACAAAGTAGACCTACCATGAACTCCAGGTTCTCTTGGTCCTATCCAGACTCTCCTGCCAGAATAGGGACAGAAGACAACTTCTAAGCATTATATCTAGATGAATGGGTGATTTGCATATCCTTCAAGCCAGGGGCTGACAAACTTTTTCTGTAAAGGGCCAGATAATAAATATTTTAGACTTTAGGGCCATTAGGTCTCTGTTACAACTACTCAATACTGTTGTAGGGTAAAGGCAGCCATAGAGAATCTGTAAACAAATGAGTGTGGCTGAGTTCTAATAAGACTTTATTTTGGGATACTAAAATTTGCATTTCTTATAATTTCCATATGTCACGAAATGTTTTTTGGAGGGTTTTTTTTCTCCAACCATTTAAATGTGTAAAAACCATTCTTAGCTTGTGGACTGTAGCTATTCAAAAACAGGCAGCAGGCTGATTTGGTCCATGTGCCATGGTTTGCTGACCTCTGCTTCAGATGTTCCTCCATAATGAGTAATTTTTATAACTGATTAAGAAATCAGGACGTGAAGTGTTTGGGTAACATTAGCTACTGTTACAGACAAACCTCAAAATCTCAGTGGCTTACCATGAATGTATTTCTGCTTATGTCAGGTGTTCCTAATGGGTGGGCAGCTTTCCTCCAATGGGTGGCTCAGCAACCTGGGCTCCATCTACCTTCTGGCTCCACTCCCAGTCAGCAGACGGGGGGGGGAGACAAGGTGATGGTGGGGCTGCTTCTCAACCATATCAGCCCAGAAGTGGCACATACAACTGGGCCATGTTTAGATGCAAAGGGTTGGGCGGAGGGAATGCTGAGAAAGACAGCAGCTGGCCATGTCTGCTAATGATGCTCCCCTGTGGAAGAGAATGTATATCTGCCGGGTTGCTAGCTGCCCTGCTACAGTGACATTCTTGGACAAGAACTTGAGGGTTGATAGTGACGTTGATTAAGCATGGTTCTGTGAACCAAGCTGTGTGTAAAGAGGACATTCTTCTATGAAAGTTAAAGCTGCTGACCACACCACATGCCTGAAGTACATGGAGGGCCAAGACTTCCCTCTGAAAAACCACTCTGGGTATGCTCAATACAAACTCTAATATGTAGATGGTGGAAGTCTCAACATTCGTCACACAAAAACATGACTATAACATATTTTGTCTGGAAAAGCTTCAAAGAGTTGTAACCAATTATCCAATATGGCCATAAAAAATCATCAACAAAGAACTCAGGGAACCTATAAGATTAAGCGATATAATCTCCTGTTGAACCTTCCAAAATACAGTTATCTTAAAATGTATTTCCAGGTAACTTAAGGATTCTCAGCTTTGGCACGCTTTACCTTCTGGGTCAGATACTTCTTTGTTGTGGGGGGTGACCTGTGCATTATAGGGTATTAGTAGCTTCCCTGATCTCTACACACTGGATGCCAGTGGCATCCTTTGCCACCCTTCCTTGGTTGTGACAACCAAAAATATCCCTGGACATTGCCAAGTGTCCCTGGCGGGTAAAACTGCCCTGAGTTGAGAACCACTGTGTGACGAAATGATAGAACTTAGTGAATAAAATTGTTGAAAATGAGCCAACTAAATGTTGCAGGTGTGAATATAGATGACAATGTTGACTCTGGAGTTTTGTCTTGGGTCGGGCTTTCTGACAATGATTAGGAATTGGGCTAAGTCCTCTCTTGGTAAAAGATGACGCTCGATCAGCAGTATAGGCAAAAATAGCTGCCTTCAATACATTCCTTTCAGTTCTCAGTATTAGGAGGGCATTTAGCTACATATCCCAGAGTGGTTTCATGTAAGGATACGGGATTGCTGCTAAAATGTGCCAGGATTAACTTAATTAACTTATTAGTTTAAAAACTATTCTCTGATATGCCAGGTTGTTCTTACCAACCTTAGCCCTGGAGGTGGCTCTAAATTACAGGTTTCAAATACACGAATACTGCTCAGAAAACCCTGACCTTTACTATTGTCTGGCTGCAGTCTCCAAGGCCAAGATATAATCGATAAAGCCTCAAAACTGAATCTGTTTCTGAACACATGGTCTACAGTGTGATGGAGAATGCACTTAGCCTCATGGCTGAAACAAACAACAAATTGTTAGCTTTGTCATTATTATTGCTATTATTATTACTACTGTATAACAATGGGCATTTGCAGAGTGGCTTGCATTAAAGCTATGCAAGCTTGTAGTACAGAATATCTCCCTACCTTGTAGTTCATTAAAGAGGAAATTAGAGCAGAATACAGCCCAGACTCTTTAACATGGCCTTCAAGACCCTGAGTGATCTAGCCCCTAACTAAATCTAAGCTCATCTTGCCCCACTCTTCCCCCGGCTCACCAAACTTTGGCTTTTAAACATTCCTCTCACCTCTGGAGATTTGGCTTCAGTAGGTCCAGGAACGGGTACTGTTTTAGAGTCTCCCACTGGTTCTGATGGGCTGACAGATTTGCAAGTTGTGGCTGCAAGTTGTGCATGGCTTAAACCTCAGGCGGCTCCAAAGCCAGACAGTTGCCAAATGAAGTAAAAAACAGGGGCTCTATGAACCAAGGACTTCCTATATAGGGATGGGGAGGCTGTTGTTTTAGTGGCAATGTGGGCTGAGACTGAACTTGCTGAAAGTGAGGGGGCAGAGGGGACAAGCCCTAGGAGGGCAGATCCTAGTAGGCAAAATGAATAATGCAATTTCCACTTCAGGACCTTCTTCTAAGTGTGAGGGGTGTGTGTGTGTGTGTGTGTGTGTGTGTGTATGTGTGTTGGGGGGAGGTGACCTCAAGGCCTCAGCTTAGACCTAGACACTCTGGGGGAGGAGTGGAGTCTCTTGGTGGGGGGGTTGTGAGTGACTTTGGTGCCTAAAGTAAAACTTTCCTATTGTCTAAATTCCCTTCAATGGGCTTCCCCAGTGGCGCAGGGGTTGAGAGTCTGCCTGCCGATGCAGGGGACACGGGTTCGTGCCCCGGTCAGGGAAGATCCCACATGCCGCAGAGCGGGCTTGCTGAGCCTATGCTCTGCAATGGGAGAGGCCACAACAGTGAGGGGCCCACGTACTGCAAAAAAAAAAAAAAAAAAAATTCCCTTCAATGGCCTGCATCTGCCATGAAGTCCAATGTTCAGGATAAGCATATCCTGCTCTGCTTAGGAATTCATTTGCACACTGACATTTAACACTTAAGAGCCACTAATGATGGTGGTACAACCTTGTAGATGTAATGAATGCCCCTGAATTGTACACTCAAAAATGATAAATTTTATGTTATATATAATTTACCACCTCCCGCCCCTCCCAAAAAAGAACCACTGAGCCGGACTAGAGGTTGTGATAAAAGGCAAATCTATATATATGTGGATGTGGGACATTTAAATAATTCCCTTTAACCTCCAAAAGGAGGATAGGTGGTCAATTTCAAAGAGTTCTTGCTTGTCTGCAGGATTTATTATATTCTGACCTTTCTCTTATTGAACTTTTTATTATGAAAATTTAAAAATACACTCAAAAAGTGGAGAGAATTGAACAATGAACCCCCTTTGAATCCAGGACCCAGCTTTAACAACCGTCAACTTTTGCTGTTCTTGTTTATATAGCCCTCTAACTTTCCTTTCTTTCCCTTTCTCCCTTTCTTTCTTTCTTTCTCCCTTTCTTTTTTCTCTCTCTTTCTTTCTTTCTTTCTGTATTTTAAAGCATATCACAGACATATTTACAGTTCATCCATAAACACTTCAATTTTCCTATTCTAACATTAAGTTTTCATAGCTTAAATCTCATTAAAGGATTCATTTGCTGCTGTAAGGATTAACGAGATAAGTTAGCTTTGTCATTATTATTGCTATTATTAGGTTCAAAAGTCAGCTCAGTTTCTAAATTAGTATTTGCTTCTCATTCCATGTGATAGGTGGTCCAACCTTCAAAAACTTTACACTCTACCTGAAAAAACAACAACGGATATAAAATAAGATTGTGCAGAATTAAAGGTCACAATCACCAAACCACAAATGTCAAAGGGCAGCCAGTGTAAATTCTGTAATAAGACCTGAATCTTGTGTATGTCAGCTGTGCAGGAATTCAAGAGAGGGGGCTGCCTCTCTGAACCAAGCAGTTGGAGAGGTCAAGATAAGAAGGTACCAGGAATGGGTCTGGAATAGATAATCTCTATTCTTGGCCCTGAACATTTGGTGTCCCTCACAAGATCATTTGTAATTGGCAAGATTTAGAGATCTAGATTGCTAGTCTTTTTTAGTTGATAATACCTTTCTTTCTTTTTTTTTTAAATAGATCTTTATTGGAGTATAATTGCTTCACAACACTGTGCTAGTTTCTGTTGCACAACAAAGCAATTCAGCCATATGCGTACACATGTCCCCATATCCCCTCCCTCTTGAGCCTCCCTCCCATCCTCCCTATCCTACCTCTCTAGGTCATCTCCCTGTGCTATGATGCTGCTTCCCACCAGCCAACTACTTACATTCGGTAGTGTGTATATGTTGATGCTACCCTCACTTTGCCCCAGCTTCCCCCTCCCACCCTCACGTCCTCAAGTCCATTCTCTATGTCTACCTCTTTATTCCTGCCCTGCAACTAGGTTCATCAGTACCATTTTTTTTTTTTAGATTCCATATATATCTGTTAGCATATGGTATTTGTTTTTCTCTTTCTGACTTACTTCACTCTGTATGACAGTCTCTAGGTCCATCCACCTCGCTACAAATAATTTCATTTCTTTTTATGGCTGAGTAATATTCCATTGTATATATGTGCCACATCTTCTTTATCCATTCATCTGTCGATGGACATTTAGGTTAGTTCCATGTCCTGGTTATTGTAAATAGTGCTGCAGTGAACATTGTGTTACGTGTCTCTTTTTGAATTATGGTTTTCTCAGGGTATATGCCCAGTAGTGGGATTGCTGGGTCATATGGTAGTTCTATTTTTAGTTTTTTAAGGAACCTCCATACTGTTTTCCATAGTGGTTGTATCAATTTACATTCCCACCAATAGTGCAGGAGCGTTCCCTTTTCACCACACCCTTTCCAGCACTTATTGTTTCTAGATTTTTTGATAATGGCCATTCTGACCAGTGTGAGGTGTTACCTCATTGTAGTTTTGATTTGCATTTCTCTAATAATTAGTGATGTTAAGCATTTTTCATGTTCCTCTTGACCATCTGTATGTCTTCCTTGGTGAAATGTCTATTTAGGTCTTCCGCCCATTTTTTAACTGTGGATTGTTTGTTTTTTTGATACTGAGCTCCATGAACTGTTTGTATATTTTGGAGATTAATCCTTTGTCTGTTTTTTCATTTGCAAATATTTTCTCCCATTCTGAGGGTTGTCTTTTTGTCTTGTTTATGGCTTCCTTTGCTGTGCAAAAGCTTTGAAGTTTAAGTCCCATTTGTTTATTTTTGGTTTTATTTCCATTACTCTAGGAGGTGGGTCGAAAAAGGTCTTAGTGTGGTTTATGTCAAAGAGTGTTTTTCTTATGTTTTCCTCTAAGAGTTTTATAGTATCTGGTCTTATATTTAAGTCTTTAATCCATTTGGAGTTTATTTTTGTGTATGGTGCTAGGTAGTGTTCTAACTGCTTTCAAATCCTCTGCTGTATATAGTCCCTTTGTTTCTCCTATAACCTTCTTATACCACTGGTCCCCATCACAAACTCTTTATTCAGTTCTCTTCTTGGGTGTGCTTCCACCTACTCCTTGCTTCTTCTACCCCAGAACCTTCAAGACTCTGTTTATGTTGGGCACTGGGAAGGCACCGTCCCATCAGCCTTTCTCCAGCCTCCTGGTTCTTTAGTGGGGCTGTGGTGGAGCCCATTGCTGCTGTTTGAAACCAGTGAACTTTACTTGTTTTTAGGACTTGAACTAGCCATGGACTCAGAGAGAGAGCCTGATGGGCAAATTCATGTAAATGTTGAATGCAGGACTCCAGTGACTAAAAAGCAGTGGGTGGGGAGGGAAGAAAAGAAGGAAGGAAGAAAGGGATGAATTAGGAGTGTAGCTGAGGGTGTAGAAGAGGCTGGTGGCAGAGATCCAGTGCTCAGAATGTCTGGGGCCCAGCTCAGCTAGAACAAAAGCAGGGCCTGATCATTACTACTCGATGCCCTCCTGGTCTATCCAGGCCATATCAGGGAAAATTCAAGCAGAAATCTAAGTCGGGTCAGAGTGAACAAATTCTGGATGGAGAGAGATGAAAGATAACCTGAGTTGGCAACAGGCTGATGTCAGGAAGTAACAGTACAGTGGGATTTAGGACCCTGGTGCTCTGTAACCTCTAGCTTCCTGTTCTAGACACTTGCTACTTACAGTGTGGTTTTGGGATTGGCAGCATCTGTATTACTGGGAGGTTTTTAGCAATGCAGAACCGCAGGTCCTGCTCAGACTTACTGAATCAGAAACTCAGGGGTGGGAATTCCCTGGTGGTCTAGTGGTTAGGGCTCTTTATTTCCACTGCGGGGCCCGGGTTCAATCCCTGGTCAGGGAACTAAGATCCCGAAGCAGCGCAGCATAGCTGGAAAAAAAAAAAAAAAAGAAAGAAAGAAAGAAGAAGAAAAAAAAGAAACTTTGGGTTGGCATTCCTTGGCCCATGGCTACATCACTCCAAACTTTGCTTCTATTGTCGTCATATCCTTCTCTGACTTTGACACTCCTGCCTCCTTCTTATAACACTTGTGATTACATTAGGTCTACCTGGATAATCCAAGACTTCTATCCATCTCAAGATTATGAACTGAAGCACATCTACAACATCCCTTTTACCATGTAAGGTAATATATTTGCAGGTTCTGGGAATTAGGATGTGACATCTTTGGGGGCCCACTATTCACCCTACTACAGGAAGCCATTAGAGAAGTGACAAAATTTGACATATATTTTAAGAGTAATTATGGCTGCTTTCTTGAAAATAGTTTTGTGGGGGCAAGAATGGAAATAGGAAAATTAGTTACTATATCAGAGTGAGTCTTTAAATTCTAAGGGCCTTTTTGGCTGTTCCCACATAAGTGAGCATATAATTCTGTTATGGGCTGAATTTTGGCCCCTAAAATTCCTATGTTGAAGCCATAACCCCTAGTACCTCAGAATGTGACCATATTTGAATATAGGGCCTTTAAAATGGTGATTAAGTTAAAATGAGCCTGTTAGGGTGGGCCCTAATCCATTCTGACTGATGTCTTTATAAGAAGAGGAAATTTGGACAAATGAAGAGACACCAGGGACGTACGCACCCAGAAAAAAGACCATGTGAACACACAGTGAGAAGGTAGCCACCTGCAACCTAAGGAGAGAGGCCTCAGGAGAAACCAACCCTGCCAACACCTTGATCTTGGACTTCTACCTTCCAGAAATAAATTGTTGTTAAGCCACCTAGTCTATAGTATTGAGTTGTGGCAGCCCTAGCAAACTGATACAAATTTAAAATATCTCCCTGAAATCCAGATGCAGACTCTCTTCCTGATGCCTCAGTTCATGATTCTTGTCAGAAAAGGAAGTTGTGTCAGAAGAGTAGTTGGCAGGATCTTCCTGAAGTAACCTCACCTACATCCCAAGAGTGAACACTTAAAACAATCTTTGCTCTTTAAAAGACACTGTTTAAAAAAGGAAAAGAAAAGCCACAGACTGGGAGGAACAATTTGAAAAACACATACCTGATAGAGGCTTGTATCCAGAATACATAAACCACTTAAGTAAGACATGGGCAAAAGATTTGAACAGATACTTCACATTAGACGAGGTACAGATGACAAATAATCACACAAAATGATGATCAACATCATTAGTAACTAAGAGTATGCAAATTAAAGCCATAATGAGCCATCACTATGTACCTACCTACTAGAGTGGCTTTAAAAAAACTGACAATACCAAGTTTTTACAGGAATTCAGAGCAATAGAAACCTCATACACTGCTGGTGGGAATGCAAAATGATACAGCCACTTGGGACAACAGTTTGGTAGATTTTTAGAAGGTTTAAACATACTCTTACCATATGACCCAGCAATCTTACTCTTAAGTATTAAACCAAGAGAAATAAAAATGTTTTACTGAAAGACCTGTGTGGGAATATTTATAGCAGCTTTATTCATACTATCTCAAGCTGGAAACGACCCAATGTCTCTCAACTGGTGAGCAGATGAACAAACTGTGTCACATCCACACAATGGAATACTACTCAGAAATGAAAAGGAATGATCTATCAATATAAGCAAGAAAATGGATGACTCTCAAAAGCATTATGCTATTGAAAGAAACCAGAAAAACAAAGGCTACATACTGCATGTTCCATGACTTTTTGAAAAGGCAAAACTATAGGGATATAAATAGATTGGTGGTTGCTGGGGGCAACCCAGTTGCCCGGGTGAATTTTGGAGGGGTGATATATAATACCATATAATTGTGGTGGTCCTTACATGACTGTATATATTTGTCAAAATTCATTAAATTGTACATTTAAAATTGGTAAATTTAAATGTGTGTGAATCATACCTTGTAAAGCTGATTTAAAACAATAAGACCCCATACTACCTGGACATGGGGAGAGGATATCTAAGCTATGACTCGGGATAGACGCAGTCCCTGTGCCTTGAGTCCTGATGGCTACTTCTATACAGGTAACTCTACCACAATGGTGGAGCACTGAACCCCCAGCTGTCCTTGTCAGTGGAGGAGACTTTGGGATCACTCACAGGAAGCTGTGACAATGTCTTTTTCCACGATGTAGCTGAAGAGCAGGGAAGTGATTTTAATGCATATTAAAGTTTGAAAACCACTAGTTTAAAAGAGGGGTCTTTAGCAGTAATGTATGTGTGCACACAGGAGGCGCTATCTCTCTCTCTCTCTGTCTGTGTGTGTGTGTGTGTGTGTGTGTGTGTGTGTGAGAGAGAGAGAGAGAGAGAGAGAGAGAGAGAGAGAGAGAGAGAGAGAAAGAGAGAGAGAAAGAGAGAAGCTGTCTGTCTGTTTGTAGGAAGGAGGCTGAGGGAGAGGGAGCATTTATAAGTGCAAGTAGAACGCGGAAGACAACCTATGAGATTTTAATACCCTTAGATAATCTGGGCCCAAACTACTTTGGGAGAGCTAAAAGCCTGTTGATAACCATTATCTTTGGCTCCAACTACCTTCGCCACCACTTTTTCCCTGTGACTCCAAAGCCTCTCCCCCATCAGAGGCTCATCCCTTCTCCTTGAGCTTTAGGGACCTTACCATTGTTTTCCTCAGCTGTTAATGAGAGTTGCTTAAATCTGTTCCTCAGTTCCTCAGTGTTACATCATATTATCATCCACCTTTTACAAAGAAAAAAGTTTCTTGTCCCAGTTCACCCAGTGAGTAAGTGGACAGCTTTCAGGCTTCCAGCTCCAGGGTCTCCTGGACCAGATGGCTTCCATAATTTCCCACTACCCCTCACCATCCAAGAGTTTAATTCTGAATATTCCCTTTGTGACCGACCACAAATCAGAGTGAGGAGGAAAATTGGGTGGTGGGGAGAGGGGGCCTGGCAACAGGGTACAGAGGTGACCAGGAGAGAATGACTAGGAGATGATGGTTTTGAGCTCCCTACACTTTCTGTCCCAGGGTATTTGGCTGGGGACAGTGGGGGACAGAGTTGGGGAAGGTACACCTCTATAAGAGAAAAAGCTGCTAGAAGTGGCAAACAATGTAACTATAATTGTCAGGAGACCACCTCAGGAAGTGGACAACATGCTGTGGTCACAACTATGAGACCTTGGTAGAAAACCTCACCACATGGGAAGAACAGAGCCCGGAGCCCAGAGATAAGGATTTCTGTCTTGACTTATGTTTACTAAACCTTGAACAAGTCACAAACCCTATTTCAGCAAACGCTTAACCCAAATAAGACAACATATTCCAATGTGTTTTGTAAAATGCTACACAAGAAGGACATATTATTTCAAAAACCGGCAAACCTTCATTAGAAGAGCAATCCTTGTAACATGAAAGAATGTCTTGTACCACCTTTCCTGAGGCAATGGTGCTGCTGCTTTACACTTGAGCATTTAAAAGCCAGCACTTGAAAGATTTATTTGCAATCTTTGCTCCAAAGTAACTTGCTGGCAACTTACTCAATTCTTTCTAACCAGGCACAGCTGAATATCAGTGTCAGTTATCTCTTGGGTAGCAGAATTAGAGTTGATTCTTATTTTATTTTTATATGGTTCTGCATTTAAGAAAACAAAGGCATGGACATGTGAAATAGTGGGGAGGTTTTGGATAACTACAAGAGGTCAGGTGTGTTTGGAAGTTGGAATATTTGTGGGAGGAGATGGGGTGGGAGCTTGATGACAGCCGTGCTGGGGACTGTGCTTGTGGAGTCCTCTTTTCAAAGGCCCTTAGCCTACTCTGCTCTGGGTTTAAAGCTGTAGCCCTCAAAATGTGGTCTCTAGACCAGCAGAACTGGCCTTGCCTGGAAACTTGTTAGAAATGCAAATTCTTAGGCCCCACCCCAGATGTATTGCAGCTGAAACTCTGGGGCTAGAACCCAGCTCTGTTTTAATTAGCCTGCATGTTGAAACCTGAAAACCACTGGTTTAAAGCATGCCTAAGCTGGGACAGTGCTCCTTGCTCCTAGTGAGCTGGCAAAAAAGAACCAGTTGCCTCAACCATCTATTAGCCCACCCTTTTGTGTGGGGTCCCCTGGGTTGGTTCTCTAAGCCCTAGATAGGTCCTCTTCTCTGACATAATGGCAGGGAGGTGAGGCCTTGCAGTTGAATGATTAGTTGGGATTTTATTTACGGTCAGAGAAGCATCTGGGAGGGACAAACTTCACAGTGCTTGCTCAAATTTAGTTGCTTCTCACTTTGGGTTAAAAAAGGATCTGGGACTTCCCTGGTGGCGCAGTGGTTAAGAATCTACCTGCCAGTGAAGGGGACATGGGTTCGATCCCTGGTCCAGGAAGATTCCACATGCCATGGAGCAACAAAACCTGTGCGCCACAACTACTGAGCCCACGTACCACAACTACTGAAGCATGCGTGCTCTAAGGCCTGTGTGCCATAACTACTGAGCCTGTGCTCTAGCGCCCGTGAGCCACAACTACTGAGCCCACATGCCACAACTACTGAAGCCCACACGCCTAGGGCTCGTGCTCTGCAACAAGAGAAGCCACCCAATGAGAAGCTCACGCACAGCAATGAAGAGTAGCCCCCGCTCGCTGCAACTAGAGAAAGCCCGCGTGCAACAATGAAGACCCAATGCAGCCATAAATTAAAAAAAAAAAAGATCTGGAAGTAACACAAAAGAGGTCCTCAGAAGGCACTGGGTCATCTAGTTTTAGGGTGTTACAGTGTGCTCCTTGCTGGTTCTCCAGACTCTGCAGTTGCTCCTGCTTGTTCCCATTATCCAAGGACAGAGCCTCCCACCTGGGCCTCCCCACAGAACAAGGAGGCCAGGGGTGCATTGAATTGCTATAAATCCCTCAGGGCCAACAACTCCAACACCTCGGACTCTCGGATCCCTCACCTGGAAACCATCTCTGCTTTACCTGCATTTACTTTACTCTGAAACCCTACTTAGAAATACAACCATCCCTGTAGGTCTTACCTTCCTTACAGTCTAAAGTGTTTAGTATATAGTAAAGAGTTCAGTAAATAATAGTTACTACTATGGTTATTATTATTTTGTGTTAAACAGGGAGAGAAGGGGTGGAGGGCATCCCAGTAAGAGGAAACAGCAGGGTCGGCTGTATGGTTTGTAGGGCCCATTACAAAGTGAGGCCTGGCCAGAGGGCTGAGAAATCATTCTCCCTTTCCCACGGGCTCACTGCCCCAACTCAGGTCTGATGGGTTTCCCCCAAGAGACTGCAACCTCTGTGCAGGGACATGCTGAGAACCTGTGTCAGGGGTGGGAAAGGGGCCGTTACTGAGTCATCTGCCAAAAATCATCACCAGAGCACTGCCAGATCAGGGCAGGGATGGTCACCACCACCTCCTCCAGGAGGCACACCTCACCTTGACCCTCCTCACTCATGCACTTATTGGCCTGGGGCTGGAGGGCAATGGAGGCAATGACCTGGGCAATGACCCAGTTATCACACAGGCAGAGGGCAGCAGTTGTTATGAAGTGGGAAGGGGGATAGTGGGCTCCAGGGCAAGGAGCAGATGGCCAAAAACTCATCCCAAGTAGGCGGTGGAAGTGGGATCACACATGAGCCGAGGCTCTGAGCCTTTGAGCATGCTCCATTACCCCATTGGACTTCACTTACAAATTCAAAGATATAATTATTAAGAATTTCAAGACTGCAACCAACCAGAGAGCCCTCTAAGTGTGGAGCCCTGTATGACTGCCCTGGTCATGTGTCCATGAAGCTGGTCCTGTGGGACAGACTGTGTAAAGACATGGCATATAGTGAAACTGCAAGATGGTCCATTGTAAGAAAAGAGTAAGAGTAAGTTCTGAGGTCAGAAGGCGTAGGAGGGGAGGCTAGAAAGACAGACAAGAACATAATACTTAACAGTCAAAAGTAGAGCCATAAAACTTTGATTTAAGTTAAAGGATATAGTAATATATAATCAATACAAAAATTTTGAAATATGGGACTGTATTAGTTTCCTAGGGCTGCTGTAACAAATTATCACAAATTGGGTGTCCCGAAGCCACAGAAGTTTCTTCTTTCATAGTTCAGGAAACCAGAAGTCCAAAAGTCAAGATTTTGGCAGGTTGATACCTTCTGGAGTCTATGAGGGGGAAAGCTGATGCCTCTCCTAGATTTTCCTGGTTTCCTGGTTGCCAGCAATCCCAGGCATTCTTTGGCCTGTAGAAGCATCAATCCAGTCTTCACCTCCCTCTTCACATTACCTTCTACTCTTTATCTTTGTCTTTTCCTCTTCTTATAAGGATACCAAGCATTGGATTTAGGACCCACCCTAAATCCAGGATTATTTCATCTTGAGATCCTTTACTAATTATTCTTTTTACAAATAAGGTCACATTCTGGGGTTCTGACTGGACATGGATTGGAGGAATTGGGGGGGGGAGGGGACATAATTCAACTCACTACAGGGACAGTAAAAAGAAGAAGAATAAAATCATCCATGCTTCTGCCACCTAGAGCTAATATTGATGAATACCTTGTTATATTGGTGGGCAGTGGTAAGCACTAAGGGCTGGAGTGAAAGACGGGAGGCTGCATTGAGAGGAGTTTGGGAGCCATGCAAAATGATTAGAAGTTAAATTTTAGAAAGATAATAACTTTAGAAAGATAAGACTTCCTTCTGGACTTCAGCCCAGCTAGTCCCACCTAGCTTCAAATGTCTCTTACACTTAGAATTCAAGTCTCATTCCAACATATCTCTGGAACCATTGGTTATCATGAACAAACCTCCTTATTTTATTTCTTTATTAAAAAAATTTTTAAACATCTTTATTGGAGCATAATTGCTTTACAATGGTGTGTTAATTTCTGCTGTATAACAAAGTGAATCAACTATACATATACATATATCTCTATATCTCCTCCCTCTTGCATCTCCCTACCACCTTCCCTATCCCACCCCTCTAGGTGGTCACAAAGCACTGAGCTGATCTCCCTGTGCTATGTGGCTGCTTCCCACTAGCTATCTATTTTACATTTGGTAGTGTATATATGTCCATGCCACTCTCTCACTTCGTCCCAGCTTACTCTTCCCCCTCCCCGGGTCCTCAAGTCCATTCTCTACCTCTGCATCTTTATTCCTGTCCTGCCCCTAGGTTCTTCAGGACCATTTTTTTTTTCCTTTAGATTCCATGTATATGTGTTAGTATTTGTTTATCTCTTTCTGACTTACTTCACTCTGTATGACAGACTCTACATCCATCCACCTCACTACAAATAACTCAATTTCGTTTCTTTTTATGGCTGAGTAATATTCCATTGTATATATGTGCCACATCTTCTTTATCCATTCATCTGTCAATGGACACTTAAGTTGCTTCCATGTCCTGGCTATTGTAAATAGAGCTGCAATGAACATTTTGGTACATGACTCTTTTTGATTTATGGTTTTCTCAGGGTATATGCCCAGTAGTGGGATTGCTGGGTCATATGGTAGGTCTATTTACAGTTCTTTAAGGAACCTCCATACTGTTCTACAGAGTGGCTGTATCAATTTACATTCCCACCAGCTGTGCAAAAGAGGGTTCCCTTTTCTCCACACCCTCAACAGCATTGTTTGTAGATTTTTTGATGATGGCCATTCTAACTGGTGTGAGGTGATATCTCATTGCAGTTTTGATTTGCATTTCTCTAATGATTAGTGATGTTGAGCATCCTTTCATGTGTTTGTTGGCAGCCTGTATATCTTCTTTGGACAAATGTCTATTTAGGTCTTCTGCCCATTTTTGGATTGGGTTGTTTGTTTTTTTGTTACTGAGCTGCATGAGCTGCTTGTAAATTTTGGAGATTAATCCTTTGTCAGTTGCTTCATTTGCAAATATTTTCTCCCATTCTGAGGGTTGTCTTTTCTTCTTGTTTATGGTTTCCTTTGCTGTGCAAAGTCTTTTAAGTTTCGTTAGGTCCCATTTGTTTATTTATTTATTTTTATTTCCATTTCTCTAGGAGGTGGGTCAAAAAGGATCTTGCTGTGATTTATGTCATACAGTGTTCTGCCTATGTTTTCCTCTAAGAGTTTGATGCTGTCTGGTGTCACATTTCGGTTTTTAATCCATTTGGAGTTTATTTTTGTATACAGCGTTAGGGAGTGTTCTAATTTCATTCTTTTACATGTATCTGTCCAGTTTTCCCACACCATGTATTGAAGAGGCTGTCTTTTCTCAATTGCATATTCTTGCCTCCTTTATACAAAATAAGGTGACCATAGGTGCGTGGGTTTATCTCTGGGCTTTCTATCGTGTTTAATTGATGTGTATTTTTGTTTTTGTGCCAGTACCATACTGTCTTGATTACTGTAGCTTTGTAGTATAGTCTGAAGTCCAGGAGCCTGATTCCTCCTGCTCCATTATTCTTTCTCAAGATTGCTATGGCTATTCGGGGTCTTTTGTGTTTCCATACAAACTGTGAAATTTTTTGTTCTAGTTCTGTGAAAAATGTCAGTGGTAGTTTGATAGGGATTGCATTGAATCTGTAGATTGCTTTGGCTAGTATAGCCATTTTCACAATGTTGATTCTTCCAATCGAAGAACATGGTATATCTCTCCATCTGTTTGTATCATGTTTAATTTCTTTCATCAGTGTCTTATAGTTTTCTGCATACAGGTGTTTGGTCTCCTTAGGTAGGTTTAGTCCTAGGTATTTCATTCTTTTTGTTGCAATGGTAAGTGGGAGTGTTTCCTGAATTTCTCTTTCAGATTTTTCATCATAAGTGGAGAGGAATGCAAGAGATTTATGTGTATTAATTTTGTATCCTGCTACCTTACCAAATTCATTGATTAGTTCTAGTAGTTTTCTGGTAGCATCTTTAAGATTCGCTATGTATGGTATCATGTCATCTGCAAATAGTGACAGCTTTACTTCTTTTCTGATTTGGATTCCTTTTATTTATTTTTCTTCTCTGATTGCTGTGGCTAAAACTTGCAAAACTATGTTGAATAATAGTGGTGAGAGTGGACAACCTTGTCTTGTTGCTGATCTTAGAGGAAATGGTTTCAGTTTTTCACCATTGAGAATGAGGTTGGCTGTGGGTTTGTCATATATGGCCTTTATTATGTTGAGGTAAGTTCCCTCTATGCCTTCCTTCTGGAGGATTTTTATCATAAATGGGTGTTGAATTTTGTCAAAAGCTTTTTCTGCATCTATTGAGATGATAATATGGTTTCTCTTCTTCTATTTGTTAATATGGTTTATCACATTGATAGATTTGTGTATATTGAAGAATCCTTGCAATCCTCGGATAAACCCCACTTGATCATGGTGTATGATCCTTTTAATGTGCTGTTGGATTTTGTTTGCTAGTATATTGTTGAGGATTTTTGCATCTATGTTCATCAGTGAAATTGGCCTGTAGTTTTCTTTATTTGTGACATCTTTGTCTGGTTTTGGTATCAGGGTGATGGTGGCCTCGTAGAATGAGTTTGGGAGTATTCTTCCTCTGCTATACTTTGGAAGAGTTTGAGAAGGATAGGTGTTAGCTCTTCTCTAAATATTTGATGGAATTCTCCTTGAAGCCATCTGGTCCTGGGATCTTGTTTGTTGGAAGATTTTAAATCACAGTCTCATTTTCAGTGCTTGTGATTGATCTGTTTATATTTTCTATGTCTTCCTGGTTCAGTCTCAGAAGTTGTGCGTTTCTAAGAATTTTCCCATTTCTTCCAGGTTATCCATTTTATTGGCATAGAGTTGCTTGTAGTAATCTCTCATGATCCTTTGTATTTCTGCAGTGTCAGTTTTTGTTTCTCCTTTTCCATTTCTAGTTCTATTGGTCTGAGTCTTCTCTCTTTTTTTCTTGATGAGTCTGGCTAATGGTTTACCATTTTTTTTTATCTTCTCAAAGAACCAGCTTTCAGTTGTGTCGATCTTTGCTATTGTTTTCTTCATTTCTTTTTCATTTATTTCTGACCTGATCTTTATGATTTCTTTCCTTTTTCTTTTCCTTTGGGTTTTGTTTTGTTCTTTCTCTAATTGCTTTAGTTGTAAGGGTAGGTTGTTTATTTGAGATGTTTCTTGTTTCTTGAGTTAGGATTGTATTGTTATAAACTTCCCTCTTAGAACTTCTTTTGTTGCATCCCATAGATTTTGGGTCGTCGTGTTTTCATTGCCATTTGTTTCTAAGTGTTTTTTGATTTCCTCTTTGATTTCTTCAGTGATCTCTTGGTTACTTAGTAGTGTATTGTTAAGCCTCCATGTGTTTGTATTTTTTACAGATTTTTTTACTGTAATTGATATCTAGTGTCATACTGTTGTGGTCAGAAAAGATACTTGATACGATTTCAATCTTCTTAAATTTACCAAGGCTTGATTTGTGACCCAAGATATGATCTATCCTGGAGAATGTTCCATGAGCACTTGAGAAGAAAATGTATTCTGTTGTTTTTGGATGGAATGTCCTATAAATATCAATTAAGTCCATCTTGTCTAATGTATCATTTAAAGCTAGTGTTTCCTTATTTATTTTTATTTTGGATGATCTGTCCACTGGTGAAAGTGAGGTCTTAAAATGTCCCTTACTATGATTGTGTTACTGTTTATTTCCCCTTTTATGGCTGTTAGTATTTGCCTTATGTATTGAGGTGCTCCTGTGTTGGGTGCATATATATTTACAATTGTTATATCTTCTTCTTTGGTTGATCCCTTGATAATTATGTAGTGTCCTTCTTTGTCTCTTTGATAGTCTTTATTTTAAAGTCTATTTTGTCTTATATGAGAGTTGCTACTCTAGCTTTCTTTTGATTTCCATTTGCATGGAATATCTTTTTCCATCCCCTCACTTTCAGCCTGTATGTGTCCCTAGTTCTGAAGTGGGTCTCTTGTAGAAAGCATATATATGGGTCTTGTTTTTGTATGTATTCAGCCAGTCTATGTATTTTGATTGGAGCATTTAATTCATTTATACTTATGGTAGTTATCAATATGTATGTTCCTATTACCATTTTCTTAATTGTTTTGAGTTTGTTTTTGTAGGTCCTTTTCTTCTCCTGTGTTTCTCACTTAGCGAAGTTCCTTTAGCATTTGTTTTAGAGCTGGTTTGGTGGTGTTGAATTTTCTTAGCTTTTGCTTGTCTGTAAAGGTTTTATTTCTCCGTCAAATCTGAATGAGATCCTTGCTCAGTAGAGTAATCTTGGTTGTAGCTCTTTCCGTTTCATCACTTTAAATATATTGTGCCACTCGCTTCTGGCTTGTAGAGTTTCTGCTGTGAATCAGCTGTTAACCTTATGGGGATTCCCTTGTATGTTATTTGGTTTTTTTCCCTTGCTGCTTTTAATATTTTTTCTTTGTATTCAATGTTTCATAGTTTGATTAGTATATGTCCTTGCATGTTTCTCCTTGGATTCATCCTGTATGGGACTCTCTGCACTTCCTGGACTTGATTGACTCTTTCCTTTTCCATATTAGGGAAGTGTTCCACTATAATCTCTTCAAATATTTTCTCAGTCCCTTTCTTTTTCTCTTCTTCTTCTGGGACCCCTATAATTCAAATGTTGGTGCATTTAATGTTGTCCCAGAAGTCTCTGAGACTGTCCTCAATTCTTTTCATTCTTTTTTCTTTATTCTGCTCTGCAGTAGTTATTTCCACTATTTTACTTTCCAGATCACTTATCCGTTCTTCTGCCTCAGTTATTCTGCTATTGATTCCTTCAAGAGAATCTTTTATTTCATTCATTGTGTTGTTCACCTTTGTTTGTTTGCTCTTTAGTTCTTCTAGTTCCTTGTTAAACGTTTCTTGTATTTTCTCCATTCTATTTCCAAGATTTTGGATCATCTTTACTATCATTACTCTGAATTCTTTTTCAGGTAGACTGCCTATTTCCTCTTCATTTTTTTGGTCTGGTGGGTTTTTACCTTGCTCCTTCATCTGCTATGTGTTTCTGTTTTCTCCTTTTTCTTAACTTACTGTGTTTGGCGTCTCCTTTTCACTGGATGCAGATTTGTAGTTCCCGTTGTTTTTGGTGTCTGCCCCCAGCGGCTAAGGTTGGTTCAGTGGGTTGTGTAGGCTTCCTGATGGAGGGAACTGGTGCCTGTGTTCTGGTGGATGAGGCTGGATCTTGTCTTTCTGGTAGGACCGTGTCTGGTGGTGTGTTTTGGCATGTCTGTGGCCTTATATAATTTTAGGCAGCCTCTTTTCTAATGGTTGCGGTTGTGCTCCTGTCTTGCTAGTTGTTTGGCATGGGGTGTTGAGCACTGTAGGTTGCTGATCGTTGAGTGGTGCTGGGTATTAGCGTTGAGATGGAGAACTCTGAGAGAGCGTTCACCATTTGATATTACATGGAGCTGGGAGTTCTTTTGTGAGCCAATGTCCTGAACTTGGGTCCCCCACCTCAGAGGCACAGGCCTGACACCCAGCCGGAGCACCAAGACCCTGTCAGCCACACGGCTTTTGGGAAGTCTGCGGTCTTCTGCCAGCATTAAGTAGGTGTTCTGTAGGAGTTGTTTGACATGTAGATGTATTTCTGATGTATTTATCGGGAGGAAGGTGATCTCCACATCTTATTCCTCGGCCATCTTTAAGGTCTCCCCAGAAACCTCCTTGTAGCCTGAATCTCTTTAAAATAAACAAAAATGAACAAACAAAACCTTCCCCTGCCTTTTGGAAATCTGGTTCTCTCTGGGAAGCACTGGGCTGTTCATTCACCAACTACCATGTAGGGAGTGGGGGCAGGTTGTCAGAATTCTTCTATCATTTTGTTGCTCTTCCTGAAACATTTTCCTTCACCTTCTTCTAAAACCCTTTCTCCTTTGGGACAGTACCCACCTGTCTTACCAGTGTGCTCTGTGGATTTTCTTCCTAGTCCTTGATGTTCTAGGGTCCTAGATTATTGTGTTTTTGCCCAGCTCATGTTCTGTGCCATCTTGGGCAATTTTAACCATGAGGTCAATCCACCTATATCTGGACTCAAAATTTCCTGATCTCATGATTTATTTAATAGATCTATATTAAATTTTTGTATCCTATAAGCAGAGAATATATAGTATTTTCCAGCATTCCTGGGATATTTAGCAGGAAGCAAAGGTTATCACTGCTCTCAAAAGTCTTTCCTAACACATCACTCCTCTGCTGTCTCCTTTGTTCTTCAGAAACCAATCTTTTGAGAACCATGTCACTTTGTTCCATCACTGACATTGATGGTTCATGGGCATGTGACCTGGGTAGCTACATCAGGGCTCCATGCTCAGAAGGGCCCCACACTTGGCTTAATGATCTGCTGTTGCCATCTTGAAATTCTTAATAATTTTATCTTTGAACTTGTGTTTAGTAAGTGAAGTCCAATGAGACAATGGAGCATGAACATGAACAGAGGAGATACTTACAACGTGTGTCTGCTAGTCCTTGCTGCCCATCCATATGGCATTCATGATGCCCGATGGGCACAGAATTCTATTTTATAGCCCCAGAAGCCACATTTTCCATTTCAACTAGGACTTGCTTCATATGCAGAAAAGAAGGCATTTTAAGAAACAGAAACAATTGAGGAACACTATCATATCCTTTCTTACTGCATCAGCCAACCACTTACTTTGAAAATGATGATGTAGAAAGTAAAGTTCCTTCTCCTTTCAGTCCTTCCTTTCTCATCAGTAAGCCTAAGGTAAGTAGAATTGTATACATTAAGAAGGGAAGTTAAAACAGGTGAGTTAGTTTTGTTCTGATAAAAATGAAATACTCATTTTGTAGCATGTACCAACTAAAAAATACAGATTCTGGGATTTTAGTGATTCTGCATGTGAGTTATACGACTTAAATGCTCTTGCATTTTCATATAAAACTGGCATTCCACATAAAGATGAACAGTATACTTCATACTAATAATTTAAATTTTTAATTTTTTCTGTACTCAGAACGACATTAAATAGCAAATGTAAAACATCACGGGGACTTCCCTGGTGGTGCAGTGGTTAAGAATCTGCCTGTCAATGCAGGGGACACGGGTTCTAGCCCTGGTCCGGGAAGATCCCACGTGCTGCAGAGCAACTAAGCCCGTGTTCCACAACTACTGAAGCCCGGATGCCTAGAGCCCGTGCTCCGCAACAAGAGAAGCCACCACATTGAGAAGACCGTGAACAACAACAAAGAGTAGCCCCCTCTCACTGCAACCTGAGAAAGCCCACATGTAGCAAGGAAGACCCAATGTAGCCAAAAATAAATAAATTAAATAAATAAATTTTAAAAACCCAACACCTTGGCAAGTCAAGAGAGAGAACATGGAAGAAAAAAAAACTTTATAGATTTAGGATCATGGTCCATATGCTTCCTCTCCACCTGGCATCGTGCTCTGCAACTTCAACACTCATTTGGTTGATCCACAGTCCAGAGATATATGTTTTGGAAAAAGACTGTGTTTTATTAAGATACAAAGTTGTACATTCATGAAATACTTAGAAAAATTGACCCTATTTTATACAAGGATGTTTATTTCAATACTTCTTATAATAGGAAAATTTTGAAATGATGTTTATGGAATATAGCATAAACTCTTCCCTGAGCCTCCAGCCTGCTGGTCTGTCCCGCAGATTTCAAATTTGCCAGTCCCCCCAATCACATAAGCCAATTCCTTAAAATAAATTCCTCTCTTTATCCACACACATCCTATAGGTTCTGTTTCTCTGTAGAACCCTTACTAATAGAAGGTTCTACACTTTTCTTCACTTCTCCATTTCTATGACCACATCTGGATGGTGTCATGTTCAGAACCAGCACCATCTCAGAAATCTTATACCCATTTAGCACCTCAGATGGCACTCTTCTCTGACTCTTAGACCTGTGTCTACACACCTGTTTCTTCAGTCTCATTGAGATCTCTGGTCCTGCCATCCTTCTATTTTCTCATCATCCATTGACCCTCTTCTGGTTGACTCCTTTGTCTTTCCCACCCAGCTTAAGCTTCCACAACCCATTATTTCAGTCACTCTTATGCCCAAACTTTCAATTCCCTTACCTTTGTCCTTTGCTCAAACTGCCCTGCCAATTGCCAACTTTGGATCATCCTAGCTAACTTCTACCTTCACTTCTATAACCACAATTGATGTACTAGTGTTCTCCAGAGAGGCAGAATTCCTTCCTCCTCTGGGGTATGTCAGTATTTTTCTCTTAAGGACTTCAATTAATTGGATGACTATGGAGAGTGATCTGCTTTACTCAAAGTCTACAGATTTAAATGTAATTACATTTAAAAGATAGTTTGACCAAACATCAGAGCACCAGAGCCTAATCAAGTTGACCCATAAAGCTAAATATCACAGCTAAGTAGCTGCAAAAACTCACATTTTCATTTAACAAATATTTGTTGAACACATAGAATATGCTGTGTGATGAAAACACAAAGATGGATAAAAGACACAGTCCTTTCCCCCACAAGGAATTTATCATCTCTTAGCATGAGGCAGACACAGAAGCAGACATTTGTGATAGAAGGTGATAAGTGCTATGATGAAAAAGGTATTAGAGGTAATATCTGTTAGTAGGATACAAAATTTGATGTGGATCTATTAAATCAATGATAAGATCAAGAAACTTTGAATTCAGACATAGAATGAATCAACCTCATAGTTGAAGTTATCATATAGGATGACACAGAACTTGGGCTAGATAAAAAGGTGGTGACTGAACAGCATCTTGGAGAATAAGTAGGGATTGGGTAGGTAATGAAGGTAGAAGAGGACAGGGCATTTCAAGTTGGAAAGTAAGGCGATAAGGGAGCACATAGCTTGAGTCAAGAATCGGAGATAATATGGTGCATCAGGAATTTGTGTTACTCGAGTGGAAAAGTGGGGAAAGCAGAAGGAAAGATTCTTGAGTTCCATGAAACAACATCTGTTTATTGGGAATCTGCTATTGCCAGATACAAGTTTGTGTATGAGGGTTGGGGGAGAGAGGATGCAGTGTGGGGTACGTTGAGATGTTTCTACCTCCATGGAGTTAAAGCATAGGTTGGGTACACACACACACACACACACACACACACACACACACACCCCACTATGTGTTCTCCATGGGCTGGAGTGATCAGAGGTGGCTTTGGCCACTGTAGTTATACATATCTTGTATTTGGGGCGGTGGAGGAGGGACACTCCTAGGTGGAAGGGAAGGACAGCAGAGAGAAAAGGTGCAGCCATAATGTAAACAAAGGTTCAAAGGAGGCTCATAGGAGCCCATTTTCCACTGAGAAGAGACCAAGCTTGCCAGAGGGGAGAGTTTGTGCCAGGGAGGAGAGTAGGACAGGGAGAGTGATGATTACAAACTTAAGTAGTTTGGACTTGACACCATGTGCAGTGAGGCTTGATCAAAGCAGCAGTGTGGTAAAAAAACAAAACAAAACAAAACAAAACAAAACAAAAAGAAAACCCCAAAACCCAAATAACTTTAGGTGATATGGATGTAGACAAAATTACTAAAGTGTAGGGCTTCTGAGGATGGAGGGAGCATTAGGAGACATGGCAATATTATGAAGGGCTTTGAATGATAAGCTAAAGGCTTGAAGTTTATCTTTCAGGCTAACATTTTTCAAAAAGTTTTAAAGCGGTGGAACTCTTTTTTTTTCTTTCCTCAAAATAATCTTAACAGAAGTCCAATATATCAAACAGATACAAACAGCTGTCTATCAGGTTTTCCTGGTTTGAAAGCCCCTGATGAAGGTGATGTGGATCTGAGGAAGTTGTAAACTCTGATGGCCATGTAGGATCTGGGTTGGAAAGGGAGAGGGTAAAAGCTGAGAGGAAGGTTAGAAAGAGATGAGAGTCTGGATTTTGGAGGAGGCAGCAGAGATGAAAGAAGCAGGTGGATTTGAAGGATTTTAGAGGGAAAAGCAGTGGGAGTGGTGAGGAAGCAGAGTCCAGCTTTAGTCAGGAGGGAGGAAGGAGAGCTCTTGGTATGGTGGAGGGGTGAGGTTCTTGGCTGCCATCAGTGAGGAGAACTTAAAAACATCTGGTCCAGTTGTGTGGCCACTGTTACAGATGATCATTATTTCTTGTCCCCAAAACTTCGTTCAGTGCTGAGACTTTTTGGAAGAACTTCTGAAAGAAGCTTTCGAATTTAGAGTCTCATAAAAAGTGCAGTACTATGTATTTGTTCATGCAGTCTGACAGTCTGAAGAAATAAAAGAACTCCTCCATTTGGATGTCAGGGAAGTTTTATTTGAAAGATCCAACATGGTTCTTGATATCGTTAACATTGCTGTTAAGTCCTGTGCTAAAATTACCTTCACAGGTGCCAAACAGTCAAGAATTGTGAAGGGTTTGAGATTTTATCTGACTTGAAAGCTACAAGACTGCCTCATGGATGCTGGCAGAAGACATAAGATTCCTGGGCCAGAGACAAAGGACAGGTTATTATTCACAGCAATAGTAGTAGCTAGAGTAACATCATTTTTGCATTGTTTCATCAAACCCCAATTTCTACAGGGTGATATGAAAGAACCAAGTAATGCCTGCACATGTAGTGGGTTACATTTTAAGAGAGGAACCCCAATTTTAGGGAACTCAGATCTTTTATAATGGATAGTAAGCCTACCTGAACTTTGTCCTGAAGGGAGACACTATCTTTTTTGTTTTTAATATTAAAAATATTTATAGAAATATAGTTGATTTATAATGTTGTGTTAGTTTCAGGTGCATAGCAAAGTGATTCAGCTATTTTTTTCAGATTATTCCATTATATGTTATTGCAAGATATTGAATATAATCCCTATGCTATACAGTAAATCCTTGTTGCTTATCTATTTTATGTATAGTAGTTTTGTATCTGTTAATCCTGTATTCCTAATTTGTCCCTCCCTCCCTCTCCCCTTTGGTAACCATAAGTTGTTTTCTGTGTCTGTGAGCCTGTTTCTGTTTTGTATATAGATTCACTTGTATATTTTTAGATCCTACATATATGTGATATCATTTGTCTTTCTCTGTCTGGTTTACTTCACTAAGTGAAGTACTTCACTTACTTCTCTAGGTCCATCCATGTTGCTGCAAATGGCAATACTTCATTCTTTTTTAAGACTGGGTAATATTCCATTATATATATATGTATATATTTGTGTATATATATATATACACGTATATATTTGTGTATATATATATGTGTGTGTGTGTATATTATACCACATCTTAAGCCAATTTTCTGTTGATGGTCACTTGGGCTGTTTCCATGTCTTGGCTATTGTAAATAGTGCTTCCATGAATATTGGGGTGCACAAATCTTTTCAAATTAGAGTTTTCCTTTTTTTCCAGATGTATATCCAGTAGTGGGATTGCTGGATCAAATGGTAGCTCTAATTCTAGTTTTTTTAAAGGAACCTCCATACTGTTTTTCATAGTGGCTGCACCAATTTACATTCCCACCAACAGTGTACGAGGGTTCCCTTTAGGGAGACACTATTTTTATCATACTGGACAGTAAATAAATTTGTCTCATACTTTGGAGGAAGACACCATCTCTGTCTTCAAGGTGGTTTGCTGTATATATATTCCTGAAAACATAGTCTGGAATAAAGGCAGGCAGAGCTCTGATCCCAAGATATGCAGAAATGCCAGAGGACTCTGGAGAATTGTCCCTTAATGTGACAAGGCTCTAATAATGATGAGCTAATGGGGTGATTAATTTCCTTCACTTCCTATCTCTTTCTCCCATTGGACCTATAATACACAGGTGAATTTTCCAGTTGACCTAAAAGGTCAACTATTCTATTACACTGGCATTCTTTAAAATGTCTCAAAGATCTGACCACTATGTATCTGAAGTTCTCCCTTAAAGGGAAGTTTCACTTGTCTATACACAGTTTAATGATCCTTCATTGTTCAGGTCTTCAAGCTACTTTGATTCTTTTTACCTCAAATCTCTCACGTCCCTTTCTAGCTTGAAATTTTGTAAAACTTGATCAATTTTATTTATTTGGACCCAAATCCTGAGCTTATAATTAAGAGGTGTATAAGGAATGTTCAAAAACTCTCCTAAAGAATTTTCTCAAGTTTGAGAGAAATAAAAGGCATATAGATCTTTGCAGATAAGAGTTGTAAAATAGAGCAGTAATACACCCTGGTGAAAGATTTTATGAGGTAGTTGAAGAGAGTAAGCTTCCACACCTGGGAAGTCCTCCGAAGCCACCAGTCTACTTACTTTATAATATCACTGGAATGGAGATTCACCTTCTGACACCTTCAGATGAGGATAAGTTATAGCAACAGCCCTAAAGATGGGACTAGGAACTGTATAGTTCCTTCAGGTCAACTAAAGGTCACCCTCTAAAGGAGGGTGTATCCTCAGCCTCTTCTGAGGCTAGAGGGCTGAAGTGGAAGCTGCATCTGTTGCAGTGACCCAGGCCTGTACATTGAATGAAACTAACCTTGTTTCCAGGATAATGACTGACAGAATCAGGGATTGTTATCCATACCAAAGGCAACTAGGTATAGACTGAACATCACGCAGCTCAACCCATTGTGAGGTGGCTTGAAGAAAAACTTAGCTCAGGGCTTCCCTGGTGGTGCAGTGGTTGAGAGTCTGCCTGCTGCTGCAGGGACATGGGTTCGTGCCCCGGTCCGGGAAGATCCCACATGCCGCGGAGCAGCTGGGTCTGTGAGCCATGGCCGCTGAGCCTGCGCGTCCGGAGCCTGTGCTCCGCAACGGGAGAGGCCACAACAGTGAGAGGCCCGCGTATCACCAAAAAAAAAAAAAAAAATTAGCTCAGTAAAAGGGAGCTATATTGAATGGGCCAAACAAGTCCAACCAAATACTCCTTATTGAGGAATATAAATGTTAGATCTAAAAAATAAATTAATTAATTAAAAAAAATAAATGTTAGATCCACAGAGACACATTGGCAGACCCCTGGTAAGCAAAGCTGCAGTGTTTGAGTTCTCCTGGAGGCCTGCTGGTCATCCAACTCCTGGATCCATTGAAACCCATACAAACTGATTCTCTTGTATCCTCACCTCTGTTTCTAACCCATCCTTGAAATCTTATAGAGTAATATTATTATGCCCTAACCGATTAAAAGACCTTTTAATCAAAGTGTGAATGGACCCAGAATCAGAGGTAAAGAAGTAGAGAATAAGTCAAGGATTCTCACATGAGAGAGAAAGCTGAGACTCTAGGACATCATAAACACTGAGTTGGTCAAACATCTGCTGGTAAGAAAAGAAATTAGTTTCACCTGTCCATACTGCTAAATACAAAGGTGGAGACTTGCTCCTAGGTGCTTCAGAAAAAGTTTATGTGGCATGGTTGATAATGAATGGGAGACAAAAATTTCAAACACGTTAGAAACTAAAGCTTCTTTGTCCATACTCCATCACTAGGGGATCTCATCCTTTCCCATGACTTTAAATAGTCTTATGCGGACAACTCTCATGTTTTATCTCCAGCCAGATCTCTGATATGAAAAAAGTCATAGAACCAGCTGTCTACTTGTCATCTCCTCTTAGATTAACACAAGCATTTCAACTTAGCATGTCCAAGATGGTACCCTGGATCTACCTGCTGAGTCCATTCTTCCCCATATTCCCCTCAAAAAATGGTACTATCCATTTGCTTAAGCCAGAAACCTGGGGTCATTCTTCACCTCTCCCATCCAATCTACCAGCAAGTGCTGTCGGTTCTATCTCCAAACATGTCTCGACTCTGCACTATTCTTCCTCTCTGCAGCCATCACCCTTTGCTGCAATCCTTCATCTTTTGTCAGCTGACTCAAGGGCCTCTTACTGCTTACCTACTCTCTTCCAATCCATGCTCCAGACAGCAGTCAGAGTGGCTTTAAAATATTTATACATTGAATCGTGTCATTCACTGTTTAGTACCCTTTAGAACGTAAAGTTCCTCTCATAGCCCTCTAGATTCGCCATGAATCTGAGCCTCATCTCACACTCCTTACTTCATGCTGCCCTTACTCTGTACTTCCCGCAGTGACTTGTCCTTGCCAAACTGTTTCCTATTCTGTTGCCTTTGAGCACATTGCTCCCTCTCCTGGAAGGCATTTTGGCCCCACTCTGCCTGCCTGGCGTCTGGGATACCATGCACGTCATGCAGTGTCCACTGAGGTTATGTATCAAGGCAGCCCTCTTTCCTGATCACACAATTCAAAACGGGCTGCCGGCTTCTCTCTCTCAGTGCACCACACTCTGCCCTCGTAGCATGTATCACAATTTGTATTATATATTTATTGGGGTTTTTACTTTTCAACTGTCTTGAAAATGCTGTAAGCTCCATGAAGGTAAAAATCGTATTTGTTATGTTAACCACTGTCCGTCCGAAATGAAAGCCTACAGGGCAAGGGGAACAGGGTCTTACAGGCTGGGTAAAGGTGAATTAAGCAGCAGCATGGCACCAATACTGAGAGAACTTGAAGCATGAGGGCGTGACACGCTGGGTGCTTCTCTGAGAGTCCCATCTGTCAAAGCTCATAGAGCTGTGTGCTCTAGGTGGGAATAAATATTAACACACCATTATTACCCCGAATGCAAACTCAGCCTGCACAGTACTAGGCCTTATCTCTTGGATGTTCACCAGACACAAAATGGAGACAGATGGGTGTTCTCTGCCTCAGCCAGGCTGAACCTCTGCCTTTCTCCCTCCTCTTACACCCTCATTCCATACCCTGATATTCTTTGCCCCTTCAAGCTGCTGTGGTCTGCCTCTGCTACTTATTTATGTTTTCGGTGCTCCATTCTCCATGCCCAGAAGACTCCATGCCCAGAAGGCTGCCCTCTCTTTTTGGGCCCTGCATTGCAGAGGGGTCTCCGGCATTCTGGCCCTCGCCTTGGGGGTGACGGCTGAATCAACACGGTGCTTGCGTCCTTCCCTCTGGGCTTGCCGACTGCCTTGGCTAGAGAGCCTCCACCTCCTTCCTGCCCCCACCAGCTAGCGCTCACTCTCACCAACAGTAGGTTAGCTTTGTGACCTGACACCCACTCTCTGAGGCTACACTGTAGCTGTCTCTCATGAGGGAGTGAGAGCTATTCCTCATGCTCTGTGGTTTAAGAAAGCAGGCATTACTTCATCACTAAATGCCTAGAGAAACCAAACCCCAGAATAAAAACAGACCCTCTCTATGGTCTCTTTCTACTTCCTTTTCTGTTTGTTTGTATCTACAGTCAATAGAAATCAGAAGCATAACTTAACGGACACCAGAGTTCTGCTGGAAAAAACTGCCTTAGGTATATTTGTTAATCGTTGTTTAAAATTTCATTAGATTTTATAATGACGCATACGCTATAAAATTCAGCGGGTATGAAAAGGTAAACACGAAATGTTGTCTCTCTCTCCTGCCCACACTGCCCCCACTTCCCCTCTGTAACTTTCTTGCATAATCTTCTGGAGATCTTCTATGTACTTACAAACATGCATATATTTTCACTCTCCTTCCCCTCCCCCCACTCTTACATTGTCCTGCAGCCTTCTCTTTCTTTTGAACATGTTCTGCACCAATAATCCAAAAGCTTTACAACTTTTTATAGCTGCATGTGGTATTCCATCATTTAGGCAAATTTATAATTTGCGTTAATAAAATGATGTGTAATTTCACACATATTCAAGTATATCTGTGAATACATTCCTAGAAGTCAAAAGGTATGTTTATTTTTAATTTGATATATTGTCAAATTGCTGTCTGGAGTAACTTACAAGAGTGTCTATTCCCATACATCTTTGTCAGTGTAGTTTCTAAAATCTTTCAAAGTTGTCAATCTGTGAGCTGAAGAAATGTATCACTATTGTAACCCTAATTTGCATTTTCCCTATTATAAGTGAACTCAAGTATATTTTCATATGTTCAGAGCATTTATATTTTCTTTTCTATGAACTCTTCATATTCTTGCCCATTTTTTCAAATAGGATAATGGTCTTTTTCTTATTGAATTGTAAGTGATTATATTTTAAGGAAGGTTGTTTATGGTAGGTTTGTCTCGAGGAATTAAAATTTTTTTAATGTAGCTAAATTCATCTTTCTTTTGAGGCATCTAGGTTTTTGCGTGATGCTTAGAAAAGCTTTAATTGGAGGTTACTGCAAAAATTTTCCCATGATTTTTTCTAATAATTAATTTTTTAACATATAAATCTTGGTTTCATCTGGAATTTATTTTGTTGTATGCAGTAAGATAATAATCCAAATTAATTTTTCTTTACTGATCATCACCCTGATGCTCCAACACTACTTATTAGTTAATCCATCTTTTCTTCTCTGACTTGAAAAACCACTTTTAGCATATACTAAACCCATATATGTCTCTGGGTCTGTTTCTGGGTCTGTCTCTGGTCTGTCTAATCATGACTTAAACTCTTTAACTTCTATCATTATGTCAAAGGGGTGACAACAGTATTTTGGGTTAGTGTTAGGGGCGCTGTTGGTATCTAGCAAAGTAACTGGGCCATATGGAGACTGAATTCTTTATCCTGGCCTAAATCACTCATCATCCAGTCCTTTGCCAGCTACAACAAAAGAGGGTCTGACACTTTAGGAGCAATGGGCCGGGGATGTCTAGACATCACATCTTGCCCTCAGTTGAGCTCACAACCACCCTATGATGTAGTGTGTTCCTTGAGTTATTTTGGTTGCAAGAAATAGAGACTCTCTTGGGTTGGTTCAAATAATAAGGGCTCATTCTCTTGCTATATAAATAAGGGGGTCATGAATCTCAGCCACCTCATGAGAGGAAGCCCACAACAAGACCTCATAGGAAGGCCTCATGTTTTTTTCTTTGTAAATTGCACATCATTTATAAGTTTAAAAACATAAGCATACACAACTCATCTTTCAAGGTTGAATGCATGCATGTTTAATGACCTATAGCGAACATACTAGAGTGCTGGCCTATGATAAGCGCTGGGGAGGGAAAAGGTGCAGCTATCAGGGTTGAAGAGTTAAAAAAAATGAAAATGAAAAGAAATAAACTACAAGTAGCGGGACCTTTCATGGGCTGATGAGAGTGTGCTATGCATCGAAGAATAGTGAACCATTTACATCTGAGATTCTTTTAAAAATTAAAAGTCAAAATGCGAAACTCCAGGCAGAACTCAGTTCACTGGACTCCTTGAGGCAGGTCTCTATTTTGGGGGCAGGTTATACAGGGATTGATTAGAACTCAAAGAGGTAGTGGTGAGCTCTTCTCATAGGAAGAATAGAAAGCACAGGGTAGCCAGGTTTCATGGACACTTAGCTCCTTGTGACTCAAAGTAAGGTCCATGGACCAGAGACATGGCTATTACCTAGGAGCTTGTTAGAAATACAGAATCTCAGGTCTCACTCCAGACCTGCTTAATCAGAGTCTTCCTTTTAACAAGGTCCCCAGGTGATAAGAAAAAAATCATTAAAATTTGAGAACCTCTGCTCTAGGACATAGTCTGGGAAGAGGAAGTTTGCTTAGAATCCAGTGCAACTCAACCTACTGAGCCATTTCATCATACCTCCACAGTGGTCATCATAGGTTTGACTGCAGAAGGGAAACAATTCTGAGTGGTGACAAGGTTCAGGATGTAGCCTCAGAGAGAACGACCAGAATACAAAGAGGGTGGAGGTCGCTGGATATGGAAAGGTCCAGAAACTATGAGGCTGGGGTGCTTGGTAGTTGTCCATGGGGCTGTTGAAACCTTCCAGAATTCTGCAGGACTTGGAGAAGACAGGAAGACTATGGTCCAGGTGCCCAAGAGGGCAGGATGTCTGTAAAATGAGGAAAGACCTGGGGTGACCCAGCTGGAGGCCGTGAGTCTTAATGGAGTGGGACTTTTACTCAAGAATAGAGCCAGCACTGGCACTGGGAATTCTGATCTCACCTGCCAACCCTCAGGAAGAGAAGCCTCTAGAGGAGAGCCAGGGTTCAAGTAAGGTCCAGAGGTAAAGGACACATTCTGCGGAGAAGCTAAGGATGCAGGAGAATTTCTCTGGTACAAAACTGGGGCTCCAGAAGACACACTGTAGATATTGGGATGTGAAAAGAGAGGTAGGAAATTAGATGGAGGACAGCAAACTTGGAGCAATACATGGAGAAGATGCAGGAGGAAACAAACAACTGGAGGGGACTGAACATTTTGGGGATGGTATCAGTCAGGATAAAGTGGTTTATACTTCCTAAAACCAACATTACATGTTCACATTACATCTGCTCCATGTCATCTTCACTTAGGGATCCAGATTGATAGAGGCTGTCTCTGTGCTTCCATGATATAGCCAAAGCTCAGTTTTTGGTGTGCACTTGCTGAAGTTTTCATTGACCAAAGTCACATGATCACATCTAAATTTAAAGGGATGGGGTTATGCAATCCTACCATGAACTTAGAGGGAGAACTAGAAACATTTGGTGACTAGAGCTAATGACTACCACCGGTAGTGACTATAACTTATGGGGATATGAACCATGGGGTGAATGAAGTTTTATGTTTAATAAAACTAAGTTATAGAACAGAATTCTGGGATAGAGTCATGTTGGCATGGAAACCAGCTGCCGTCCACTGGGGGTGGCTGAGTCCTGATGACACCAGAAGTTTGTGCCTGTTCTGTAGGCATGAGTTAGTTCTCAAGATATTTCCAGAGGCTTAGTAATCAGAAATCTATACAGACATACACAGTTTCCAGGATGGCATGTCAACCCTGCTCTTTGCTCTAAAAAGTTTGTCTTTGTAATTAATGGTTTTGTTTTTAGGCCAAAGAGATACTGGACAAATAACTGTCTCAGCTAAAAAAAAAAGAACAGGGATACATTGTTCTGGATGTTTTAGCTGACACTTTAATCTTTTTTATTATTTATTTATTTATTTATTTTTGCGGTACGCGGGCCTCTCACTGTTGCGGTCTCTCCCATTGCGGAGCACAGGCTCCGGACGCGCAGGCTCAGCGGCCATGGCTCACGGGCCCAGCCGCTCCGCGGCATGTGGGATCTTCCCGGACCGGGGCACGAACCCGTGTCCCCTGCATCGGCAGGCGGACTCTCAACCACTGTGCCACCAGGGAAGCCCGATACTTTAATCTTGACTCCCTGAACTTCCATGTCTCTTTGAGACACACACCAGTGTTGCAAGTGGAGCAGCCAACCACATATTTTCTCTGATGGCTAAAATCCTACCGAGAGTGATGCCACACTGTCCCCTCTGATAAGGTTTAGAGAAGCAAAGTTTTAATGTTCTTTGATTGACCAATGAGCAAGTGTCCTGTGGTCATTTTGAGTGCCAGCTTTCTAGTTCTGCAAAACTATAAATACTAAATCACGAGTGTTAGCCTCACTGGGTTCTGGGACTATAGTTCCATGTATTCTGTTTTGATTTCTCCACCAGTTTATAAATTCTGTGTCTGGATTACTCTGCAGGAGGCAGGTGCTGGACCCCAAAACCTTTGAAGAGGTAATATAGGGGACATTGTTGGCTGCCTACCACATCCCTTCTTTTCCCTAAAAAAACCTGATATTGTTTGGGGTCCACCAAATGACTAGGGGAAGGTAACCCTGTCCTCAGCTCCAGGGGTGGCCCTTGGTTGGTCTAAGCCAGGTGTCTCAGTCTTGGTACCCTTGACATTTTGGACTGGATAATTCTCTGTTGTTGGGGCTTTTGTGTGATTATAGAATGTTGGGCAGCATCTTTGCTAGTGACACCTCCGACTCCAGTTGAAACAACCCAAAATGTCTTCAGTTATTGTCAAATGTCTCCTGGGAGGCAAAATCACCCTCCCAGCAGAGAACCACTGGTGTAAACCAACCATGATAAACTTACTCCTCTTTCAAGATTTAGAAGGTTTAGAATGGCTATGTGGCAATTTGACTAATGAGATTAAGGGGAAAGAAGGCTGCTGGGAGTTTCAGGATATGTTTTTTTTCCCTTATAAGAAAGAAACCCAGGGGGAGGCAGGTCCTTTCTCTTTCTCTGGATCGTGTAGTTTGTGGATGAAATCTGGACACGCTGCAGCTATCTTGCTACCAGCATGAAGATGAAGCCAACTCAGGGAGCAAGACAAGGCCAAGACATTCTCAGAGAAGTGGGGCCAGAGCCCTAATGCACCCAGCCTGGAGCCCAGCCCACCACCAGGAAGCTTTTTATTTGAAACTACAAGTATCTTTATTGTTGGAGTCAGAGTGTTCTGTTCCTTGAACCTAAAATCATCCAAACTGAAGTCATCGGGTGAGAGGGCCCTCACTCATTCCTGCTGGGACAATTGCCTTCTTAATTAAAAGTAATACATTTCCCATCACTGAAGTGACAGGAGGTTAGGAAGTTTACTTGGCTTTTTGGCAAGTTCATAAGAAAACTGAGCTCCTGTTGTCTAGGGGGCAGGAGTGAGGAAGCTACAAAGATAAGGACCAGATGATGCTGGGCCAGAAACAGATACAGAGAAGTGCAAAGGGATCAAGCTGTGCTTATGGGGTGGAGGAGTCAGATTTCAGTGCTGAGACTGACACAGGCTCAGCTGATCCCCCCCAAGCGCTGAAGCCAAAACACCAGAGTTGCTACTGTCATGGGTTTTTTTGTTCCTTTGCTTTTTGTTTTTTTAAAACCATTGCCTGCACATTGGAATCACCTGGGGAGCTTTAAAAAATATTGATGCCTGTGTTCCCCCTACCCTCCTCACAAGATTCTGACCTAATTGGACCAGTGTGTGGGCTGAGCATTGTTTTTTTTTTAACTTAAACTTTTCACATTTGGTGGATTCAGGTGTCTAACCCCAAGTCGTTTTCACTCGATTGTGTTGCCTTCACACTAGCAGGTAATTAATTTAATCCCTTTTTTTGGGTGAATAAATAATACTTGCACCTGGTGTAGAAGATTACACAATAAAGTCTCTCTCCTATGCCTGTCTACCAATCACCCAGTTCCTCTATCCAGAAGAAAGTTTATGACTATACTACACAGGTACATGTTTAATTTTCAGTTCCTTTTTATACACTAATGATAACTTTGTATGCACACTGTTCTACATCTTGTATTTTTGACTTAACTGTACTTACTGATCATTCCATATTAATACTTAGCCTCTTTGTTTTCTAATATGTGATGACTAAGTAATTCCATTGTATGGATGTGCTTTAATTTACCTAACAAGTCCACAAATAATAGGATTTAGGTTGGTCCCGGCCTTATTATGACAAATTATGCCCCAGTGAATAAACTTACACAACATGTGTAGGTATGCCTGTAAGAAAAATGGGATCTCAGGATCAACAGGCAGGAGTACTTGTAATTGATGGACAGTGTCAAACTGACCTCGTGGAGCCTGTGTTCTCCTGTCAACAATGTGCTGGAAGAAAGAGTAGCTCTTTCCCTGTGGTAGGGTGTGTTATGATTATTTGATTTCTGCCAAGCTGATGGGCGAAAAATGGTACATCAATATGTTTTAAATTTGCATTTTCGCTATTCTGAGTGACGTTAATCATTTTTCATACATCAAATAGCCATTTGTTCCTTTCCTTTGAACTGTCTCCTTTACTCGTTTTTTTTTTTTTAAATAAATCTATCTATCTATTTATTTATTTTTGGTTGCGTTGGGTCTTCGTTGCTGCCCACGGGCTTTCTCTAGTTGTGGAGAGCAGGGGCTACTCTTCATTGTGGTGCGTGGGCTTTTCATTGCGGTGACTTCTCTTGTTGCGGAGCACAGGCTCTAGGCACGCGGGCTTCAGTAGTTGTGGCTCGTGAGCTGTAGAGCGCAGGCTCAGTAGTTGTGGTGCTTGGGCTTAGTTGCTCTGCGGCACGTGGGATCTTCCCGGACCAGGGATCGAACCTGTGTCCCCTGCATTGGCAGGCGGATTTTTAACCACTGTGCCACCAGGGAAGTCCAACTCAAGGGTTTTTAAAATTTCTTTTTCTTATATATGGTACACCATTTTCCCAAAGAGCAGCCCAACGGTGAGAACCACTGCCTTGGAGTCTTTCCTGTCTCCACCCCTCACTTTCAATCTTTTATTATGTCCTGTTTGGGCTATCTCATACTTTTCTCACTAATTTCACATCTCTGTCCTTCTGTCATAAGCCTAGTAGTGGCCTTCAGCATCTTTCCCTAGGACTTCAGTCTCACTTCCCACCAGTCTATCCTCCACAGTGTTTCCAGCCTAGGTGCTGTGCTTTTGAGTGCTGATGGGATTCTATTACTTCTCTTTTGGCTGAGCCTTCCCTGCCTACCTGCCCAGCCTCCCTCCTGCCAATCCCCACTGAAATCTGCTCTCTAGGCCAGAGCACTGCATGCCATTCAGAACAAACCAATCTCTCCTATGTCCCCAAGACGGGGCATTTGCTGTTTCTGACATCTGGAGTTTTCTTTAATCACTGAGTTCTTACCGCATAGAAACTTGATATTATGAGTGATGTACTTAGGTAACTGGTATTCAGGATCCACCATGTACCAGGCTCTGAACTAATGTCTTTGTATATTCTGTCTCATGATCTCCACTCTGCAGAGGAGGTAACTAGGGCTCAGAAAGGCCTGAGACCACACAGTGTTCCCATGTCACCCTCAGCATGCCACCATGCTCTTCTCAGGCAAACTGTTTGGGGGATACATAATCCTGTGGCCATCGGGATGAGGGGATCAGACACGATAGCCCTCATGTTTAGGATGGCACTGCAGGGGGGACTCATGGCAATATTTCATAGTGGCCTTTTCCTCATTTACTGTGACACTGAATACATCTGTGGAGAGGCACTGGGTTACAGAATGTGTGTGGAGAGGGTGAATCATCCGGCCAGGTCAATTCATTTATAGTTAGTTATCCTGGTGTCATTTAGCCTGCTGACTATTTTCTCCTTCCCACTGAATACAGATACCCTATTTTTAAAGTTCGTTTGCTTTGTTTTTTAGATATAAGTGAAATCATATGGTAGGGGTCTGACTTATTTCACTTAGCATAATACCCTCTAGGTCCATCCATGTTGTCACAAATGCAAGATTTCATTCTTTTCAATGGTTGAGTAATATCCCATTGTATGTATATACATCTTCTTTATCCATTCATCTATGGATGGGCATTTAGGTTGCTTCCATATCTTGGCTATTGTAAATAATGCTGCAATGAATATAGGGATGCACATATCTTTTCAAATTAATGTTTTTGTTTTCTTTGGAAAAATAACCAGAAGTGGAATTAGTGGATCATATTATAGTTCTATTTCTAATTTTTTGAGGAACCTCCACACTGTTTTTCATAGTGGCTGCACCAATTAACATTCCCATCAACAGTGAGGACGGTTCCCTTTTCTCTACATCCTCACCAACATTTACTTGTTATCTTTTTTTTTTTTTACACCTTCATTGGAGTATAATTGCTTTACAATGGTGTGTTAGTTTCTGCTTTATAACCAAGTGAATCAGTTATACATATACATATATCCCCCTATCTCTTCCCTCTTGTGTCTCCCTCCCTACCACCCTCCCTATCCCACCCCTCTAGGTGGTCACAAAGCACCGAGCTGATCTCTCTGTGCTATGCGGCTGCTTCCCACTAGCTATCTATTTTACGTTTGGTGGTGTATATATATCCATGCCTCTCTCTCGCTTTGTCACAGCTTACCCTTCCCCCTCCCCATATCCTCAAGTCCGTTCTCCAGTAGGTCTGTGTCTTTATTCCTGTCTTACCCCTAGGTTCTTCAAAACCATTTTTTTCCTTAAATTCCATATATATGTGTTAGCATACAGTATTTGTCTTTCTCTTTCTGACTTACTTCACTCTGTATGACAGACTCTAGGTCTATCCACCTCATTACAAATAGCTCAATTTCGTTTCTTTTTATGGTTGAGTAATATTCCATTGTATACATGTGGGAAATCTTCTTTATCCATTCATCCGATGATGGACACTTAGGTTGTTTCCATTTCTGTGCTATTAGAGCTGCAGTGAACATTTTGGTACATGACTGTTTTTGAATTATGGTTTTCTCAGGGTATATGGCCAGTAGTAAGATTGCTGGGTGATACGGTAGTTCTATTTTAAGTTTTTCAAGGAACCTCCATACTGTTCTCCATAGTGGCTGTACCAATTCACATTCCCACCAGCAGTGCAAGGGTGATCCCTTTTCTCCAAACCCTCTCCAGCATTTACTGTTTCTAGATTTTTTGATGATGGCCATTCTGACTGGTGTGAGATGATATCTCATTGTAGTTTTGATTTGCATTTCTCTAGTGATTAATGATGTTGAGCATCCTTTGATGTGTTTGTTGGCAGTCTGTATATCTTCTTTGGAGAAATGTCTATTTAGGTCTTCTGCCCACTTTTGGATTGGTTTTTTTGTTATTGGGCTGCATGAGCTGCTTATAAATTTTGGAGATTAATTCTTTGTCAGTTGCTTCATTTGCAAATATTTTCTCCCATTCTGAGGGTTGTCTTTTGGTCTTGTTTATGGTTTCCTCTGCTGTGCAAAAGCTTTGAAGTTTCATTAGGTCCCATTTGTTTATTTTTGTTTTCATTTCCATTTCTCTAGGAGGTGGGTCAAAAAGGATCTTGCTGTGATTTATGTCATAGAGTGTTCTGCCTATGTTTTCCTCTAAGAGTTTGATAGTTTCTGGCCTTACATTTAGGTATTTAATCCATTTTGAGCTTATTTTTGTGTATGGTGTAAGGGAATGTTCTAATTTCATACTTTTACAGGTACCTGTCCAGTGTTCCCAGCACCACTTATTGAAGAGGGTGTCCTTTCTCCACTGTACCTTTATCAAAGATAAGTTGACCATGTGTGCGTGGGTTTATCTCTGGGCGTTCTATCCTGTTCCATTGATCTATCTTTTTGTTTTTGTGCCAGTACCATACTATCTTGATTACTGTAGTTTTGTAGTATAGTCTGAAGTCAGGGAGCCTGATTCCTCCAGCTCCATTTTTCATTCTCACTATTGCTTTGGCTATTCAGGGTCTTTGGTGTTTCCATACAGATTGTGAAATTTTTTGTTCTAGTTCTGTGAAAAATGCCATTGGTAGTTTGATAGGGATTGCATTGAATCTGTAGATTGCTTTGGGTAGTAGAGTCATTTTCACAATGTTGATTCTTCCAATCCAAGAACATGGTATGTCTCTCCATCTATTTGTATCATCTTTAATTTCTTTCATCAGTGTCTTATAATTTTCTGCATACAGGTCTTTTTTCTCATTAACTAGGTTTATCCTAGATATTTTATTCTTTTTGTTGCAACGGTAAATGGGAGTGTTTTCTTGATTTCACTTTCAGATTTTTCATCATTAGTGTTTAGGAATGCCAGAGATTTCTGTGCATTAATTTTGTATCCTGCTACTTTACCAAATTCATTGATTAGCTCTAGTACTTTTCTGGTAGCATCTTTAGGATCCTCTATGTGTAGTATCATGTCATCTGCAAACAGTGACAGCTTTACTTCTTCTTTTCTGATTTGGAAAATTTTATTTCCTTTTCTTCTCTGATTGCTATGGCTAAAACTTCCAAAACTATGTTGAATAAGAGTGGTGAGAGTGGGCAACCTTGTCTTGTTCCTGATCTTAGTGGAAATGCTTTTAGTTTTTCACCATTGAGGACGATATTGGCTGTGGGTTTGTCATATATGGCCTTTATTATGTTGAGGAAAGTTCCCTCTATGCCTACTTTCTCCAGGGTTTTTATCATAAATTGGTGTTGAATTTTGTCAAAAGCTTTCTCTGCATATATTGAGATGATAATATGGTTTTTCTCCTTCAATTTGTTAATATGGTGTATCACGTTGATTGATTTGCATATATTGAAGAATCCTTGCATTCCTGGAATAAACCCCACTTGATCATGGTGTATGATCCTTTCAATGTGCTGTTGGATTCTGTTTGCTAGTATTTTGTTGAGGATTTTGCATCTATGTTCATCAGTGAAATTGTCTTGTAATTTTCTTTCTTTGTGACATCCTTGTCTGGTTTTGGTATCAAGGTGATGGTGGCCTCGTAGAATGAGTTTGGGAGTGTTCCTCCCTGTGCTACATTTTGGAAGACTTTGTGAAGGATAGGTGTTAGCTCTTCTCTAAATGTTTGATAGAATTCGACTGTGAAGCCATCTGGTCCTGGGCTTCTGTTTGTTGGAAGATTTTTAATCACATTTTCAATTTCAGTGCTTGTGATTGGTCTGTTCATATTTTCTATTTTTTCCTGATTCAGTCTTAGCAGGTTGTGCATTTCTAAGAATTTGTCCATTTCTTCCAGATTGTCCATTTTATTGGCATAGAGTTGCTTGTAGTAATCTCTCATGATCTTTTGTATTTCTGCAGTGTCAGTTGTTACTTCTCCTTTTTCATTTCTAATTCTATTGATTTGAGTCTTCTCCCTTTATTTCTTGATGAGTCTGGCTGATGGTTTATCAATTTTGTTTATCTTCTCAAAGAACCAGCTTTTACTTTTATTGATCTGTGCTATCGTTTCCCTCATTTCTTTTTCATTTATTTCTGATCTGATTTTTATGATTTCTTTCCTTCTGATAACTTTGGGGTTTTTTGTTCTTCTTTCTCCAATTGCTTTAGGTGCAAGGTTAGGTTGTTTATTCGAGATGTTTCCTGTTTCTTAAGGTAGGATTGTATTGCTATAAACTTCCCTCTTAGAACTGCTTTTACTGCATCCCATAGGTTTTGGGTCGTTGTGTTTCCATTGTCATTTGTTTCTAGGTATTTTTTGATTTCCTCTGTGATTTCTTCAGTGATCACTTTGTTATTAAGTAGTGTATTGTTTAGCCTCCATGTGTTTGTATTTTTTACAGATCTTTTCCTGTAATTGATATCTAGTCTCATAGCGCTGTGGTCAGAAAAGATACATGATACAATTTCAATTCTCTTAAATTTACCAAGGCTTGATTTGTGACCCAAGATATGACCTATCCTGGAGAATGTTCCATGAGCACTTGAGAAAAATGTGTATTCTGTTGTTTTTGGATGGAATGTCCTATAAATATCAATTAAGTCCATCTTGTTTAATGTATCATTTAAAGCTTGTGTTTCCTTATTTATTTTCATTTTGGATGATCTGTCTATTGGTGAAAGTGGGGTTTTAATATCCCCTGCTATGAATGTGTTACTGTTGATTTCCCCTTTTATGGCTGTTAGTATTTGCCTTATGTACTGAGGTGCTCCTATGTTGGGTGCATAAATATTTACAATTGCTATATCTTCTTCTTGGATTGATCCCTTGATTATTATGTAGTGTCCTTCTTTGTCTCTTCTAATAGTCTTTATTTTAAAGTCTATTTTTTCTGATATGAGAATTGCTACTCCAGCTTTCTTTTGGTTTACATTTGCATGGAATATCTTTTTCCATCCCCTTATTTTCAGTCTGTATGTGTCTCTATGTCTGAAGTGGGTCTCCTGTAGACAGCGTATATATGGGCCTTGTTCTTGTATCCATTCAGGCAATCTGTGTCTTTTGGTGGGAGCGTTTAGTCCCTTTACATTTAAGGTAATGATTGATATGTATGTTCCTATTCCCATTTTCTTAATTGTTTTGGGTTCGTTATTGTAGGTCTTTTCCTTCTCTTGTGTTTCTTGCCTAGAGAGGTTCCTTTAGCAGTTGTTGTAAAGCTGGTTTGGTGGTGCTGAACTCTCTCAGGTTTTGCTTGTCTGTAAAGGTTTTAATTTCTCCATCAAATCTGAATGAGATCCTTGCTGGGTAGAGTAATGTTGGTTGCAGGTTTTTCTCCTTCATCACTTTAAATATGTGCTGCCAGTCCCTTCTGGCTTGCAGAGTTTCTGCTAAAAGATCAGCTGTTAACCTTATGGGGATTTGCTTGTGTGTTATTTGTTGCTTTTCTCTTGCTGCTTTTAATATGTTTTCTTTGTATTTAATTTTTGACAATTTGATTAATATGTGTCTTGGAGTATTTCTCCTTGGATTTATCCTGTATGGGACTCTCTGTGCTTCTTGAACTTGATTAACTATTTCCTTTCCCATATTAGGGAAGTTTTCAACTATAATCTCTTCAAATATTTTCTCAGTCCCTTTCTTTTTCTCTTCTTCTTCTGGGACCCCTATAATTCAAATGTTGGTGCATTTAATGTTGTCCCAGAAGTCTCTGAGACTGTCATCAGCTCTTTTCATTCTTTTTTCTTTATTCTGCTTTGCAGTAGTTATTTCCACTGTCTTATCTTCCAGGTCACTTATCCGTTCTTCTGCCTCATTTATTCTGCTATTGATCCCATCTAGAGTATTTTTAATTTCATTTATTGTGTTGTTCATCATTGCTTGTTTCATCTTTAGTTCTTCTAGGTCCTTGTTGAATGTTTCTTGCATTTTCTCTATTCTATTTCCAAGATTTTGGATTATCTTTACTATCATTATTCTGAATTCTTTTCCAGGTAGACTGCCTATTTCCTCTTCATTTGTTAGGTCTGGTGGGTTTTTATCCTGCTCCTCTATGTACTGTGCGTTTTTCTGTCTCCTCATTTTGTTTATCTTACTGTGTTTGGGGTCTCCTTTTTGCAGGCTGCAGATTCGTAGTTCCCGTTGTTTTTGGTGTCTGTCCCCAGTGGCTAAGGTTGGTTCAGTGGGTTGTGTAGGCTTCCTTGTGGAGGAGACTAATGCCTGTGTTCTGGTGGATGAGGCTGCATCTTGTCTTTCTGGTGGGCAGGTCCACGTCTGGTGGTGTGTTTTGGGGTGTCTGTGGACTTATTATGATTTTAGGCAGTCTCTCTGCTAATAGGTGGTGTTGTGTTCCTGTCTTGCTAGTTGTTTGGCATAGGGTGTCCAGCACTATAGCTTGCTGGTCGTTGAGTGAAGCTAGGTGCTGGTGTTGACATGGAGATCTCTGGGAGATTATCGCCATTTGATATTATGTGGAGCTCGGAGGTCTCTTGTGGACCAGTGTCCTGAAGTTGGCTCTCCCATCTCAGAGGCACAGCACTGAATCCTGGCTGAAGCACCAAGAGCCTTTCATCTACACGGCTCAGAATGAAAGGGAGAAAAAGTAGAAAGAAAGAAAGAAAGAACGAAAAAGAAAGAAAGAAAGGAGGGAGGGAGGAAGGAATGAAGGAAGGAAGGAGGGAAGGAAGGAAAGAAAGAAGATAACATAAAATAAAAGTAAGATAAAATAAAATAAAGTTATTTAAATAAATAATAATTATGAAGGAAAAAAAAATTTTTAAGGAAAAAAACAAAAACCAAAAAATGGAAAGATAGAACCCTAGGACAAATGGTGGAAGCAAAGCTATACAGACAAAATCTCACACAGAAGCATACACATACACACTCACAAAAAGAGGAAAAGGGGAAGAAATCATAAATCTTGTTCTCAAAGTCCACCTCCTCAATTTGGGATGATTCGTTGTCTATTCATGTATTCCACACAGGCAGGGTACATCAGATTGATTGTGGAGCGTTAATCCGCTGCTTCTGAGGCTGCTGGGAGGGATTTCCCTTTCTCTTCTTTGTTCTCACAGCTCCTGGGGCTTAGCTTTGGATTTGGCCCTGCCTCTGCGTGTAGGTCACCGGAGGGCATCTGTTCTTCACTCAGACAGGACGGGGTTAAAGGAGCAGCTGCTTCGGGGATTCTGGCTCACTCAGGCCGGGGGGATGGAGGGGTCCGGAGTGCGGGGCGAGCCTGCGGTGGCAGAGGCTGTCGTGATGTTTCACCAACCTGGGGCGCACCGTGCGTTCTCCCGGGGAAGTTGTCCCTGGATCCCGGGACCCTGGCAGTGGCAGGCTGCACAGGCTCCCCGGAAGGGGGTGTGCATAGTGACCTGTGCTCGCACACAGGCTTCTTGGTGGCGGCAGCAGCAGCCTTAGTGTCTCATGTCAGTCTCTGGGGTCCGTGCTTTTAGCTGTGGCTCGCGCCCGTCTCTGGAGCTCCTTTAAGGAGCGCTCTTAATCCCCTCTCCTCGCGCACCAGGAAACAAAGAGGGAAGAAAGTCTCTTGCCTCTTTGGCAGCTCCAGACTTTTCCCCGGACTCCCTCCCGGCTAGCTGTGGTGCAGTAGCTCCCTTCAGACTGTGTTCACGCCGCCAACCCCAGTCCTCTCCCTGCACTCCGACCAAAGCCCGAGCCTCAGCTCCCAGCCCCGCTGGCCCTGGCGGCGGAGGAGAAAAGTCTCTTGGGCTGATGAGTGCCGGTTGGCACCGATCCTCTGTGTGGGAATCTCTCCGCTTTGCCCTCCGCACCCCTGTAGCTGTGCTCTCCTCCGTGGCTCCGAAGCTTTCCCCCTCCGCCACCCGCAGTCTCCGCCCACGAAGGGGCTTCCTAGTGTGTGGAAACCTATCTTTCTTCACGGCTCCCTCCCACTGGTGCAGGTCCTGTCCCTATCCTTTTGTCTCTGTTTATTCTTTTTTCTTTTACCCTACCCAGGTACGTGGGGACTTTCTTGCCTTTTGGGAGGTCTGAGGTCTTCTGCCAGCGTTCAGTAGGTGTTCTGTAGGAGTTGTTCCACTTGTAGATGTATTTCTTGTGTATCTGTGGGGAGGAAGGTGATCTCCGCGTCTTACTCTTCTGCCATCTTCCCCTCGTCTCTATTTGTTGTCTTTTTGATGGTAGCCATTCTGGTGGTGTGAGGTGATATCTCATTGTGGATTTGATTTGCATTTCCCTGATGATCAGTGATGTTGATCATCTTTTCATGTGTCTGTTAGCCTACTGTATGTCTTCTTTAGAAAAATGTCTTTTTAGGTCCTCTGCCCATTTTTTAATTGGATTGTTTGTTGAGTTGTGTGTGTTTTTGTATATTTTGGATATTAAGGCCTTATCAAATATATTGCTTGCAAATATATTCTCCCATTTAGTAGATGGCCTTTTCGTTCTGTTGATAGTTTCCTTCACTATGCAAAAGCTTTTTAGTTTGATGTAGTGTCATTTGTTTATTTTTGCTTTTGTTTCCCTTGCCTAAGGACACATAGCCAAAAAAAATATTGCCAAGACTGATGTCAAAGAGAGTACTGCCTGTGTTTTCTTCTAGGAATTTTATGGTCTTACACTTAAGTCTTGAATCCAGTTTGAGTTTTTGTATGTAGTGTGAGAAAGTGGTCCAGTCTGATTCTTTTGCATGTAGCTGTCCAGTTTTCCTAACATCATTTATTGAAGAGGCTGTCTTTTCTCCACTTTATATGCTTGCTTCCTTTGTCATAGATTAATTGACCATATAAGTGTGGGTTTATTTCTGGGCTTTCTATTATGTTCCATTGATCTATGTGTATATTTTTGTGCCAGTACATACTGTTTTGATGACTGTAGCTTTGTGGTATAGTTTTAAATCAGGGCACGTGATACCTTCAGTTTTTTTCTTCTTTCTCAGGATCATTTTGGCTACTTGTGTTTCCCTACAAATTTTAGAATTTTTCATTTTGTGAAAAATGCCATTGGTATTTGATAGGGATTGCATTGAATCTGTGGATTGTCTTAAACTTTGCAATGCAGCACATTCAGTGACTGTTGGGTGTGGTGGATGTGTTGTCAAGCTTTGGGCCTGCCCAGCCCCTTTGAACACCCTCTTAATTTAGGACTTCTCCATGTTGTGACTCCTGACCCCATGGGCCTGTTTCCCCAGCTTTCCTTGCAGCTTGATCCTGGGCATGTGGCCCAGGCTCTGGCAACCAACTGTAAGATGTCAGTTCAGAAGCAAATACCATAAAGAAAGGGGTGCCGTGTAGAATGCCTTCTAGCAAGGATGATGAGAGACAGACATCTAACTGTCAAAGGTGTCTATGGCACGTCCTGGATGTAAAATCCTATGCCCAGAATCAGGAGCTGGGCAGAGATGTCTGAGCCCAGTGGCCACCACGGTAGCATTTTTACCAGTGGAATTTGATGGTATAACTTGCACAACATGCTTGGATGGCTAGCCTCTGAGTCTGAGTCTCTGGCCCTGCTGAAGATCCTGAAAGGGACTATACGTTCTTCAGTAAACTCCTTTTCTGCTTAAACTAGCTTGAATGGGTTCAGTTTGCAACTGTGACAGATAAAATTAGATTGCTGTGTACACTGTGGCTTCTATTTTTCAATTTTAATTGCTTCTAAATGCCTCTTTTTCCCAATCCCTCAAATTCATACATTGAACTGTGAAACACAAGGGATTATGCAGATTATTAGTGCCCAGCATTAAAGACAATGCAATACAAGTAGTCCTAATATTTATATTCAGGGCAGGCCCACGCTCACTCTTAAAATTCTCTATGAAATCCCATTACTTATAACATGTTGCAAACTTGATAAATTCTAATTAGAAAAAGGAATATTTGGCAAGTAGAGGTCTCTTGGCAAAGTGGCCTCTTCCCAGGGCAGCTCCCTGAAGCCTAACAGTCAGGCTCAGGTCAGTCCTATGTGAGGCAAGAGCCAGCCTTGTGTAAAAACAGACTATCCTGAACATAGCAAGGGTTTGTTTAATAAATATTTGCTGGGCTTCCCTGGTGGCGCAGTGGTTGAGGGTCCGCCTGCCGATGCAGGGGACACGGATTCGTACCCTCGTCCGGGAGGATCCCACATGCTGCGGAGCTGCTAGGCTCATGAGGCATGGCTGCTGAGCCTGCGCGTCCGGAGCCTGTGCTCCGCAACGGGAGAGGCCACAACAGTGAGAGGCCCGTGTACCACACACACAAAAAAATAATAAATAAATAAATAAATAAATGAATAAATAAATATTTGCTGATTGATTTCTCTCTTGGGGTTGTGGAATGTAAATTACATGGATGTGTTATTACTCTTCAACATTTGTGTGTGTCTCTCTCTGTGTGTGTATGTGTCTGTGAGAGAGAGATATCTAAGGATCTATAAATAATAAATTCCAGGCGTGGAGATTGGAGCCAGAAAAGTCAAAGATGTAAGTCTCAGCCTTGAGTGAGTAATACCTTTTAGTTTCCCATGTATAAGTTGGGGCTTATAACAATACGTACTCCAGCCACCTCCCAGGATTGGGAGTTTTGTAAGAGATAATATGAACTTAAATTACCTTGTGATTATTATCCGGTTCATGAAATGGGACCAAAGAGGGGAGTGGGGAAAAGGCTCTAAAATTAGTGTGTGGAGAAGCGATCATAGCTAACATGACCCACTGGGTTTGGTCCCATCTGCCTGCGGTCAACAGTTTGTAGCACTGGACTATTGGGTTTCCAAGTATTTCTAAGCAGTAGGTATCCTCCTTTTCCTCCCCCACTCCTAGCCAAAGCCATCAATTCCACCTCAGACTTTGAAACATCTAAACCTATAGCCTGACTTCCCTACCCACCCTTACCTTTGTTCAGGCCCTGGTCCTATCTTTCAGCTTCAGCCTCTTTCTGCCTCTGGTCTCTGATCTCCTTCCCCTGTATCCACATGGAGGGCAATTATTGCCCTAAAAAAGCAAATCAGATCACATCACTTCCCTAAGAATCTCTGTTGGATAGCTAAACCTATATATCTATGGTGTTTCTATATCTAAAGAGGGAAGCCCAGTTATGAGACTGTTGCAATCAGGTGAGAGATGTTGGGTGTATGAATTGTTATAAAAAATGTGAAAAATGGTTATCTCTAAGATTTTTTCTATTCATTTATCCAACAAATATTTATTGGTGCCATGTGACAGGCACCATTTTAGGCCCTGTGGATATGAGGAAACAGCATAGGTACAGATCCTGCCCTAAAGAATATACGGAAAATCAATAGGAAATCCGAGTTATGTGATAGTGACTTGGGGAACTCCTTGAGATAAACTGGTCAGGGGAAAGTCCTCTGAGGAGGTGATATTTTGCTTGAACGTCAATATGGAGGAAGAGACAGCTGGACACACTGGAGAAGAATATTTCAGAAAGAAGAAAAAGGAAGAGTTAAGGCCCTTGGGTGGGAAAGAGTTTGACATTTTCGAGGAAAACATACTAGTGTGAGTGCTAAGCAGTGTACTGGGGAAAGTAGTGTAGAGTGGGGTGGACAGGGAGGCAGAGGCCATATCATATAAAGACTTAGAGGCCATTGTCAGGAGTTTGAATTTTATTCTAAGTTTGGAAGACATTAAACTTGAGCCTGGGAGAGACACAGAATGGTTTATATTTTACAGGTCACTCTGGCCCCTGAGTAAAGAACTGACTATAGGGGTCAGGGTGGAGGTAGGCATGAATGGAAGCAGGGGGCAAGGTAGGACAATGTGGTATTGGCTCTGGCTGAGTTGCTGGTGGCTTGGCTAGGAGATGTCCAAGGACACAGAGAGAAGAGGTCAATTAATAGGATCTATTTTAGGGATCAAACTGACTGCTGATGGATTAACTGGATATGAAGGTGAGTGGTAGGAAGGAATCATGGATGATTTAGGGGGGATGGTGATACAATTTGCTGAGACAACCAGGAAAGGAATAGATTTGGGAAGAAAAGTTGAGTTCAGCTTTGGACATGTTAAGTGGGAGATGCTAGTCACTTCAGTGGGAGATGACAAATAAGTCTGGAACTCTGGGAGAGGTCCTCGCTGTAGATTTACATTTGTGAGTCATCAGCGTGTAAATGATATAACTGTCATGGGGCTGGCAGGGAACACCAGGGAGAGAGTGTAACTAGATCAGAGAAGAGGGTGAAGGACAGCCCTGGAATATGCCAGCATTTACCAGTAGTGAAAATGGGGGTTGAGGAACCTGGAGAGTGAGGTTAGAGGGAAACCAGGAGGGTTAGAGCTTCCCTGGCTTAGCAGAGGATGGTGTGTCCAGATGAGGGATTTGGTCAACTGTGCACAACATCCCTGAGAGGTGGAGTAAGACAAGTGTATAAAAGAGATAGGAATAGATAACCAACAAGGACCTACTGCTGTGTGGCACAGGGGACTATACTCAATATTTTGTAATAACTTATAAGGGAAAAGAATCTGAAAAAGAATACACACACACACACACACACACACACACACAAAACTGAATCACTGTGCCATACACCTGAAACTAACATGACATTGTAAATCAACTATACATCAAATAAAAAATTAAGTTAAATTAAAAAAGAAAAGAGATAGGAACAGAGGATTTGGCACTTTGTAGGTCATTATGGTGACTATGACCAAGGCAGTTTTGGACCCAAGCCTGATTGGAGTAAGGGAGGGAGGGGTGAGAATGTGTAGTTGGCAAGGGTACATAGCTTTCAAGAAGTTTTGCTGAGAGGCTAGATCATGGATGTTTATGTTTTTTTCTGTTTGTATATTCTCATTTTCCAACAATGAACATTTAATATTGTGTTTTATTATTATTATTATACATTGCAGATAGCACCCCACTGTTTATGAGAGAAGGAGAAACTCCTCAGGAGAACACTGCAAACCTTCACCTTCCCTCCCCTGCGACCTTTCCAACCCCAGGCTTGCTATTCTCCACAGTCACCAGTCTCCCATAGGCTGCACTCACTCTTGCTGGCTTCCACCATGTATAAAAGTCTGGTGCCAGCGTATGATCCAGCAATTCCACTCCTGGACATATACCCAGACAAAACTATAATTTGAAAATATACATGCACCCCGATGTTCATTGCAGCACTATTTACAATAGCCAAGACATGGAAAAAACCTAAATGTCCATCTATAGATGAATGGATAAAGAAGATATGGTATGTATATACAATGGAATACTACTCAGCCATAAAAATGAATGAAATAATGCCATTTGCAGCAACATGGGTAGACCTAGAGATTCTTGTGCTAAGTGAAGTAAGTCAGAAAGAGAAAGACAAATACATGATATCACTTATGTATGTAAGCTAAAATATGATACAAATGAACATATCTATGGAACAGAAACAGACTCAGATACAGAGAACAGACTTGTGGTGGCAGGTCGGGGGGAAGGGGGAAGGATTGGGAGTCTGGGGTTAGCAGATGCAAACTATTATATATAGGATGCATAAACAACAAGGTCCTACTGTATAGCACAGGGAACTAGATTCAATACCCTGTGATGAACCATAATGGAAAAGAATATGAAAAAGAATATATAACTGCATCACTTTGCTGTACAGCAGAAATGAACACAGCATTGTAAATCAACTATACTTCAATAAAATTAGAAAAAAAAAAAAAAGGAAAAAAAGAAAACGTTTGATGCCGGGCATTAGCTGTGGCTGTGGCTCCTACTCCTCTCAGCATCCATAAGCCACCCCACCCCACACACGACCAGGATCATTTGGTTATGCACTTATCACCCACCCAGTTGCACCCACGCATCAGTCCCACAGCTGCAGACAAAGTTCTTTTCCTGCTTTTTACTTCCCGGCTCTTACAGTGGCAGGATGGGATAATAGGGAAAAGAATAGGGCCTCAAAGACGGACGTGGGTTTCTTCCCTTACCTGCCACTCGTTAACTGTGTGACCTTGGGCAAGTCTCTTTTAAGGGCTCCGTTTCCTCATCTGTAAAACAAGGTTAGTAAAACTCACGTCCATTCAGTTTTGTGATGCCTGGCATAAAGTAAGCAGCAGTTGCGGCGGCTCACTTTGCATCAGCATTGCGCGGAGCCACAATAGGTGAGAACTAAGATGCTTCAGAAATGTGACCCAGTAGCGGGGGCCCCTCACATGACCCCGAGATGCCAGACAGTGTTTCTCTCCCCGCCCAGGGCGTGTGCAAGTCAGGTGACCCGACTTTCCAGTCACCCCCACACTCCGGGTCTGTGATTATGCCCCCCCCCCCCCCCCCCCATAGCTGGGCCTGACGCGGCGGTGGCTCATGCGCCTTTCCGCCCCAGCCTGTTGCCACGGACCACACGTCTCATCCATGCTGCCTGGCCCCTCCCCCAGCCCCGGGTGCGCCCCTCCAGCTTGCCGGCTCGGGTGTCTGAGCGGCCGCGCCCGCGGGCCGTCCGCTCTGACTGGCTGCACCGCGGCGGCGGGCGGCCCGTGGGCACACACACCCTCCCCGTGCAGCCAATGGGCGTGCGTGCGTCACTGACCCGGCGGCCCGCGAGCCGGCAACCCCTCAATAAGCCACATTGTTGCACGAAACTCCAGCGCAGGAGTCCCGGACCGCCGCTAGCACCAGCGTGTCACCGAGCCGAGAAGATCCGCTGGCGAGAGCAGCGCGCGTGTGAGCCGGAGAGGTCCTGTCGCCCTAGTGGAGCCAAGCTGCTATTCTTCTCAAGTTGAGCCTTAGTGATTCTGTGGCTGAAGTTAGTACCTTGACAGTGGGGGCATCCCAGCACGTCGCTGGGAGTGATTCTTGGTCCTTCAGCAGTTGTGACTATCAAAACCTGTTTTTAGAGTCCCGAAACTCTCCAGCTGGGCGCGCCATCGTGTGCCTTCTTTGTGTACCTCCCGGACTCATCGCTCCCAACCGGGCCTCCAAGCCCGGACAAAGCGGTCAGACCGCGCCGCCCTCCTCCCCCGCAAGCGCTCCAGCCTCGGTTTCCCATCTCGGCGCTGTCGGGCCGCAGCAGGATGATCGCCTCGCATCTGCTCGCCTACTTCTTTACGGAGCTCAACCATGACCAAGTGCAGAAGGTAAGTAAGAACGGGCGGGGGCGGCTGGCTCGCCTGACAACATTGCTTTGTCCCCGGCCCTCTCTCCGGGGTCCCGGCCGGCTGGGACTCTCCTCTTAGACCCTGCGGGGACCCGCTTCCTTCCCATTCCGGGCCGCGGACGCGGAAAATATCAGCGCGGCGGGGAAAGTCCTGGGCTGGAGGAGCCACGTCCGCTAAGCACGGGCAGACGTGTGCGCGCGTGCGAGGCTCCGGGGCTCGCGCACCGCGCGGCTCTCCCTCTCTGCGGCCCTGCGCGCGCTCGCGCTTTTTTTTTTTTGGAGGGGCGGGCCACCCGGCACGTAGTCTTTGACTGCTGGGCCCACGTGGGAGGAGCCCCCCTTTCGCTGCCTGAGTTCCGGCCAGAGCACGTGGGGAGAATCGTGGCGGGGGGGAGTGAGTTGGGGGAAGGCTCCGCTGCCGCGCGGGGTTGCCTGGGTTCCACCCGCGCTAAAGGACCACATTTTGGGGACCTACGATTCCCCCTAGCGTTCCTCACGGCCTTGCGGAGGTGGGCTTGGGGAGAAGACCACGCGGGAAGAAGCTGTGAAAGGGTCGGAGAAACTCCGCCCGCCGCACCCCTTCCCCGGAACTGAGGCGCCCGGAACTGTGGCTCCGCGAGGGGCGTACGCCCCCCCCCCACGCCCATTCCCAGCGCCTGCCTCGGTGCCGCCCTGCCTTGAGTACCCCATCTTCGGGCCCGCCCCCAAATGGGGGGTGGACTTTGGATGTTACTTCTGGTGTACCTAAAAGTTTCTCCGAGAGGACCAACACCCCCTTTTCCCCTCTTTGCCGTCTTCCTGGAGATTTTTGTCCTTCTGAAAACGAGCTTTTCCCTGTCGTGAGCCCTGACCTGTCTGCCCGCTTCTGTCTCAGCAGCACCCCGCCTAAGTATGAGCTCTTGCTCGGGCCAGGTCTTTTACGTAAGACAAAGCCTCTGGCCCCGCCGGGGAGCCTCGCTCTCTGTGCCTCTGGGTATGGAGAGTGGGTGGGGCTAGGGTGGGCCCCAGGCGCTCTCTGGGGAGAATTGAGTTTCTGAAACGCTCGGGATTTCGGGATTGGCTCCTGGTCCTGGGCCTCAGCTAGGACTTGAGACGAGAGGGTGGGCTGGGGCGGGGGTGGAGGGTGTCCAGATCTGTGAGTCAATGACAGAGCGTTGCTCAATTACATACTTGAAATTTCTGTATCTCAATGGGAACACATTTTTGGGCAAATGTTTTGACGTTATCTTTATGTGGGGCGACCTGCTCATACTCCCATTCTGGAGATCCTGAGAGCACAGGAGAGGAAGGTGGGTTGCCATCACAGTGTTTTCAAAGCCGTGGCAGATGAACCCCAAAATACCATGACATTACTTAGCCTCAGACTGGAGTAGGGAGCAGAGGGCCGCTGGTTTAGTTGAGTTTTAGTCTGCTTGTAAGTGGCTGTTACTTTCTAACTCAATCCTGGGATAAGGCTCTGCTCTGCACTTTAATTCAGTTTATTTAAGAACGTGTCTGTGATCCGGCAGGACCTTGGCAACTTTCGTTGGACTTCTTTGCCCAAGAAGTGAGTTAACCCTTGTGACAGTCATCTCTTGGCAAGTCCTAGAATACAAAGCTGGAGGACCATTAATTCAGGAGAGGTCTTCTCAGTTGGTTGAATATTACCCCAGGACATTTAAATTTACTCACCCCCTGTCCAGAGGAAGGAACCTAGGACCACAAATTTACCCTCCCCGAAACCAGAGGATGGAGGCTAGGACTGGAACCTTCCTGGCCTGGAATGGGGAGGGGTCATAGCTTTAGTCCCAAACTGGAAAGAGAATTAACCAGGGTATGTAGAAATGAGTTCTAATCTCTGTTTTGTGGTTTATTAACCACAGGACTCTGAGCAAGTCACTTTGCTTCTTTGGACCGCCAATTTCTTTTTGTAAAACAGGGATGACAACAGCAACCTCCTTCACTTTAGGGAGTTGTGATGATTAAGCACAGCAATGTGAAAAGGTCTTTCTTGTAGTCTTCTCTACATTTGCAGCCTGTCAAGTGTCTCAGGGACACTTGGGTGTATTTCCTCCAAATTACCAGTGGGGGCAGAACTGAGTCAGGCCTTAACTCAGCAGGTGTGGAAGCTGGGACTTGGCCTCCCAGTTTAGGTGAGCAAAGCTGCCTGTTTCCAGCAGCAGTTAGGAAATAGAGAATCAGAGAGAATATTATGGAAGGATCTTTTAAAGTTGCTACTATATACTTTTTTTTTTTTTTTTTTCTTTTTTTTTTTGCGGTACGCGGGCCTCTCACTGTTGTGGCCTCTCCCGTTGCGGAGCACAGGCTCTGGACGCGCAGGCTCAGCGGCCATGGCTCACGGGCCCAGCCGCTCCGTGGCACGTGGGATCTTCCCGGACCGGGGCACGAACCCGCGTCCCCTGCATCGGCAGGCGGACTCTCAACCACTGCGCCACCAGGGAAGCCCTAAAGTTGCTACTAGAAGGAAGAATTAGGAGAGAAGGTTGAAGCTTTAGTTTTACAGTCTTTTGAAAAGGCCTTGATTTGAACTCTTCTGAAATCCCTATTATTTTACATAATCTGGGTTGTAGTCTGAGGCAGGGAAAGTTTAGGTTCACCTGCCCAAAACTAGCCCCATCAGGATCACTTGTCCCCTGATAGACAAGCCTAGTGTTTTGTGCTGATTGACACTTTGAAACTCAAGAGCAAACACATATAGCATTTACTGTGTACCAGGTGGTTTTAAGCTCTTTACATATGTTAGCTTATTAACATTCATAACAACCATGAAGTAGATACTGTTATCAGCATCCCTGTTTTACTGGTAAGGAGCTGAGGCACAGAGTGACTTGTTCAAGGTCACTAGCTTTTTTGTAAAGGCTGGAAATTGAAGCCATGCATTTGGGCTCCAGAGGCCCATGCTCTTGACCACACCCCCTGCCTCTGGGACCATCAGAAGACCCCATCCTGGCCCGTGTCTGTGTTCACTCTTGGATGCTGGCAGCACCCTCACCCAGCATGTCCAGAAATGCAGGTAGCTCTTCTCTTGGTCAGATTAGTGGCACCAGTACCCTCTGATTATTCTGACTGGGAGCCCTGGACCCATTTCACTGACTTTCCTTTCTGATTGCTTTACCTTGGTCAGCTGGTCTCTGGGTTACTTCAGAGGCCTCCTAGGGTTTGTTTCCAGTCTCTTTCTGGAGCCAGACTGGATCATTTCAGAAGACTGTGTACTATAACTTATATGTGGAATCTAATATGACACAAATGAACTTATTTATGAAACAGAAACAGACTCACAGACATAGAAAACAAACTAATGGTTACCAAAGGGGAAAGGGGGTGGGGGAAGAATACATTAGGAGTTTGGGATTAGCAGATACAAACTACTATATATAAAATAGATAAACAGGGGCTTCCCTGGTGGTGCAGTGGTTGAGAGTCCGCCTGCCGATGCAGGGGACACGGGTTCGTGCCCCGGTCCGGGAAGATCCCACATGCCGCGGAGCGGCTGGGCCCGTGAGCCATGGCCGCTGAGCCTGCACGTCCCAGCCTGTGCTCCGCAACGGGAGAGGCCACAACAGTGAGAGGCCCGCATACCGCAAAAAAAAAAAAAAAGATAAACAATAAGGTCCTACTATATAGCACAGGGGACTATATTCAACATCCTGTAATAAACCATAATGGAAAAGAATATGAAAAAGAATATGTATATATATATATGTGTGTGTGTGTATAACTGAATCACTTTACTGTATACCAGAAACTAAGGCAACATTGTAAATCAAATATATTTCAAAAAAAAAAAAGACTGCATACTGATTGCTCCCTGACCCCACCCCCCACCTCAGCCTCATCTTCTCTATCTGCATTCCCGAAGACTTGAATCACCATTCCTCTAAATGTCACACCTGGTCACCATTCCATCATACACTGGAGTTGGTAGTTACAGGGCAGGGAGAATCCTAGCTGTTCACCTTTATAGCCAGTTTATGGCCACTGGTAAGGTGTTCAGTGAGTCCAAGAATGAAGGAGTGGACCTTCCTGGGAGAAGAAGCGGAGCAAGGGCTGCAGGAAGTGGAAGAGGGTGAGAGGCAGCTGGGGGGGGGGGGGTGCTGGTACTGGGTTGAAGGGGTGGGTATCCAAGGGTGGGGGGACCCTTGGAGGGAAAGACAGTGAGCTGTTCCCTCACCAAGGCCTGAGGCTTGGTGTGAGACTGATCCTGAGGGGAAAGGGAGGTGGGGAGAGAGAGGGGGAGAGAGAAAAAGGATGTTTACTGTCCTCCAGCAATCAAGGGTTTTTGTCCTGTCTGGAGAGTTAGAGGATTCTTTTAATTAATTGAGCTTTAAATAGTATACAAGATACAGGATTTTTGTCTCTTAAGCATGAGAATCAGGATTAACCGTGGAAGTGAAATGAAGTATACATGCCTTCCTTTAGCCATTAACCGATTATTTTAACACACACAGACTGGTGACATACAATCTTGGAATATAGATAGTTCACTTGGGCTCTTTACTACATTAGTGAGGGGTAGCTTTCAACTCTGGAGTTAATGAGAGGGGAGAATATCTTGGAAGCAGAAAGATTCAACAGAACCCCCAAGAGATAAGAGTTTAATGTTTTTTGAGAACCTACTGTGGGTATAGTTACTATGTGGGAAATTGAGACTAAGACACCTTTCAGCTGTCTGGTGAGATGAGGCTCTAGAAATAGATACTTTACATCCACTAAAGGGTCATGGCAGTCATTCTCATGGGATGCGGAATTAGGGACCTCAAGGGAATCTCAACTGATATTTTTTGAGCACCTACTATGTGCCATTAATCTTCAGATAGGGGATGAAAGTATGGGAGTAAAGTACTGATTAAAACCTTAGTAAGATTATTTTTGGCTGAGTTAACTGACATTGACAGGTACAATTTGCCTCATTTGTTCAACTTAGTATCTTAGTACCAAGTCCCTTTCCTGCTCCGAAGACAATTGATGGTAGCAGGAATATTTTGTAGCTTTTACTAATCATCCATTTGTTTTGTATTGTCAAATTTCTATTTCAGAGAGCGGCCAAGAAGCTCTTTTTTCTTTACCCCTGAATGAATTAAAATTCTCTCTGAGGCTCCTCAGACAAAGCCGACATTTTTTTTTTTTAACATCACTTTTCAAAGTTGAACTTTTCTAGCACCCTGAGGAGTTTGAGGGCAGCTAGGGACCCTTTTCCAGGGAGACTCAAAACAACACAAACCACAACAGTTTTCTCAAAATCTGGCAGCCGTAGTAAGGAGATCTGATGTACTAAAAGAGCTCAGGAACCCCAGAAAACTGGCTTCCTTTTTTCAGATACTTCCGGTTTAAAAGGTGGCTCTTGATAACTGGTTCCTCATTATCACTGTTGAGTTTTGAAGTCAGCAAGTTTGGTTTGTTTTCCAACACTGTGTGCCGTCTGTCTTTGACTTTCAAAAGTAGTGGGGGTGGAGGTGTGGCAAATCAAATCGCGGAGTTCTCTGGCTGCGACTTAACATCTCACACCATAGATCACAGGTAGCTGTTCCTGCTTACCTCTAAAGCAGGTCTCTCAACCTCGGTGCTATTGACATTTTGGGCTGGGTAATCTTGTGAGGGGCTACCCAGCCTATCATAAAGAGCAAGAGTTTTTACCCTACCCCAATTTACAGGGGCGAAGCCTGTGGTTTTTTGTTGTTGTTTGTTTTTAACTACTCCTTTAGAGCGGTGGTTTTCAACTATTAGTGATTTCATCCCCCAGGTGGACTTTGGTGGTGTCTGAAGACATTTTTGGTCATCACAGGCAGGTGGATGAAGACGTGTCATTGCATCTAGTAAGCAGAGGCAAGGGATAATGCTAAACATCCTACAATGCCCAGGACAGCCCCCCTGCCAAAAAAAAAAAAAAAGACTTTTCTAACCCCAGATATCTATAGGTTGAGAAACTGCATCAGAAGAACATGGTCTATCCCCCATTCCAGTATTATAGTGCATTGCTAATGGTCATACAGCTACTTAGTAGTAGCTGCAACTAGGACCATAGTTCTTAGCTCTCAGTGTGCCATGTCATGGGATAGTCATGGTGGGGAGTGGCCTTTTACAAAAGATGAATTTAAGGTGAGGTCTGCAGACCACAGTAGTTAGCAGATGTCCATGACCCCTGGCTGAAGTGTGGGTTACCTGAGTAACTTTTTCTGTTTTCAGCCAGAAAAATGTGGGCAAGGTAAGCACTCCAGGAAGCCAGTGGGAGAGAAGTTTGCTCAGCTGACTCCAGGAGAACCTCACCCTGGCTGTTACTGGGGTTTCTCTGAAAGCCAGGCATTTTCCGGGCTTCTGAACAAGGCAGGCATGTGAGTTGGTGGAACTCCTATCTCAGGAAGCAGAGGGAAGGGGCCGTTGGTACCCACTGAGGGACAGTCCAGCAGTCACTGGGAGAGGCTGTGTGCTGAGAAGTAGAGCCAGGCTCACTGGGGTGGAATCCTGGCTCACCACAAACCAGCTGTGTGAACCTGGGCCAGTTATTTAACCTCTCTAGGCCTCAGTTTCTTCCATTTGTAAAATGCAGAGTGGATAACACCTTAATAGGGTCTTTGTAAGGATTTAAGAGAGAGTGAATATATGTGGAGTTCTTAGAGCTGTGCCTGCTACATAGTCAACACTTTATGTGTCAAATATTAGTACATAGAGATAGACACACTCTCAGATACCTGACTGCGCTATCCATCTGGGCAGAAGCAAAAGAGGCCCCGCTTCTTTTTTCCTAAGGACTTTTAGGGCATATGGTGGCCCACTTATATTCTCTGTCTTACGTTGGATTAGAGCAGAGGACAGGGCAGACAGAAGGATGGAAAGTTCCTAAAGCTGAGAAATAAGGAAGCTTCCTCACTGCTGCATACAACTTCTAAAACCTTCTCTTTTCTGGGCATAGGAGACCCATTTTTGAGCTCTTCCTCTAACTTGCTTTCCTTCTGGTCTTCTGGGGATACAGCATTCCCATTGGGTGGAGGGGGGAGTCTCTGGGTTGCCTGGGGCATTTTGGTACACCTCAGCTTGAAGCGTCCTCCTTGGGAAGTCATGAGAGACAAAGCTGCACTGAATAGTCACAGCATTTGTTCAACCCCTTTTCCCTGTAGAAGTCTAGTCCGCTCCCTGTCGGTACCTCCCCTGGAGGGCAGAATCACAGAGGCTCCAATGGCAGTTGCTGAGGCCACTTACGCTGAAATTGGCCAATGAGATGCTTGCCCACACTTCCTCACATCTGCCCCAGACTCTGGCTTCCCACTGGGGGAACCACTTGAGGTCCCTGTGCTGTTGAGTCACAGGACCGGGTCATGGTAGGTTTCAGTCCCACTGGCCCCTGGAGTTTCAATGAAGGGAACAGTCATTCTCACATTTTCTGGCACATTGAATGGAGAGTCCCTGGCCATCTTGGTTCTCAGCAGAGAGCTCTTTGCCCCTCATGTGTAGACTCTGGGCTGTCTAGTGTGGCCCCTTCTGACACTGAGGTGCTTGGGGTTCTTGACAAAGCCGGAGAGGACCCTCAGTGTGGAACCCACACTCTACTCCCCCCATCCCTGTACAGCCTTTGTCTTGTCCAAACTTGGTTGGGAGTCTTGGCCTTGTTTCCATGGGAGCAGGAGCTAGACAATCTCCTTTTCCTTGAAGTGCCATGCTTTTTGCACTTTTGTCTGTGGATCTCTAAGCAATTCCTTAATAGTCCTTCCCTGGAGAGTGAGTCAGACCTGGGAACCCTCGGTGCCCATCCTCCTCACCCAGCCTTCCTGCCTCTTCTCACCTTCAGCTCAGCATCCCTGTCCTGGAGGCCTGGAGATGGTCTATGTTCTTGGAAGGCCTTGTTCCCAACCTCTTCCTTCTGGCAACACCATATTGTCTGATAAAGGAATGAAACCAGATAAGCCATTGGACAGCTTTGATTTGGGCTGAGTAAGGGCATTTGAAGCTGTCACTTTTCCTTTTTCCCATTTGAGGGACAAAAGTTCCTCCTGCTTCCTCCCATATTTTCCTGTCTCAACCCCTTCTAATGAAGCCTTCCAGCCATGTCCCACCAGTCCTCTTTTCCCCTCAATTCCCAAAGGTCTTAAATTAACAAACATGTACACCACTCACGAAGTGCCGGGCTCTGTCTGTGAACTCTACTACAACTCAGGTCATCCTCAGGCAGCCCTCCAGGGTAGACATTATTATTACCTTTTATTCAGAAGAAGACACCAAGGCACAGAAAGGGACAGTACCTTGCTCAAGGGCAAGCCAGAATTCAAACCCAGGCAGTATGATTCCAGAGCCCAGGCACTTAGCCCCAGTGTGGGGCTGCCTGGGACAACTGGAGATAGCCAGTTGTCTTTCAGTTTCATGGGGTTATCAGTCCGGGGTCAGCTGGGAAGGGACCTTTGAGATCATCTCGTCCAAGCCCTTTATTTTGCAGTTGAGGAAACCAGGTGCCATGTACTAAGGGACCAGCCAAGAACCCAGTTTCTCCACCATTTCCTGAAAGGAAACCCAGATTCCTTTCAGCACCATTGGCATAGAATGGGCTCTTCTCATCATTCAGGTGTGGGCTCCCTGAGAACCATGAGCAGGATTTGATTTGTGGCCTGTACCTAAGGTGACCCTATAATTTATTGTCCAAACCAGGCCACTTTTGAGAGTAAAAGGAGACACTGTTAACAGTTATGCTGCTACCACAGTGTAAACATTGTCCTGGGCAACCTGGGATATATGGTTGCCCTGCTTATGGTGGGTGTGTCTGGGGTGGGTAGAGCAGACTGGGAAGGTCTGGGGCTGGACATGGTACAAAGAGACAGACCCAAAGTGGTTTGGTCCAGCAGGTGGACAGTTGGCAGCAGACAAGAGTGGGGAGTTCAGATGCCCCTCTGGGCATATGGGCTCAGGGGCCGACTCTGGTCCCCGACATGGGGCTGGCCAGGGGAGGCAGAGGTTGACCCCTAGGGGATCTGGGGTACTGGCCAGGGCAGCTAGGTAGATGGAGAGGAAACTCTGCTGCTGCCAGGATCACCTGCAGTGTGGGCCCAGGCCTGAAGTAAAAGGCCAGGCTCTGAGCACCTGGGCAGTCTGCAGTAGCCAGCTCTTCCCCTTTACCCAAGTTACTCTCTCACTCCTCTCCTCAGCGTTTCTGTCACCCCTTGACGTCACCATAACAAATATGTCTTGAGCATCTACTGTATCTCAGTACTGAGAGAGCTCTGGCATCACAAATATGAAGTTGGGAACGTGTAGTCAGTGCCTTTTAGTCCTCTGGGACCAGTGAGAGCAAGAGACACAAGTGTCAAAAGTGTGTTAGTATAACCAGCTGGGAACTCGGGGGAGGTATTTGGGGAGAGGCCGTTTGTACTGGGCCCTGAAGGACAAGTGGGAGTTTGTTAGGCCAGAGTAGGAGAACATTCTAGGCGTGGGGTCAACACATACGTTTAACCTTTTCAAGACAAAAAACTCCTCAGAATTGTACTGATGTATGTGATTTAAGTGATTGTAAATCTGTCTTTTATTATAGTGAAAGAAACTGCTTACTCTCTGTCCTTACTCCTTCAGTTTATAATAACTTGTGGACCTATTTGCCTCCCACCAATAGACTGGACACTTGCAGGCAGAAGGGTCTTCTTTATCCCGATATCCTCAGCGCCTGGCGCTGGCACACCCAATTTAGTGCTCAATCATTATGTGCGGGCGAATGGGGACATATTATTCCTTTGCACTGCTGCCCCATAGTCTGAGGATAGGAGGGTCCCGGGACAGGCGTCCCAAATGCCTGTCTCCTGGACCCCAGACAGGTGCGCTACTGCCTGAGGTCTGTCTGGCTGTAACTCGATGCAGCCCAAGAACTGGAAGAACAGGAAACCCTGTGACGGTGCAACAGGATCCTGGGGGAGTGGCCTGTAAGCCTCCGCAGTGAGCTTCACACTCACCCTGCGCTGCTCCAGCCCTGTGAGTACGCAGTGCGTCAGCTGGAATCTCCCTGAGGTGGCGCGCCGCCCTAGTGGGGGTCCGCCTTGTCCCATCTGAAAAAAGTGTCGAGGCAGATCTGTCACTTCGTTAGCTGCGTTTCAGAGAACAGGAGCCTTAAAGAATCTAGGATCTGCTGTGTCTTTTCCTCCCCAACTCATCCTTTTTTTTTTTTTTAAATCTTATCGGAAACATCTGGCCTTGGCTTGGCAACATTACAGGATAAACTTGCTGCTCTTTGCACAATCTTGGTCCTCCCAGGAGGAGTCTGTGAAGACATTATTATTAATGAGGCCACTGACAGCAGTTACCTAGCTTTCCCTGTGTGGGCACACCTATGCCCCAGGTTAGGGCACTCATCTGGCCACTGGATGTTATGGGTCCTGTCAGGGACTTTGGCCTGCGGTTTGGGGAAGCTTCCTCAAACCTTGGTTTCCTTGTCAAAGATTTGCAGTAAAACACTGGCAAAGGAATAATGGAAGATATGAAATTCTTTTGAAACTAAGTTGCAAGCATGGGTCAGCACATAGAGTCACTGGAAGGCTATGTATCGCTGCATTTAGGTTGTGGCTTTCCCCTCTGATTTGACCTCTTTGGCCAGACCATGTGAGTAGGTAGACTAGGGCCTAATCAGTGCCTTGTCCTTTTTCCTTCCTATGTTTTTAAATTGAAGTATAATTTATGTAGAGAACTGAACACACCAGGTAACTACCACCCAGATCCAGTAACAAATTATTACCAACAATAGCAGGTATACCCCCCACTAAATATAATCACTATCCTGACTTCTACCGGCAGAGATCTGTTTCTGTACTTACTATAAATGGACTCATATGATCTGTTCCTTTTTGTATCTGGCTTTTTTTACCCAACTTTATATTGTGAGATTCATCTATATATGTAGTTGCATGTGATGGTAAGTACTGCCTTCTCATTGCTGTATAGTACCCTGCCCCTGCCTCTCTAACCCTGTTTTGACTATAGTTGAATTAAAGCAGATGAGACTAGTCAAAGCCCTTCACTTCAAGAGGGTGTGGTTCTTCCTAAATTTCTTTCTAGGAGGCTAGGCTGGATCCTTGGAGTCTGGTCTACTATATATATATATATATATATATATATATATATGTATATATACACATATACACACACACATATATATATAATATACATATATATTATATATATAATATATATATATACACCTGATTGTATCTTTAGGACAAAAACACGAGTGCTAGGAAAGCTAAAATTCAGTCAGTTGGTCTGCTTGAGGTCCAGAATCAGCTAAAATGTAGGAATTAGCTGGAGCTCATTCAGCACCTCCTGGAGAGAAGGTTCTAGGTACTAAATCAGAAATACCCAAAGACGGGCTTCCTTGGTGGCGCAGTGGTTGAGAGTCCGCCTGCCGATGCAGGGGACACGGGTTCGTGCCCCGGTCCGGGAAGATCCCACATGCCACGGAGCGGCTGCACCCGTGAGCCATGGCCGCTGAGCCTGCGCGTCCGGAGCCTGTGCTCCGCAACGGGAGAGGCCACAGCAGTGAGAGGCCTGTGTACTGCGAAAGAAAAAAAAAGAAATACCCAAAGACTGGAGAAAGAAGTCCAGCAGTGCAATAGTGCCTCTGGATGTTCCTGTGTCCTTGGCTCTGACTATGCTTATGGAGTTGCTGTCTTATCTAGTTTGGTCACTTGAATTCACCCTTCTATCAGGAGGGTGGGTTCTGTAGGGATGACTGATGAGCATTTGCTCGATTATGTATTATTTATTTTCTGCCTACTTATTAAAAGAATTAGGTGATATGGGTGATATGGTTCAGCTTTCACTGAAAGGACTTCTAGAATAAGAGTCATGGAACAGGCAGAAATGATTAGCAAAAAACTTAGTTCATTAAAGTCGAGTACAGAGCCCTGAGCTTCCTGATAGTCAAGGCAAAAAGGACAGCTCTCCTTTTTTAAAATAAATTTATTTATTTATTTTTGACTGCTTTGGGTCTTCATTGCTGTGCGCAGGCTTTCCTTTAGTTGCGGCAAGTGGGAGCCACTCTTCTTTGCGGTGTGTGGGCTTCAGTAGTTGTGGCACATGGGCCCAGCAGTTATGGCTCTCTGACTCTAGAGCGCAGGCTCAGCAGTTCTGGTGCACGGACTTAGTTGCTCCGAAGCATGTGGGATCTTCCCAGACCAGGGCTCGAACCTGCAACCCCTGCCTTAGGCAGGTGGATTCCCAACCACTGCGCCACCAGGGAAGCCCAGGACAGCTCTCCTTGAGTCAGTTGTTTTAATTTCATTGGCCTGTAGCAGGAAGCACAGTGACTCTGGGCAGCCAGACTTTCTCCTGACACTAAACCCTACAGAGAATTGACTGATCAGTGAACAACACAGCAACTTTACACAGTGGGGTGATCTTTATGATTCTTCCTTCCCATGCTTAAAGGTGATAGGATTAAATCATACTAATATAGAGGCATTGCAAAAGGGAGCTAATGCAATGTAGTGAGGTGAGTGGCTTTCTGGTTCTAAAGTTCATAACCTCCTTCTAGGATCTTGGGCTTGCCCACACCTTCTGAGCCTTTTCGCATGATCTCCCTACTGTCTCCACGTCAACATACATCCAGTGACATTTATGTTGGATATGTATGTTCTTAGCCCGGAAGAACTCTCCCCTGAATGCCAGTCTCACAGGCCACTTGCTCATACATGTGACACTTCCCATGGGCTGCTTTGCATTGTTCTTGCCTTTCTTATCTCCTAAGACCCATCCCTCCATTCATTTCAGAGACATTTATTGAGTCTATAATGAGTTGAGCCCTGTGCTATCTCGTAAAGTCCTAGAGAACAGGAATCCTGATTTCTTAAAAAAATTTTAAAAACATTTGTGTGTGTGTGTGTGTGTGTGTGTGTGTGTGTAAGTTGACCCTTGAACAATATGGGTTTGAGCTGTATGGATCCACTTATATGTGGATTGTTTTCAATAAATATATTCTATGGTACTACCATACTGCATGATTTGCGGTTGGTTGGATGTGTAACTATGTATAAGGAGTGCCGACTGTGGATTTTCCACTGTGTGAGGGTTGGCACTCCAACCCCTGTGTAGTTCAAGGGTCAACTGTATATATATTTAAAGTGTACAATTCAGTGGCATTAAGTACATTCACATACAACTATCACCACTATCCATCTCCACAACTGATTTCTTTTTAAATTATGCTCCTGTATACTACAGTGCTTTGCATGTAATTGGTTTTCAACATAGGCTGTAAAATGAGAGAATCTGGGGTCAGCGATTCAGGGGTTGTATGATAGGAATCTTACAGATTTAGATGTTGAAATTTAAGGTTTCTTCTATACTTTCCTTTGAGACCTCTTAAGGTATTCAAGGTAGGATTTATAGCAGTTTATATAACAAAGTCTCAACGTTGGAATATTGTTCTTTTCTGGATGTAAGTAGTTTGATCAGGACCATTTTCCCACTGGGACCAGATAGGGTGTCCTCACAATCCAGGGAAGGTCACTAGCCATTCAACTGAAATTGGCCTGCAAGATGATATAGGCCCTTGGGGATGATTGGGGGTAGGATTTATCATTTATTGTTTCTGACAATAGAGTAAGGGATCTGGGTGATCCCGATTCTAGTGTCAACTCTGTGACCTTAGTCAAGGCTGTTACCTCGACCTCAGTTTCTCTGAGGTTCCTTTCTAGCTCTCACCTCCAGGGTTTCCTTTCTGGGCTTCCTCATACGAGGCTGGGGCTGTGTCTGCCACACCTGAGCCACTGCACTCTTTGAGGTGGAGCCTCTACAAGGGTGATCTTCTGCTTCCTCCATTCCTTGCATCATTGCTATGACACAGTTTCCCCTCTTTAGTGCTAGTCTGGAGGAAACTGTGGGCACTTAAGATGGGCTTTCCATTTGGAGTGTTATCTTATTTCATAAATAGTATGGGGTTAATTTTGTTGTTGAACATAAGTTCATGTGCCCGACAAACGGTGGGGCCAAATACACTGAAATGTTGGAGTTTGGAACAGAGAAAGGTTTGTTGCAAGGGCCATGCAGGGAGAACGGGTGGCTTGTGCTTAAAAGACTAGAACTCCCTTGATTGTTTTCAGGGAAAAGTTTTTATAGGCAAATTTTGGGGTGAGGGCTGCAAGGTATGTGACTTTCTTCTGATTGGTTGGTGGTAACTGGGCGGTGCTCCAGGAATCTTGTGCTGAGCCTTAAGTTCCCATCCTCTATCTGGATGGGGGCCTTAGTTCTTGCAGAAGAACTCAGGGATAATTGTTATGTGTATCCCTTGAGGAGGAACCAGGGCTCTGCTTTATCGCTTCACTATTGTTTCTTGACTGCTCCTCCATTGTTTCTGCGTTCCCTCCCTTCCCTAGTTAGTAACTGTTTGAATCTGACCTTTAGAACTCTGCGAAAGTCTAGGAGGCTGAAGCCTTTTTCCCACAAACATGAACCAGGACTCGGAAAGGCTTTTGTACCTGGGAAGGCCCTAAAGGGTCCTGCTTGTTTCCAGTTTCTCTTTAGAACTTCTCCTGCCTGTACCCACAGTTCTGTAGAGGAGGCAGGCGTGGACTGGTACGTTATGGGAAGAAAGAAATTGACCAGAATTGCTCAATGAGGAAGTTCTAATCTCGAGATTGCTAAATAGATGTATCTAAAAGTACTATCTCTCTTTAGTCCCTTGTTTCTGGGTAGGCAAGTGGCTTTCCCATACCTCAGCCAGGCTTTGCTTCTGGCCTGCCTCTGTTTCCCCAGCCTGGAATGCCCCCTCCTTTCCTTCTTTATTCCTGATAGAGATTTAAAGAGGAGCAGCCCAGTGTGATAGGCCACACACCCACCGCAGAAAGAGAGGGAGCAATTTGGGGAACCAGCCCCTGTTTTGCTAACCCCAATATGACTAAATAGGGTTAAGAAATGTCCTTGATCCTCTGAGGGTGCCACTTGTCAGAGATGAGTCTGGGAGAAGAAGAGGAAAATGGGTAGCAAAAAAGGTTAGATAGATGGAGAGCTTTACATATGTCACCTCATTTATGCCAGCGACTCTGTTGTGAGCGCTAGTCCTCCCATTTTAGAGGGAGGAAACTGGGACTCAGACACCTATACAAATGCTAGAGCCAGGATTTGAACACTGACTTTTCTGATGCCACAGCCTGTACTTCACCACAACCAGCTACTAAATAAGGGTTGGCTTGAATGTTTCTACTTTGATAGTTTCCAACAACTGAAATTTGTTTTCAACAAGTACAAGGTTTGTCTCTCCAACTCCCAGCACCCAGGATCAACACAGGATTATTTCACACTTTAGCCTAATGTCTTAAGTAATGACTTTCAAAGATCCCAGGCCGAAAGTGGTAAAAATGACCTTGAGCAGTGTTGACCAGAACATAGCCCATCATTATTACATTATTGACATGGTGGATACCAGCCAAAGGAGAGGGGGAGATGTTTGAGCACCCAGACAGACCTAAAGGTGTCAGTTTGATTAGTCTGGAATAGATCTTTGGAATTCTTAGTGTGTCATTCTAATGTGTAGCCAAGTTTGGGAACTATTATCCCAAGTGGCAGAATAGAGAATAGATGGAAATTATCAGAAAGTAGATTTATGTCAGATTGAGGAAAAGCTTTCTAATAACTAGAGCTGACCAACAGTAGAAGCTAACCAACTTTGAGAAGTGGTGAGCCTGTCGTGCTTGGAAGCATTCAAACCTAGGCCTGATGACTATCGGGGTGAAAGGGACAAACTAGATAAACTCAAATGCTATGTTCAGTGGGATTTTGAACTCACATTACCCCAAGATCCCTTCTAAGAGTTAGTATTTTTTAGCCATAGTCTTACTATGCTGTTTACATTTGGTAACATTAACGACATTCTCCCATGACTTTGCTCGTTCCTTGTGCTCCCTCCTTCCGGCTGCACTGTGAGTGAAAGTTGGAAGGATTATGCCAAGTTCATTTTCTTCCTTCCCAATCCAGGAAAAAGGTCTTTGTATGGAGACTGCTTCTTGTTTCTAACTTCGGCTTCCCTTGGCTACCCTTCACTCAACACAGCGGTTCTGACCAAGGCTAGGTGGGCCTCAGTGGTGTGTTTAGGAAGCTGTAACATCAGGTGATTAATCATCCTTTCCTGAGTGGCCCTAAGAAACTCAGGGAGGATACATCGTCATGCCCATCATCACGGCCCAAAGAGAAGAAGTTTGGGCCAAGGTGCTAGAGGTGCATTTTTCATAGCTGTCCCATATCCTTTCTCTTAGTCTCATCTGATGGAGAGGAAATCAAAGCACTGAGGTTATCCAAGAAACTACAGGGCAGAGAGCGCTCTCCCGCACTAAGAGGGTCCACAGGAAAGGTGACGGTGGTGGTCCTCAGGGCCTGGCTTTAGAGCCAGACACGTCGGTTTGAATCCTAGTTCTGACTCTCACCAAGTGACCTGTAAAACAGGGTTGTAGAAGTATGACAAAAGAACAAAGGAAGTCAAGTCAGTAAACCCATAGGATGGTTTCTGGCAGGTAAGAAATGCTTGGTAAATGTTTAGCTACTGTAACGATCATCGTCATCATCGTTGTCATCTGTCACTGAACACTGAAATATGATTATAATCTCTTGGGTAAAGGGCAACATGATTTGAGTAAAGTCTGACTGTTTTAACTTGTTAGGTTCTTTGAGAGTTAAGACTGGATTTCCAACAAGGCTTGTAGCAGTTTAAACATCAGAGTTAAATTAAGCATGGCTGCTGTAGAATTATGGCCATTCCACATTTGCTCTTTTGTGCTCGTGACCTCACACTCCAAGAAGTGACAGTGCAGCCTCTTAACGAGGCAGTACAGGCTTTGCTTTCCCACACAGGAACTCTCTTGCTTCCTTTGCAACATCCGGAGCCATCCATGGAGGTGGGGGTGGGTGGCAGTGAGGCCTCTGGACCTCTCTTCTCTTTGGGAAAGTAGTAATGTGGAAGCTCCAACTTAGTCATGTGTCAAACTCATGATAATGTCCAGAGATATGTCTGCTGCCTTCTGATCTGCCAGGGCAGCCCCATGGGCCATGCCCTCCACCGTTTGCCCTTCATATCTGTGTAGTAGGATGACTGGAATAGAAGATGGCCTTTTAGTGGACATGGCCAGCCTGAATGTGCTGTAGTGCCATTTGGCCTGTATAGACCCTGCTGTAAAGCAGAGAGGGGCGTTCATCAAGCAGAGCAGACAAGAGCACAGATGAGCTGGGCTGCCCTGTCCAGTCCTGGCTTAGCTTTTTGCACCTGTGTGATTTTGGGCATGTTGCCTTTCCCTTTTGGCGGAATGGAGGAGATAACACTACCTACCTCACAGGGCTGTTATGAGGATGAAATGAGTTAATGGGTACAAAACCTTGAAAACAGGTTTTGCTGAAGGGTTTGCTGTTATTACTATTGCCTCTGAGGGCATCTCAGGCTGTACCTGGACGTGGCTTGGCATTAGCCTCTGGTCTGGTGGCTGGGACTTTGTATGCTAGCACTGAGATGCGTAAGCCATAATGTAGTGTTCCTGGGCCAGCCCAGGCATCATTGGGTTTGGAACAGGAGGCCTCTGGGGTGATTTAAGTTGCCTTGGGCTCAGAGTCTCCAGCAATTTGTCTCCCACTGCACCAACAGGGAGAGAACTTGTCTGAGGCTGTATGCTTTTTCCTCCTGGGAGCCTCAAATATCATTAGGGGGGAGGCCAGCCTCCTCAGGAGCACCCTGGCTCCCCAGGATTGTAGGAAGCCCAGATCAGTGACCCAGCTTGGTGTGGGGGCTGGTGCCCCACAGCCCTAGGAGGCTGAGGCAGACAGTGGGCTCAAGGCAATCGAGGTGCCAGGAGCCTGAAACCAGGAAACAGAATTGATGGTTGGAGTCGTCCTGGTTTAGACCAATGGAGTTAGGTGTCTGCTGTAGCTCTTTTAAAAAAGCTGGCAGCAAGGGAATTTGGGGAAATCCTCATTTCTGCAAATTTAAAACCCTGCATGACAAGCAGTGGTAGTGGTCATCAGCCAAGCTTTGCCCTTGGGAATCCTGGAGTTTTGAAGCTGGGAAGACCAGGGTCCCTTCTGGTCCCCCAGTCTGCTGATGAGGCTGGGAGTGCCAGGACCACCACCCTCATACCTTGAGGGCACAGCTGTGACCTGGTCCAAGGGTCCTGATTCTACTCCTACCCTTTGTGGCCAGCAGCCTTACCTGTCCTGGACACTGCTGCCGAGAACGGGGATGTTGTGGAAACTTGTGCGCCTCCTTGGATGGATTTCTATCAGACCTTTTCCTTTTAGGAGAAAACTGGGAATATCCATAGGCGGGGCAGATGAGAGCTTTCAAGAAGCAGACTGTCTGAGGGGGACTCCTGTTGTTTTTCCTTCTCCTGGTGTTAAATCTGGGAAAAGTTCTTGTAAATTTAGGTTGGAAGCAAGATAAATGAAATGACTAGGGAGAGCTGCCTCTGCCTCTGAGGATGGGGGAGGTTGCCTTACCATGTGTATCGAGCCTCTGTTAATGTGTCAGGCAGTGTGCTAGGCTCCAGGGATGCAAGCGTGAACAAATAGTCATGGTTCTTCTTGCCCTTGGTGCTTATGATTTGGACCCTAATAAATATGTATTTCCAAATTGGGGATGGTGTTGTGAAGGGAAAAGTCTGAGTTTGCAGAAAAAACAGTGAAGCCTGATTGTTTTATTAGGGACAGTAGAGAAGGCCTCCGTGCAGAGAGGCCTGAAGGATTGGTAAGGGATCCGCAGATGAGGAGCAGGGTGAGAATCTATGGGGCCTGCGTGAACAGTCTTCTAGGCAGGGAAGGGCAAGTTGGGTGAGTTGGGGGACTGAACCAAGGCTGATCTGCACAAGGAGTGCAGAGGCACACAGTAAGATGGGGAGTGGGAGAGGCCTGGCTATATAGGTAGGGCCTTGGAAGGATTTAGGGTTTGGCGCCAATGGGAAGTCACTGAAAGGCTTTAAGCAGGGGAATAGTAGTCTGTCTGGGGATGGAAAATGGATGGAAGAGGGAAAAGTATTGTAGAACCAGGGATTTTATTAGTCCAGGCAAGAAGCTATGGCCGCTTGGCCTGTGGTGAGGGGTAATAGGGTTGGCATGACTGGCCTTACGAGTGTGGGGGAGGACAAGAGATGAGGGCCAGTAATGAACCCCAGCTCCAGGGATGTTGTCACAGGCATTTAAACTCAACCTTTCTGAAAAGAACTCTTCTTTTCCCTAATTGGCCTTTCCCCTGGTCTTTAACATTCTCCAGAAATAAAATTTAATTTTAATTTGTAGTTTATTTATTTTTTAAAAGACAAGTCCTGTCATAGAGTCTGGTTAAATGGTCTTTAATAATAACCTTCCGTACATAACAGATTTTATCCTTTTGAGGAGCTGAGTGATGTTCCATGATGTAGATGCGTACCGTAATTCATTTAACATATAGGTTGCTACTCTCATTTTCCTCTCTTTCAGGTTGACCAGTATCTCTACCACATGCGTCTTTCCGATGAGACCCTCCTGGAGATTGCTAAGCGGTTCCGCAAGGAGATGGAGAAAGGGCTTGGAGCTACCACCCACCCCACTGCTTCAGTAAAAATGCTGCCTACCTTTGTGAGGTCTACTCCAGATGGGACAGGTATTATACCCCTGGGAGAAGCCTCTGGGTGCTCCATTGCCTGGGAGAGATTTGGGTGACTTTGCCCAGGGACCCAAAGAACTATATACAACAGTGAAGGTTCTTTGGTTTCAAGCCTCAGAAGCCAACCCTTGTTAACTTAAGCATGCAGGGATTTGAATGGAAGTCCTGGCAGTCAAGGAGAAGTAAATCTTTGTCAGCCCTGCTGGGGTACTGCTGTCAACCGTTTGTTTCCCATCCATGTGCTGAGAAAGGCTGTTTGGCTCAGTTTGGGATTTTACAGCTTCACTGAGATTGCACACAATGAAAGTGATGAATAACAAATGTGCCTAATATGGTCACGGCCATAGGCCATGTCAATCACTCTCCGGGCCCATCTAACTGGCACGTTCCACAGACTTGTTGGAGAAACAGTGTGGTATAGGTTGTTCTAGACTGTGTTTTGAACTCCATGAATAAAGACTACTAGAAGTCCAAATAAACTTGGAAGAATGTGAAAGAGACATGGTACACATTAAGCTATTAAAGGCTCTGAAACTGTGCAATTAGAACCTGTCAAGCTTTGTGTTATCCCCTCATTTGGATACAGTCTATTTCATGATGCACTGCCCAGCAAGTGATTGAATTAAACTGGAGAAAAGGGACATGATGGAGACTGAAGTTGGAAGGTGGGTTGGGGCTAGATTCAGAAGGCCTTGCAGGCACACCTGAAACACTGAGTCTTTCTTCAGTAATAGGCATTGGGGAGTAACTGAAAGTTTTTGAGGGGTGTGAGCAGAAATGTATCGGTAATGCACATCATTAGCAGTTTATGCAGAACGGGGGAGGAGGGTGGTGATGGGTGGATGGTAGAGCACAGGGCATGGCCCTGGTGGGGTGTAGTGGGCGGAGACCAGAGAGGATTCAAAGGTGATGCCAGGGTGTTGAGCCCCGCTGCCCAGGGGTGGCAACGTCCGCAGAGAAGGGAAGGGAACTAAGCTGTGCCAGCACTTTCACACAGTTTGTTTCATTTAATCCTCATGACAACCCTCCAATTTTAGAGATGAGATACCTCTGGGGCCACGAGGGGTGAAGGGTGTGGGATGGCTACCTATATATAGAGGGTGAGAGAAAGAGCCCGGGGGCGGCCGCCAGGTTGATGGAGGAACCAGGAAGCACAGAATCTGAGAACCGGAGGGAGGACAGAAGTCCAAAGGGCTGGCTGGTTGCTGGTGAAGCATCTGTACCTGCTGAGAAACGCTGGGGAGGGGTGGGCGGGGCAAGGCACAGGACAGGGCTTGCTCGTTTGTACCACACGCCTTCAGTGTCTCCATCACGTCTGTGTCCCTGAGGCTTACTTGCGTGAGAGCCTTTGGGGACCCGTTCCTCTAACAAGATTTTGTACCTTTCTACAATTTCTAAAATAAGTATGTGTTTGCTAAAGCCTTGGAACCCAACGTTGAGGGTGTGACCTTGTTCAGGATTGTTCTGAGTGTGTGTGTCTCAGCCCTTCAAAGAGCTTCTTGAGGTGAGGGGCCTCCTCCAATTCTCGGATATCCCTCATGTGCCCTCTAGAATGGCACATTTACTATACCTACCACTCCCTCTGACTGGCAGCCACACCTGCTTTTACTGTTTTTATGACATTCTGTTAAATTTACTAGCTCCTTAAGACCAGGGACCTTGTCTTTATTTCAGGCACTAGCACTAAGCAAGTATCCTAAATATTTTCAAAATATATATTATGGGCTAACAGCTTTTCTGAGCATCTACATGTAGTAACTTATTTACTTTTCAAAAAACCCTCTAGGGTAGGTACGAATTTTAAGTACTTTTTTTTTTGTTTTTTTAAAGATGAGGAGTTGGGAGCCTGGATGGTCAGATAACTGGCCTAAGGTCATATAGCTAATGAGAAGCTGAGTCAGGATTCAAACTCATATATGCCAAACGCCAGGCATCAAGACTGAGCTTGATATATTATGTGTGTATGTGCACGTGTGAGCCTGTACAGTCAGCACCAGAGGACGCATATGCTCAGTGGAAATTTTTTGAAATGGGTTTGGGAGTGGATGTCTGGCCTGGATTATAGGCAGGTGAGTAAGTTTGTTGGGGAGAACTAGGTATGGGGGCCAACTTTTTCTATTCTCATTGTTTTCCTGAGATTGGAGCATGGAGACCTCCCACTGCCCTCTTAGAGTTTGCATCCGTTGCTGTATTGTGTGGTCATTAAGTCTCTTTCTCTGACCTCAGGCCAGAGTCCTTGGAGCCTGTCTTTGTCCCACCTCTACCCACAGTGGAGCAGCTGGCATGATTTTGGCTTCTATGCATTTGAGTTGCCTGGACTGAGGACAGGAGCCAGAGGCTGACTCCTGTAGGCTGCTTCTTGGGGTGGGGGGGGGGGTCTGGTGCAAGACTTATCTGCCTGACCTTCTTTCCACACAGAAGCAGGGAGATTTTACATGACTTTTGTGATACCCAGAGTACCTCTTTATAACCTCAGATTCTACAGTGTAAACGGAGACAGTGTGTGAAAGGAATACTGTGTATTGGGATGTTTTATTTACTTAAGCAGAGCAGGTGCCCCCTAGAGTACTAGAGACCAGACTGTAGGAAATGGGGTCCCCAGCCCTTTCATTCCTCATTTGCTGGGGGGTCTGTGGGCCAGCTCCTCATCCCGGTTCTCTGGGACTCAGCCTTTTCTCCTTTGTAAAAATAAGAGGTAGATCCAGCAGTCCTGGTCTGTTCTACACGTGTCCTGGAGCTAGTGTGTCAGTGTATTTACGCACAAGTTCCTTGACTTACTGTAATGAGGGAAAAACCCTTTAATGTCCATCAGTTGGGCACTGGTCAATTAATGCAGAAAACAGTCCTCTGCAACCCATCATAAAGCATGAGATAGATTTATGTAAATTCATATTCTGTAAAATCACGTGTGTGATTTTACAGAATATATATATACACATATAACTATATATGTGTGTACAGGTGTGTAAAGTCTCAAGGATACGTACTGAGCTATTGGTAGTGTTTCGCCAGGAGTGTGAGGTTGGCAGTGACTAGTTAAGTTGAATATATATGTATATGACAACTAGCAATTCTACTTCCAACTATACCTTGAACAGATTCCCATATGAACCCGAGGAGACACGTCTAAGAATGTTCATGGCAGTGCCGCTTATAATGACAGCATATTAGGAACAGTTTATAGACTGTGCATGTGAAGGAATACAATATAGCATGTCACAAAAATGACCATGTATAAATATGGATACATTTAAGAAACAAAGAGTGAAAAATTGCAGAAAGACATGTACCTCATAGTAGTTGAATGTTATTTTAAAAAAACCTCTCCAAGTAATGCTATATGTTGCTCATGGACACACACACATCCTAAATTGTTAGGATATAAGCTAGAAATGTGTACCAGATACATGATAGGGGTTGCTTCTGGAGAGAGAGAAAGAAAATGGAACTGGGAGGGGAACATGAGGGAATATAATTGAAAGTGTTCAACATCAAGGTTTTGAGTTTTATATTTCGTTAGTTGGGCTGTGTGTTATGGAATGTGGCAGCGAGACCAGTACCTTCTTCACTAGATAAAGCCTTGTCAAAAGTGAACATTCTTCTTTTTATTGGCACCCAGTAAAGTGCTGAGAGGAGAAACGAGAGAGCAGTTGTGTGCAGGGACCACTGCCTTTCCCCTGGACGGGGTCACACAGCCTGTGAGGCTTGGCTAGGGCATCTGCTTGCCAGCCAAGGCCGCAGTCCCGGCACTGTTGTCGCTGTTGGTGACTGTGCTTCTCTTCTATAGAAGGCTAGAGGCCTTGCTCACGTGGTGCCTGCACCAGGCTAGCCTTCCTCAGAACCTTGCTCAGCCCTTTCCAGTGTTACTTTTTCATATCTGGGAAGTTAAACCTCAGATCTAAACCTCTGCTCTAAAGGGACTTAGTCAGTGGCTCTCTAACTTTTTTGGACTACATACTCACAGCAAGAAACACATACATATGAATGTTGATATACAACCAAAACAAGTTTCAGGAACTAATGTTTATTCTTGAATGTGACAGATCTATTATCTTCTTTTTTTAAAAAAAATTCATTTCATTCATTCTTGGCTGTGTTGGGTCTTCGTTGCTGCATGCAGGCTTTCTCTAGTTGCGGCGCATGGGGGCTACTCTTCGTTGCGGTGTGCGGGCTTCTCGCTGCAGTGGCTTCTTTTGTGGAGCACGGGCTCTAGGCGTGTGGGCTTCAGTAGTTGTGGCATGTGGGCTCAGTAGTTGTGGCTCGCGAGCTCCAGAGCTCAGGCTCAGTAGTTGTGGTGTACAGGATTAGTTGCTTTGCGGCATGTGGGATCTTCCGGGACCAGGGCTCGAACCTGTGTTTCCTGCATTGGCAGGCGGATTCTTAACCACTGCGCCACCAGGGAAGCCCCAGATCTATTATCTTCTATACTTTAAAACTGTCTCTAGTCAGGTCCTCACTAATCTCTTTTTTCAGCTTGCAGTGTGAAAGCCACTGTCAAATGCTCCTTACCCAGTTTTGTCCTGGTCAGACCTTGGTAAAATTGGCTATTTCTTGTCAGGGGTGAGAGGTGGTTTCAGGGCAGTGTGTGGTGAGGAGTGAAGATCAGAATTCTAGGTTTAAAAGGGTTTGAATTCAAGCTGTGTGCTTTAGAGCAGTTCATTTATGCCCTATTCCTCCATTTTCTCATTTGTAAAAAGAAGAAACATCAGAGGGTTGGCTCTCTGAGAATTAAGGGGGAATCGGTTATGTTACCTTCCCATGTGTGTTGTAAACCCAGTCCTATGCAGCCACGATGGCAAGACTCACAGCCAGCACCGATTTTACTGAGAGAGGGTGAGTGAATCTCCCCGGTCCTTTTGATTGGAGGGAGCAGGTGTGAGGGTTCATCCCCATCGTTGGAGGCCCTCCCTGCATTTTGGAGCAAGGACCAGGTTCCAGCTTTCATAAATCAGGTCTCAGCTATTTAATGGTAATCAAAGACCTGGTAGAGAATGTGGGAGAGACTTCAGGAAGTTTCAGGCCATTTGTTTATGATGGAGGCTTCCATTACACACATGAAATATGAACTTCCAAATTATGGTTTGAGTTCTCTGTGGAAGGAAGAGAATGTCAACAGTCAGAGCCCTGTGGGGGCTGATTTTAAAATATCTGTGCTTTGTAAACTGTGTGGACCATGCAGTGCAAAGAAACATAGTTGGCACAGATAAAAATGAAAATGTAAGTGGTTCAAGAATATCTTACTTAGGTAACTGAATTTGGTGTCAGCTGGTATGTATATAAAAAATGCTCCTTATTTGTTTTTTTCTCTAAGACAGTTTAAAAAAGTTAAAAGAATTGTATAATGAACATCCATATACAGACTACCTAGAGTCTACATTGATATTTTAACTAGATTTGTTTTATCACACTCCTCTATCCTTCCTCCCATCAGTCCCTCTTGTTTTATTTGAGGCATTGCAAAGTAGATTGCAGAAATCAGTTCCTTTCAACCCCAGAACTTCAGCAGGCCCATTATTAACCAGAGTTCAATCTTTGCTCTTTTTTCTTTTGATGTAAAATTTCGTACGAGATGCAAATCTTAAATATCATCTGATGAGTTGACAAATACGTATACCTGTTTAATACAACCCCTATCAAGACAGAAAACATTATCAGCCCAGGAAGCTCCCTGCTGCACCTTCCCAGGCAGTCCCTGTCCCCAACCCCCAGAAGTAATCACTGTTTTAAATTTTCCACATGTATTTGTTTTGCCTGTTCTAGAACTTCCCATATATACAATCATATAGTATTTACTCTTTATGCAAGGCTTCATTTACCCATCAAAATGTGGGCTTTATCCATGTAGTGTATATCAGTAGCTCCTTTTTGGTTGCTGATTTCGTGGTGTGATTGGAATCCTATATGACAACGAATTCTATGGCCACCTGGGCTGTTTCCAGTTTTTGATGAAAGCTACTATAAACATTCTTGCACAAGCTTCTTTGTGGACATATGTTTTTGTTTTCTTCCTTTTCTTGAGTAAACAACTAGGAGTGGAATTTCTGGGTCATAGGGTTTGGGATGTGTTTAATTTATAAGAAACTCCCAGACCAAAGTGGTTTGAACTTTGGTTTCCAAAGTGGTTGAACTATTTTATACTCCCACCAATGCTGTATGAGAGTTCCACTTGCCCCAATAATTATTGTCTGTGACTCCCCCCACCCTTTTTGTTTTGGGCAGTGCAGAGTTGAACAGAGAAATTGTTTATTTGTATCTGTCGGGAATCTCACCATCTTGACCTCTCCGTAGGCAGCCCTAACCTAAGCTGGACTATGCATGTGATTGCAGTACCAGCCCCAATCACAGCCCTTGTCAGGGGGCCCATTACACACATCACAAGGCATCTGGCTTTCAGAGGACAGTTCCATCTTAAGAGGAAATGCAGGAATAGCTGATATCATTTCATGAGCACCCATGATATCTGTTTATGGAAACAATCTGTTTTACTCTCCATGCAAACTCTACAAGGGAGACATTTCCAATTTAAAAATAAGGCACTTGGGGCTAAAAGAGATTGCCAAGGTCACCCGTGTACAGTTAGTGGCACAGTTGGACTTTAAGCATAGGTAGTCTTGACTCCAAGGCCATAAGATTCATGCTTTACATTGGCGCATGTTGCTGAACAAAAGTTTCTGGAGCAAATCAGATTATTACCTTTTAAAATTGACCATAAATATGGATTGACTTTGTACCATTATAATAACAAGCTCAAGTAGACCCGACTAAAAATCTACAAATATTCCAGCATTCCAAGTGATTTATTTATTTCATAAATAATTTACATTTTTAACAAATTTTTTTCTCCAGCGTTCCAATATAGAAAGAAATTATCTTTGTAGTATCCTCATTGCCCTCATTGTCTTGGCGAGATTGTTCAGATATAAGCATGTCTTAAGGCAGAGTGAGATGAAGCCTTTGCTGTATCGATCTTTTGATACTTCCCCACTTCCATGAACTGTGAATTATTTTTTGCAGGTGAATGTATCTCTACCCTCTAGCTAGACTTCGTTCCCTCGAGAACAGGGAATGATGATGATGACGATGATCGCGATAGTTTTAAAATGTAGGCTTATAAATGCCAGGTACTATGCTAAGCACTGTATCTGAACCACCTCATTAATTCTCACAGTGATTCAGTGGTAGACACCATAAACCCTGTTTTAGAGAAAAAGAAACTAGATTTAGAGAGATTAGGCAACTTGGCCCAAACTCACATAATGGGCAAGTAGAAGCATTGGGATTTGAACCCAGCCATCTGTGTTCCAAAGCCTGGGCCCTTAGGCAAGGATATCATTTATCATCATAAAGGAAATGATACTAGGTCATATAATGCAAGTACATGATATGATAGAGAGAGACTAGGCTGGTGATAGGGTGCATGGAGGCTGGTAAAGGGGCCCTTTACCCTGAAAGAGCCCTTATCTTGGTTGCTCAGCATTGTATCAACAGCTGTGTAGTGGGGACATAGATTAATAGCTTGCATACGTGCAAATTAATAAGTGGATTTATATGGTGCCTACAATATAAAATGAAGATTGTATTGATAAGTAGCCTCCATATAGTGGTAACTGGAGTTTATTCAACATTTTACATATGCCAGGTATTGTGCCAAACACCTTATGCATTCATTGCATTGATTCTTGACCAAAAACTGTGTGTCTGTGTGTCTGTGTCTCTGTGTCCTGGCGAGTGATGGGGAGGTGCTGGCTAGACAGGAGGTTATTACTGTCCCCTTTTAACAGATGATGAAATCTGAGTATCAGATTTCTAATAATTTACCTGTATTTATATGGCTAATACATGTTAAAATGGGATTTGAACCCATGTCGGCCTGCCTGAAAATCTTCACACACTCAATGCCTACACAGTATTGAGAGATAATCATATTTTAATCCTTTGAAGAGTAGTTTCACATCTGTGGAGCTCGTATAACATTTCTCTGTGAGTGGCACGTATTTTGAGCTTAAGAAACATTTCCTGAGTATAAAAGCAGCAGGGTGGTGCTTTCTGATGGTGTTTTGGGAGTTTTGGGGGGCACTTACAAAGTGGTATGTGCTCCAGGCCCCTCCCTTCAATTGAAGCAGCTTTATGTTTCTCTGTTTCTACATCTTGGCATTCAGCATCTTGTTGTTGTACTATAATGGAGTATCCGAAATCTTGGAACTTAAAAAGGGGCTGCCAGAGGTGGTAGTGACTGTGGTGTTTCCAGGTACTTGGGAAATACGTGCCTTGAAACCTGTGTCTGGCAAAGTTAGTTTTGCTGGATTACCTACTCAAGACCTAGAGATTTTTAGTTGTCCTCTCAATTGGAGTCCATGCCATACATTCTTAGCCATCTGTCGCGGAGTGCTAGCAGGCACTATGGCACCTTCAAGGATCCTCAGAGCTCTGGGAACGCTGCATCAAAGCTACTTGTTTAAAGGAGGCTTCCAAAGAAGTCCATTTGATCACCTGAAGAAGCCCTGCCCAGGGCGAGGGACTGGGCTCCGGCTCTAGCCTTAACAAGGCAGTGCTCTGCCACTTCTGAACACAGTTGCCTTCGACAAAAGGGCACTGCTGCTTAAAAATGCAAAACAAAACCAGACCTGTTCTGTTCCCAAGTCATCCTTTGTGCACTGGTTGGCACACTGCTCTGAGCTCCTGATGGGAGGAACAGGTGGTGATCTATTTTAATTAGTGGCAAATACCTAGTGATTGAAAATAGACTGTTGGGAAATGCGTCTGGCCCTCACCCCTCACAAATTGCTTGGACATTGTGGGTGGGTGACTTGAATAATGCTGGAGTTATGGCCTGCTCAAATACATTACTGATGTCCCATCAACTGAGATGACAGTGACTATCACGTTCAGGTGGTTACTTACTTAGATGCCATTTTAGTCCTCTTTAGCCTTTCCCTGGGACAGGTGAGTTCCCAGGAGAAACTGAAACCCCTTTATCTCGCTGACCTTATGTATTTGATAAGAACCTCACTGAGAGTGGGCAGAGTGGTAGTCCAGGATGGGAAATGAGTCAGCAAACAAACTCTGCCAGAGGGAACAACTTGAATCCTTTTTTTAAAAATAAATTTATTTATTTATTTATTTATGGCCGCAGTTGGGTCTTCTTTACTGTGCACAGGCTTTTCTCTAGTTGTGGCGAGCGGGGGCTACTCTTCACTGCGGTGTGCGGGCTTCTCGTTGCAGTGGCTTCTCTCGTTGTGGAGCACAGGCTCTGGGCACGCGGGCTTCAGTAGTTGTGGTGTGCGGGCTCAGTAGTTGTGGTGCGTGGGCTCAGTAGTTGTGGCTCGCGGGCTCTAGAGTGCGGGCTCAGTAGTTGTGGCGTACAGGATTAGTTGCTCTGCGGCACGTGGGATCTTCCTGGACCAGGGCTTGAACCTGTGTCCCCTGCATTGGCACACGGATTCTCAACCACTGCACCACCAGGGAAGCCCAGCAACTTGAATCTTAACCATTGGGTAATTCTATGGAGGGTGGCAAGACCTAATACTCCTATCGCCAGTTCCTCTTGACTATGAGTCCTTATTTCCTTTTCTTAAAAAAAATTTATTTATCTTATTTTTGGCTGTGTTGGGTCTTCGTTGCTGTGTGCGGGCTTTCTCTAGTTGGGATGAGCATGTGCTACTGTTCGTTAGGGTGCATGGGTTTCAGTAGTTTTGGCTTGTGGGCTCAGTAGCTGTGGCTCACAGGCTCTAGAGCGCAGGCTCAGTAGTTGTGGTGCAGAGGCTTAGTTGCTGTGTGGCATTTAGGGATCTTCCTGGACCGGGGCTCGAAGCCGTGTCCCCAGCATTGGCAGGCGGATTCTTAACCACTGCGCCACCAGGGAAGCCCCGTTATTTCCTTTCGATAGAGGGTTGTTACCTCTTCTTTTGTCTGCTTTTGGAGGGGGATGTTCTTAATTAGGAGAACCTTCATCAGAGAGAGATTGGGGAGTGTCCAGTGAGGTGGGAACGGAGGTTTGGTATAATTATATGAGACAGCACCAATTTGCGGCTACTGAAAAAACCTGCCTCAAAAAGCCTTAGTAGGTCCTGGGTTCCTTTGGGCAGAAGGGTGTGTCACCTCTTGCCAGTGGATGTGTGTCTGCCGCCTCCCACTCAAGTTTGAGAACATTTGGCCCAGAGGGATGGGCCAAGTTACTGATAAAGATTAGGGCATTTTTGCTTTCTTTTTCATCACTTTATGGCTTATTTGCTTCCATCCTGGATTCTGCGTCAGGTAATCCTCAGCTTCCAGGAACCAGCACCACGAGAGATATGGGTGAGGTGCATAGGGACTGGCACGGGTGCTGGGGTCAGATGAACTTGGGGTCAAATCCAGCAGTTATCTTAACTAAGTGACTCAGCTTCTGAACAACAGTGTCACTTCCTTTGCCACGCAGGCTAGCTTAGAGCCTGTGGCAACCTTTAGGTTTTATGCTCTTGGCATCGATAATGAAGAATTCCTTTCTTTTTTTTTTGTTTTTTTTGGCCACACCACGCGGCTTGCAGGATTTTAGTTCCCCAACCAGGCGCTGAACCCGGGTCCTCAGCAGTGAAAACGCGGAGCCCTAACCATTGGACCACCAGGGAAGTCCCAATAATGAAGAATTCCTTATTTGAGGATTTACAACTTTCTCATGAGCAGCCTTCTTGCTCACTGCAGTAGAAAACTTTGCTAGAGAGCTAGACCTGGATTTAAATCTTGGTTTCAGTTACTTGACCTGAGCCTTAGTTTTCTTATCTGGAAATTGGGATCACGATGTCCAATAAGGTTGTTGAGGATTAATGAGATAATGTTTATGAATATCACACAACATATTTTTCTTCTTTTAAAAATATCTACATGGTGGGCCTTAAATTAACTAAACCTCCTCCACACCTGCCTCTGTCTTTCCATTGTTTTATTGCCACAATAATCCAGATGCAAGTGGAAAAGTCTGAACTGTGTCCCAGAGACAAGAGAGATGAAGACAGGGTTCTGGGCTTCATTTTTTTCAAAAAGTCACATAAGAAAATATAAGATGAATTTGATCTTTTAAATAAACCTATGGTGAAACCTTGCTTCTTTTATGTTAGCAGTGGTGGTGACAACATTTAGAAGTAACTGGAGAGATTTAGAAAGGGCAGTGAAGACAAATATCCAACTGGAGAAAGATAATTGCAGATATACAACCAACAAAACTAGTTTCATTAATATGCAAAGAGCTCTTTTACGTTATTAAGAAAATAATAAATATATATTTTTAAAAGACAAAACATTTGAGCAGAAAATTCACAGAAGAAAGAATTCACAATGCCAGTCAATAATTCAAAATGTCTAACCTACACAAAGGAAAGAAACCAAGTTTAAAAAATGAGCTGCCACTTTGACCTGTGAGGTTGGCAAAGATTAATTGTACATAACATAGGACACTGGTGACAGTGACACCCACCTGTTGGTTTATGTGGAATTTGGAGAGAATTTTTAGGAAGTTAATTTGCTAATATCTTTGGTAATCAAAAACATAAATCCTTAGAACCAGCAATTCAAACTCTTTTCTTAGAATGTGTCAGTTAACAGTCTTCCCTGTTTTTATAATATAAATGTATCTAAGGACACTCAAGAAATGTTAATAATGGTTACTTTTGAGGCATGGAGAAGAGAAGAGATGTTTGCTTTTCATTTTTTCCACTTTTGTACTGTTTGAACATTTTAAAAATCACATTAAAAATGTTTTCTAGACATAACAGCATGCTTAACAATAAAAGAAATCTTACCTCTGGTCTTATGGTCTCCTCAAATATTTTGTTTAATAAATGAACCATCAATAAGCAGATACAATATGAGATGTTTTCTTAATACATTGCCTCAAATACCAAGTATACTCATTCAGCAGAATGATCTCGCTGGACCTTACTGGGCTGTCTGCCCTGTGGCTGTGTACTTAAGAAACCTGCCGTAGACATGTTCTCCTGCCCCAGAGCCTCACTCCTGCCCGTCCAGTCTGACTGTCCCAGGCCCATAGATGCCATCCTCCTTCACACCACATCACACACTCTCTGCTCTGGGCTTCTGGGGTGTCCCGGAAGGTTGACAGTGTAGGTAGGACCTGGGCCAGGAGTAGGATAGGAGTAGGTAGGGATACGAGAGGAGCTACATAATCAAAGGAGTAATAACAGTGACAGCAGCAGCTGTTTATTGATGGCTTACAGTATACCTGTATATTCACATAATGTGTTCTGTATTTCATGTAAGCGCATGACCCCTGGGAAAGTCAGCATTATGAACCCTGTTCTGCAGCTGAGGTGACACGCTCAGAGAAGCCACACAGGTAGTGAAGCAGCTGAGCTGGAATTCAAAGCAAAGCTTGCTGCCTCTCTGTGTGAGGGCCTCTCATGGGTGGTGGAGAGGCAGGCACTAGGGTAGGGGTCCATCCACTGTCCCAAGGGGTCCCCTTAGGATTTAGCTCCAGGAGTCATGATGCTGGGCCTGCCTCAGAGATATTGGACTCTGGAAGGAATGAAGTCTTTGGCTATGGTAGTTGTGATCATGTGTGTTTGTGGAGGGAGCATCAGGGAGGAGGGATGCAGAGGAATGTCTGACCTGGCGCAGTCTGAAAAGAATGACATTCCTTCCTGGGAACGGAGTTATCAGCAGCACCGTATTATTTGTGGTTTCCCTTCAGTCCATCAGCAAATACTGCAAACGCACCATTCTTGATGGAGCTGTCCTCCCCAGTGAATCCAGCTGGGCTGGCCTTAAATCATGACCAACCAGGGGCAGCCTCGGCAGCCTCAATCCCCCACGGTTGCCGATTCAGCACATTCATGTGTCCCGGGGCAGAGTGCTGATGCAGGCAGTTCATCTCTGATTTGCCTTTTCATTCCCCATGACAACCACACACAGTTTTCCCTACAAACTGGCTGACGTCCTACTACCAGGGGAGGCTCAGAACTGAAGTGCCTGGAAAAGTCATCCATGGCCACAAGAGGGGCAGTCTCCCCAGATGGGATTGAGGTTACCCAAGCTATATAGCGACTGTAGCTAGAGGGCTGGGGGGACCTCCAGATGCCCCGGAAGGGACGGAAAATTAGTACCCCTGAGGAGGAGTGCTAAAGTCACCGGAGAAGATTTCAATGGCTTTCCTTGGACAGGTTTCTTCAGTCTCACCTGAAGAAACATTTTTCAGTCTGAGAGGCAGTCCTAATACTGGGCCTGGGAGACTTTTTTTTTTTTTTTTTTTATGCGTTACGCGGGCCTCTCACTGTTGTGGCCTCTCCCATTGCGGAGGACAGGCTCCGGACGCGCAGGCTCAGCGGCCATGGCTCACGGGCCCAGCCGCTCCGCGGCATGTGGGATCTTCCCAGACCGGGGCACGAACCCGTGTCCCCTGCATCGGCAGGCGGACTCTCAACCACTGCGCCACCAGGGAAGCCCTGGGAGACTTTTAAGTGTGGGTGTCAGGCAGTGTTTGCCGAGAGCCTGGATGGAAAGTTTCTAGTACTTATTTAGTGTGTCCTGAGTTCTTGGCACTGTGCTGGTTACCTGAGGCACATTATCTGCTCTTCCCCTCACCTCAACCCCATGAGGTATGATGTTCGTCCTCTAGAGATGAGGCAGCTGAGGCTCAGAGGCTCAGGAATTTGCCACGGCCAAAATGTGGCCGGGGTTCTGATGCAGGTAATGTGGGCTCCAGAGCCAGTCTCTGTATATTGTTACCAGCAAGCCATTGTTGTGTGGAGGCAAGTCCCCACGGAATGTCGGGTGAGTGATGCCCACCCCAAGTTGCCCCTCTGGACCGGAAGGACTGTGTGGGTAAGTGCCCTCAGGGAGCTGGGCAGATACAGCTTTTCTCAGGGCCAAACAGTTATTGCCGCTGAGAGGAAGTGGGTCAGAATAAATCCTTGTTTCATTTAGTAAGAGCGCTTCCCTGACCATCCGATCCATTCTCCCTTACTTCAGTGGCAAGTCTCCCATCAGGAAAGTGGCAGAGTGTTGACAAACGTGCCAACAAGTGAATCCCCCCGGAAATAATCATGTATCCTTCAAGAAGGTGTGCGGCAGGACATTGGAAGACTGGTGGAGCAGTACTGGTTGAAGAGGCTGCTGAGGGGACGAGCCCGCCTTGTTCCCCAGTCCTTGCCTGCCCCGCTGGGCCCCAGCACTGGCTCTGGCCTCCGAGCCTCTTCAGCACTTCCATTCTGTGCTGTAAAATGGCGTGTGTCCCTGTAGCCAGTATTATCGTCTGGAATCTGGACGTTTCCTATTCTGCACTGCTTATTTCCTGGAGAGACTGGACTGTGCCTTCCTGGTGACACCTGAAGATCTTGACCCACTTGTGTCTGTGGTGTCTCCTTCTCCCCACTCTGCCCCAGCCTTGTGGCTTGTCTGAGTGGCCTGACTCTTGTCTTATATACTCTTAAGTCAGCACCTGGGATCTTTTATTGGTGGGGACACCTACTTGACTTATTTGCTAGGCCTCTTAATTTATAGCCAGCTGGAGCCCATTCCACTCCATCATGTGACCCTCATCCTGCCGAGAGATGTTGCTGTCACTGTATACAAACATAAAAGAGTACATTTTGTTCAGGGATTGCAATTTGGCAAAAGGCCCAGGGGGCCACAAGCTTGTAGCAGCGTGCTGGGTGTCCTGGGGCCATGAAGAACAAAACTGAGGCCTGGGGGACTTCCCTCATGGTGCAGTGGTTAAGAATCCACCTGCCAATGCAGGGGACATGGGTTTGAGCTCTGGTCCAGGGAGATCCCACATGCCACGGAGCAGCTAAGATTGTGCACCACGACTACTGAGCCTGCGCTCTAGAGCCCGAGAGCCACAACTACTGAGCCTGCATGCCTAGAGCCCGTGCTCCGCAACAAGGGAAGCCACCACAATGAGAAGCCCGCACACCGCGACAAAGAGTAGCCCCCGCTCAATGCAACTAGAGAAAGCCTGTGCGCAGCAACGAAGACCCAACACAGCCAGAAATGAATTAATTAATTAAAAAAAAAACAAAAAAAACCCCCAAAAACCTGAGGCCTGCTCTTCTGGTGCAGGACTTGATGGGCCCTGTGAGTTTGATGGGGACTTGGCTGAAAGCCCTTGGGAAATAGCTCTTGTGAGGGGGTGGGCACCCTATCACTGGATGTGAAACTGTCTGATTCTTTACGTGAATTTTGAAAGTAATATAGAAGTGTTTAGCATTAAGAAAAAGAATCAGACAATACATAAAAGTGTGTAGAAAAAAGACCCGCTGGCCACCCCATCACCCAGAGATGACCAGTGTTTATGGCAGGATTCTTGGGTTTTAAGTTTTGGTCTCTGTGAAACAGTTATAACTTGTCTTTCCCGAACTAATAGTGGTCCTTCTCGCTGCAGAACATGGAGAATTCCTGGCTCTGGACCTTGGAGGGACCAACTTCCGTGTGCTTTGGGTGAAAGTAACAGACAATGGGCTCCAGAAGGTTGAGATGGAGAACCAGATCTACGCCATTCCCGAGGACATCATGCGAGGCAGTGGCACCCAGGTATGACCCATTTCTTGGGGTGGCCACTGGGGCTCTGGGCCCCACAGGAGCAGATACTGCTCCTTCTCTGTGGTCTGGAGGGAGGAGATCTTGACTGAGGCTCAGATTCCCTGTCCTCTCTTTGCTGGGTGATCCCTCTCCATGCCTGGAGGCTAGGTTGCGGCGGGGGGGGGGGGGGGGGGGCCCCCCTCCATCAGGAGAGGTGCACATGGCCAGAGGGCAGGGAGTGTGTGCACAAGGCCCCAGGGTCTGGATGTGCTTTAGTGGGAGGGATTTTGATTTTCCATCTCATTTGGGGTGTGCTTGCATGCACTGGTTATTGAGGAAAGCCTGCTGCCAGGAGGCTGGGCCAGTATACCTGGACACCTATGGTTAGTGTCAAGAATACACGGCTGTGGTTTGACACTGCCACCTGCCACAGTGGTCATTCTGTAGCCCTCTGACTCACAGTTGCTAGCATAGCATTGCATGAAATGGAACCTGCCTCTTTGCCTTTTTGGTTATTTGCTTTCTCAGCCTGTTGAGAAAACACTAAAATACAGCTTCTGGGAGTCTGTTCTACCTGGCACTGCAGTGGGCTCCGTGTGCTTCCACACTGGCCCCAAATTACGCTTCGTCATCCCCATATCTCTGTGACCTCTAGAGTCACATTTTGTACTCGGCACATACAATAAAAAGAGTGGATGGAGAAGAAATGTGAAATCCAAGTAAGAGTCCTCTCAGTACTACCTAGAAGAGAACAAGCAAGGATGGAGATGCTGTCATGATAGTGTCCAAACATGTTTTGAGCATCTACTAGACACTGGGCCACTGATCCTTGCTGGGAATCAAAGTCTTGGTCCTCCCCCTCCGGGGCTTCAAGTCCAACTGGACCGCCAAGACACACATATCATCCCACAGAAAGTAATACATGTTGTGTTGAAGTAGATGAGCAACCACCAAGAGGAAGAGCTGACAGGAGTCAGGCTGAGTGAAAGCGCTTTGTAGAGATTTCCTCATTTTATCCTCACACTAGCCCTAAGGCTGGGTGCTCCTACTATCTCCATTTTCTAGACGTGGAATTGGGCTTTGAAAGATTGAGTGACTTGGCCTTAGATTACAGGGGTGGGAGGGGCCAGAGGCAAGACACAAAGTCAGATTCATATGACAGGAGTCTGTGTTTGTCCAACTCTAGGAGGCTCCACTTTTTAGGCCACATTATGTAGTCCATGGGTGCTTCCTGGAACTAGGCAACATGGTGGTCCAGGGTCCCTACTACCTGCCCCTGCTTCCAGAGTAGGAAACACTCTCCAAAGGGGCTGGTGCTCATGCAGATGTGAGATCCTGCGGGGCAGGCCCTCTGGGGCTCTCCCTCTCAAAAGTTCTCCCAGGAGAGCCTTCCTACAGAGGGGGCACTCATTGCTACCACACCAGAAGTATCTGGCTTGTTGGTGGGTGATGGCCACAGGTCCAGCCATTGTTCTCTGCTCTTGGGTATCCCCTTTCACCTGCTCTACAAAAGCTTCCTTGGGATGTTCTTTCTACTACAGCTGCTCTCAGTCCATGGAGAGGAATCACCAAAGACATTCATAGCTGTGGGGATCACTCTTGAGTGCTGGCTATTCCTGCTGTATTTTATTATACCTAATATGTACTCAATAAAAGAGTGAATGGAGAACATGAAATCTGAGTAAGGTGCTCTTCCTGCATGGTCATCTCCTGAGCCTTAGAGCTTGGAGGAGGTGGAACCTTCTCACTTCCAGTGCACTGTTCTTCCCACCACAGCAGGCCACCTGGGAAAGGAATTTTGGACCATGAATAGGACACATGGGGGAGATATCTTTAGACCCTTTTATGTCCTTGGGGGTGGCCCTGAGGATAAAACTGTTTTCCTTGTTTTAATGCTGGGGTTGGACACGGGAGGCTGAGTCTCTGGGACAGTGGGATTTGAGCTGCACTGAGGTTGTCACATGGCTCCAGTATACTGAAACAAAGTGTGTTAGTCCAAAAGAATCTATCAGACCCATCTGGAAGAAACTATGAATCTACTGTGATATTAAGAATCCTTCAAATAAATGGAAAAAAATGCTATATAAAAATGAAACAAAGAAACCTAGAAAATATAGGTGCTTATTCCATCCTAAGAAAGGGAAAGAATGTTGTTGTTCTAAAAGCAGCAGAAAACACTTGGTAAAAAGATTGGAAGGAAATTCATTGTTGCTATTTTAGTGGTAGAATTACTGATGCTTTTTTTCCTATCTTTTCCTTTTTCTTTCTTTCTTTTTTTAAAATATTAGGTATCAATCTTTTAATTAACTATAGGAAAACAAATAGATTTAAAAAATAAAATTTAGTTAAGACCAAGACCAAATAACCAAACTCAAAACTTGCAAAAGTTTTTGAAGATCTGTGAACCTGGGCAGTGTGGGTCCCTGGACAGAGTCTGTCTTCTGCCACATGAACTTCCACATGAGAGCAGTGAATTACAAATGGTTATAGCAGCCATTTTAGATTTTTAAGGTGTTTCCTGTGGGAAAGGGAGTGAATAGATTCTCAGACCAATAAGGAAGAGGAAACCTTTCCACCTTCATAAAATGATGCTCTTTGAGCCTTTTTATGGCAGGAAGGTGTTAGCTCCTTCTCCCAGTATCTTATCCTTAGATCATTAGCTAACCAAAAAGGATATAGTCTTCCTTTAAGGGAAGCAGATGGTCTCCTTTTACCCTCTTTTAAAGAGCTGTAGGTTCTTCTAACTCAGAACTGTCCAATAGAACTGTTCATGGTGATGGAACCATTTGATACCTGCCCTGTCTAGTGAGGCAGGCACTAGCTACGTGTAGTATTGAGCACTTGAAATATGGCTAGTGTGACTGAGGAAGGGACTTTTAAATTTTTTAAAATTCTGATTAATTGAAATAGCCACAGATGACTAGTGGCTACTGTATTGGGCAACACATTATTTAATGCCTCTTCACTGTCTCTCTCTTTTTTTTTTTCTGCCTTCCCTGTTGGTAGTGCAATTGGAAAGAGAGCAGTGATCAGGGCTGGATGAGGGGAAACCATTTTACTTTTTCCAACCCCTCCCCCCATCTCTGATGATTGGCCTTATCTCTTTGCACAGCTTCTGCAACTTCCTTTTTTTAGATAAAAACTATTGTACTAAAGATCATTTTGACTAGAGTACCAGGAAGAAGGTGCTGGGAATTTGTTTAACCCTATTGTAAACTTTGTCTCTGATCAACTTCCCAACAGAACAGAACTCGCTGAGTATCTGTCTAGAAACCCTATTTCCACATTAAAATACTTGATCTCTGCTCAAGGGAGTTGGCACTTTGCATTGGGGATCCTCTTAGTGGGAGAGCCCCGTCATTGCCCAGTATTTGCTCTTGAGAATGTTTTGGTTTGGAAATTGAGAGTTTCAGCATCAGCTGAGGTTCATTTTGCACATGATCAGACAGAGAGACAGGATCCATGTGGGAAGTTCAGTTAGAGCTGGCCCTTTTCTAGGAGGGGCTTGTCTTTCTAGCCTCTTACTGAGCATACCCCAGACATCTGGGGAGCCAGTGCATCTCTCGATCTACCCTGCCACCCCAAGCCTCTCAGTTCCTTTATCAATGCAAACACTTTTTTGGTTTAGTGCAGTGGTTCTCAAACCACTGCTTCAGGATCACCTGGAGCTCTACCACACCTTCTGATTCAGGAGGTTTAGGTTTGGGCCCTAGAATTTGCATTTGTAACATAATGGTGATGCTGCTGTGGACCACACTTTGGGGACCCCAGGTTTAGTGGAATCTTCCTTGCTTCTGCCTGGAGAAGGAAAGGAATGTTGTCCACTTTCACCTCCTTTGGCTTTTAGATTTTGCCATCTGATCAACCTGGGCCTTGGAACCTGCTCAGTCTTTTTTTTTTTTTTTTTTTAACATCTTTATTGGAGTATAATTGCTTTACAATGGTGTGTTAGTTTCTGCTTTATAACAAAGTGAGTCAGCTATACATATACATATACATATATCCCCATATCTCCTCCCTCTTGTGTCTCCCTCCCTCCCACCCTCCCTATCCCACCCCTCTAGGTGGACACAAAGCACCAAGCTGATCTCCCTGTGCTATGCAGCTGCTTCCCACCAGCTATCTATTTTACATTTGGTAGTATATATAAGTCCATGTCACTCTCTCACTTTGTCCCAGTTTACCCTTCCCCCTCCGCGTGTCCTCAAGTCCATTCTCTATGTCTGCTCCTCAGTCTTTTTGACCTTTGCTTACTTTTTGTGCCAGAATGTTCCTGGCCTCAGTCTCTAAGTGTCTGGAATGGTCACCAATTTCTCTTTGGGGATGCTGAGTGGGCAAAAAGGAAGCCATGGGGCTGCGAGCTTCGGGACAGATTGAAAGTCTGGATGCTTTCTTAGGCTTAGGATTTTTCTTAGGGGCCTTGAAAAAGGCCTCTAAGAATAGTCACGGTTGTGAGACTGCCCACTCATAAAACCCTATTTATTCTTCAGTGCTCTTTGTGGACTCACTTGGGTGTTCCATACTGAAGTTAGAAAACAAAACTAACTTCTTGGAATTGCCCCCAGGAAATTGGTTTTCTAGAGTGGAGGAAAAATATAAAAGTTACTTATTTTCGTTAAGTTCATTTACAGAATGCTAACAGAGAATGTCCCATCCCCTCCCCCAATCACAAGAGACAGGGATGCTAAAATACTTCTTGGCAGTGAGATGGGCTGCCCTTTCTGGTAAGATAGTCAGCTGTGCATCCACGTCAAGGGAGGTTCTGACAGAGCCACCAAAGGATATTCCGTTACCAGGGCTTGCGATGACTTTCTGATTAGCTTTGGCTATGATTCACCCTGCCTAATGCAGTTATTTTGACGGTGGTTTGGATAAATGGTTTAAGTGGAAGACAGTATTTAATAATCACTAACTAGTGTTAAATCCTTATATGTATTGACTCATTTAATTCTTTTGGTAACTCATGGGCAGGTACAATTATCACCCCCATTTTATAGATGAACAAATTAAAACTTCAGAGGGGATACGTATCTTGCACACATTCAGCTAAGCTAGTTCCTTTCTGAGCCCAAAGTCCATACTCTTAATCTCTAAGCTATTCTGCCTCCCTGCTCATCTTCCTGTGTTGTGTGCCCTTAGCTGTTTGACCACATTGCTGAATGCCTGGCCAACTTCATGGATAAGCTACAAATCAAAGACAAGAAGCTCCCTTTGGGTTTTACCTTTTCATTCCCCTGTCTCCAAACAAAACTAGACGAGGTAAGATGAGTTCTTCAGACACTTTTGTTGCTTCATTCTTTGGACTGGGAGGACTGGGAAGAACTCTGAGCCACCTGCTACCTTTACAATGGAGGTTGTAAAGGAGGTTGCTGTGATGGATCGAGTGGACAATGTTTGAGTATTGGGAGTTCTGTCCTTCTGGGAGAGTTTGTGTAGGTATGTGTGAGAGTGATGGTAGAGGGGTATCGGAGAAGAGGGGGTCTTTATCACTGTCAAACGGCAATTTGGAGGACCATATACATTGCACATTATCCTTATCCCTCTTAGGGAAACAGGAGTGAGATATTAGTCTGGGACTCCCTTGTTCTAAAGTGTTATGATAGACATCGTTGAAAGTTAATGACGTTAGGATGCAAGTGTCTTATTTTGGCATTTCTACAACCTGCTCTTTCCACTTCTTGGGGGCAATAAATCATTCATTGAGTCTCCTTTCTTGGTCATTGACAGAGTTTCTCCTTCCTAGACTAGCCAGGAAGAAATATACAAATTCAGTCATGACTTTAGTTTAGCCCCATGGACGAGGTCTCCTAATGATGAGGAGTGTGGTTGAGTTTTGTGGGGAATCAATATTCCTTGGTCCTTTTCCAGAGTTTCCTGGTCTCATGGACCAAGGGGTTCAAGTCCAGTGGTGTGGAAGGGAAAGATGTGGTTACTCTGATCCGAAAAGCCATCCAGAGGAGAGGGGTGAGTAGGGCAGCAGAGATGGGGAGGCAGGAGCTTGGGGTCTGGAGGCTCTTTACATTCTTTTGGGTTCACTCTGAAGTCTTTCCCTGTCTGTCCTCAAATCAGCATGAGAATATTTTGTGGTTCTTAATGAGAAGTTTTCTTTTCTTCTTCTCTGCTTCTCTGCTATTGTTACTCAATAATCTTTATTTTTTTCCAGTTTTACTGAGATACAGTTCTGTATAAGTTTAAGGTAATGACATACCTATATTGAGAGAGTTAGCACGCCAGTGATCTTATATATGATCAAATGCCTTTGGGGTCTTCATATTAGCATGACGGACAACTAATCTTAGCCTTGGTACAAGAAAAACCCTTTAGTTCTTAATCTGAAGAAGACTCGAATATCATTTTCAAATGAGAAAGTTGGGATGATATTGATATCAGGGTGGAACAAGTAGAGAAAGGACATGATAAAGGTCTTGTCACAGAAGGACAAGACCTTCTGGGAGGGAGGGAGAGAAAGAAAAGATAAAAGAGAATGAGAAGAAAATGATAAGACGGGCTCTTCTCAGTGCAGTGATGGCTGTGAACTAGACTGCAGGGCTGCTGTCAGCGAAGCCCTCCAAGATGAGGACCAGCAGGGTGGGAAGTGAGATGCTGCTGTTAGACTGGATCTGGACCCAGTTTCCAGCTCTAGCCTTGCACTTGAGCTGTGTGTCTTACTGCTCTTTCTCTTCATCTTCACATCTGTAACCTTTCTGTGACAGTGCAAGTCAGAAGCCCCCCTTTTATCCCTGCAGGACTTTGATATTGACATTGTGGCAGTGGTGAATGACACAGTTGGGACCATGATGACCTGTGGTTATGATGACCAGAACTGCGAGATTGGTCTCATTGTGGGTGCGTGAGCACTGGGTGTGAGGAGCAGTGCTGGCCGATGGATTGCGGGGGTGGGCTGCAAAGAGAGGAGGGGTCCATGGCCTGGATGTTCCTTTGTACTGACTACTTCATATTGGAAGATAATGGTGCGGTCACTTTGGAGGGCTGAGCCAGGACTTGTGGAGTTGTGGGTGGTAGTGGGTTGGACCATGTTGGGATGTTGGGAGTCTGCACCGAGGAATCCCAGCCACCCTGGGTGGTCTCAGGACGGAGGTTTAGGAGACATGTGGGGTTTGTGGGGAGGATGGTGCGGGTGGGTGCCGAGCAGTCCCTTGTTTTGTCCAGGCACGGGCAGCAACGCTTGCTACATGGAAGAGATGCGCCACATCGACATGGTGGAGGGTGACGAGGGCCGTATGTGTATCAACATGGAGTGGGGAGCCTTTGGGGATGATGGCGTGCTTGATGACATCCGCACGGAGTTTGACCAGGAGATCGACATGGGCTCTCTGAACCCCGGGAAGCAACTGTAAGCAGCCGCCCTGTGTGCGGTGGGCTCAGGGGGTGGGCGCCAGAGCTGAGGTGGGGGCTGGCCAGCTCTGGGGGTGGTTCTCATTTTTACTTTACAACCTTATAGCCCCCAAAAGTTGCCAAGACACCCACTGCTTCATGGGAACCTTGCGCTTCCTAATACATTGTGACGATCAGTTGCTGAGAGAGCTCTAAAAAAGATAGGACAAGCGGACAAAACAGATTATGGGTAATGATTTGACTGGATCTCTCAGAGCAGTCATTTTAGAAGGTCGTATTCTTCGTATAAGTGTGCGGCCCTGCTCTTTCTTTCCACCTTAAGTTTGTGAGCTGTCCATAGAAACAGTTTGTGCACCACATAAGAAAAGTCATGTTGAGATGGCAAAGATTAGGGATCTGAAAGCTCCTTTTGTAGTTCCCAGCTCTGTCACTGCTCAGGGGATGAAGCTGTGAGAGTTGGCTCCAAATTACTGGCTGAGGTTCTGACTCAGACTCCTGCAGCGTTGCTTATGATGACCTAGGCTGGGTCGCAGCAGTCCCAGGGCCTCCTGCTCCAGCCGTAGCCAGACCCAAGGCATGTAGAAAAGTTGGTTAAGGAGCCCATTTGGCCACCTTTCCTGGACCTGTGGTCCAGCCAGGATCCTGGAGTGGCCTGGAGGAGGTGCTCTAGCATTTTGGACCCCTGAAGTCTCTCCAACCTGGTCAGACTTGGTTTTTAGTTACTTTTTTTTTTTTTTCTTTTTTTTGCGTTATGCGGGCCTCTCACTGTTGTGGCCTCTCCCATTACGGAGCACAGGCTCCGGACGTGCAGGCTCAGCGGCCATGGCTCACGGGCCTAGCCGCTCCATGGCATGTGGGATCTTCCTGGACCGGGGCACGAACCCGTGTCCTCTGCATCGGCAGGCAGACTCTCAACCACTGCGCCACTAGGGAAGCCCTTTAGTTACTTTTGATTCTTACAAAACATTATTTCACTCTCACAAACATTTGCCCAATGTCCTTATTAAAGATCTTGAAACAGGGATTGCTGCAAGCTCTGAAGGCAGTTACAAAACGTCTTGAGCAATCAGGCCCTCTCTGGTCTTTTTTCGAGGCTTGCGGGATCTTAGTTCCCCAAGCAGGGACTGAACAGGGCCCTCGGCAGTGAAAGCGTGGAGTCCTAACAACTGGACCACCAGGGAATCCCCATGCCCACTCTGGTCTTACTGGTGTTGTGACTGTTGTAGGAAATCTTCTAGTACCAATCCCTGCTTGGAGAGGAAAATCCAACCTATAAACCAGCTTTATTAAAAGAGAGTCCTTTTCTTTACAGGGGGTCCTTGCTTCCTCAAAGCACAGTCTATTTAAGTCACAAGCTTCTCTCACACGTTGAAACATGAATCCATTTCACAGACTGGCTGTGTCTGCCATGGCTGGTGAGAAATTCATGGACTGAAAAAACTGCTCAAAAAGAAAAAAAAGAAATGCTGGGAGGACATGTACCAACGTGTCAGCTGTCCCTGAAGTTATTACTGGGCTTGAGGGGGGAACTTTTTTTCACTCTTTATATGTTTCTAAATAAATATTTTCCAAACATTGACTGAAACAAAGTGTTTTTAAAAACTGAAATAAAAACTTTTACCGCTCACACTTCAGAGCCCCACCGGCCCCCTCCCCTCTCTGTCGTAGAACCAGCTATGTTGGAGAAGGTGCCTAGGGCAGTACCTGTGAGTTCCTTACTGTTGAAGCTGGGCTGCCTCCCAGGCAGCGTGCCTGTGCTGGTGCTTCAACATTTCAAACATACCTCCTGCTCAGGCAGTTTTGCAGCTCTCCACTTAGCTCCGGTTCTGCCATACCTGGCTTTGGGTCTTGAGCAAGTCACTTCCCGAGGGCCCGGCTTCCTCTCTTTGGTTTGCACCAGGTGACGTTGGAATCCCATCCACACCCCTGCTCTGGGCCTCCTCTGAAGGTCTGCGTAGATTAGGGCCCCAAGGCCCTGCGTGCCTCCTCTCTCTAGGACCTAGATCCTTTCTAAGATACCAAGAAAGGGCCTTTTTTTGCTAGAAAGAATTGTAAGGGCTTGGTTTCTCCTGTCCCATATCTAAGCCAGAAAGACGATCTTGTAAAGAAAACAGTGTCACCTAGTGTTGAAAAAATAAATTACCCAACTGCCCTCTCAGCTATCCCGTCACCTTCCTCCTCGGAAACTTCCAACATGTCTCACTCCCAGATTCCCAAGACCACCTGACACTTGGTACTCCTTCTCACCTGTCCCGACCTGTCCTTCTACTCTTTTTCATCATCCTCCCACCCCAGGTTGCTTTCACAGTTTTCTCAGGAATCCACAGATGGCCTGCAAGGGGAGGGACAGTGTGAGGTGATGAGTTGCTGGCCCTGTGCCCCAAATTTAATCAGATTGACCTTTTTTTTTTCCTCTTGTAAATAAACTTTGAGGTTCTACGTGAGATTTCATTTTAAAAGAGCATTTCCTTGCTAGAGAAGGAAATACCGTCACTTCTCTACATCTCTCACTCCTAGTCGGTGACACACAAGTTAGTGCTTTGTCCTGCATCAGCCCCACGTGTGTGCGTGTTGCTTCCACAAGGAAGTTGAGAGTTCATTGGCAGCAGAGACTTAATTTTTTTGGTGTGTCTCTCCCTGCAGATTTGAGAAGATGATCAGTGGAATGTACATGGGGGAGCTCGTGAGGCTTATCCTAGTGAAGATGGCCAAGGAGGAGCTGCTTTTTGGGGGGAAGCTCAGCCCTGAACTCCTTGCCACGGGCCACTTTGAGACCAAAGATGTTTCAGATATTGAAGGGTAAGCTTCGGGTCCTTCTCTGTTCACTGGGACCCCAGAAGGGTGGACAGGTGGCCGGGGAATGAGGAAGACGCATGGGCCCTTGATCCTTCAAATGTGGATGGCGGGAGGGTCTCGCCCAGTGTGAGGCCTGGGCCTCACATGGCAGGCCTGTGGCTAGATGTCACCAGCCAGATAGTCTCCACTCTTGTCTGTTTTGAATGTGCTGACTACCATGGTGCTGGGGACAGCTGGCCCCCATGCAGGGACTCGTGCTTTTGCACTTGTGTTCCTGCCTGGCCCAGGGACCTAAGCTTAATCCTGGGGGCTCCCTGTGGGTCTTTTAATGACTCACTTGCATCTACTTCCTTTCCCTTCTCCTGAAGCTCTGACATTTCATTCCCTATTGGTGATTTTCAAAAAGGGCTCTGTCCTGACCCCTGCTTCATAACAGAAAAATAGGTCCTTGGATGGCCCTGAGATTGACCCATTTATTTCCAAAAGGTAGGGCTGAGGCCTACCTACATCTTCACAGAGTGGCAGGAGTGGGAGTGAGGATGGCCTGATTTTTGTTTTTCAGTTAACAATATCCAAAGTGTTGGGCCTGGTTTCCTGTCCTTGAGACTTCCACTTGTCGCTTGATGAGGCCTTGTCTCAGGGACCAGATGGTGGAGAGGAGGTGATTTTGGTGCTGAAGAGAGCAGTGAGACAGTTCAAATGACTTTGTTTTAAGTGGAATTCTCGAAGGAACTGTACCTACTTGTTAAAGTTGGAGGGGATGACAGTATTCATATTTGTGTGGCTCTTAGTTCCCCTAAGAAGAGGGCTAATCTCATAGCATCAACCCTTTATCGCCATATTTAGATGCAAGGTAAAGCAGTGCTGACTCCATTGTGAAGTGCAATAGACTCTGACTGCCTTATAGAGAGAAAATAGGATGGGTTCCACAGCTGGGTTCCTGTGGTCAGAGGGAAACCATTCCCACTAACCTGAGAAGGGCAAACTCACACACACACACAACTTGGTGCGTAACGCCCCAAGACCAGGGCCTTGTCCTCCCATAGGATGTTAAGAAAAATTAATTGTTCTCACTGGGGGAAAATTGGGCACCTGAAGTACTCTGTGTGTGTGTGTGTGTGTGTGTCTGGGAGAGGAACTCAGCTTGTGCTTTCCTCTCCTCCTTATTCACTGCTCACCGCCCCCCCATAGGTGGACAGAGCAGTGAGGTGGGTGTCTGCCCTCCCTGGGACATAGTGTTTGCTGGAGCCGAGGGCTTTCTATGTCGGCCCACATACCCCGCCCACTGGCCACAGTGAGTGGACCCCTGCCCACACGCTGTTTCTGTTTCCCAGGGAGAAGGATGGCATCCGGAAGGCCCGCGAGATCCTGGTGCGTCTGGGCCTGGACCCAACACAGGAGGACTGTGTGGCCACTCACCGGGTCTGCCAGATCGTGTCCACACGCTCAGCCAGCCTGTGCGCGGCTACGCTGGCAGCCGTCCTGCGGCGCATCAAGGAGAACAAGGGCGAGGAGCGGCTGCGCTCCACCATCGGGGTGGACGGTTCTGTCTACAAGAAGCATCCCCAGTGAGCCAGCATTCGGGACCTCTGATAGACCTGACTCCACAGGAACCCGGTTTTGCACTGTGGGGTGGTGGAGATGGACCACAGAGTTGAGGTTCTTTGTAGAATAAAAGCTCCCAGTGGGGCAAGCGGGAGCTATGAGTGTGTTTTCCTTGGCATGGGTAGAGGCTATTTCTGAAGGCTGCCAACTAGGGCTTTACTCAGAGCTCTCCTGGCTTCTAGGGGCTCTTTTTCTGCACCCTCTTATTTCCAGCTTCTCTGGCTCACCTGGGTATTGATGTGATCCTGCCCTGCCCTCCATGTTTTGATCCCTTGGTCATAAGTGCTGAAATACTCAAATTTCAGTTGGGACCTGAAGGATTTCTCTCAATTGTGCCCACTTACTATCCCATCATTTTCACCTAATATGAGTGCCAGGTCAGTGGGCCTTCATTAACTGAAGGTAGATGTGGAAGGTCTCAGCCATTCCATTTCCTAGGCTCCTAGTCCAAAGCTCCAAAAACTTTAAACTGTACACGAATTACTCGGGGATCTTGTTAAGAGGTGGATTCTGATTCAGAAGGTCTGTGTTCAGCCTGAGATCCTGTATCTCTAACAGCCCCCAGAGATGCTGGTGGCCTATAGGCCACACTTGGAGTAGGCCCTGGAGACCATGGCTCCAAGCAGCCACCACACAAGAATTTCTGGCTGAACACACCTATTATCTTTAGCTGTACAGAACACCTCTAGGATTGTTGGCAGAAATGGGCCAAAGAGAGGCCAAAGTCCAGAAGAGCATTTTGACTTTTTCCTTTTTGGGTCTTTCATAAGCAGCATCTAATGAAATGAAGGAAGAAACATGAATAGTAGTTGGTGTCAGAATCACCTGAGGCCGATAAGTTGGGCAAAGGAACTGTGGCCTATGGGAAGGGAGTCTTCTGTGAGTGCATGCAGGCGACACTGGCTTCCCAGAAGGCCACCCTTCCTTTTAGCAGGGTGGTCGCAGTTGAATAGCTGAGCTTTTATACAGTGACCCTTAACTTGGGAAAGAGTAGGGAGAGGATGTTTATAAAGGGTGTCACTTGGGCTGAGGTGGTGAGCTACTGCCCCAACCATTTGTACCATTGACTCTAACTGTGGACACCCACCTCTTATCCCACGTCTGTGACTGCAGTTTCGCCAAGCGTCTTCACAAGACCGTGCGGCGCCTGGTGCCCGACTGCGACATCCGGTTCCTCCGTTCTGAGGACGGCAGTGGCAAGGGGGCAGCCATGGTGACAGCAGTGGCCTACCGGCTGGCCGATCAACACCGAGCCCGCCAGAAGACCCTGGAGTCTCTGAAGCTGAGCCGTGAGCAGTTGCTGGAGGTCAAGAGGAGGATGAAGGTAGAAATGGAGCGAGGTCTGAGCAAGGAGACTCACACCATTGCCCCCGTCAAGATGCTGCCCACCTATGTGTGTGCCACCCCTGATGGCACAGGTATGTGGCAGGGCTGCCACCCAGCTCACCACAGGGTTCAATCGCTGTGGGAGGACTCCCTTAGCCTTAGCATTGGGTGTTCAGGCCAGATTGTTGACCATGTTTCTTCAGCTATAGTACTGGGAAATTCTAGTGTTCGGTGGTCTCAACCAAGGCATTCCTCTGCTAAAACTGAATGGTGATAATAGTAAACACTTAATGAATGCTTACTATGTGTCAAATGCTTCTCTAAGCATTCTACAGATATTAATTCATTTAATTTTTAACTGTTAACAGAGATTAGTAGTTAATTTTGTTTGTTAACAAGCTATTACGTTTTGCACAAAACCTAGGCACAGAGAAATTAAGAAATCTGCCCAACTTCACACAGCTAGAAAAATGACAGAGCTGGGATTCAAATCAGGAATTTTGGTTCCAGGGCTAGCTCTTATAAGGCCAGGGGTTGGCAAACTGAGGTCCATGGGCTAAATCTGACCCACTGCCTATTTCTGTAAATAAAGTTTTATTAGTACACAACCATGCCCATTTGCCTACATGCTGTTTATGGCTGCTTTGTGCCATCATGGCCAAGTTGTATGGTTGCAGCAGGGACTATGGCTCATAAGGCCTAAAATGTTTACTGCCCAGCCCTTTACAGAAAAAGATTGCTGACCCCTGCTCTAGGTCTTGCAATCTAAGAAATGGAGGTCTTTTCCCAATTCAGAAAAATGATCATTGACCAGTCCAGTGTGGTACAGCTGGTACAGGTTCCAGAGCTGGAGACTGGGACTCAGTCCCAGCTCTACCATCTTCTGGCTGTGTGGCCCTGAGCACAGCCAGATCTCTCTCCTCCGTAGAGGGGAATGCAATGCCTCCCTCTTAGGGCTGCCTGAGGGTTGCATGGAAACTGTGTGTGACACACGTAGTGCGTTGTGACTGTGCTAAAAAGGAGGGTTTTCTCATTCTAGAAACATTTCCCTTCAGTTTCCTTTAAAGAGTTGGACTCTGTTGTTCCTTCTGTATTCTAGAGCCTTATATGAGGTGGCCTTTGATTTAGTACAAGTGGCGTGTCTGGATATTCTGGAGTATATACTGTGTCACCATTTCTTTCCTGTGTTCTGGAGCTCTGGAGCTCATTGTGACTCCTGGGGCCCCACAACTTGAATCCGTTTGAGAGCCTCTAAGGAGCCAGCAGGGTTCTGGCCCCGGATATCTTATTTTCTTTATCATTAGGTGGGGCTCACAGTCCATCACCCTGAGGTTGTCCAGGGCCTCCTGGGAGAGCTCCCCATTAGGGGAAGGTGTTTAGACTGTCACTCTCTCCAGCCCCAACCCACCATCTTCCTGGGCTTATTTTCCAGAGAAAGGTGACTTCCTGGCCTTGGACCTTGGGGGTACCAATTTCCGGGTCCTGCTGGTGCGCGTGCGGAATGGGAAGCGACGTGGAGTGGAGATGCACAACAAGATCTACTCTATCCCGCGGGAGGTCATGCATGGCACAGGGGATGAGGTGAGGCAGGGTGGCACCTCTGGGAGGGGACCCCAGGAGACACCCACTTCTCACCTGGGAGGGCAGTGCTTTCTCTGCTCACCCGTGGTCCTGGGGAGGGCTACGTGGGCTAGGGCCCTGGGCTGGCCTTTGCTTAGGTGCGTGCCTGAACTGGCCTTTCTCCTGGGTGGAGGCCTCGAGCTGGTGCTCAGACCCTGGTGGGGCAGCACTCCCGGGCCAGGGTTCCTCCTCTCAGAGCCCAATTTCTGCTTGCAGCTCTTTGACCACATCGTCCAGTGCATTGCCGACTTCCTTGAGTACATGGGCATGAAGGGCGTGTCCCTGCCTCTGGGTTTCACCTTCTCCTTCCCCTGCCAGCAGAACAGCCTGGACGAGGTAATAGTGCCTTCCTGGAGGACTCTCCTATGGGCTGTACCGACTCTGAACCAGCCAGAGTTTCGAGCAGGGGAGAATGCTGGGCTGAGAGGAAGAAAACAAGGGCATGAGTGACAAATCATGGGGAAGGGCTTGTTGATGGGAATGGGCAAGTCAGAGCTGATAGAGGTCAAGCAGGTAACAATCTTTGGGATAACGATGATGATGCTAGTAATATCAACAACTGACGTCTTTAAAGCATTTTATGCGAGGTACTCCTAGGCTTCCTGTGTGCGTAACCTCATTTAACCCTTAGAGCAACCATAGAAGGTAGGTGTTTGTATACCCGTTTTGCAGAAAGGAGAACAATGTCTGCGGAAATGCCAACTATCTTGCAGGTCATATAGCTTGGGAGCGGCTAAGTCATGATTTCATTCCGGTTTCCTGACACCTGAGTCCGTGCTGTCAGTTATGCTCAGCTGCTCCTGAGGCTCCCGTTTTGGGCTCAGGACATTTCGCTCCATCTCCCTTGGCTGCCCTGGTGTTTCTCTAGTGTCACCTTTGCTTTTCATTCCCTGTCACCTTGCCTCGGATGAATGAAGCAGGTTGTTGAAGAGCTGGTGCTCCCACATATTCTGGACATGGGTGTGTTGAAGTGTAGGAGAGCTGAGTAGGCAATGCCTAGGCTTACTCAGGGCAGATGACTGGTATGTTAGATATCAGAATACTCTTATTTAAGCAGTTGTTTCTCTCTGTCTCGATCGGTGTTCTAGAAGCTTACATGCTTGGTACAGGTGGACATATGCTGTGGATGGAGTTACCAGGGTACAAAGGGCATGGTTCCTGCTATAGGTGCCTACAAACAAACTGGATTGAGGAAGCAAGCTCAGAAAAGCGAGAGCTGCTCTTTGGAATGTGGCAGCAGTGGAATGATGAAGCCCCGAGGATGATGTTAATCTGAGCACATACCTGGAGGGCATGAGGAATACTTGGTCAGAAGAATGAGCTGCTGAGGAAGAAAGGCCGGCAGGCCCGGCAGTATGGAGAAAGGCATGTAGGTGGGAACAGTCATAGGTACAGTGGGCTTGGCCCAGTGGCGGGAAAAGACCTGCGTTTCCAACAGCGTCCCTGGAACAGGAGGCCTTACGTTGCTCAGCTGAGTTTTGTAAATGCCTCCCACTCCTCCCTTCTGAGAGTTAAATTCACCACGTGCACTAGCACGTGCACTTCCTCAGGTTTTAGGAAGTCCCGCAATAAAAACCCTGCCTAATCCAGTATTTCCCAACAGCTGTTAACATTTGTCCAGTGTTAGCTAGTCCAGTATTGCTTTTAGCTTTTCCAACTTCTTTGTCTCAACATATTATACTTTTTCAGTGTCCATACATTGGGTTTTAAAGCCTTCACATTTGCATCAATTTACCAAAAGGACTTATCAAACGTGTATAAATATTTACGTGATATTTAATGAAACACTGCTTATTATAACAGTCATTAGAAACAAACCAAGTTGTCCAACAGTGGGAAATAGTTAAATCATGAGTCATTCACTGCCTCATATCAGCCAACTAGTTTTTTCAAGGAATTTCAATGATTTGGGAGAACACTGGTGGTAAGACTAAAAAAATATTTTTAATCGAAGTATAATCTCTATAATATAGAGATATACAAAACGTGATTAATAGGAAGATAAAAACATAACATTCCAGTGTACATGCTTCCAGACTTTTCCTACTGAAATATTTTTAACAGACACTATCTTACTTTTCAAGTATAGCAACATGTATACATGTTTATATATTTATCTAGTGGCTCCCAAGGCATGTTAACTGTTTCTGTCAGTGCTTGAATTGTAAAATTCCAGGTTATTGTATTGGACTTTATACCGTATGTTCTAAGTTTCTGTAAGGAGCATGGATTCAGTCTAGAACTGTGAAAACTAAGAACAAATGAAGCAGAAGCCGGGTTTTGTCTGTTGTTGTCTGTAAGCTGGATTCTGCTCTGCTGAGATCACCCTGTTGATGGGAAAACCAGCAGGTACTGAGGTCCAGAGGCCTCAAGCTGCCTGGGTTAGCTGGTGGCCACGGGCAGTTCTCCTCAGCTGTTGGGGCCTCTCCATGTCTTATTATTAAGGGACCACCTGCAATAATGTAATTTGAACATTCTGTACGCTTGAAAGTGCCAAATACAAAATTTCATCAGAGACGTCAAGCTAATCCGTAGACAAGAAAATCAGGTGGAGAGAAGTACATAGTTGTTTGGATGTGGGTGTGTAAACCAGGCCACTGCTGAGATTGTACTTTGTTTTTCCGAATTTCCTGGGATCTGAGCACAGCGGGACTTGTGAGACCAAACTCCTGGGCCATGAAATGCCAAGCGGGCTGGTATAAACAACCAAGCAAGTCATGGAGAAACAATACAAGTGGGTGGATAGTGAGCACACAGCCCACTTATAGGTTCTGACCTCTCAGGAAGGGGGCCTGGGGGTCCTTGATGCTTGTTCCCTGATAGGCTATGGCAGCAAAGAGGGAACGAGGGAACAGTATATGAAACAGTCCTCCATATTCAAAGCCACCATGTATCTGCTCCTGGAGGGCCCTTTGACACAGCGAAGGGTACTTGTTCACTTCGTACTAGAGTTTGAAATTTTAGAGACACAAACCCGCCCCTCTGTACGCTGTACGGGGCAAACTGCTTTTCCCCGTGAAAGAAACAAGCGTATAGAACTTAGTTCCTTGGCAGGGGCGGTCGTATGGTGCTTATGAGCCCATCCATCGGAATTGGTGGGCCTGGGGGGTGAGTCCTCCTCTCTTGCAAGCTGTAGGCCTTGGGCAAGTTACTCCAGAGCTACAGTTACCTGTAAAATGGGCGTGATAATGATAAACATTCCACAAAAGTGCTGTGAGGATTCAACGTTGTAACACATGGGTTGTGCCTAGCCCAGTACCTGTTGCATAGTAGGCACTCCTAGTAGGTGAAACAGGTTTAGAATAATTTGTGGGTGAGATGATTGGTTTTTAAAGGGCATCTGTATAACCTGTGAGGTTGTGAACTAGAAAATGACCCGGGAGCCCTTCTCTGATATCCACCTCCCCGCCCATGTGTGATTTTTAGAGCATCCTCCTCAAGTGGACTAAAGGCTTCAAGGCATCTGGCTGCGAGGGTGAGGACGTGGTTACACTGCTGAAGGAAGCCATCCACCGGCGAGAGGTGGGAGAGGCGCGACATGAGGCCCGAAGTGATCTGGGTGTTCAGAGCTGGGGGAAGTGTTAAGTGCAGTTGTGTTGGTCAAAGGGAGAGTTAACCTAGTCCTTCAGCAGCTGGTGAGTGTACACTGTGTGTCAAGCCCTGCTCTTGGCAACTGGGGATTCAGGAACGCCCACAGAAAGCTCTTGTTATATAAACAATCCCATGAGCTAATGTCAGGTGCTCTCGAGCTATGAAGGAAGATGAAGTTGGGTGAGGACAGAGTGAGTGGGCTGGGGAAGGGCAGTCTTTTAAATAGCATAACCAGGGCAGGTCTCTGAAGAGGTGATATCTGAGCAGAGAAAATGAGCCCTGCCTTATAAGTTTTAGATACATTTAAATCTCCCTTGCAAGGGTCTGAAGGGAGAATATTGTGGTTCATTTGTGGATTGGGATCTGCTGTTGCTCTCAGGAGTTTGACCTGGATGTAGTTGCTGTGGTGAATGACACAGTTGGGACTATGATGACTTGTGGCTATGAAGACCCTCACTGTGAAGTTGGCCTCATTGTTGGTAAGGACTCGGGCTGTCCTTCCTGTGTGGGGACACACAACCAAGGGTGGGAGGACGGAAAGTGCAGAGTGAGGCCCTGACTGACATCTCTTGATTGGCAGGCACGGGCAGCAACGCCTGCTACATGGAGGAGATGCGGAATGTTGAGCTGGTGGAAGGGGAAGAGGGGCGGATGTGTGTCAACATGGAGTGGGGGGCCTTTGGGGACAATGGATGCCTAGATGACTTCCGCACAGAATTTGATGCAGCTGTGGATGAACTTTCCCTCAACCCTGGCAAACAGAGGTAGGTACCCAACTGCATGTAGGCCCTGGTACGTTCATCTCAGAGCTGAACAGTGATGAGTGATCTGGTCCTCCACAACAGCAAATCCCGGGACACTCATTCTCTTGAGATGTTAATGGAAGAGATTTCTTTGGAAAGGGCTTCTTGTCAAATACATCTGGAAAGTTCTGGGTTAAGTCCTCTTCCCCCTGCTGGACTGTGATGCTCTTGAAGTCCAATTGGGAAAACAAATCACAACAGTTATGTTGCAAGAATTTCATATAGGGAACTGGTCACACAGGTTTTAGAGGGATGGAAAGACAAAAAGGGGATGCTGAGGAGCAGTTAGTACATGTAGCAATCAGCTCCTACCCTGAGGACTAGGAGAACAGGTGGGAGAGAGTATTAAAACGTGGATCTGGAACCTGAGGAAAAACAGACAGTTGCACCACCTGCTGCCATCAGGGTGAAGAAGCATTGCTGGGGTGAGGCAGATAGGAGTAGGAAGCAATAGAAGCAAACTTCTTTCTCCTCCATCCATCCAGTATATGGCACCCTCTACTGTCATACTGGACGAGGGGGTAGCCCCAGCATCACAAAGCCCCTGGTATGGTGGGATCCCATTAGGAAGAGGTTGCACGTAGTGTTTCCTAACTAGATTAATCAGGGACCATACTTCTGCAGAATATACTTTGCAAAATATTTGTTTATAGTAGAGGTCACAGGCTAAAATGCCTCCAGGAGCCAGGCAGGCAACATTAATGAAAGAAACAGGCTGGAATAAGACAAGATTGAATGATGATGGGGTTTTGGTTGAAACTGAGAACACTGACTTTTTAAAGGCACTAGGTAGAGCCAGAAGACCCTCATGCCATTGAGTAGTCATGTTTCGTTCTAGTGGCCAGAACAGGGGTCTCCAGCTGGCACTAGTTACTTGAGCAATAAGTGATTAGCCTGAAGAGAAAGCATGCTAAATTAAATTCTCAGCAACGCAGGGGGTTAAGACAGCATCTTACCCTTCTGGAAGTGTGGTGGGGTTTGGGTGTGCGTTCCTTCTTGAGGAGTTGGGAATAAGCCTTGGAAGGGAAATGAAACCACAAAATGGGGTCAATCCCAGGGAACCCCTTGGGCCTCAGGACACGTTTTACTGAAGGCTATGAGTCAGTATGTGTGGATGCCAGGAATCCTGCCTCAGCGAGTCAAATAGCATTTCCTTCCCACGAAGGGGAATTTGTATGCCTTCTACCTTCTAATGCAATGAGGGTGACGGGGCTGGTGTACCTCAGCACATCCCACCACCTTCCTTCTTAACCTCCATGAACATTACCTGCATTGCAGGTTCGAGAAAATGATCAGTGGCATGTACTTGGGCGAAATTGTTCGTAACATCCTCATCGATTTCACCAAACATGGGCTGCTCTTCCGTGGCCGCATCTCGGAGCGGCTCAAGACACGGGGAATCTTTGAAACCAAGTTCCTGTCTCAGATTGAGAGGTGAGAATTTAAGGCCTGGAACAGGATAGACTGTATATCCTCCTTTTCACGGACAGACAAGCTGGGATTTCCACAGTTCAAGTAAGATCAGGGTGTGGCTTACGTAAAGGTCAGTTTAGTAGCTCCCATGTTTGTATCTATATAGTGTTGTTTTAAAGTACGTTATGAACAGTTGGCATTTTAAGGGAAAATATATAATATTCTCATGAAAGATCATGGTAAGCTGGATGAGCCTGTGCAAAGAAGTATTGTTGGGTTTTAGACCAATTTCAAAGGTAGAAAGAAATATAGCTGCTCATAGAATGTAAATTGGAATGCACAGAGGAAGATAACCCACTAAAGCACTTATGCTTGGCAAAAGGGTTCTTCTTAACTGCTGGCTGCAGTAATAAGGCAACCAGGATTGAGTGAGGTTGGCATGTCAGGCAATGCAGAAACATGCCCTGTGGCGGCTCATTAAAGCAAAGCCTTCTTCCTCCAGTCTAATGGTGGAGAAGTCTGCTCCAAATCAGAATACTGAATTTCAGAGCCTTTTAAAAATTAATGCTGTGTCATTATTACTCTCACACATATAGGAAAACAGGAACTGGTTGGTGTACATGAGTGGGGCCCTAGGGCATCTGCACCAGTGAATAGAATATTGTTCTGGTTTGCATGTCTGTTTATTTTCTTCTTATAGTTATATTTATCTTTGTTTCATAAATAGTGCACAAGTAGATTTCAGACAACCCAGAGTGGGGGAGTAGAAATAGAACAGGCATTTAGTGTTGGTGGGTGACGCTTGTCCTGCTGACCTGTGAACCATGAGAGATTGGACAGGAAAGGGCTTTGCAACTGAAAACTGTCGCATACGAGGATCATCACTGTCTTTACTGTCAGTATTTCCAAATAAGTGGAATACATGGACAGTGAATTTCCTTTTGTTTTGAGTGTCAGTTTTGTAGCAGCAGTGCTCTACCTTGCCTGGGCAAAGTGGCATAAGGAGCTGTTTCTTCGTGTTCTCTCTGTGAGGGTCAGTGAGATGAGCACTAGTTCCTGAACTGAGTTTTAAGAATGGAACCACCTCTCAGGGGCAGTGGCTTTTGCCCCCAGCTCTCGGAAGGCCAGGTCCCCCAGAACCACTTCTGATGAAGGAGCCAGGCCCCGGAGTGGCAGGCCACCATGCCCTCTAGGTATGTGACTGACCACTCACTGTCTCCTCCTGGCCCAGTGACTGCCTGGCCCTGCTGCAGGTCCGCGCCATCCTGCACCACTTAGGGCTCGAGAGCACCTGTGATGACAGCATCATTGTCAAGGAGGTGTGCACTGTGGTGGCGCGGCGGGCAGCCCAGCTCTGTGGTGCAGGCATGGCCGCCGTGGTGGACAAAATACGAGAGAACCGTGGGCTGGACACCCTCAAAGTGACAGTGGGCGTGGACGGGACCCTCTACAAGCTACATCCTCAGTGAGTGCCTGATCTCCACTCTTCCTGCCCATCTTTCTCCCTCTTTCTCACCATTCTTTCCTTGCTCTCCTTTCTCTCTCTCTTTATTTTATGGCAAATTATCAGATATTCCAAAGAGTGTATATAATATATATATATTATAGTTTAAAGATTAATAACTAGAAGTAGGTCTGTGTTTTACCACCCAGCTAGGAAGCCCCCTGTGAGCCCCTCCCAGTTGCACCCTTCATTCCCCCCTACCATGAGTGAGTGCTGGGGTGATTAAGTCTATTGCTTTCTTTTCCCCCTCCATATATCTACGTATGCATCTACATTGTTTAGTTTTACTTAATTTTGAACTTACCATATGACATCTTTTCTTTTGTGACTGGCTTTTCTCACACCACATTTATGGTTTTGAGATGCATCCACATTGAAGTCTGCAATCACAGTTGATTCATTTTCAAGGTTGTATAGCATACCTTTGAATGACTATACTATAATTTATTCTAATGATGAATATTTGGGTTATTTCTAGGTTTTGACTATTACAAGCAGTACTCCTGTCAACACTCTAGTAAATGTATGCTGGGACTCTGGATCAAGATTTTTTCCTGCAGTCTAGGGTAGGGGTTGGCAGATTATAGCCGCAAGTGTTTTTGTAACTAAAGTTTTACTGGAATACAGCCACACCCACTTGTTTATGTGTTGTCTATGGCTGCTTTTGGTTATAACAGCAGACCATATGACCTACAGAGCTCAAAATACCTATCGTCTGGCCCTCTGTAGAAGTTTTCCACCCTCACCCGTGGTATGGAAGTACTGAATTCCCTTTTCTTTTTACTCTTTTTCCTGTCTTTCTCCATCTCTTCTCCCTTTTCTCCTCTCATCACTATTTCTCTTCTCCTTTCTTCCCTCACTTGCATACGTTGAAGAAATTGTTTTAAAATTAGGAAGTGCCTTAGTCCCTCTCCCCTAGAAGCTCTTCAACTAAAAGTTAAAAGAATAGAGCTGTGCCCCTTGCCTGGACATGAGGTAGGATGGAGAGACTCATCGATTGAATTGTCACCTGCTGTCACCATGATTGTTTCAGGGAGCTGAGAAACTTGCCCAGAGTCTACACAGTTAGTGAAAAGACTGGACCTTGAGAAGTTCCAAGTTTCTCTTGTTGATGATCAGTGTCATTGTGAAAATAGGAACCTTAGTCCCAAGTGAGGGTCGGAAGGGGGACAGAAGTCTAGCCACCAGCACTGGGGCTTGGTGTTAGGAGCCTCTGTTCTCAGCTCTGCAGATGGGGAGGAGCAACTCATCCCTGCTATTGTGGGGAGATGATGACAAACGGTTTCTTCCTCTAGTCCCATATCAGGAGGAATCTGTGATTTCTGTTCTCAACACACCCTCCTAAGTCTGCTCCTTTTGCCTTTAATGACATTTTGGGTTAGATATGAGTCTGATGTGAGTTAATACCTCTGGAAAATAGAATATCACACATGTGGCACTTCATCCTTCCCTCCAGAGTTGATGAACAGGTTATATATACACTTCTGCAAGGTGTGCTTGTGGCGTCCATGACTGTTGAACTTCTCTTTCACTGCTTAGTTTTAAGAACACAGCTTGCCAGAATCTCAGACTTTTGTCCTAGAGTTGAATCTTAGCTTCCCACTTGCGCACTGTGACACAGAATTTGGGCATGTTGCTAGTCTCTCCAAGTTTCAGTTTTCTGAAACACAATACATAATGTTTCCTACATGGTAGCTGTCATCCTCTCTCCCATCTCAATTATTCCTGGGTTTCCAGCATCACTTCTTAGGGTCCCATCTCCGAGGACACAAATCAATTGTGACTAAGGTATTTTTTCTGTCTTCTTCCCAACTTTTCCAGCTTTGCCAAAGTCATGCATGAGACGGTGAAGGACTTGGCTCCAAAATGTGATGTGTCCTTCCTGGAGTCGGAGGATGGCAGTGGGAAGGGGGCGGCTCTCATCACTGCTGTGGCCTGCCGCATCCGAGAGGCTGGACAGCGGTAGAGCCCCTGAAATTGGAAGGACTTCCTCTGGTTTCCCTTCTTTCCTGCTTTAAATTATAAGTCGATCCCCTTGTGTCAGAGACAGACCCCTTGGCTTTTCCTTGGCAGAGAGGACCTTATTGGACTGGGTTTTGTCTCTGGCTACTCACTGTAGAGTTTGGTACCCAAGGCTTAGCCCTCCTGAGATAAATACAATTTGAAGTAAGGATTTGTTCCCACTTGTCACAACCATTACCATTGGTTCTCTTAAAACTTGAAAAAAAATTTAACCTTTAGTAATCCCCCTGGCCAAATTCCATGTCCCCGTATAATCCTACAGGGTGGGGACACTAATGAAAAAATATAGTTGCTTCACCTTGGAGCCTGAACATGACATTTCTAGGTGGAGAGCATCCCCCAGCATGGAAGTTGATGCTGTTTCTCCTCTCAGAGATCTGGGAGGTCTCCACTGACTTGAGCCTGATTCTCCCATAGGCAGGGAGGAGGGGCGGTAATGTAGGGGAAACCCACGGACAGCCATGTGGCAGCCCCTCTTCAACTTCATCTTTAAGCGTTTGCCTAGTGGGTTCCAGTGGATGCTGTTCCTGGAATCAAAGCATCCCGAGTCTGAGCAAGCAAAACCAAAGCCAAGAGTCCTGTGAGTGGGCTTGTTGTCACATCTCCTTGTGGGTTCACAAGTCATCCATAAGCAGTGGACCTTTGGGGGAGGGAAGACTTTTTGGTCTGTTTAAAAATTTTTTCCTGCAGAGGTGGAAACACTGTATTTTCATTTTAATTTATATTTGAAATTTATTTAGTTCATGAAGTACATCTGCTCCTTCATTTTGACACTGTACGTAACGATCGGTTGTATGTAACGTATTTATATGTTAATTTGTTATGTCTGTAAATACACAGGGTCTCATTAGTAGATCAGTGTAGTTAAAGGATGGAAGATGAAGATACTGATTGGTTCCTAGAAATACCTCATTCATCTTCAGGAAAAGAAGGAAAGCCTCTTTAGGGTGAGCGAATGGCCAAGCAGCTCCTTGCCAGCTCCTTTCCCTGCAGACTCAGAAACTTGGAAGGGGGCTGGGGACAGAGTGAAGGAGGCTGGGGCTATGGATTGAAGACACCACGCTAACTGGCTGCTCAGTCTAGGGGCTTTCCTGGAGCCATATTACATGAGATGCTAACAAAGGAAACAGGAATCATTTCAAATAGACTCTGCTTAGAAATCTTCATCCTTAGGGCAGTTATTAGTATTTTAAACCTCTCTAACAATATAAAGGAAGCCACCAAAAACATTGAAAAAATTGTCTAATTGTTGATAGCAAACCGAACCAAAACAAACAATCAAACAAACGAAACTTCAGGAACAACACTTTTGGTGGATTTGTGCCCTCCTAGCAAAGTTCGCCTTCAATTTGTTTTGTAAATGTTCTACAAGAGGTGTTGTCCACAGACTTCCTTACACTGAGCTGTTTTTACAAGAAGTGTTTATTCCAAACTGCTTGGTGCGGGGTTGCGGGGGTGGTGAGGGGAGACATAAAACCTTCCTTACCCTGCTCTTTAGAGTGCAGTTAATTCTGAATCTGAAAGCCCACTTCTGCCCTAAAATGATCACACCCCCACACGTTAAACCTGAATACTTCATAATAAAGAGGGGATGACCTTTTAACAATGTTGAGTAGGATACGAGGATCAAAACAGAAAAATGGAAAGACGCAACTCAATAGCACCCAATTTTTGCACATTTATCAAACTTGTACTGGAACAGTGTCTAGATTTGTGTATCATTAAAGGATGCCCAAGAAATAGAAATGAACCTTAACTTTTAAACTTGAAAATTAGGCACCATCTATGAAATTGCACATTTTTAAAAGGTAGAGCTGTGTGTGTGGCTATTTAAGACGTGTCATTGGTTTCCAAAAAGGAAAGCTGGAAAATGCAGTTTGAATGTTTGTGTTCCCACAGTTAGGTGACAGTTCCTTGCTGACGCTGCTTTGCCCATGTAAATACATTGACTCTCAGTCTTTGACTGGGATGTGCTCAATAGCAGATCATCTCAAATCCTTGAGCCCTCAGTCTAGTGAAGATGTTGTCATGTACCATAAAGGACTAGTTGAATTAACTGTGTGATGTTAACTATTAATAAATTTTAACATTTTTCAAAGTATTCAGCGTGTGATTCATGAGCATTTTTCAAGAGTACAGTCATCTTTTGAGCATATTAGTACTTCCTGGCCCATCTGAGTAGTTGATGAGTGTTTTGATTTTGACTATATGTGCTTGACAGGCATGTAGCTAACTCTTGGCCTTGACCCCAGATATTTCTCACTCCAGAAACACAGTTCCAGTGGAACGGGAAGGTAGGTGACCTTTCCTAGGCCGTCTTTGAGCCCCCAGATCTCAAGCACCACTGAAGAACCATGGCTGGCCCAGCAGTCTACTGTTTAAACAGTTTGGCTGAGATGTAGCAGAACCCTCAGAGACTCTGGGTAGTCTCCGTATAGGCATATGTGATTCACATTCAGGATAAGTAAAGCCCTTACTTATATGAACATCTAAAAAGCACTTGCCTCTGTCCTATCCTTACAGTCTTTCAAACCCTCTCCTTAATAAGCAAAATACAAACCTAGGAAATAAACTTCTCACAGGTTCCTGGTGATACCCACTGACTTTAACATGGCCCTGTTTGACAATAACTGAAGGGGGAGGCAGATCAAGGCTAACAGAATGCTAGAGATAGCCAAAACACAAAATTCAACCTAGCTAGTGGTGAAGGAAAAGAAATTTAAATTAGACCCTATTTTTATGACTTCAAATTGGTGAGATTATAGGAGCATTCTCATATACTATTGGTGGAAATGCAAGGTATAATTATTTAGGAGGGAAATAGTCAATATCCACGTTTTGTGTAATTTTCTAGAAATTTGTGCAGAGGAAGTACACATAGCTGGAGACCAAGATTTAGCTTTAAGGGTACTGGCGACTGTATAACTTAAAATAACAAAATCGGGGAACTCCATACCGTGGGTCTGCCTACCTTGTACCAGGGTCCAGTCAGGAAGACAATCTACTCCAGTTATTTCAAACAGATTTTAACACAAGGACTTGGTTATGCAGGTGATAGGAGAGCTGAGAAGTCCCACAGTATAGAGGAGCAACCCAGAGATTAGCAACATCAAAAAAACCCACTTCTATCCCAACGGCTGGGCCAGATTCCGAAAGCTGGAACCACAGAGCTGGAGTGGGAGGTGGTTAGAAATACCCTGTCTTCTCCCTCCCACCCTCTAGTTTTCTGCAGTGTCTCCCGTTGACTGACCCTACCTGTGAGGCAGGGGAGGGTGGGACCTGGAGCTAAATAATAAGTGAGGTGCATGTAACCTGTAAAACCATTACAATGTTACTGAAGGTTATTTGGTATCATAGAAAATGTTGACAGTATGCTGAAAGTATGTTACAAAACAGTATGGGGCCTTAGCCCCATTCCTCAGCAGCCGTCCGTCAGATTTCCCCACCTCTGCGACTTGGGCACCCCTGTGGGGCTCTGGAGCAGGCCACTCTGCTGGGCCTGCCAGCTTAAGCTGCCAGCTGCTCAGGGCAACTTTGGCAGCACCGCCCTCCTTAGGTCACTGCTGCTCCATCACAGAGCCTCGGAGAAGAGCCCTCCCTTTTCCCAGTGGGGCTCCTGGGTGGACATAGACCCTTAATTCCCCATAGATCATAATACTGGACAAGATGCTCTGAAGGCAGTTTTCTCAGGTTTCTGCGCTCAGAGACCCTGAAAGCCTCTGGGCCACCCATACTCACGGGTTTCCCACAGTCTTCTCCCTACTCAACTCCCACCTCCTCTGTAGGGCTCCTCACCACCGGGAAATCTATTTCCTGCACCCAGGTTGCTTCCAGCTTGGAAATAGCTTTTCCAGCCTCTGCCAGCCTGTCTTACCTTTCACTCCCTTCTTTGTTGCTTTGTTTTCATTTTTGGGGGGCACCAGGGGCAGAAGGCTAGATTACTCACACCCCACCCCCCCTCAATTCAAGGCATTTTCTAGTCTTTGCAAGGAGATTTCTTGCTTTTTTATTTTCTTATTGCCTTTTATCCTCTGGTCCATTCTCCACTCACAAGTGGCAACTATGTTACTGTATTGATGTGCAGTTTATTTGTGTGTCTTGTGTGCATGCTTTTTAAAAATTAATTTTTATTGGAGTATAGTTGCTTCACAATGTTGTGTTAATTTCTACTGTACATCAAAGTGAATCAGTTATATGTATACATATATCCCCTCTTTTGAATTTCCTTCCCATTTAGGTCACCACAGAGCACTGAGTAGGGTTCCCTGAGTTATACAGTAGGTTCTCATTAGTTATCTATTTTATACATAGTATCAGTAGTGTATATGTCAATCCCAATCTCCCAATTCATCCCACCCCGCTACCTTTCCTCACGTCTCTACAAATGACCCAATTTCGTTCCTTTTTTTTTGCGGTATGCGGGCGTCTCACTGTTGTGGCCTCTCCCGTTGCGGAGCACAGGCTCCGGACGCGCAGGCTCAGCGGCCATGGCTCACGGGCCCAGCCGCTCCGCGGCATGTGGGATCTTCCCAGACCGGGACACGAACCCGTGTCCCCTGCATCGGCAGGCGGACTCTCAACCACTGCGCCACCAGGGAAGCCCCTCGTTCCTTTATATGTGTGAGTAATATTCCATTGTATTATGTACCACATCTTCTTTATCCTTTCCTCTGTTGATGCTTTTTATAATTTACAAAATGCTATTGGCTAAAAATTGCTTTTTGCCTTTTTTTTTTCAAGACTCATGGATGCCGCTATTGGGCATATCTGACTCTTCACTTCCAGTAATTGCATAAATATCCCACTGTGTGCATGCACTTTGTTTTCCCACCTGTACTTCAAGTGATGGACATGTGGATTGACTCAGCTCCAGCTACACCAACATCACTGCAACAAGCATCCTTGCACATTAATCATCTTTGTAGTTATCTCACTGGGCATGTACCCACCCAGGAGCAGGAGAGCTGGAGCATAGGTTGTACTTTTGCTTAATTTGACCCTCTCCTGCCAAGTTACTCTCCCGAAAGTCTGCCCCAAGCCACCACTCCCGCCAGCAGTGAATTGTAGCAACACTTGGCATTATTCTGTTTTCTACTTTTTATTAATGTGCTTAAAATGAGTTCGTATGATTGTTTTCTTTAAATCTTTTTTTTACATCTTTATTGGAGTATAATTGCTTTACAATGGTGTGTTAGTTCCTGCTTTATAACAAAGTGAATCAGTTATACATATACATATGTTCCCATATCTTTTCCCTTTTGCATCTCCCTCCCTACCACCCTCCCTATCCCACCCCTCCAGGCGGTCACAAAGCACCAAGCTGATCTCCCTGTGCTATGCGGCTGCTTCCCACTAGCTATCTACCTTACGTTTGGTAGTGTATATGTGTCCATGCCTCTCTCTCGCTTTGTCACAGCTTACCCTTCCCCCTCCCTATATCCTCAAGTCCATTCTCTAGTAGGTCTGTGTCTTTATTCCTGTCTTACCCCTAGGTTCTTCATGACATTTTTTTCCTTAAATTCCATATATGTGTGTTAGCATACAGTATTTGTCTTTCTGTTTCTGACTTACTTCACTCTGTATGACAGACTCTAGGTCTATCCACCTCATTACAAATAGCTAAATTTCGTTTCTTTTTATGGCTGAGTAATATTCCATTGTATATATGTGCCACATCTTCTTTATGCATTCAACCGATGATGGACACTTAAGTTGTTTCCATCTGCTGGCTATTGTAAATAGAGCCGCAATGAACATTTTGGTTCATGACTCTTTTTGAATTTTGGTTTTCTCAGGGTATATGCTCAGTAGTGGGATTGCTGGGTCATACGGTAGCTCTGTTTGTAGTTTTTTAAGGAACCTCCATACTGTTCTCCATAGTGGCTGTACCAATTCACATTCCCACCAGCAGTGCAAGAGTGTTCCCTTTTCTCCACACCCTCTCCAGCAGTTACTGTTTCTAGATTTTTTGATGATGGCCATTCTGACTGGTGTGAGATGATATCTCATTGTAGTTTTGATTTGCATTTCTCTAATGATTAGTGATGTTGAGCATTCTTTCATGTGTTTGTTGTCAGTCTGTATATTTTCTTTGGAGAAATGTCTATTTAGGTCTTCTGCCCTTTTTTGGATTGGGTTGTTTGTTTTTTTGTTACTGAGCTGCATGAGCTGCTTATAAATTTTGGAGATTAATCCATTGTCAGTTGCTTCATTTGCAAATATTTTCTCCCATTCTAAGGGTTGTCTTTTGGTCTTGTTTATGGTTTCCTTTGCTGTGCAAAAGCTTTGAAGTTTCATTAGGTCCCATTTGTTTATTTTTATTTCCATTTCTCTAGGAGGTGGGTCAAAAAGGATCTTGCTGTGATTTATGTCATAGAGTGTTCTGCCTATGTTTTCCTCTAAGAGTTTGATAGTTTCTGGCCTTACAGTTAGGTCTTTAATCCATTTTGAGCTTATTTTTGTGTATGGTGTTAGGGAGTGATCTAATCTCATACTTTTACATGTACCTGTCCAGTTTTCCCAGCACCACTTAATTGAAGAGGCTGTCTTTTCTCCACTGTACATTCCTGCCTCCTTTATCAAAGATAAGGTGACCATATGTGCGTGGGTTTATCTCTGGGCTTTCTATCCTGTTCCATTGATCTATCTTTCTGTTTTTGTGCCAGTACCATACTGTCTTGATTACTGTAGCTTTGTAGTATAGTCTGAAGTCAGGGAGCCTGATTCCTCCCGCTCCGCTCTCAAGATCGCTTTGGCTATTTGGGGTCTTTTGTGTTTCCATGCAAATTGTGAAATTTTTTGTTCTAGTTATGTGAAAATTACCAGTGGTAGCTTGATAGGGATTTCATTGAATCTGTAGATTATTTTGGGTAGCAGAGTCATTTTCACAATGTTGATTCTTCCAATCCAAGAACATGGTATATCTCTCCATCTATTTGTATCATCTTTACTTTCTTTCATCAGTGTCTTATAATTTTCTGCATACACGTCTTTTGTCTCCTTAGGTAGGTTTATTCCTAGATATTTTATTCTTTTTGTTGCAATAGTAAATGGGAGTGTTTTCTTGATTTCACTTTCAGATTTTTCATCATTAGTGTATAGGAATGCCAGAGATTTCTGTGCATTAATTTTTATCCTACTACTTTACCAAATTCATTGATTAGCTCTAGTAGTTTTCTGGTAGCATCTTTAGGATTCTCTGTGTATATATAGTATCATGTCATCTGTAAACCGTATGATTGTTTTAATTTACGTTTCTCCACTATGACTTTGAGCATCTCTTTTTATGTTTCCTTCAGTAATTGCCTGTTTGTATTCTTTGCTGATTTTTCAACCAGGGTTCTTTGTTTTCTCTTTCTGATTTGCTGGAAACCCTTATTTAATCTAGATGATCAGTCCTTTGTTGGCTCCAGGTATTGTATCTTCTCCTAATCTGTCAATTTAGTCCACAACATCCTTTGTTGACTAGGAATATTTTCTTTTGGTATAACCCAATCCACGAATTCTTTTTGCTTTATGTTTTGTACTTTTGACATTTCTTTCCCTTAGCCCATTAACATTGTCTTATATTAATTTTATTAATAGTTTTACTTTTTATTTTAAAGGGTTAATGTAAAATCATTAGGGAGTCCATCTTTCAATGTAATATCAGGGAGATTACAGTTTTTTTTTCTTCATGTTATTAGTGGGTCTGCCCTTTCCCACTGATTTGTGACCCCTCTTCTGAAATATATTAAGTTCCCAAGGGTCTGTTTCTGAGTACTTCTTTCTGCCCCATTGACTGTTTTCATTTGTTCTTGAACCACTAACAGACTGTTTCTATTATCGCGACTTTCTAGTGTGCCTTAATATCCTAGCAGGGCAAGTCTCCCCTCTTTTCCTTTTCAAATTTGTGCTATTCATGGCTGGTCCTTTATTCCTCCATGTAAATTTTAGAATAAGTTTATCAGATCTCTGATAAAAAGCAGCTTAAATTTTGGTTAGAGTTGCAGAGAAATTACTGATTTGTGAGGTAGAATTGACATTTCGAATGTTTACAAGAACGTTACAAGATTGTGTGTATTAAAATCTTTTCTGCTTTTCTCAGAGTTTCAAAGTTTTCTTTGTAGAGGTTTTGCGAATTCTTTAAGTTCATACCCAGAGAGTTTATACTTGTGCACAGTCCTTGAATTTTTTTTGTGTGTGTGGTATGCGGGCCTCTCACTGTTGTGGCCTCTCCCGTTGCGGAGCACAGGCTCCGGACGCGCAGGCTCAGCGGCCATGGCTCACAGTCCCGGCCGCTCTGCGGCATGTGGGATCCTCCCGGACCGGGACACAAACCCGTGTCCCCTGCATCAGCCGGCGGACTCCCAACCACTGTGCCACCAGGGAAGCCCCAAATCCTTTATTTTTATTATATTTTCTTGTTGATTATTACAGGGATTCTTGGCCTCGGCATTGTTAAGATTTGGAGCTTGATGTGAGGGCTTTGGGGCTTTGTTGTGAGGGCTGTCCTGTGCGGTGTAGGGTGTTAGCACCATTCCTATCTTACACCATCAGATGCCCATAGCAGCCCTTCCCTTCAATGTCTGAAAATGTCTTCAGATAGTGCCAAAAGTCCTGTGGGAGTGAGATACCCACATAAAACACTGAACTCAATATTTTGTCCCAATTATTGTATGGGACATGTTTAATTATTTATTTCTTATCCAAAATTCAAATTAAACTGGGTATCCTTTTAAATGTTATTTGTCCAATTTATCAATCCTACCTGAGAGGCAAAGTCACTCCTTGTTGGGAATCACTGGTGTAGAGAAAAGTTAGGAATTTGTGTATGTTGATCTTGTTTCTGATAAACTTGCTCAATTTTATTATTAATTGCAGTAGGTTATTTATTCTGTTGTTTTTTTCTATGTAGATTACCATATTTTTAAATAAATAATTTGTTTTATTTTTCCCTTCAATTGCTAAAACTTTTTGTTTTCTTTTCTTACCACATTGATTAGGATGTCTAGCACTGCTATACAGTAGCAGTAATAGTACACTTTTTTAAAATTTATTTTTTATTTACTTATTTATTTTTATTTTGGATGTGTCGGGTCTTGGTTGTGGCACATGGGATCTTTGCTGCCGCATGCAGGCTCTTTGCTGTGATGCGTGGGCTCCTCTCTAGTTGTGGTGCACGGGCTTCTCTCTAGTTGTGGCATGTGGGTTTTCCTTTCTCTAGTTGTGGCACATGGACTCCAGAGCGTGTGGGCTCTGTAGTTTGCAGTAAGCAGGCTCTCTAGTTGAGGCACGCAGACTCAGTAGTTGTGGCGCTCAGGTTTAGTTGCCCTGTGGCATGTGGAATCTTATTCCCCTACCAGGGATGGAACCTACGTCCCCTGCATTGCAGGGTGGATTCTTTACTGCTGGACCAGCAGGGAAGTCCCACTAGTACATTTTTGTCTCCTTCCCAATCTTAAAAGAAACGTGCCTAAATTTTCTCCATTGAGGAAAATGTTTGATTTCGGTTTTAGGGTACCAATTTAAGGAACTTCTTTTTCCTATTCCTAGTTTGCTAAGATTTTTTTTTTTATTATAAAATCTTAAGCAGATGTTGTACAACATTAAAGGCTTTTTCTGCATCTATTGAAAGAGATGCACGTTTTTTCTCCTTTAGGCTTTACTGTAATAAATAGCATCAATGCATTCTCTGGAAAATTTTCCTTTATTGCTGGGATAAATTATATCTTTTAGTACATTGTTGGATTAGTTCACCTGGTATTTCATTTTTTGCATTCTCATTCATAAGTGAATTAGTTTTTGCATTCTCATTCATAAGTGAAATGAGGCCATCATTTTTTCTTTTGTATTGTCCTGATCTGCTTTTAAATAAAAATTACATAACTTCACAAAAAAGGCTGAGCAGTTTTCTCTCTTTTTTCATTTACATATGTGAAAGTGTACAGAATAGATTACTGAATCCTCTGTGTTTCAATAGTTATTAACTCATGGCCAGTCTTATTTGGTCTATAGCCCCATGCTCATCTCCTCATATTATTTTGAAGCAAAACTCAGACATTTTATCATGACCACTACAAATGCTCCAGTATAAAGATAAGAGCTCTCTTTTTCCAACCTATCCACAATGCCATCACCTCCTCCCCAAATACTCATAATTCCTCAATGTCAAGAAACACCTAGTCAGTTTTTAGACTTCCAATTGTCTCATAAATGTCAATACAATTTTTAAAAATAAGAATCCAAACAAAATCTACATGTTGTGCTTTGTCACCTGTCTTCTAATCTCTCATAGCCTTCTGCTCCCTTCCAACTCTGTTTTCCTCTCTTCTGAAGAAATCACATTGTCTAGAGTTTCCCATGATTGCATCTCTAGTTTGGCATGCTCCCCTGTCCTCTGTATTCCTGTAAATTGGTAGTTTAATCTCAATTCTTGATCAAATGTATTGATAGATTCAGTATTTTAGCAAGACTACTTCAGAGTGGTTCTTGCATTATTCTTTTATTTTTATGTGTCTGTAATTGTTCTCCTTTTATTGTATATTTGCATATTTCAATGTATAATGTCTCTTTCTCACCCCTTTCTTGATCAGTCTTGCCAGAATTTTATTTCATTAATCTTCCAAAGAATTAGCTTATGAATTTTGTTAATTTTTTTTGTTTTTTTCTCCTTCATTTATTTTTCACCCTATCTTTTTCCTTCTTGTTTCTTGAACTTGCTTTGTTGCTCCTTTTTCAGCTTCTTAAGTGAACTGTTTAGCTTATATTTGAAGTTATAAATTCCCCTCCATCTACTGTTTTTAAGTCCCTCAAATTTTAATACATTGCCATTTCACTGGAATTCTAAGTAATTAATGTGGTATATGCTTTTTTTTCACCTTATAAAATTCAATACTCTCTTATTTAGTTTTCAGTAATTTTTTTTTTTTTTGGTCTACGTTGGGCCTTTGTTGATACGTGCGAACTTTCTCTAGTTGCGGTGAGTGGGGGCGACTCTTTGTTGTGGTGCACGGGCTTCTCACTGCAGTGGCTTCTCTCGTTGCAGAGTGCAGGCTCTAGGCGCGTGGGCTGCAGTTGTTGTAGCACACAGTCTTCAGTAGTTACAGCACGTGGGCTCAGCAGTTGTGGCTCATGGGCTTAGTTGCTCCATGGCATGTGGGATCTTCCCAGACCAGGGCTCGAACCCATTTCTCCTGCATTGGCAGGCAGATTCTTAACCACTGCACAACGAGGGAAGTCTCTAGTAATATGTTTTTTAAACTATGTTTTTGTTATTCTTTTCTAATTTTTTTGTATTATGGTCTGAGAACATGGTCTGTTTGATATTCAATATTTGGAATTTGTCAAGTCTTCCTTTGTGTCCTAGTATATGGGCAATGCTGTAACCCTTCTAGAGGTGTCTAAAAACTCTGTATTTCTCTGGTATAGTGCATAAACTTAAGCAAAGAGAGAGAGGCACAAGCACAGAGGCAGAGTGACTGTGGATAAGTTCTAGATGATTAACATAAGTCACTTCTGAGTTTCTTGGTGGTAAATTATAGGTGGCCTTTGTTTTCTCCTTGGACAGTAGTTTTTGTTTGTCTGTTTCCTAATATTCTTGAAATCAATGTCAAAGATTTCACATGGCACTCACTGCCCTAGGTTGGTAAGAGCACTGGTATGGACAAAGGATGACATGTGCCACTGTAGATTGTGTGGATGGCCTGCCATCCTGCTCTGTAAAATGAGGGGATTTAAGCTCCTCACTCAGCTTGAACTTTTGTGTTCTGTTATTTGTAAGCTCCGTCTGCTGCTGGTGTGGTTACCCGAAAATACTTGCACCTTGGTGGTCATCCAGGCTTAGGTACAAGCATCGTAGGAAACCTCACAAAACAGGCCCTCAGGGTCCCACCCACAGGCAGTGGGGGCAGGGAGGAGGCATTCCTCTCTGCATTAGCAGGAGATGATGTGGCCTTTTGCCTTCTATCCGTTAGTCATAAACACGTTTCTTTCTCCCATGATGGTCTCTGTGCTCCAGGCTGCAAAACCCTTTCCAGGGAACGCAGGCATGAATGGTGCCAATTGGAACGTGGAAATAAACAGGAATCAGTACCCTTGGCAGTGCTGGGACTTCAGGTCCGCTGAGGGACAAATGTGTACTCTCTGTTTTATTAAATGTTTTCCTTCTTAATAAGCAGTGGGAAATGCCAGAACAATCTGCAGCTGCTTGCTGACCCTGGGGACTGGGAAGGGTGCGTTTCTGAGACTCTATTTTTAGTTTACTCAGTCATGCCAGAAATATCCTCACCTTGGGGTGCCAGAATTGCCCCAGGCGACCAGCTCTGACTTCTATCCGGGTGGGACCAAGCAGGACCAAGTGACGCTTTCCTTGGCAACTTTCTACACATTTCCAGGCCTCAGATGTTGCCATAAGGCCATTCTCCCATGCTCCATACAGCAAAAACATCTGGAAAATGACCTTTGTACATTTGCATTATTTAATTTATATACATTATGCAGAAGCAAGTATGAATTTTCTTCACAACATTTGGATGCAAGAAATGTCACAGTACTGAAATTAGCTCTGAGCCCTCCCTCACCAAGAGAATGAGATGTCCAATGTCAAGTATTATTGGGGTGCTTTTCCCCTCCTAAGGATGAAGCAGGAATCCCTGGGAGGGGACAGTCCAGTGGCACCTGAAAAAGGCCTCTAGTCTTTAAGCACACTGCTTTCTGAGCCAGCCCAGCCTGTTGGAGAACCCCTGCTACCTGGAGCCTGTCACAGCTGACCAGGAACCCATCCCATCTCGCACCAGATGCTGCCTAGACCCTGCTGAACATATGGCAGCCCTGGAGGCCATACTGGCACCGCATGCCTGGGCTGTCAGGAGCTCTGCCTCGGAGACATCCTGTGTGGTTGGCTGTGGGGGCATGTGGGGACTGGCCCTGCTGCGGGAACCATCCCACCATTCTCTTCCTGATGATCCCTGTCCCAAAATTCCTCTTTGGGTCTCTGATTCACTTTCAAGACTGGAAGCTGCTCCAGCCTTAGGCACTGGATGGATATTTTTTATTTAGATTCTCCAAACAAGCAGATTGATTTAAAATTGTGTGTGTTTCCTTTACTTCCTACATTATAGACAAGATTTCAAAGGAGGAGGGGATGGAGAAGGGAGGAGGGAGGGAGAAGTTGCTAAGAAGGCTTGCCCACTCCTGGTGAGAGTAGTGAGGTATAGGGAGAATGGGCAGAGGGCTTTGTCTGCCATGTGTGTTCAGGGCACTGTGCAGCTGCTCACTCCACTGTCAACTCTAGTACCTCTGGGTTCCCATTTTGCATATCCCCATCCTGCATAGTGCTCCCAACAGCACCCATCTACGCTAGAGATACTGAATATCTTAAAGAGATTGCCAGACTTCCAAGGTAGGTGGTTCACCTGAGACAGTCTAAAAGAAAAGCCACAGTGGTGTACTGTAAAATCGATAACAACTCAATCGTCAGTTAGGTTATTGTAAATCAATAATTTAGATTGTCCCACCTGAATGCTGTAGGGGGAGCAGAGAGCACGCTGGCTCTGAAGAAGTGCACTCTGTGAAGACTTGCGCCTAGGCCTCTCACTGAGGTGCCTGGGGCCATCGCCTGGCTTTGTTTTGAATACAGAGACTTTCAAATTCTCTTCCCTCTGTGTTTGTGGAAAACCCTAGAGTTCTTATTTTTCTCCTGCTCACTGTTTCTTTTCGCCTTAATTCATTGTCTCTTTGCTCTCTAGAAGACATTTTTTTTGCTGAGTGATTCATGCTGAATCCTGACTTATCTGTAAAATTGGATGAGGGATACTTTTGTAGAAGCTAGGAAAGGACATTTAATCAGAGTGTGGAACGGGGAGAGCTACGTAATATTTCCCACTGGCAGACACCTCACTAGGCAAGTGGAGGTCCAGGGATCAGTACCACCTCCACCAAAAGCTAAAGGAGAGGCCTCCAGGCCCCTCACTGCACAAGTCCACTGTCGCTGGCAAGAGCCTACCCCAAATAGGCAGAGCAAAATCTTCTGTCCACTAGCTCCACATCACACCCTGCGTAGGGTCAGTGGGAAAACGACACCTCACATGACAACTCTGATTTCATCAGTCAGTGTTTCAAACATTCCTTTCCTAGAGTTCTTTTCTCTTCTATACCCCAACATCTTCAGACTGCCCGGACTCTCTTTCTCTGAATCTAATCAGTCACATCCTTCCTCCTCTCAACACTTCCTCTAGGCCCCCTGAACTCCACAACCCAGTAAATACTCCAATGGCCAGCTTTAGTCCAGATGTTCCCTCTGCCCTCTTGCCTCAACTCACTCATTCATTCAGTCATTCAACACCCAGGTTAGAGAACCTTCAGGTGATATGCAATGTCTGCATGTGAAACTTGATTTAGTAACTCAGTCTCATACCTTGAATTAACGGGCTTTGTGGTAGTTGTGATAATATTATATTTACGGCTCATGTAATCATCTTTCTAGCCCCTGCCTCTTCTTATGGAGTAAATGAATGCACACAACAGGCATTACTCCTTGCCTTGAGTGTGGGGGCTGTGAAACTTTTCAGACGTATGATTCTTGGTTATATAATATCAAAATACAAGTGATATTTTGAAATACTTGGCAAATAATTTCATTTATCCAGGAGGATAGCTGTCACTGATAAGGAAAGCCCTTCGGGCAGTCAATACAAATGCAGTAGGGTATCGCTGGAAGCCAGGTACTTTTCATATGCCATATGCCATTCCATTTATTCCTGCCAACCACACTGCCTCCACCTGCCCCCACAAATTATAGCAGAAGTGATTTGCCTAAGTTGAGCTCTGTTACAGAGGGATGCTCTGTCTGAGGATTATCTCCAGTCTCTCAGCATGATTTGTAAAAAACTGGATAAATGGATACAGCGAGAGAATGAAGGTACAGATACAGCCCTATAGCAAAGTAGAGGTGATAAACAAAAGTCTAAAACTCAGGCACATGGGCACAACAAAGCAAAGGACTTTAAGACCACTTTGGAGGGGAGGGGTGGCGAAGCAGCTCCACTTTATATGGATCACTAGGGTTCTGAACTTATCCTTATACTAGAATTAGGGGTGGAAAATGTACCACTAATAATGAAAATTACAAAGAATCAAAAGAAATGAGATTATTATTGATGTACTCTGTTTAAGAAAACAGAAGCATAAAGAAAGAAGAAAACGAGGGCATAAAGAAAGAATCAAGAGCATAAGTGTTGACATTAAGACATTTTAAAAATGATTATTAAAGATATTTTACCTTTTAAGCCTCTCAGATAAATGTAGGCCACTTTCCCCTATATTTAAAAAATAATATCATTTAATACATGAAAAAATTATATATTTTCTAAATTATATGATAAAGCTACTTTATGGAAGAGGAAGATAAAAAGGTTTTGTACAAGCATATTACCTTTATCTAAATGAATATAAAGACTAAATTATAAAACTTCTTGATAGACAGAAATCATACAACTGTATTGAGTTCTATAATGCAGTTTCCCCATAGCATAATACTAATTAGAGACAATGTATACAATGCATTGTCTGCACCAGACACTCAATTATGGAATATGATCTTCATTCTGAATTCAGCTCCAATGGTAATGCATAATCTCTAATTATTTTGTGTTTCATGGACCACTAAGGAAGGTACCAAATTCTGAATTCTAAAATATTCATTTTACCAATTTTACTTTCTCGAGACAAATCATGATCACTCTTTTCTCTTCATTTTGAAATGAGGTCAAGTCATGTTTACAATAATGGGAATAAAAATATGGAATATAATATGGACAAAAATAAAGTGGAAAAAATTTTATAAAAAGACTTACAAATCATTGTAAGGCTGTTGGAACTTGCTCCAAGTGAAATGAGAAGTCATTGGAAATGGTTTTGAGCACAGTAATGCCAAGAGCTGAGTTATGTGTTTTAAAAAGAGCACATTTGCTGCATGTAAAGAATAGGCAGACACAGAAAAAAGTTATGAGGCTATTGAAATAATCAGGTGAGAGATGATAGACCAGGCAGGTAGCAGTGGCCAGAGGTAAGAAGCTGTCAGTCTGGATGCATTTTGAAGATAAAGTCAATAAATTTGCTAGTAGAATAGATAGGGAATGTGAAAGAAAGAGAGGATCAAAGCTGACTCAAGGTTTTTGGCCTAAGTAACAGGAAGAATGGAGTTGTCATCCACTGAGATGGGGAAAGCACTAGGAGAAGGGCAGGTTTTGAGGAGAAATGAGATCTATTTTGAACTCAACTCAGGAGCAAACAGTCACCTTAGCACCCAGATTATGGTCTTCAAACATCATGTCCCAGGTTTGCTGATCCCAGATCAGGGCAGGAAATGCAGATGATCTTGGGGCATCTTGAAACATCAGGTAGCCAGGAGTTATCAAAGACAATTATGATCCTGGCAGGAAGACTAAACCATTTGCTGAAGGTGGCATAATGGGAGCATCAATAAGGATCAAACTGCAATGGATTTAAATGGATCAAAGATGTTTAAAAACAAAGATGTTTATGATGATATGAAAATTGTTCTCTTAATTTGTTTGTGTTGGAAAATGATAGGGGACCAACCCATTATTCTGAAAAGTGGTTAATAAAAGGAAAGAATCAAGCATTTATCCTGCTTTTCCTATATAAACTATACCATAGGGTAACAAAATAGTAGATGAGGGTAAGTTTCTCTTCACAGAAGTATCCCAGCTAATGAATGAAAAAGAATGATAGAATTTGAATATAACTATTTGACAATATTATGAGGTATTAGGCCCAGGCAATGAGCATAAACTGCTCTGAATATGACAAAAAGAGAGAGAAACAGATATTGTGTGCCTCCTGATGGAAGGCTGAACCTCCATGCCTAGAATCCAATACCAATTTGCAGGTAATGCAGAAGAGTGTGGGACATGCTAAACTAAACCATGGGGGTGCATTCAGCAAAATCCAAAATGAGGAAACTTCTGTGGAAGAAATGGCCTTGTTTCAACAAGTAAGTTGAAAAGAAAAAGGACAAGAGGAAGAACCTGTAGATTAAAAAAGACTTAAAATATATATCAAAAAATCACAAGGCAGCTTCAAGATGGCGGAGGGAGTGAGACCTGGAGATCACATTCCTCCCCAGAAATACATCTGAAATACATCTACATGTGGAACAACTCCTACTGAACACCTATTGAACGCTGGCAGAAGACCTCAGACCTCCCAAAAGGGAAGAAACTCCCCACGTACCTGGGTAGGGTAAAAGAAAAAAAGAAAAAATAGAGACAAAGAATAGGGACGGGACCTGCACCAGTGGGAGGGAGCTGTGGAGGAGGAAAGGTTTCCACACAAAAGAAGCCCCTTCGCAGGCGGACAGGGGTGGGGGGTGGTGGTGGGGGTGGGGGGGTGACGGGGAAGCTTCGGAGCCACGGAGGAGAGCTCAGAAACAGGGGTGCAGAGGGTAAAGTGGAGGGATTGCCGCACAGAGGATCGGTGCTGACCAGCGCTCACCAGCCTGAGAGGCTTGTCTGCTCACCCGCCGGGGCGGGAGGGGGCTGGGAGCTGAGGCTCGGGCTTCAGAGGTCAGACCCCAGGGGGAAGACTGGGGTTGGCTGTGTGAACACAGCCTGAAGGGGGCTAGTGCACCACAGCTAGCCGGGAGGGAGTCCAGGAAGAAGTCTGGAACTAAGAGGCAAGAGACCATTGTTTCGGGGTGCGCGAGGAGAGGGGATTCAGAGCACTGTCTAAACGAGCTCCAGAGATGGGTGCGAGCCACGGCTATCAGCGCGGACACCAGAGATGTGCATGAGACGTTAAGGCTGCTGCTGCAGCCACCAAGAAGCCTGTGTGCAAGCACAGGTCACTATCCACACCTCCCCTCCTGGGAACCTGTGCAGCCCGCCACTGCCAGGGTCCCATGATCCAGGGCTAACTTCCCCGGGAGAACACACGGCACGCCTCAGGCTGTTGCAACGTCAGGCCAGCCTCTGCCTCTGCAGGCTCGCCCCGCATTCTGTACCCCTCCCTCTCCCTGGCCTGGGTGAGCCAGAGCCCCCGAATCAGCTGCTCCTTTAACCCCATTCTGTTTGAGTGAAAAACAGACACGCTCAGGCGACCTACACGCAGATGCTGGACCAGATCCAAAGCTGAACCCTGGGAGCTGTGCGAACAAAGAAGAGAAAGGGAAATCTCTCCTAGCAGCCTCAGGAGCAGTGGATTAAATCTCCACAATCAACTTGATGTACCCTACATGTGTGGAATGCCTGAATAGACAAGGAATCATCCCAAAATTGAGGCGGTGGACTTTGGGAGCAACGATACATATATATTTTTCCTTTTTCTCTTTTTGTGAGTGTGTATGTGTATGCTTCTTTGTGTGATTTTGTCTGTACAGCTTTGCTTTTACCATTTGTCCTAGGGTTCTGTCTGCCCATTTTTTTTTTTTTTTAGGATAGCTTTTAGACCTTGTTATCATTGGTGGATTTGTTTTCTGGTTTGGTTGCTCTCTTCTTTCTTTTTTATTTAAAATTTTTTATTTGTAATAATTATTTTTATTTTAATGACTTTATTTCTTTTATTTTATATTTTTCTTTCCTTCTTTCTTTCTTTTTTTCTCCCTTTTCTTCTGAGCTGTGTGGCTGACAGGGTCTTGGTGCTCTGGCCGGGTATTAGACCTGTGCCTCTGAGATGGGAGAGCCGAGATCAGGATATTGGTCCACCAGAGACCTCCTGGCTTCACGGAATATCAAATGGTGAGCTCTCCCAGAGATCTCCATCTCAACACTAAGACCCAGCTCCACTCAACGACCAGCAAGATACAGTGCTGGACACCCTATGCCAAACAACTAGAAAGACAGGAACACAGCTCCATGCATTAGCAGAGAGGCTGCTAAAATCATAATAAGGTCACAGAAACCCCAGAACACACCACCAGAGGCTGTCCTGCCCACCAGAAACACAAGATCCACCCTCATCCACCAGAACACAGGCACCAGTCCACTCCACCAGGAAGCCTACACAACCCACTAAACCAACATTAGCCACTGGGGGCAGATACCAAAAAAAAGGGAAATATGAACCTGCAGCCTGTGAGAAGCAGACCCCAAACACAGTAAGTTAAGCAAAATGAGAAGACAGAGAAACACACAGCAAATAAAGGAGCAAGGTAAAAACTCACCAGACCAAACAAATGAAGAGGAAATAGGCAGGCTACCTAAAAAAGAATTCAGAGTAATGATAGTAAAGATGATCCAAAATCTTGGAAATAGAATGGAGAAAATTCAAGAAACATTTAACAAGGACTAGAAGAACTAAAGAGCAAACAACCAATGATGAACAACACAATAGATGAAATTAAATATTCTCTGGAAGGAATCAATAGCAGAATAACTGAAGCAGAAGAACGGATAAGTGACCTGGAAGATAAAATAGTGGAAATAACTACTGCAGAGCAGAATAAAGAATAAAGAATGAAAAGAATTGAGGACAGTCTCAGAGACCTCTGGGACAACATTAAATGCACCAACATTCGAATGATAGGGGTCCCAGAAAAAGAAGAGAAAAAGAAAGGGACGGAGAAAATATTTGAAGAAATTATAGTTGAAAACTTCCCTAATATGGGAAAGGAAAGAGCCAATCAAGTCCAGGAAGCACAGAGAGTCCCATACAGGATTCATACAAGAGAAACATGACAAGACAATATTAATCAATCTAACAAAAATTAAATATGAGGAAAAAATATTAAAAGCAGCAAGGGAAAAACAACAAATAACATACAAGGGAATCCACATAAGGTTAACGGCTGCATGCCAGAAGGGAGTGGCAGGACATATTTAAAGTGATGAAAGAGAAAAACCTACAATCAAGATACTCTACCCAGCAAAGAGCTCACTCAAATTCGACAGAGAAATTAAAACCTTTACAGACAAGCAAAAGCTAAGAGAATTCAGCCCCACCAAACCAGCTTTACAACAAATGCTAAAGGAACTTCTCTAGGCAAGAAACACAAGAGAAAGAAAAGACCTACAATAACAAAACCAAAACAATTAAGAAAATGGTAATAGGAGCATACATATTGATAATTACCTAAAATGTAAATGGATTAAATGCTCCAACTAAAAGACATAGACTGGCTGAATGGATACAAAAGCATGACCCGTATATATGCTGTGTACAAGAGACCCACTTCAGATCTAGGGACACATACAGGTGGAAAATGAGGGAATGGAAAAAGATATTCCATGCAAATGGAAATCAAAAGAAACCTGGAGTAGCAATTCTCATATAAGACAAAACAGATTTTAAAACAACAACTATTACAGGAGACAAAGAAGGACACTACATAACGATCAAGGCAGCAATCCAAGAAGAAGATATAACAGTTGTAAATACTTATGCACCCAGCATAGGAGCAATACATAAAGCAAATGCTAACAGCCATAAAAGGGGAAATCGACAGTAACACAATCATAGTAGGGGACTTTAACACCCCACTTTCACCAATGGACAGATCATCCAAAATGAAAATAAATAAGGAATTATAAGCTTTAAATGATACATTAAACAAGATGGACTTAATTGGTATTTATAGGACACTCCATCCAAAAACAACAGAATACACTTTCTTCTCAAGTGCTCATGGAACATTCTCCAGGATAGATCATACCTTGGGTCACAAATCAAGTCTTGGTAAATTTAAGAAAATTGAAGTCATATCAAGTATCTTTTCTGACCACAATGCTATGATACTAGACATCAATTACAGGAAAAAATCTGTAAAAAATACAAACACATGGAGGCTAAACAATACACTACTTAATAATCAAGAGATCACTGAAGAAATCAAAAAGGAAATCAAAAAATACCTAGAGACAAATGACGATGAAACCACGATGACCCAAAATCTATGGGATGCAGCAAAAGCAGCTCTAAGAGGGAAGTTTATAGCAATACAATCCCTACCTCAAGAAACAAGAAACACCTCAAATACAAACCTAACCTTACACCTAAAGCAATTAGAGAAAGAAGAACCAAAATCCCCAAAGTTAGCAGAAGGAAAGAAATCATAAAGATCAGATCAGAAATAAATGAAAAAGTAATGAAGGAAATAATAGCAAAGATCAACAAAACTAAAAGATGGTTCTTTGAGAAGATAAACAAAATTGATAAAGCATTATCCAGATTCATAAAGAAAAAAAGGGAGAAGACTGAAATCCATAGAATTAGAAATCAAAATGGAGAAGTAACAACTGACACTGCAGAAATACAAAGGATCATGAGCGATTACTACAAGTAACACTATGCCAATAAAATGGACAACCTGGAAGAAATGGACAAATTGCTAAATTTGAAAATAGAATATAGAAAAGCACAACCTCCCAAGACTGAATCAGGAAGAAATAGAAAATATAAACAGACCAATCACAAGTGCTGAAATTGAGACTGTGATTAAAAATCTTCCAACAAAACAAAAGCCCAGAACCAGATGGGTTCACAGGCAAATTCTATGAAACATTTAGAGAAGAGTTAACACCTTTCCTTCTCAAACTCTTCCAAAATATAGCAGATGGAGGAACACTCCCAAACTCATTCTACGAGGCTACCATCACCTTAATACCAAAACCAGACAAAGATGTCACAGAGAAAGAAAACTACAGGCCAATAACACTGATGAACATAGATGCCAAAAATCCTCAGCAAAATACTAGCACACAGAACCCAACAACACATTAAAAAGATCATACACAGTGATCAAGTGGGATTTAACCCAGGGATGCAAGGATTCTTCAATCTATGCAAATCAATCAATGTGATTCACCATATTAACAAATTGAAGAATAAAAACCATATGATCAACTCAGTAGATGCAGAAAAGATTTGACAAAATTCAACACTGATTTATGACAAACACTCTTCCAGAAAGTGGGCATAGAGGGAACCTACCTCAACATAATAAAGGCCATATATGACATACCACAGCAAACATCATTCTCAATGCATTTCCTCTAAGATCACGAACAAGACAAGGATGTCCACTCTTGCCACTATTCTTCAAATAGTTTTGGAAGTCCTAGCCACAGCAATCAGAGAAGAAAAAGAAATTAAAAGGAATACAAATTGGAGGAGAAGGAGTAATACTGTCACTGTTTGTATATGACATGATAGTATACTTAGAGAGTTGTAAAGATGCCACCAGAAAATTACTAGAGCTGATCAATAAATTTGGTAAAGTTGCAGGATACAAATTTAATGCACAGAAATCTCTTGCATTCCTATATACTAATGATGAAAAATCAGAAAGAGAAATTAAGGAAACACTCCAATTTACCATTGCAACAACAACAAAAATAAAATGCCTAGGAAATAAACCTACCTAGGGAGATGAAAGACCTTCATTGAGAAATCTATAAGACACTGATGAAAGAAATTAAAGATGTTACAAACAGATGGAGAGATATACCATGTTATTGGATTGGAAGAATCAATATTGTGAAAATGACTATACTACCCAAAGCAATCTACAGATTCAATGCAGTCCCTATCAAACTACCAATGGCAATTTTTACAGAAGTACAAACTAAATTTTTAAAATTTATTGGAAACACAAATGACCCTGAATAGCCAAAGCAATTTTGAGAAAGAAAAACAGAGCTGGGGGAATCGGGCTCCCAGACATCAGACTATACTACAAAGCTACAGTCACCAAAATAGTATGGTACTGACACAAAAACAGGAATATAGATCAATGGAACAGGATAGAAAGCCCAGAGATAAACCCACACACCTATGGTCAACTAATCTACGATGGAGAAAAGACAGCCTCTTCAATAGGTGGTGCTGGGAAAACTGGACAACTACACGTAAAAGAATGAAATTAGAACACTCCCAAACACCACACACAAAAATAAACTCAAAATGCATTAGAGACATAAATGTAAGACTGGACATTATAAAACTCTTAGAGGAAAACATAGGCAGAACGTTCTTTGACATAAATCACAGCAAGATCCTTTTTGACCCACCTCCTAGAGAAATGGAAATTAAAAAAAATAAACACATGGGTCCTAATGAAATTTAAAAGCTTTTGCACAGCAAAGGAAATCATAAACAGGATGAAAGGACAACCCTCAGAAAGGGAGAAATATTTACTGATGAATCAATGGACACAGGATTAATCTCCAAAATATATAAACAGCTCTTGCACCTCAATATCTAAAAAACAAACAACCTAATCCAAAAATGGGCAGAAGACCAAAATAGACATTTCTCCAAAGAAGACATACAGATGGCCAAGAAGCACACGAAAAGGTGCTCAACATCACTAATTATTAGAGAAATGCAAATCAAAGCTACAGTGAGGTACCACCTCACACCAGTTAGAATGGGCAACATCAGAAAATCTACAAACAACAAATGCTGGAGAGGGGGTGGAGAAAAGGGAAACCTCTTCAACTGTTGATGGGACTGTAAAATGATACAGCCACTTTGGAGAACAGTATGGAGGTTCCTTAAAAAACTAAAAATAGAATTACCATATGACTCAGCCATCCCACTACTGGGCATATACCCAGAGAAAACCATAATTAAAAAATACACATGGGGCTTCCCTGGTGGCGCAGTGGTTGGGCGTCCGCCTGCCGATGCAGGGGACACGGGTTCGTGCCCCAGTCTGGGAGGAGCCCACGTGCCGTGGAGTGGCTGGGCCCGTGAGCCATGGCCGCTGACCATGCATGTCCGGAGCCTGTGCTCCGCAACGGGAGAGGTCACAACAGTGAGAGGCCCGCGTACGGCAAAAAAAAAAAAAAAAAAAAAAAAAAAAAAAAAAAAAAATACACATGCACCCCAATGTTCATTGCAGCACTATTAACAATAGCCAGGTCATGGAAGCAACAAAATGCCCATTGACAGAGTAATGCATAAAGAAGATGTGGTACATATATACAATGGAATACTACTCAGCCATAAAAAGGAATGCAATTGGGTAATTTGTAGAGATGTGAATGAATCTCGAGACTGTCCTACAGAGTGAAGTAAGTCAGAAAGAGAAAAACATTATTGTATATTAATGCATATATGTTGTACATAGAAAAATGGTACAGATGAACTGGTTTGCAGGGCAGAAATCGAGAAACAGATGTAGAGAATATATGTATGGACACCAAGGGAGGAAAGAGGTTGGAGGGGGCTGGTGGTGTGATGAATTGCAAGATTGGGATTGACATATATACACTAATATGTATATAATGGATAACTAATAAGAACCTGCTGAATAAAATAATAACTAAAATAAAATTCAAAAATTCAAAAAAAAATCAACACTCATTTTTGATAAAAATCCTACAGAAAGTAGGCATAGAGAGAACTTTCCGCAACATAATAAAAACCATAAATGACAAACCCACAGCCGACATCGTTCTCAATGATGAATAACTGAAACCATTTCCACTAAGATCAGGAAAAAGACAAGGTTGCTCACTCTTACCACTATTATTTGCCATAGTTTTGGAAGTTTTAGTCACAGCAATCAGAGAAGAAAAAGAAATAAAAGGAATCCAAATCTGAAAAGAAGAAGTAAAACTGTCAGTGTTTGCAGATGACATGATACTATACATAGAGAATCCTAAAGATGCTACCAGGAAACTACTAGAGCTAATCAATGAATTTGGTAAAGTAGCAGGATACAAGATTAATGCACAGAAATCTCTTGCATTCCTATACACTAATGATGAAAAATCTGAAAGAGAAATTAGGAAACAGTCTCCTTTACCATTGTGCCAAAAAGAATAAAATACCTAGGAATAAACCTACCTGAGGAGACAAAGCACCTGTATGCAGAAAACTGTAAGACACTGATGAAAGATTTTAAAGATGATACAAACAGAAGGAAAGATATACCATGTTTTTGGATTGGAAGAATCAACATTGTGAAAATGACTCTACTACCCAAAGCAATCTACAGATTCAATGCAATCCATATCAAACTACCAATGGCATTTTTCACAGAACTAGGACAAAAATTTTCACAATTTGTATGGAAACACTAAAGCCCCCAAATAGCCAAAGCAATCTTGAGAAAGAAAAACGGAGATGGAGGAAGTAGGGGTCCTGACTTCAGACTATACTACAAAGCTACAGTAATCAAGACAGCATGGTACTGGCACAAAAACAGAAATACACATCTATGGAACAGGATAGAAACCCAGAGATAAACCCGTGAACCTATGGTCACCTTATTTTTTTATTTTTATTTTTTTGCGGTACGCGGGCCTCTCACTGTTGTGGCCTCTCCCGTTGCGGAGTACAGGCTCCGGACGCGCAGGCTCAGCGGCCGTGGCTCACGGGCCCAGCCGCTCCGCGGCATGTGGGATCTTCCCGGACTGGGGCACGAACCCATGTCCCCTGCATCGGCAGGCGGACTCTCAACCACTGTGCCACCAGGGAAGCCCTGGTCACCTTATTTTTGAAAAAGGAGGCAAGAATATACAATGGAGAAAAGACAGTCTCTTCAATAAGTGGTGTTGGGAAAACTGGACAGTTACATGTAAAAGAATGAAATTAGAATACTCCCTAACACTGTACACAAAAACCAACTCAAAATGGATTAAAGGCCTAAATGTAAGACCAGACAGTATAAAACTCTTAGAGGAAAACATAGGCAAAACACTCTATGATATAAATCACAGCAAGATACTTTTTGACCCACCTCCTAGAGAAATGGAAATAAAACCAAAAATAAACAAATGGGACCTAATGATACTTAAAAGCTTTTGCACAGCAAAGGAAACCATAAACAAGATGAAAAGACAACCCTCAGAATGGGAGAAAATATTTGCAAATGAAGCAACTGACAAACGATTAATCTTCAAAATTTCCAAGTTGTTCATGCAGCTCAATATCAAAAAAACAAACAACCCAATCGAAATATGGGCAGACGCCCTAATAGACATTTCTCCAAAGAATATATTCAGATAGCCAGCAAAGACATGAAAGAATGCTCAACATTACTAATCATTAGAGAAATGCAAATCAAAACTACAATGAGGGAGCACCTCACCCCAGTCAGAATGGCCATCATGAAAAAATCTACAAACAATAAATGCTGTTGAGAGTGTGGAGTAAAGGGAACCCTCTTGCACTGTTGATGGGAATGTAAGTTGATACAGCCACTCTGGAGAACAGCATGGAGGTTCCTTAAAAAACTAAAAATAGAACTACCATATGACCCAGCAATCCCACTTCTGGGCATATACCCTGAGAAAACCATAATTCAAAAAGAGTCATGTACCACAATGTTCATTGCAGCTCTATTTACAATAGCCAGGACGCGGAAGCAATCTAAGTGTCCATCGACAGATGAATGGATAAAGAAGATGTGGCACATATATACAATAGAATTTTGCTCAGCCATAAAAAGAAACGAAATTGAGTTATTTGTAGTGAGGTGGATGGACCTAGAGACTTTCATACAGAGTGAAGTAAGTCAGAAAGAGAAAAACAAATACCGTATTATAACACATATATATAGAATCAAAAAAAATTGGTTCTGAAGAACCCAGGGGCAGGACAGGAATAAAGACACAGATGTAGAGAATGGACTTGAGGACACGGGGAGGGGGAAGTGTACGCTGAGACAAAGTGAGAGAGTGGAGTAGACTTATTTGTACTACTAAATGTAAAATAGATAGCTAGTGGAAAGCAGCTGCATAGCACAGGGAGATCAGCTTGGTGCTTTGTGACCACCTAGAGGGGTGGGATAGGGAGGATGGGAGGGAGGGAGATGCAAGAGGGAGGACATATGGGGATATATGTTTATGCATAGCTGATTCACTTTGTTATAAAGCAGAAACTCTCACACCATTGTAAAGCAATTATACTCCAATAAAGATGTTTTAAAAAATCACACTGTGTAGATCTTATTTGGATCCTGATTCAAACAAACTTACCAAAAAATTATTCGTCTATTGGAAATGCGAATACTGACTGGCTATGACATTAAGAAATTGTTATTTTCTATGACTGCCTATTGGTAAGATGATAGTGTTTAAAAATGAGGCCTTATCTTTTAGATATAAACACTGAAAGAAGCACAGTTGAAATGATGCAGTACCTATGTCTGGGAGTGGCTTCAAAATAATACAGGGCTGGAGGGAAGAGAAACAAGGTTGGCCACAAGTTAGTAATGGTTGAACCTCTGTGATGGGTGCATGGGGATTTGTTATACCAGTCCGTCTATCTACTTTTGTGGATGATTGAAATTCCCTATTATTATAAGTAAAGAAAGAAAAGATAAGAAAGAAAGAGAAGAAGGGAAGAGGTAAGGAAGAAAAGGAAGAAAGGAGATAAGTTTTGTTTTGGGCATGTGGAGTTTGAGCTGCTAATTTGATATCCAGACAGAGATGTTGAGTCAGTAGTTGAGTATGTGGGACTGAAGTTCTGGAGACAGTTAAGGCAAGGGACAACAGTTAAGAAGTCCTAAATTAATAAATATATGAAAATCATGGGACTTGATGAGATCACCTTAAAAGTGAGTAAAACATGAGAGAAAAAAGGTGTTACAGACTAAATCTTAAGAATTTCCAAAGTTGAGAGGCCTGGAAGATGAGGTAGGAAAGGAGCTGCACTGCTGACCATTGCATTTGGCAGAGGGAGGTCATTGCTGATCTGGATGGACCACAGCAGTTTGAGGGAGGGTGAGGTGTTTTCCAGAAGGTAGAGAAGGAGACCAGAGGCAGTGAGCATAGTTGAGTGTTTAGGAGAGTTCTATAAGACAGCAGCAGGGAAATGAGACAGAGAAGTGAGTGGGATATAGGACTGACAGGTTATTTTTCAAGATGGGAAGAATTGCAGCATGTTTTAATTTTTTATTTATTTATTTTTAACATCTTTATTGGAGTATAATTGCTTTACAATGGTGTGTTAGTTTCTGCTTTATAAAAAAGTGAATCAGATATACATATACATATATCCTCATATCTCCTGCCTCTTGCGTCTCCCTCCCACCCTCCCTATCCCACCCCTCTAGGTGGTTGCAAAGCACCGAGCTGATCTCCCTGTGCTATGCAGCTGTTTCCCACTAGTTATCTATTTTACATTTGGTAGGGTATATATGTTCATGCCACTCTCTCACTTCATCCCAGCTTACGTATCTCCCTCCCTGTGTCCTCAAGTCCATTCTCTACATCTGTGTCTTTATTCCTGTCCTGCCCCTAGTTCTTCAGAACATTTTTTTTTTTTAGATTCCATATATATGTGTTAGCATACGGTATTTGTTTTTCTCTTTCTGACTTACTTCACTCTGTATGAAAGTCTCTAGGTCCATCCACCTCACTACAAATAACGCAATTTCATTTCTTTTTATGGCTGAGTAACATTCCATTGTATATATGTGCCACATCTTCTTTATCCATGCATCTGTGGATGGACACTTAGGTTGCTTCCATGTCCTGGCTATTGTAAATAGAGCTGTAGCATGTTTTTAATATGATGAGAATGACCCAGTAGAGACAGACAGTGAATAAATAATGATGGGGGAGGGAAGGGAAATTGCTAGCTGGGGGTCTTGGATCTTCCACGTGAGCCCAAAACAGGTTCATGATCGGGTTAATTACGATGCATTTGGTGTTAGGACTCATGGATCAGCAGAGTGTATCTTTGTGAGGTTCTGTGACAGCCCAGTTTGAGCTCATTTTGGAGTGTGAACTGACTCAAGTGTGTTGAATGCTGCTGACAGGTCACCTAAGATGAAAACTCTCAATGGGGAGTGATTATTGATCACAAGAAAAGCAATTTTGGTGGAGTTGTGGGAATGAAATTGATTGAAATGGCTTCAAGAAAAAATAAGAGGAGAGAAAGTAGAGTCTGAGTAAAATAGAGTGGTGATGGTGGGGTGAGATTTTGGGGTCAGGGAGTTTGTTTGTTTTAGGATGGGGGAAATTATAGTGGGCATATGTTTTGGGATATGATTCAGTAGAAAAATAAAAAATTATTCAGGTGGTCTGAGATGAGCCAGTGGGTGAAGTGGTGGCTGTGAGTAGGCACAAGGTTGGGATCCAATGGAGGCCTGCATTTGGGAACTGCAGCCTCATCCTTCCTGGGCAGGGTGGGGGGAGGCAGAAATATAGGTACAGATGCATGGGGGTTGATGCAGTGCCGGGAGCATGGGTAGAACAGGGGGTTGTTCTGGATGACCAATTAGTTTTTTCAGGTCTAAAAATTATCTCAAAAACAAACTTTTTATTAGAGTCTCATTGTCAGCTCTTTCCTAGTCTTCATCTTGCAGATCTGACAATCACGAAATACTGTTGGTTCCACCTACCAAACAGGCCTTGACTCTACTCTTACCCACTGCAGTGCTGCCCCTTTCACCAGCACCACCAGCTTTGCTCATCCGCTGAAGAGCTCAGGCTCCACAGCTGGCTGACTTTGAACTTAGCTTGAATCTGATGGGTTTGAACTTAGCTTGAATCTAGTGGGCATTTGATGGCTGCCTGTTTTATCCATTGGTAAATTGGAATAATGATAGTTCTTAACCAATAGACTAATTTAGAGGATTAAAAATAAAACTGGATATCAAGCACTCTCTCTGCATTCCCTGGCACATATAGGTTTGAGCTGTTAGCTTTCTCTCCCATCTTCACTTCTGCATTTCAGAGTGAGCTTTACTATCGCACAGAGCTCTGCTTTAGAACCTCTGATGCTCCCTGCTGCCCTTTGGATCAGGTTTGAACATTTTCACCTGTCAAACCAAGCCCTTCAGGATCTGACCACACCTCCTTTTCCAGTCCCAGGTCCAGCACTTCTCTTCTGTGTTTCTTTTCTTCAGACACAGAAACTTGCCGCTCTCCAACCCATATCCTATCTTTTTGCTTCCACAATTTTACAGAAGGTACTCCTCCCCCACCTCCCAACCTGGCAGAATCCTGCCCATTCTTTAAGACTGGAAAATTGGAAAATTTCCCTGACCTCCCTCTGGACACCTCTAATTCCTCCTTAGCTCTGTCCTTTGCAACCAAGTCCAAGCTCCTACTGCTCACTACACAACAGGCCAATAAATTGGGAGACAAGGTGTTGGGGCAAGGAATAATGACTTTATCCGGAAAGCCGGGAGTCCAAAAAGACAGTGGACTGTGACATTACTGAAGAACCATCTTGCCAGGGTCTCGATTCTAGTTTCTTTTATAGAACAAAATGGGGAGATGAGGAGGTACAGTGAAAAGGCCATAAATTGTTGCAAATATTTCCTGGTTTTGGCCAGACTCCAGGAGGGGATGTATTAATTTCTTCTTCCCTGCAGCCATTCACAGGTGGGAAGGGTCAGGAAGTTTTCTGTGAGCTGAACAAAGATATTTTAGTTTAACATTCAGGCATGGGGGCAGGATTCCAGAGATGGGCCATATGTATACTTTAAGGTATAGGCAACATCCCTTTAGTGATTAACTTGTAGCAAAAACATCAGAAAACAAAGATTAAAGTAAAAAAATAAAAGATCTAATATGGAGTCAGATTTGCTATTTCTTATTACACCTTACCTCTAAATTTGCTTGTCTGTCCTCCACACAATGAGCTCCCTGGGAGCAGGAGCACTGTTTTGTTCCTTTCTTTATTTTTATTGCCTTGGACTGTCTCTGGCACCAATAAACTTCTCGGGGAATGACCGTGTTAGCTATTCCTTCCTTTATATCCGTCTCTTTTCCAGCCCTTGGTATTGCACATTTGTTGAGGGCTTGTCTTCTCCATCATGCCATGAATCCCATGGGAGAAGAGACGTTATCTTTACTTCTGCCTACATTGCCAGAGCTTAACACACAGCAGTGGCTTAATAAATGATTTAAAGGATGAAATAGAATGAAAGGACCTTGCCACCACCCGAAGTGCACGTGGCATCCCCGCAGATTCCGAGGTGGCCTCCAGATGGCGCCCGGTGCTCGCAGGTGCCCCTGGGCAGTAGTCCCGGTTGCACTGGCGGGGCGCACAGCCGGCGTCAGGCAGGTCCCTGGCAAGAGAGCAGCCCGGGCCCCAGTGGACGCACTGCCATCTCTGGGACAAAACATAGCTGTGGCAGGGGGACTTCGCCTCCCTGAGCTCTTGGGCCTCCTTGCAGATAGCTCTGGAATGTTAGTTGGGGAGGGAGAAGGGGACTGCTGCCTTGCCGTGCCTCTTGGGTGATATCTAAGCCTCTCATGCCAACAGGTGAAGGACTCACACCTCTGCTGATGGCTGACAGTTGCAACACGCCCACACACAAAATGTTATTTATCTGTGTGGACTAAGAATGCCACCTACCATATCAGTAAGTAAAGGATGTTGCAGCCATCAAGCCATCAGCCACTGTAGCCACCCCTGAAGGTGAGCCCTGAGGGAACTCAGGATGGAAACAAACAGGCTGCCCAGTGGTCACACACTGCAGCCACCCCCAGTGATGCACGCCGAGGGGACTCAGATTGGGAAAGAACAGGATGCTGGCCCCAGATAGCTAAGGTGGGGCTTTAGCTATCATTCAAAGGAATGATTTCAATGAGCCCAGACTCTAGTATTTTCCCATACATAGAAAGCACTAAATTTCTTAACTTGAGATGTCTGGTTTTCTTTAATTAACAGTAATCTTTTGATGTTCTGACTCCCTGGTCTTTGTTTCAAAAAGCCTTAGATAACCTGGCTCCTCCCTTACCCCTTTGCAGCAGTCCTTCAGAGCTGAAAGGCTGCCTCCTGGGCTTGAGTCCTCAGAAAGTCTGCCAGATAAAACACAGCTCTCAACTTTTAGGTTGTGCATTTTTTTTTTTCCAGTTGACATCTATCATAATAACAATAACAGCAAGTGCGTGGCTTTTCCAGCACACTTACTAAGTGTCAAGAATTGTTCTAAGTACTTTATCCACATTACCTCAGAGGTACATAATAAAATAATTTTTAAAATATAAATCTCTGTTTTCTAGTGAAGAAACCCAGGTACAGAGGTCTATGATTGCTCATTTAGAAAGTAACAGAGGTAGGGCTAGAACCCAGGCAGTCTGGCGCCAGCATATTCAGGCTCCCAACTCGGCAACCCTGTTTCCCTCTGTTGAGCTGAGCAGTGTGGGGGAGGGGGAAAATCCCCCCCCCCCCGCCCCTCCTGAGTCCTTGTGGCTGGCCAATAATAATATTGACACAAGACAGATTAACAGGAGGAAAATACATAAAGTTTAATTAATGTTCATGGAGGTCTCACCGAAATGGGACCTAAGAAGTGGCCAAAGCAGGCAGCTTTAATACTTTTAGACAAAGAAAGAATACATTTGTGAGGAATTGACAAGACAGAAAAAGTTAGGTTTTGGGTGCCCAATTAGTGAAAAATCTCTAAACAGAGTTTGGGCTTGGGGTAGTAAATTAAAGAAGTAATAAGTGTCAACTGCAAAAGTGCACAACCTAAAAGTTAAGAAATATGTTTTATTTGGCGGGCAAAACTGAGGACTTCAGCCTGGGTCTCAGCCTCTCAGATGTCTCTGAGGGACTGCCCTGAAGAGGTGAGGGAGGAGCCAGGATACACCCGAGATCTGCAACAAAGACCAGGTAGTCGGGACATCAAAAGATTACTGTTAATGAAAGAAAATCAGACATCTCAAGTTAAGGAATTTAGCAATTTTCTATGTATGGGAAGATGCAAGAATCTGGGCTCACTGAAAGCATTCCTTTGATGTGGACCTCAGCTATCTGGGGCCAGTATCCTGTGTGTCTCATCCTGACACACAGCTGCTTTGTAAGCAGCTACCACTTCACCTTCCCCCTGCCCCCACCATCTGCCAGGGTGTGGCCCAGTGTCCATCTGTGCACACTTGTGGGGTGGCTGCAGTGGCTGATGGCTTGATGGCGGGCATCCTGTTTCTATTCTCAGTTCCCTCAGGGTTCACCATCAGGGTGACTGTAAGGTCATGGCTTGATGGCTGCAAATATCCTTTGTCTACTGATACGGCAGGCAACACTCCTTCACTCATACAAGGTTTGTTTATATAGGCTTCTGGGCCTAAATTCCCTGTCTCTGGAGATAAGGGACTTTACCTTCAGAGGCAGGAGTGCACCTTTATTTCCTGCCCTCAGGGAGACGTAAGGGAGGGACAGAGTGTCCCTCTTACACTGGGCATTTCTTAAGTAACTTTAATTCAAAATAATCAATAGGGGCTTCCCTGGTGGCGCAGTGGTTGAGAGTCCGCCTGCCGATGCAGGGGACACGGGTTCGTGCCCCGGTCCAGGAAGATCCCACATGCCGCGGAGCGGCTGGGCCCATGAGCCACGGCCGCTGAGCCTGCGCGTCCGGAGCCTGTGCTCCACAACGGGAGAGGCCACAACAGTGAGAGGCCCGTGTACCGAAAAAAAAAAATAATAATAATCAATAGGACACTGAGGCACATTTTGCAGTAGCCTGCCCTGTACTCCAACGATGGCCATGCAGCTGTCTAGCCAGGTAGTGCCCAGCAAACCATTTCTCAAGCACCTACTATTTACCAAGTACCTTGTTTGCATTGCAGAGGAGCAGGTGAAGGAGAAACTGTCTCCCTTTCAGGAGCCTCCAGGCTGTGAAGGGAGACAAAAGTGTTGGGAGTGAGTATGCCAAGAAGGTGCCCAGGAGAGAAGGGAGGAAAATGAACTTGGCTGTTCTCTGACAGTGCTTTCTTATTCAAACCTCCCCTTTCCCTCTGGTTAGGAAGGAACGGGAGAGGATTCTGTCCCCTCTGCTCAGTGCTGGTTCATGGTCCCATGCTCCCTGGGCATCTCCTACCATTTCTTCCTCGATCTGAACCTTTAGCACTCACCTGGTCTGGGCCACAGCCAGGTCCACTGTTGTCCTGTCTCACATTGTGCTCCTGCCAGGGTCCCTCCCAAAACACCACAAGCGATATTTAGGAGACAAGGAAATGAGAACACTGAATGGATATTTGACGATATTAAAGAATTTTTATCTTCCTTAATAGAGGCATTGAGATAATTTTTAAAAGAATCAATTTAAAGAGATATACACTGAAATATTAAACGATGAAACCAAATGATACTTGGGATTGCCTCAAAATAACACAGGAGGGGAGAAATAGATGGGATTTTGGATAGAACAAGTTTGGGGTGATGGGTACATATGGGTTCATTGTACTCTTCTATCTACTTTTACCTTTCACTGAATTTCTCCGTATGAAAAGTTTAAAAAAGATACATTAGGCACTAAAATGAAGGGTTGTCAATGCAAGAACTCTGAACCTTAAGATAGTATGGTGGTGGTGGGCAGAACTGGGAAAAGACTTAAAATTGACAAGCACAACAAAGTGAAGAAACATCATATTTCTGCTTTTCTAGAGTTAATTTGTAAGCAGCTACCACTTCACCTTCCCCCTGCCCCCACCATCAGCCAGGGTGTGGCCCAGTGTCCATCTGTGGAGAGCCCACCTCCTTCACATGTCGTGCTGGGATCCTGGAGGTCTGTGGGGGTCTTAATGGAGCCCCTTCAGGCTTCTGATAAGGAAGTGGCCCCCTGGCCAGCCTGCATAGCTGTGGCTACCCCTGTCCTCATTGCCACAGGACACTGCTGTTGAGCACTGTCCCCTTACCTTGACTTCTCTCGCTTCTTGCCCTGGTGTAGGGGAACCTGCTTGGGTGGGGAATTCAGAAGGAGGCTGGCTGCCTAGTGACTCCTGCTGGGCTCTGCTTTACCCAGGCAGCCTCTTGGCCTCTCAGGCTACAATCCTGAGCCTTGATTTCAGGACCCTTGTCCTGGCCCTGGTGGGGGCTAACCCCTCCCCACAGGATAAGAAGTCCACAGGCCAAGAAGTCTGTGCCAACCAAGGTCAGTCCCTCCCTTTAGCCTGTATTTGGGTACCCGGGATTCAAAATTCCCTGCCCAAATACCCCATTCTCTTCCAGGGCTTCGTGAGCCTCTTCCCCATCTGTCCTGCCTATGGTGAGCTCACCTAGGTCTCAGGGGTAGCTAAGGGCAGCTGTTGGTAGAGGGCTTTTGGATAGGATTTAGACATGTGGGTTGAGGTGTGTGTTTAATGCCTGCTGGGTGGGATTGGGAGTGGGAAGAGAAGGTGGGAGTATGGGCCCACTGCTTCCATGTATACTCTTACAAATGTTAGGGGCAGGTGTAAGCTTGGGGTGTATTTGGGAAAGGAAAAATATTCCTTCCTTCCTACTGAGTCATCCCTTTCCTACCCTTCTCTTCCTCTAGGGTGGATTAAAAAATTTCTTGCAGAAAAACACATCAACCAACTTATGAACAAAAAACAATACCTCAAATTATACCTACATATAAACGGGCACAACCCATGCACCCAGACATTGAACACTGAGTGGACCACCCAGCAACATGCCTTTGAAGGGACACTCTTAAGATGTTCTGGGGAGGGTTATCCTCTGAAGGGGACAAACAGGGACTGATACTTGCCTCAGATTGGTAGGGAGAGAGGACATCTCAGAGGAGGAGACCACTGGAAGTCAGCCTTGTTGGCACACTTGGCAGTGGCAGTTTGAAGGCTCTCCCTCTAGCGTAAGGGTCTGCCAGCTCTTGTTCCCTGCACAACTTCCTCTTCAAATGTAAACTGACTTGGAAACCAAATATGGTAAATAAATGCTGTGGAGCTATTCTGGCTGAAACAGGGTTGGAGGGCAGGGTGACTGTCCTGCTTGGTGACCCTCCCACCTGCTCCTGATGAACAAGTTGGAAACATCCAGATCTGTTGGAAATGTACTTCATGAGAGAAGCACAGATCAGTCTGCACCTGGCCGTTCTAGGCCCTAGGGCAGAAGCTCAGGGACAAAGTGGGGGCAAAGTGGACCAATGTTGGACACAGGACAGTCTCCCATTCTCCTCAGGGCCAGAACACATAGGCAGTTTCTCCCATGTTATCATTATCTGCCTTTAAATAAGACAATGTAAGAAGTTCTCTGTAATGTGCAAAGACATGGGTGAACATGGGTGATTTCCACCAGTGAAAGAGAAGGTGTGGGTATTCGTGGCCTGGGTGTTCTATCTCGTCATCTACTGTGATCCTTTTGTCCAGAATTCTGTGCTGGTTATGAAGCTAATGTCTCTCAGCTCAGACCCACCCTTTTACACTCTACTCTGTGACACTGGGGCTGTGACTTTGAAAACCACAATTCTCTGTGGCTAGCTAGCTCCAGGTTAGGCTCTGTCAACAAGGTGGGTTACGAGGCTGGAGGAGGGAGCAGGGAATCGCTCCTTCCTCACTGCTTCTTGCTCCCATGAGCATAACTCTAGCAATGACTGTTCTTTCTAATAGCAATGTGTTCCAGTTTCCAATTTTTTCTACACTCCCAGCACCAGCCTCACAGATGCTAGGCAGTTGCCCCTCCTTGGAGGTCCAGCTCTGCAGGGCCCATCTGCCAAACTTCTAAAGGATTAGGACCCCAATCTCTTCCCCTTGCTCTGCAGTCCCAGAGATGGAGCTGCCTGATGCAGCTACTGCCTCTGTGTTTATCTTGAAATTCGTTTCTTACCTTTTCAGCCTCCAGTACTTGTATCACCTATTGCCTAGGTTAACTTCTTTCTGTCAGAATAACTGGTGTGGTTTCTGTTTTCCTATTGAGACCTGATTGGTACACACCACTGAGAGGCATTGCTTGGGGGAACAGATGAGGGTGTAGCCTTGCCTGGCTGGGCTGCTTTGAGGAACCCAACCTCAGAAAACCTGCCAGCAACCCCAACTAGTCAACATCTATGGTAAAGGAGCTCTCTTGTCACAGGAAAATCCCCTAATCTAATGCAACATCTATAAACAAACTCACTCCAGGAGGGAGGTTTTAATTTAAGAAAGCCTGTAGGAACCCTAAATCTTTTCATTCCAATCAAAGCTGTCAGAGTCAGTTAGCTTCAAAGCTAGTCAGGTGGTCCCAAAGCCACCATCTGCCCAGCAGCTGTCCTGTCACCAAGGAAACCACAAGTTGGAGTGGAAAGCAATGAACAGGGCCCCCAGGAACCAGCCTGAAACTCAATCATCTGACGTTTGTCATTATCAACTCTGCCAAAGTGAAGCATCTCTTGCAAGAATGATTCTCTGAAATTTTCCTGCCTCAGTCCACCTGTCTTCTGTTTTCCAAACTGGGAATATGCCACCTCTGAGAAAGACATGGCAGGCATAACAAATAACAAGGAGAGTCACTTGTTTCCTCAATAACAGATAAGGCAGACTGTCTGCTACATCGACACTAGGACTAGTGTCTTTGGGGCTCCCTCTCTACTTTCCCAGGCCTTAGTGACTTCTAGTTATCTAGGCCCCTGAGTGGTGGCCATCAAGTCTGCCCACCCTGCCCATGCAGCAGCACTGGGAGAACATGCTCTGTAACTCCCCTTCCCTCTATCTGAGTTGATGTTTGATGTTACCACCCTGCAAATGATTAAACAAACTTCCATCTTATTAATGACTGATAACTTCAAATGTGACAAGAGGATTCACTCACTTAATCGATCATTCCACAAATATTCACTGAGCCCCTCCTATGTGCCAGGCACTAGGCTGGGCATTGAAGTTAATAATAATGATTAATCATTTATTGGTGGTGGATGGAACCGGCAGACACTTAGATAGGATGATCAGGGAGGGCAGTTCTGAGAAGGGGACATATCAGCTGTATTCCAGACATCTATTGCTATGCAACAAACGACCCCAAAGCTTAGCAGCTTAAAACAATGGTAGCTGTTATTTTGCTCATAAATCCGTTATTTAGGTGGGGCTTGGTAGAGCATGTCTCTGTTCTACCTAGCATCAACTGGGGCAGCTTGGAGGATGGGGACTGGACTCATCTGAAATCTTCCTCATTTACATGTCTAGTGGTTGATGCTGGCTGTTGCTAGGGACCTGAACTGGGCAGTCAGCTAAGACACCTGCATGTGGCCTCTCCATGTGGCTCCTCTCATGGTGGCTGGGTTCCAAGGGTGAGTCTCCCGAGAGAGAACCAAGTTGGAAGCTGTATCACCTTTTTTGACCTAGTTTCAGAAGTCAGAGTCACTTTAAACAGGGTCACTTCTGCAGCATTTTATTCATTGGAAGCAAGGGGAGGGAAAATCAGATTCGACCTTTTGATAGGTTAAAGCCCAAGAATTTGTAGATGTGTTTAAAACCATGACAAGCTATGACCTAAAGAAGAAATTAGTAGAAGAATATTCCAGGAAGAGGTCTTAGTATGTGAAGTCCCTGCGGGTGGAAAAAGCTTGGTGTGTTCAAGGCAATGATAGGCCAGCAATACTGGAGCACAGTGAGCAAGAGGGGATGTATGAGATGAGGTTAGAGGTGACAGAGCCATCTGAAGCAGTAATGAGTTTGGAATTTATTGTGGGTAAGTGGGAGTCATTGGATGATTTAAGATTTAAATTCACACCTTGAAAGTTGCTACACAGAGCATGGATTGAGGTGATTTTGAAATAGGGAAAACCAGTTAGAACACTACTGGAGTGGTCCAGAGGAGATATAGATGATGATGGCTTGGATAAGAATCTTGGCATTGGAGATTAAGCGAAGTAGATGCACTTGAAAAAAGGTGGGAAGAATGGAAAGAATTTATTAACAGACTGGATGTGAGACTGAGGGAAAAGAAAGTAAGTAAGAATAAGGATTCTGGGGTTTCAGGCTTTGGTATCTATATGGATTGTGGAGTCATTTCCTTTGATTGGAATACTAAGGGAGGAACTCATTGATATGTGTGAAAGGTAAACTCTAGATTCCATTTTTAAGCATTTCAAGTTTGAGACATTAGAGAGACATACTAGTGGCAAGGAATAGACAGTTGGATATATGAGCTTGAAACTTCTTGGAGAGTGTGGGGCTGGAAATATAAATTTGGGAATCATTAGCATATAGATGGTATTTAAAGCCATGGGCCTGGATGAGCTCACCTAGGGATCTAGAGTGAGCAAAAGAGTATGAAGGTTTATCTCTGGAAAAAGTAGCCTGCAAAGGAGACTGAGAAAGAGTGACTAGAAAGATAGGAGGGAAACTAGGGTATTGGATGCTATGGAAACAAAGAAAGGAGTCTTAGAAAGAGGGAATTCAGAAATAAAGAATTGATCTGAATGACCCTAAAGCTCCTCCAGATCTGAATGTCTATGATTTTATGAATGTCTCAAATCCCTTCAAGCTTGGAAATTCTGTGACTCTATGGCATATTTGGAAAAAACAAACTTCCTAATGAATCATTGGGTATCTCCAAAGACTATAAAAATTAATTCTTCACAATGAGGATTTTTAAAAAATTTATATTCTTTTTTGCGGTACGCGGGCCTCTCACTGTTGTGGCCTCTCCCGTTGCGGAGCACAGGCTCGGACGTGCAGGCTCAGCGGCCATGGCTCACGGGCCTAGCCGCTCCGCGGCATGTGGGATCTTCCTGGACTGGGGCACGAACCCGTGTCCTCTAGCATCGGCAGGCGGACTCTCAACCACTGCGTCACCAGGGAAGCCCCACAATGAGGAATTTTATATCTGGGCCTTAAAGTGATCAAGGGTAAGGTCAAGTCTTGAACAAAAATGAGGATCCCTGGAGAGAAGCTTGGGCAACAATGCAAGTGGAAAAATATAAATGGGGTTATTCGATTTCCTCTTCTAGTAGGGCTCACTTAGTCATGGTAGACTCCAGGGGTTGGGGACAAATGACAGCCCCTGTCTTTAGACAGGAACATGTGTGGACCCCAATCCTTTGTTTCTCTCACTGTGGGGGCACTCTCTCAACCTCTACTCCACTTGTAGGGTTGACCTGTTGTCTTGAGGAACCCCAAGATTTGTGCCAATAGGGTCCTCTGAGGACTCTTGGCTGGGCCCTGGTCTGGGAGGGCAGCCTGGCAACTAAATTGCTCCTACTGGCTGATATGGAATTGTGTGAGATTGAGTCACCAGAATGGAACTGACACACTGATTTAGGGTGACTCTCACATCAGACACAGGGCACTGGGCTACTAATGGTCCACTGCCAATACTCAGACTTGAGCTGCATGTGTGGGCCCATACCTCAGCTGTCACCCAACTGTGTACCAACCATAGTGTCATCTCTGATTTATAGCACTCAAAGGTGTGGGATGGTGGCAGGCATTCTTTATCCTGTATATGCCCTTGCCACTGTGGGTTGTCATCCCATGCCCTCCTCAGGCTTTGTACCATACATCAGAAAGTCCTCCTGGGGTGGATGTGCATACCTCCTCTGAAGGCTTTTAAGACTATTGCGTTGCAATGCCAACAGGCTCTTCCAACCAATGTCCTCTCTTGCCTCCAAATGATATGGTGATAGTGTGCTTTCCCAGGTCAGTCTTAAGCTATGCCCAACAAGGAATAAACATTTCTTGTTTTACCAGGACTGTTTTTCTTGCTCTATTCATGTCTCCTTACCTCTCCTCCCTGTTGATGGTAGTGTTTGGAAGCAGAACTACAGGCAACACTAAAAATGATTACATTTTAAAAATGCAGTGATTACAGCCTAAAGAATTCAAGAGAATATGTGGTTTGAAGATGTGTTGTTCTATGTTAACATTATAAAATTTCAAGCAGAAAATTTAACATAATCAGAAAATTGATTATCATTCATACTTTCATGCATACAAGGCTTGGTAAGGCTTGCATTTTTGGTCATCATCAATGAAGCACAGAGACACCCTTTGAGAGAGTATGCACAGGTGCCATGATCCATGTTGCAGTGTCATGAGTAATGATACAACCGGAATTAAATAAATGGGATTAGAGGACTGAAGAGGCACAAAAAACAAAGAAAAAACCCAAACCCAAAACCATACTGTTTCAATACAAACAGGTTTCAAAGAGCTCTGGCATTGTGAGCAATTACTATCGCTACTGTGTTGCTGCCTTTTTCTCACTGTGAGAGATGTAACATAAGCCAAAAGAGCATAAAAAGATGTTTCCTGCACCTGAACAGGAATAATTGGTGCCTGGACTCTATGAAGAGTCTTCATGTGCAGTCTTAACACAGTGAACACATATGTAAATACCTCTATTGATGATTCTAAATCTTCATTGATTAAATATCAACACTTCACATGGGCCCATAAATTTTGAAATACATTTTAAAATCAAATTGTTTAGATAGACAAGAGCCCTTAAAAAATATCTTTCCGGGTTCCTGCACGTCAGGGGTGGCCCTGTCATTGGTGATCTTGAAAATGCAGCCTCAGTGGACTGGTGGTGATAAATACCTCACTGGAATAAGTGCAAAAGGGAGCAAAAAGGGAAAAATTGGAGACAATGAATACAGATAAGTTTGCAAAAGACTTTTGTTGCAAATAAGAGCAAAGAAATGAGGCAGAAGGGACTTCCCTGGTGGCACAGTGGTTAAGAATCCACCTGCCAATGCAGGGGACACAGGTTTAAGCCCTGGTCCAGGAAGACCCCACATGCCGTGGAGCAACTAAGCCTGTGTGCCACAACTACTGAGCCCATGTGCCACAACTACTGAAGCCCACACGCCTAGAGCCCATGCTCCGCAACAAGATAAGCCACTGCAATGAGAAGCCTGCACACCACAATGAAGAGTAACCCCCGCTCGCTGCAATTAGAGAAAGCCTGCACACAGCAAGATGACCCAACACAGCCAAAAATAAAAATAAATAAATAAAAATTTAAAAAATGTTTTCAAAATAAAAATAAAGTCATGAAGCAGAAGCTGCAGGAGTGTGTAGAGTCAAGAGCGAATTTTTTTTAAAGATGTATGCTGCCCTAACACCATACACAAAAATAAACTCAAAATGGATTAAAGACTTAAATCTAAAGCCAGACACTACAAAACTCTTAGAGGAAAACATAGGCAGAATACTCTATGACATAAATCACAGCAAGACCCTTTCTGACCCACTTCCGAGAGAAATGGAAATAAAAACAAAAATAAACAAATGGGACCTAATGAAACTTAAAAGCTCTTGCACAGCAAAGGAAACCATAAACAAGATGAAAAGACAACCCTCAGAATGGGAGAAAATATTTGCAAATGAAGCAACTGACAAAGAATTAATCTCCAAAATATACAAACAGCTCATGCAACTCAATATCAAAAAAACAAACAATCCAATCCAAAAATGAGCAGAAGACCTAAATAGACATTTCTCCAAAGAAGATATACAGATTGCCAACAAACACATGAAAGGATGCTCAACATCACTAATCATTAGAGAAATGCAAATCAAAACTACAATGAGGTAGCACCTCACCCCAGTCAGAATGGCCATCATCAAAAAATCTACAAACAATAAATGCTGTTGAGGGTGTGGAGAAAAGGGAACCCTCTTGCACTGTTGGTGGGAATGTAAACTAATACAGCCACTATGGAGAACAGTATGGATGTTCCTTAAAATCTATAAATAGAACTACCATACGACCCAGCAATCCCACTTCTGGGCATATACCCTTAGAAAACCATAATTTGAAAAGAGTCATGTACCACAATGTTCATTGCAGCTCTATTTACAATAGCCAGGAAATGGAAGCAATCTAAGTGTCCACTGACAGATGAACGGATAAAGAAGGTGTGGCACATATATACAATGGAATATTACTCAGCCATAAAATGGAACGAAATTGAGTTATTTGTAGTGAGGTGGATGGACCTAGAGTCTGTCATACAGAGTGAAGTAAGTCAGAAAGTGAAAAACAAATACTGTATGCTGACACATATATATGGAATCTTAAAAAAAAAATGGTTCTGAAGAACCTAGGGGCAGGACAGGAATAAAGACGCAGACCTACTAGAGAATGGACTTGAAGACATGGTGGGGGGAAGGATAAGCTGGGAAGAAGTGAGAGAGTGGCATGGACATATACACACTACCAAATGTAAGGTAGATAGCTAGGGGAAGCAGCTGCATAGCACAGGGAGATCAGCTCAGTGCTTTGTGACCACCTAGAGGGGTGGGATAGGGAGGGTTGGAGGGAGGTGCAAGAGGGAGGGGATATGGGGATATATGTATACGTACAGCTGATTCACTTTGTTATACAGCAGCAACTAACACAACAATGTAAAGCAATTATACTCCAATAAAGATGTAAATTAAAAAAAATACTGGACCCGCCACTACTCAAAAAGGACAAATAGAGTATAAGGAGTCATGGAAATTTCATTTATGTTATATCAAGCAAGTAGAAGACTAACTAGAACTTCTCCCATTAAGTACAGGCAACATTTTTAAAAATAACAAAAGAGTATGGCTAATGTACAAATATGCTACAGTAAAATATTAAAAGAATGGAAGGTGGTATACAAAAGACAGTTGAAGAACCCCATCTGGAAGGAAACATGCTCTATGAAACAGGAAAATTGCCCACAAGTGCTTTATGTGATTTAAAATTTTAATAAGACTTAAAACAAGAACCTAGATGGCAAATGATGAAAAAACAGAATGAGACTAAATTGCTGTTTATATAGCTATGGAAGCAAATTAAGAGCCGAGATGCCATTATTATAAAACTGATAAGTAAATTAGAAACAAAAGAAAGCAGATAAACACAGGTATAAAATGAATTACTGACATGAAACAAAGGCTTAACGTAACCACAATGAATGAAAAAAGAACAAAATCAAAACAATTACAAGGCAATCAACATGGAGGACAAAGATGATCTAACTTTGGGATAACTAGTATCCCTGAAAAGATATTCAACCATTAAAAACACCATAGGGACTTCCCTGGTGGCGCAGTGGTTAGGACTCCACGCTCCCAATGCAGGGGGCCCGGGTTCTATCCCTGTTCGGGGAACTAGATCCTGCATACATGTTGCAACTAAGGGTTCACATGCTGCAACTAAGACCTGGCACAACCAAATAAATAAATAAATTTTAATCCCCCCCAAAACCCACAAAAAACCCTATCATAAAAACAAAAATTATTCCTTAAATGATGAAGTAAATCTGTATACTGAAAAAACACACAATAGTAAAACAAAAATTGATGCATACATATCAAAACCCACGTGTTAATGTATATGTGTATATGCATATATGTACAATAGTCTGTAAAATATATATTACATAACATTACATGTAATGCTATGTAATACATGTAATGTACTTTCTACATTTTTTCTTCTATAAGGCAAAAAAAAAAAAATCAAGCTCATGCAACAGTTCTCCCCAGCAACATCCATTGCCAGAAGCTAATAAAGGGGTATATACAAAGTTCTAAAAAAAAAAAAAAAAAAGATGTATGCTGATAGGGATGGTTCAGCAGAGGGAGAGAAAGACAGCAAGGGAGCAAAAGCAAGAGAGAGAAAAGAGATGCCACAGTGATTTCCTTGAGGAGGTAAGAAGGGTTAGGAATCTAATGGACAAACGTGGAGGGGATGGCTTTGGAGAGGAGCAATGACATCTCAGTCCAGTGGCAGGTGGGAAGGCAGAGCACCTGGGTGTAAGTACTGTTAGGTGTATAGGCATAGTGATGAGAGTCGGTGGAAGCTCCATTCTCAGTGCTTTTATTTTCTCTGTGAAATAGCAACCGATATCATTAGCAGAGAGAGCCAAGTGGATTGAGGAGAAGGTGTCAAATAATCATCTGGTGAGTAGGCAAGTGAGCAGAATGTGGTGGGATTGTTGGTTGCCTTCATTTTCACTTGAGACTGAGGACAAGACTGGTAAGACCAGTCAGTTTGGTTTTTGTTGTTGACGTTTCCTGTTGTTGTCTCTATCCACATACAGCTGCATGGGTGTCCTTGTAGTATAGGCATAGGATTCGATTTAACCTGGTGTGGTGTGCTGCTATCAGCCTATTGTGTCTTAGCTCCAGGTCCATCTTCATTGCTTGCTGGTGATGTCAGAACGTTTCTCCTCAGCCAGATGATTATGATGTTAGGATGTAATGCTGTATCAGTAGAGAGCACTAGAGGACAAAAGGGGCCATTTCCTGGTCCCAGTGTGTTTTGGGAGCAGGTTTTTGTAGTGCACAGTGGCCACCAGTGTGCAGCACCTCTCCTTAGGCATCTTTCCAAAGCACCCCAGGAAAGTGAATTGCCCATGAGTCTTGCCAGCGGGCACTTCAGTGGGTCGTGGCTGGCCCTCTGCAACAAGATCTTGATCTCAGCTCTGCTGGGAGGGGGTGGTCTCCCATGTTCATTCCATCCTTGGGTTTTCTACCCCAGCCCTGGGAACATACATGCAATTCCTCTATTCTTTAGACTTTTCTTTGCCCCTTAATAGTCAATTCCCTGTTAAAGGTAGGAATTTTTATATTAAACTTTCCTGTTCAAATTACTTTTCCTGCTCAAACCCTGTGCGGTTTCTTTCTCTTAACTGGACCCTAACTGATATAGATGAGGTTTTGTCACGAGAAAGAGGGAAGAATTGTTGAAATGATGTCCATAACTTGTTTCTTTTCCCTCCTACATTTAAAAAAAATTAATTATTTAATTTATTTTTGGCTGTGTTGGGTCTTCGTTTCTGTGCGAGAGCTTTCTGTAGTTGCGGTGAGCGGGGGCCACTCTTCATCGCGGTGCGCGGGCCTCTCACTGTCGCGGCCTCTTTTGTGGCGGAGCACAGGATCCAGACGCGCAGGCTCAGTAGTTGTGGCTCACGGGCCCAGTTGCTCCGCGGCGTGTGGGATCTTCCCAGACCCGGGCTTGAACCCGTGTCCCCTGCATTGGCAGGCAGATTCTCAACCACTGCACCACCAGGGAAGCCCCCTCCTACATTTTTATTGCTCTACTTTACTGTCTCTTCCAGTAGCACGTAAACTTGTTCAAGTTTCTCCTGTATATATTTCTATTACTGCTGTGTTTACTTTTACAATCAAATTTCCCCAAAGAGGGCTCAACTAGACAGGATGGCGCGTCAGAGTCATCTGTGGCGGCAAGACAGGCCACCAGAAACGCTGCGAGTGGCAAAAAGTCTGGCGCCCCGCCGCGTGAGGGGCGGAGTCACGCGCCCGTAGGGGGCGTGGCTTCCAGCGCGCGCGAGAAGGGGGCCGGCACCGCTTGCGTGCACAGTCGGCGGCTGCGCGCGCAGCAGGCTCGGGGCGTGGATGGCGGCTGTGGCGACTGGAAACGGGGCTTTCCAGGAGGAGGAGGGCACCGGTGGGGACGCAGCGGCTCCGCAGCCCCATGCCCCGACGAGTGCGCCCGGGGCTCGTCTCTCGAGGCTGCCTCTGGCGCGAGTGAAGGCCTTGGTGAAGGCGGACCCCGACGTGACGCTCGCAGGACAGGAAGCCATCTTCATTCTGGCACGAGCCGCGGTGCGGCCGGGGCACAATGCGGTGGCGGGGATGCCTGGCGAGGGGCGGGGCTCGGGGCCTTTCCGAAGGGCGGGGCTTAGCGAGCCTTTGGTCCAGGTTTGGGGAACGCGGGGAGCCAGAGGAGGATCTGGGGCGGGGTGTGCTGGGCACCGGGAGGTGAGAGAGGTTCTGGGGCCGGATTCTGAGGTGTGAGCATAGGAAGGGAAGACGGAAAAAGCGTCGCGTAAAGTGGTTGTACTGGTTTGCTAACATACCTACCTCTTCTTGAGGGCCTGAACACGGCTTTAATTTGCATCTCCAATCTAACACTGAACTTGTAGGAACCTCAAGTAAATGAGTGTGGTGGATCTACAAGTGAGGGAGGGACAGATGTGTCATGGGCGACTGCAGGAGGGGGAAGGGGACTAGACTTTTATGAAGTCCAGGAGAACCTTCAGCTTCCCTGAGAACCTCTCTTTCACCCCTGTGCGTTCCCCCACCGCCAACAGAAGCACACACAAGAATTGTACTAGAATTCATCCATACAACTCTGCTTGGTTGTTTTGTTTTTTCGGTTTTGGTTTGTTTATTATAACTTTTATTGTTTTTTTAATTTTTTTTCTGCTTTTCTTCACAGGAACTGTTTGTGGAAACCATTGCAAAAGATGCCTACTGTTGTGCTCAACAGGGGAAGAGGAAAACCCTTCAGAGGAGAGATTTGGGTAGAGTGTCACTTTGGTATCTTGGATCTGGGGGCAGACGAGAGGGCTGGTTGAGGTTTTCCCTTACACTGTTTAAGACGGCATCACTGTAAGATGAGCGGTGCCACAGGTCTCTTCCTACGATGTTTTCTCTTGGGCTGCCACAGTGCCAGAAGACCCTACCTTTTGAAAATTTGCTTTGGGTGGCTGGAGAGGTGCTGGAACAGAGAACCGAAGGAGTCTAGATGTTGCCAAAGCTAACTAGACCCCTTTATACCTTCTGCCATATGGTACCAGGCTTGACTTTTTTATTCACCTAGAAAGTAGAGGTTTGATTTCTGACTCTACTTTTTAGCTGGTAACCCTAGAACATCTGTAAGCTTTCATATACCATAATCTCGCTTTCCCTTCTGTATAGGCAACACTTCTCTGATGACTTTCAGAGCAAGGATGTTCCCCTCAGTGAGCAGTATTTAACCAGGCTTTTCTTATTTTCTTACTCTCGGAGAGACAGCTTATACGTAAGATTTGGTGGTGGAGTAGATATGGATCTCAAGATAGCAAGGGACAAATTTTATAAATGCCCTAATTTGCACAAAGCCTCATGCCCTTCACTGTGGGTTGTGCTTTTGTAAGAGGTTGATGCCCAAATGACCGGAGTTAGTCAGGTGTCCCTTTACCTTGTGTTTCAGATAATGCAATAGAAGCTGTGGATGAATTTGCTTTCCTGGAAGGTGAGTTCTCTATCACGGGGTAATCATTTCCACCTGTCTTTCCCATGCTAACGATCTGAGTTCAAAACGTTATAAAACCGATGGCCTGGTTCTTCTTTGTTCATGTAGGAATAATTTTCTCCCCATTTCCTATTAAGATAGGAAAAACAAATTCTAATTCAAATTCCCTTGGGTAGTTAGAACTTCCTGAAAACTGCTTAACCATAAAAAATGGAAGGGACTCTAAAGACCCCAGTGTAGTTAGGTGGATTCAGAAGTTTGATTCTTACTTTGATCTCCATTCTTAGATATAAATCTTACCCCTCATCATAATGCTAGAGATCAGAAATGATTGCCAACATTTAAAGGGTTGCTTCTTGTTCTTTTTTCTTCTTCAGTAGTCTGTGTAAAGTGATTATTTTGCTGCAGTGAGATTCTATTCTGGCCTGTATCTATTTGTTCTTAGGAATTTTAGATTAACTCCTGTATACTAACTAAATCTTGTCATTGAAATAGAAAATATTTGAGATACCTTATTTTAACTAACTTCTCTTAGAGCTCTCTCTCCTACTTAATTCCTAAATCTGATCAGCTTACTATTCCCTACATATATTCTGATTGAAGAGCTTTGCGAAAGCCGTGCACCTTCAGTTCATTCTCACCTTTATCACACCAGGACGTTTTCAACTATCTCCCTGAAGCCTCATTACTTTCAGAAATCTTTTCTTGAATTATTTGTTTCACTATTTTTACTCCTTTGTTCTGCATCTGTAATCAACCTAGGCCCCTGGCCCTCTTGATATATTCTTTTTTTTTTTTTTTTTTAAACATCTTTATTGGGGTATAATTGCTTTACAATGGTGTGTTAGTTTCTGCTTTATAACAAAGTGAATCAGCTATACATATACATATGTTCCCATATGTCTTCCCTCTTGCGTCTCCCTCCCTCCCACTCTCCCCATCCCACACTTCCAGGCTGTCACAAAGCACCGAGCTAATATCCCTGTGCCTTGCGGCTGCTTCCCCCCAGCTATCTACCTTACTACGTTTGTTAGTGTGTATATGTCCATGACTCTCTCTCGCCCTGTCAAAACTCACCCTTCCCCCTCCCCATATCCTCAAGTCCGTTCTCCAGTAGGTCTGCGTCTCTATTCCTATCTTACCCCTAGGTTCTTCATGACATTTTTTTCCCTTAAATTCCATATATATGTGTTAGCATACGGTATTTGTCTTTTTCTTTCTGACTTACTTCACTCTGTATGACAGACTCTAGGTCTATCCATCTCATTACAAATAGCTCAATTTCATTTCTTTTTAAGGCTGAGTAATATTCCATTGTGTATATGTGCCACATCTTCTTTATCCATTCATCCGATGATGGGCGCTTAGGTTGTTTCCATGTCCTGGCTATTGTAAATAGAGCTGCAATGAACATTTTGGTACATGACTCTTTTTGAATTTTGGTTTTCTCAGGGTATATGCCAAGTAGTGGGATTGCTGGGTCATATGGTAATTCTATTTGTAGTTTTTTAAGGAACCTCCATACTGTTCTCCACAGTGGCTGAACCAATTCACATTCCCACCAGCAGTGCAAGAGTGTCCCCTTTTCTCCACACCCTCTCCAGCATTTATTGTTTCTAGATTTTTTGATGATGGCCATTCTGACTGGTGTGAGATGATATCTCATTGTAGTTTTGATTTGCGTTTCTCTAATGATTAATGATGTTGAGCATTCTTTCATGTGTTTGTTGGCATTCTGTATATCTTCTTTGGAGAAATGTCTATTTAGGTCTTCTGCCCATTTTTGGATGGGGTTGTTTGTTTTTTTGTTATTGAGCTGCATGAGCTGCTTGTAAATTTTGGAGATTAATCCTTTGTCAGTTGCTTCATTTGCAATTGTTTTCTCCCATTCTGAGGGTTGTCTTTTGGTCTTGGTTATGGTTTCCTTTGCTGTGCAAAAGCTTTGAAGTTTCATTAGGTCCCATTTGTTTATTTTTGTTTTTATTTCCATTACTCTAGGAGGTGGGTCAGATAGGATCTTGCTGTGATTTATGTCATAGAGTGTTCTTCCTATGTTTTCTTCTAAGAGTTTGATAGTTTCTGGCCTTACATTTAGGTCTTTAATCCATTTTGAGCTTATTTTTGTGTATGGTGTTAGGGAGTGATCTAATCTCATACTTTTACATGTACCTGTCCAGTTTTCCCAGCACCATTTATTGAAGAGGCTGTCCTTTCTCCACTGTACATTCCTGCCTCCTTTATCAAAGATAAGGTGTCCATATGTGCGTGGGTTTATCTCTGGGCTTTCTATCCTGTTCCACTGATCTATCTTTCTGTTTTTGTGCCAGTACCATACTGTCTTGATTACTGTTGCTTTGTAATATAGTCTAAAGTCAGGGAGCCTTATTCCTCCAGCTCCTTTTTTCGTTCTCAAGATTGCTTTGGCTATTCGGGGTCTTTTGTGTTTCCATACAAATTGCGAAATTTTTTGTTCTAGTTCTGTGAAAAATGCCAGTGGTAGTTTGATAGGGATTGCATTGAATCTGTAGATTGCTTTGGGTAGTAGAGTCATTTTCACAATGTTGATTCTTCCCATCCAAGAACATGGTATATCTCTCCATCTATTTGTATCATCTTTAATTTCTTTCATCAGTGTCTTATAATTTTCTGCATACAGGTCTTTCGTATCCTTAGGTAGGTTTATTCCTAGATATTTTATTCTTTTTGTTGCAATGGTAAATGGGAGTGTTTTCTTGATTTCACTTTCAGATTTTTCATCATTAGTATATAGGAATGCCAGAGATTTCTGTGCATTAATTTTGTATCCTGCTACTTTACCAAATTCATTGATTAGCTCTAGTAGTTTTCTGGTAGCATCTTTAGGATTCTCTATGTATAGTATCATGTCATCTGCAAACAGTGACAGCTTTACTTCTTCTTTTCCGATTTGGATTCCTTTTATTTCCTTTTCTTCTCTGATTGCTGTGGCTAAAACTTCCAAAACTATGTTGAATAAGAGTGGTGAGAGTGGGCAACCTTGTCTTGTTCCTGATCTTAGTGGAAATGCTTTCAGTTTTTCACCATTGAGGATGATGTTTGCTGTGGGCTTGTCATATATGGCTTTTATTATGTTTAGGAAAGTTCCCTCTATGCCTACTTTCTGGAGGGTTTTTATCATAAATGGGTGTTGAATTTTCTTGAAAGCTTTCTCTGCATCTATTGAGATGATCATATGGTTTTTCTCCTTCAATTTGTTAATATGGTTTATCACATTGATAGATTTGCGTATATTGAAGAATCCTTGCATTCCTGGAATAAACCCCACTTGATCATGGTGTATGATCCTTTTAATGTGCTTTTGGATTCTGTTTGCTAGTATTTTGTTGAGGATTTTTGCATCTATGTTCATCAGTGATATTGGCCTGTAGTTTTCTTTCTTTGTGACATCCTTGTCTGGTTTTGGTATCAAGGTGATGGTGGCTTCGTAGAAGGAATTTGGGAGTGTTCCTCCCTCTGCTATATTTTGGAAGAGTTTGAGAAGGATAGGTGTTAGCTCTTCTCTAAACGTTTGATAGAATTCACCTGTGAAGCCATCTGGTCCTGGGCTTTTGTTTGTTGGAAGGTTTTTAATCACAGTTTCAATTTCAGTGCTTGTGATTGGTCTGTTCATATTTTCTATTTCTTCCTGATTCAGTCTTGGCAGGTTGTGCATTTCTAAGAATTTGTCCATTTCTTCCAGATTGTCCATTTTATTGGCATAGAGTTGCTTGTAGTAATCTCTCATGATTTTTTTTATTTCTGCAGTGTCAGTTGTTACTTCTCCGTTTTCATTTCTAATTCTATTGATTTGAGTCTTCTCCCTTTTTTTCTTGATGAGTCTGGCTAGTGGTTTATCTATTTTGTTTATCTTCTCAAAGAACCAGCTTTTAGTTTTATTGATCTTTGCTATTGTTTCCTTCATTTCTTTTTCATTTATTTCTGATCTGATTTTTATGATTTCTTTCCTTCTGCTAGCTTTGGGTTTTTTTTGTTCTTCTTTCTCTAATTGCTTGAGGTGCAAGGTTAGGCTGTTTATTCGAGATGTTTCCTGCTTCTTAAGGTGGGCTTGTATTGCTATAAACTTCCCCCTTAGAACTGCTTTTGCTGCATCCCATAGGTTTTGGGTCGTTGTGTCTCCATTGTCATTTGTTTCTAGGTATTTTTTTATTTCCTCTTTGATTTCTTCAGTGATCACTTCATTATTAAGTAGTGTATTGTTTAGCCTCCATGTGTTTGTATTTTTTACAGATCTTTTCCTGTAATTGATATCTAGTCTCATGGCGTTGTGGTCGGAAAAGATACTTGATACAATTTCAGTTTTCTTAAATTTACCAAGGCTTGATTTGTGACCCAAGATATGATCTATCCTGGAGAATGTTCCATGAGCACTTGAGAAAAATGTGTATTCTGTTGTTTTTGGATGGAGTGTCCTATAAATATCAATTAAGTCCATCTTGTTTAATGTATCATTTAAAGCTTGTGTTTCCTTATTTATTTTCATTTTGGATGATCTGTCCATGGGTGAAAGTGGGGTGTTAAAGTCCCCTACTATGAATGTGTTACTGTTGATCTCCCCTTTTATGGTTGTTAGTATTTGCCTTATGTATTGAGGTGCTCCTATGTTGGGTGCATAAATATTTACAATTGTTATATCTTCTTCTTGGATCGATCCCTTGATCATTATGTAGTGTCCTTCTTTGTCCCTTTTAATAGTCCTTATTTTAAAGTCTATTTTGTCTGATATGAGAATTGCTACTCCAGCTTTCTTTTGGTTTCCATTTGCATGGAATATCTTTTTCCATCCCCTTACTTTCAGTCTGTATGTGTCTCTAGTTCTGAAGTGGGTCTCTTGTAGACAGCATATATAAGGGTCTTGTTTTTGTATCCATTCAGCCAATCTGTGTCTTTTGGTGGGAGCATTTAGTCCATTTACATTTAAGGTAATTATCGATATGTATGTTCCTATTTCCATTTTATATATTGTTTTGGGTTCGCTACTATAGGTCATTTCCTTCTCTTGTGTTTCGTGTCTAGAGAAGTTCCTTTAGCATTTGTTGTAAAGCTGGTTTGGTGGTGCTGAACTCTCTCAGCTTTTGCTTGTCTGTAAAGGTTTTAATTTCTCCATCAAATGTGAATGAGATCCTTGCTGGGTAGAGTAGTCTTGGTTGCAGGCTATTCTCCTTCATCACTTTCAGTATGTCCTGCCACTCCCTTCTGGCTTGTAGGGTTTCTGCTGAGAGATCAGCTGTTAACCTTATGGGGATTCCCTTGTGTGTTATTTGTTGTTTTTCCCTTGCTGCTTTTAATATGCTTTCTTTGTATTTAATTTTTGACAGTTTGATTAATATGTGTCTTGGCGTGTTTCTCCTTGTATTTATCCTGTATGGGACCCTCTGTGCTTCCTGGACTTGATTAACTATTTCCTTTCCCATATTAGGGAAGTTTTCAACTATAATCTCTTCAAATATTTTCTCAGTCCCTTTCTTTCTTTCTTCTTCTTCTGGAACCCCTATAATTCGAATGTTGGTGCGTTTCATGTTGTCCCAGAGGTCTCTGAGACTGTCCTCAGTTCTTTTCATTCTTTTTTCTTTATTCTGCTCTGCAGTAGTTATTTCCACTACTTTATCTTCCAGGTCACTTATCCGTTCTTCTGCCTCAGTTATTCTGCTATTGATCCTATCTAGAGTGATTTTAATTTCATTTATTGCATTGTTCATCGTTGCTTGTTTCATCTTTAGTTCTTGTAGGTCCTTGTTAACTGTTTCTTGCATTTTGTCCATTCTACTTCCAAGATTTCGGATCATCCTTACTATCATTATTCTGAATTCTTTTTCAGGTAGATTGCCTATTTCCTCTTCATTTGTTAGGTCTGGTGGGTTTTTATCTTGCTCCTTCATCTGCTGTGTGTTTTTCTGTCTTCTCATTTTGCTTATCTTACTGTGTTTGGGGTCTCCTTTTTGCAGGCTGCACTTTCGTAGTTCCCGTTGTTTTTGATGTCTGTCTCCAGTGGCTACGGTTGTTTCAGTGGGTTGTGTAGGCTTCCTGGTGAAGGGGACTAGTGCCTGTGTTGTGCTGGATGAGGCTGGATCTTGTCTCTCTAGTGGGCAGGTTCACGTCTGGTAGTGTGTTTTGGGGTGTCTGTGGCCTTATTATGATTTTAGGCAGCCTCTCTGCTAATGGGTGGGGTTGTGTTCCTGTTTTGCTAGTTGTTTGGCATAGGTTGTCCAGCACTGTGGCTTGCTGGTCGTTGAGTGAAGCTGGGTGCTGGTGTTAAGATGGAGGTCTCTGGGATATTTCCACCGTTTAATATTATGTGGAGCTGGGAGGTCTCTTGTTGACCAGTGTCCTGAAGTTGGCTCTCCTACCTCAGAGGCAGAGCCCTGACTCCTGGCTGGAGCACCAAGAGCCTTTCATCCACACAGCTCAGAATAAAAGGGAGAAAAAGTAGGGAGAATTAGTAGAAGTATGAGTAAAGAAAGAAGGAAAGGAGGAAAGGAAGGAAGGAAGAAAGAAGCAAAGAAGGAAAGAAAGGAGGGAGGGAGGGAGGGAGGAAGGAAGGAAGGAAGGAGGGAAAGAAGGAAAAAAGACAAAGAAAGATGATACAGTAAAAATAAAATAAAGTATAATATAGTTATTGAATTAAAAAATATTTAGAAAAAAAAAAAGGGACGGATAGAACCTTAGGACAAATGTTGGAAGCAAAGCTATACAGAGAAAATCTTACACAGAAGCATACACATACACCTTCACAAAAAGAGGTAAAGGGGGAAAAATCATAAATCCTGCTCCCTGAGACCACCTCCTCAATTTGGGGTGATTCGTTGTCTAAAGGAGGGAAGGAAGGAAGGAAAGAAAGAAAGAACGAAGGTAAAGTATAATAAAGTTATTACAATTAAACTTAATTATTAAGAAAAAGAATTTTTAAAAAAAAGTCATGGACGGATAGAGCCCTAGGACAAATGGTGGAAGCAAGAGTATACAGACAAGATCTCACACAGAAGCATACACGTACACATTCACAAAAAGAGGAAAAGGGAAAAAAATCATAGATCTCGCTCCTAAATTCCACCTCTTCAATTTGGGATCATTCCTTGTCTATTCAGGTATTCCACAGATGCAGGGTATATCAAGTTGATTGTGGAGCTTTAATCCGCTGCTTCTGTGGCTGCTGGGAGAGATTTCCCTTTCTCTTCTTTGTTCTCACAGCTCACAGGAGCTCAGCTTTGGATTTGGCCCTGCCTCTGCGTGTAGGTCGCTGGAGGGCGTCTGTTTTTTCGCTCAGACCGGACGGGGTTAAAGGAGCCGCTGATCCGGGGCCTCCGGCTCACTCAGGCCGGGGGTTGGGGGATGGGGGAAGGAGGGGCACTGCGTGCGGGGCGGGCCTGCGGCGGCAGAGGCAGCATGACGTTGCGGCAGAGGCCGGCGTGACGTTGCACCAGCCTGAGGCCCGCCGTGCGTTGTCCCGGGGAAGTTGTCCCTGGATCCCGGGAACCTGGCAGTGGCGGGCTGCACAGGCTCCGCGGAAGAGGGGTGTGGAGAGTGACCTGTGCTCGCACACAGGCCCCTTGGTGGCGGCAGCAGCAGCCTTAGCGTCTCCCGCCCGGCTCTTGGGTCCGCGGTTTTAGCCGCGGCTCGCGCCCGTCTCTGGGGTTTGCGCTTTCAGCCGCGGCTCGCGCCCGTCTCGGGGGCTCGCGCCCTCAGCCGCGGCTCGCGCCCGTCTCTGGGGTTCGCGCTTTTAGCTGCGGCTCGCGCCCGTCTCTGGAGTTCCTTTAAGCAGCGCTCTTAAACCCCTCTCCTCGCGCACCAGGAAACAAAGAGGGAAGAAAAAGTCTCTTGCCTCTTTGGCCGGTGCAGGCTTTTCCCCGAACTCCCTCCCGGCTAGTCGTGGTGCACTAACCCCTTCAGGCTATGTTCCAGCCGCCAACCCCAGTCCTCTCCCTGAGCTCCGTCCAAAACCAAAACCCGAGCCTCAGCTCGCAGCCCCGCCCGCCCCGGCGGGTGAGCAGACAAGCCTCTCGGGTTGGTGAGTGCTGGTCGGCACCGATCGTCTGTGCAGGAATCTCCCCGCTTTGCCCTCCGCACCCGTCGCTGTGCACTACTCCGCGGTCCCGAAACTCCCCCCTCTGCCTCCCGCAGTCTCCGCCCGCGGAGGGGCTTCCTAGTGTGTGGAAACTTTTCCTCCTTCACAGCTCCCTCCCACTGGTGCAGGTGCCGTCCTTATTCTTTTGTCTCTGTTTTTTCTTTTGCCCTACCCAGTTACGTGGGGAGTTTCTTGCCTTTTGGGAGGTCTGAGGTCTTCTGCCAGCGTTCAGTAGGAGTTCTGTAGGAGTTGTTCCACGTGTGGATGTATTTCTGGTGTGTCCGTGGGGAGGAAGGCGATCTCCGCGTCTTACTCTTCCGCCATCTTCAAGGTCCCCCTTGATACATTCTTTTAAATGTCTTTTAAGATATATTCACATGGCTAGCTTTGAGCCTAGATTATTGAGTATTCTCTTAATTTGTAGATCTTTTTTAAGTCTTTTCTGATTACTCATTTCTCTTAAAAATAACTTGTTAGCTGCCTACCTAAGGCAGACAATTTCTTGTGACTGACATCCTATCAGTTCCTCAATCAAAAATCTTCGGAGCCTAACTCTACCTGTTTTTTTTTTTTTTTTTGCGTTACGCGGGCCTCTCACTGTTGCGGCCTCTCCCATTGCGGAGCACAGGCTGTGGACGCGCAGGCTCAGCGGCCATGGCTCATGGTCCTAGCTGCTCCGTGGCATGTGGGATCTTCCCGAACCGGGGCACGAACCCATGTCCCCTGCATCGTCAGGCGGACTCTAAATCACTGCGCCACCAGGGAAGCCCCTACCTGTTTATTTTTATTTTTAAATATGGAATACTTCATGAATTTATGTGTCATCCTTGCACAGGGACCATGCTAACCTTCCCTGTATCGTTACAATTTTAGTAAGTGTACTGCTGAAGTGAGCACTCCTACCTGTTTATTTTTAATTACCATCTTTTCAAAGAGATGAGTGATGTGATCAAATTTCTATTTAAAGACATAAAACTGCCAACCTCTGGTGCCAGGATGATAAATTGGAGGGTGCTAGGAATATAAATGGAGAGAACTTAACAAAGTTTTCCACTTTAGCCTATACCATGCATAGTGCTTGGCTTGGATTTTTAATAAATGGCCATTTAATGAGTGGTGGATGTGTTCATTTTCATCTTTAGATTCAATAATCTGAGTAGTTGAATCCCTCTGCTCTATTCTACATTAGTAGATCTGAATTTTGGTCGTTTTAGCCCCCTTGGGTTTAGTCAGTATTATATTATTTTGTACCTGGTAAAATAAATGTTCTTATGTCCTTAGATGTGTATGTTCTAAGTGAAATTTTTTTTCTTTTTGAGTCAGTATATATTCCTGTTTAAAAGTGAAATAGTTACCTAACGACTTATAATGAAATGACCCTCATCCTTTTATTATTTCTGTTTTTAGCTTTTCAGATGGCTTCTTATATTTCTGAATAATATGCTTTGTTGTTGATTTATCAACTGTAGATCTTATGTTTTGACTTCCTGCTATGATAAATGAAGGTTTGGCTAACCTATACTACCCTCTCAGCCCCTTCCCTCCTTTCTGATTTTTTGTAGTTTTATCATTATTTTTAGTTCCTTTGTTACCTTTACAATTTATATAACATACTAAAATATGTTTTTTTTTTGTTGGCTCCTCACTTTGTAAGGTATGACTGTTAGTTCTCTTATTCCTTCCTTTCCCATTTTTAGCTCACTTCTAGCTCTCACTTTGTGTCAAGGCTGAAAACATACCTCCTTATCATAATTAGATCTTCCATGCTATATAGGTTGAGTGTAGAAGTTGAAAAACGGTATTGTGAACAGTCTTCCTCTACCCTCTCTGTCCTTTAATCCCTTATATAGGTCCCCTCCCTTCACGTAGCGGTTATTAGTCTCTTGTGTAATCTTCTGGGTATTTTAATGCAAATATGTTTATGTATGTGTATATATATATTCTTTTTTAAGCCTTTCCTTATGAAATGAGTATGGCATAGAATATGTATTTCTTTTTTGGATACTGCCAAACATCCTGTATACCTGATTCACATCTCTATCAGCAGTGTATGACAGTTCCCATTGTTCCTCATTCTCACCAACACTTGGTATTATCAGGGTTTGATTTTTGCCAGTCTGGTAGGAACAACATTGATGAGCGTTTTTATCATAAAAGGGTGTAGGATTTTGTTAAATGTTTTTTCTGCATCTATTAAGATGGTCATGTGGTTTTTGTCTTTCCTTTTGTTAATGTGGTGTATCACATTGATTGATTTGTGAATATTGAATTATCCTTGCATCCCTGGAATAAATTCTACTTGATCATGTTGTATGATCCTTTTTAAATATATTATTGGATTTGGTTTGCTAGTATTTTGTTGAGGATGTTTGCATTTATATTCATCAGTGATAATTGGCCTGTAATTTTTTTGTTTGTAGTTTCTTTGTCTGGTTTTGGTATCAGGGTAATGGTGGTCTTACTGTAGAATGAATTTGGGAGTGTTTCATCCTCCAGGTTTTTGGAATAGTTTGAGAAGGATAGGTACTAGCTCCTCTTTATATATTTGGTAGAATTTCTCTGTGAAGCCATCTAGTCCTGGAGTTTTGTTTGCTGGGTGTTTTTTGATAGTTCAGTTTCACTACTGGTGGTCCAGCTGTTCAGATTATCTATTTCTTTCTCATTCAGTCTTGGAATGTTGTCTGTTTCTAGAAATGTATCCATTTCTTCTAGATTGCCCAATTTGTTGGCATATAACTATTGGTAGTAGTCGCTTATGATTTTTTTGTATCTCTTATTTTGTTTATTTGGATCCTCTTTTTTTCTTGATGAGTTGATGGAAGACTTCAATTTTGTTTATCTTTTCAAAAAACTAGCTCTTGGTTTCATTGATTTTTCTATCGTTTTATGTTTCTCTGTTTCATTTTTTTCCATTCTGATCTTTATTGTTACCTTTGTTCTGCTGACTTTCAGCTTTGTCCTTTTTCTTCTAATTCTTTTAGGTGATAGGTTACGTTGTTTGAGATTTTTCTCATTTCTTGAGGTAGGCCTCTGTTGCTCCAAACTTTTCTCTTAGAACTGCTTTTGCTGCATCCCATAGATTTTGGAAAGTTGTGTTTCCATTTTTATTTGTCTTGAGGTAGTTTCTGATTTTCTCTTGGATTTCTTCAGTGACCCATTGGTTTTTTAGTAGCATATATTTAGTCTCCGCATGTTTGTATTTTCCCCATTTTTCTTCCTGTGATTGATTTCTGGTTTCACACCATTGTGGTGGGGAAAAAATGCTTGATATAATTTCTACCCTCTTAAATTTGTTGAGACTTGTTTAGTTAACTGGCATGTGATCTGTCCTGGAGAACATTCTTTGTGCATTTGAAAAGAACGTGTATTCTGTTGTTTTAGGGTGGAATATCCTGTAGGTATCTTTTAAGTTAACTGGTCTAATATGTCATTTATGACCACAGTTTCCTTATTGACTTTGTATCTGGATGATCTGTCCATTGATGTAAGTGGGGTGTCAAAGTCCCCTACTACTATTGTATTACTCTCAATTTCTCCCTTTATGTCTGTTACTGTTTGCTTTATGTACTAGGTACTCCTATATTAGGTGCATATGTTATTGAATGTTACATCCTATCTTTGTATTGATCCCTTTATCATTATATAATGCCCTTCTTTGTCTTTTGTTATAGACTTTGTTTTAAAGGCTATTTTGTCTGAGAGGACTATTGCTACCCCAGCTTTCTTGTTATTTCCATTTGCATGAAATATCTTTTTCCATCCCCACACTTTCAGTCTGTGTATGTCTGAAGCTTTGAGGTGGGTCTCTTGTAAGCAGCATAATAGATAGGTATTGTTTTTTCATCCAGTCAGCCACCCTATGCTTATGATTGGAGCATTTAGTCCATTGACATTTAAGGTCATTATTGATAGGTACATACTTACTGCCATTTTGTTCATTGTTTTCTGGTTTTTATAGTTCTTTCCTGTTCTTCTGCTTTTAGTTTCTTCCCTTGTGCTTTGATGATTCTGTTTAGTGTTATGCTTGTGTTCCTTTCTCTCTAGTTTTTGTATATCTGTTATAGGATTTTGATTTGTGGTTACCATGGGGTTCATATATGTTGACCTATATATAACTACATGTTTTAAACTGGTAGTCATTTAAGTTCAAACACATTCTAGAAGATGTACATTTTTTCACTCCATTCCCCTATATTTTATGGTTTTGATGTCATATTTTACATCTTTATGTTTATTCCTTAACTGTTATTATAGTTGATTTTACAATTTTTTATCCTTTTTTTTTTTTTGTGTGTGTGTGTGTGGCTGTGCTATGTGGCTTGTGGGATCTTAGTTCTCTGACCAGGGATTAAACCTGGGCCCACGGCAGTGAAAGCGCTGAGCCCTAACCACTGGACCACCAGGGAATTCTCTGGTTTTTGTCTTTTAATCTTCACACTAGCTTATTTCAGAGGTTGATCCACAGCCTTTTAATATATATTTGCCTATACAATTGGGAGTTTTCCTTTCCTATAGATTCTTTCTTCCTGTTGTAGCCTTTTATTTTCCACGTAAAGAAGACTCTTTAACATTTCTGCTTTATTTATCTGGATATCTTTCCTTCTTCAGGATCAGGAAGTATTCAGCCGTAATTTCATCAAATACATTTTTTTTTTTTTTTTTTTTTTTTTTTTTTTGCGGTACGCGGGCCTCTCACCGCCGCGGCCCTTCCCGTTGCGGAGCACAGGCTCTGGACGCGCAGGCTCAGCGGCCATGGCTCACGGGCCCAGCCGCTCCGCGGCATGTGGGATCTTCCCAGACCGGGGCATGAACCCGCGTCCCCTGCATAGGCAGGCGGACTCTCAACCACTGCGCCACCAGGGAAGCCCCATCAAATACATTTTTGATCCCTCTCTCTCTCTCTCTTCTTCTGGGACCCGTATAGTTTGAATGTTGGTATGCTTGATGTTGTCCCAGAGGTCCCTTATACTATATTCATTTTTTAATGTTTTTCTTTTTGCTGTTCTGATTGGGTGATTTCCGTTATTCTATGTTCAGATCATTTTTGCATTCTTCTGTATCACCTAGTCTTCTGTTAATTCCTTCTGGGGTGTTTTTCATTTCAGTTCTGACTAGTTCTTTCGTATACTTTCTAGTTCCTTGTAAAAATTTTCACTGTTCATCTGTTCTTTTCCCTAGTTCAGTTAGCACTCTTGTTTACTAATGCTTTGAACTTTTTATCTGGTAAATTACTTATTTCTGTTTCATTAGTTGTTTTTTCAGGGTTTTTTCCTTGTTCTTTAATTTTAAAGAAATTCCTTTGTCTTCTCATTTTGCTTAACTTTCTCTGTCTCTGTGGAATTAGGTGAAACAGTTACCCATCCTGGTCTTGAAGGGGTGTGCTTGTGTGGGAGCATCACTATATAGTCTGTGTGTGCTCAGTGGCTTTGATGGGAGAGCTGGATCTGAAGTGAATACAAGTCACATCTTACCCCGGAGTGTGCTGGCAGCTATCACCTTGGTAGAAGGTGGGGCTGGACATGGAGGGGCTGGAGCCAGAGGCAGGTGCGAGCTGGGTCTTCTCCACTCCTCAGTTGCCAACACTGCCCTATCAGGAGTGGTGTCAGGTCCCAAATTGCTGGAGCAGAAACCCTGAGAGTAGGGTCTGAGTTGGTTCTGTTCAATTTGAGTGTGTGCTCTTACCCCCTCCCCACATCAGCACCTTTGCTCTGAGGGGAGCAGTGCTGGAACCAGAGGGTCCGGATTGGGCACCCAGGGGAGGCTGGTGCCTGCACTTGGATGGTCCTGGCACCAGTCAGAGCTACAGACTGCTTGTGATGTGCTGCCCCTGTGAGTGCTAGTAATGGGTGCTCTTTCCCTGTTTGGGTGCTGTGCCAAGTTTGAGCCTACTCTGTCCTCCACAGTTGTGCACTTTCCTCTGCAGTGGCAGCCTTTGCCCTAGTGGGGAACGGCTGTGGAGCAAGAGGGGCCAGAGTGGGCATTTGGCGTGGACTGGGGTACGTGCTGGGGTGGTCCCAGCACCAGTCAGAACTCCAGACAACTCCTGATTTGCTGCCCTGTGACCACCAGTCATGGGTTCCCTTGCTCTATTCAGATGCCGTGCCAGATCCAAGCCAGCTCCGTCCCTCACAACTGTGTGCTCTCCTTAGCTGTGGCAGCCTTAGCCCTAGTGTGGAGCTATGCTGTGGAGTAAGGGGGGCTTGAGGGGGGTGCTTGGTGTGGGCTGGGGCACGCACTGGGTGGTCACAGTTTCAGTCTGCTTCCTCTGCCTTGTTTTGGGAGTAAGCAATCGTGTGTGCACCCTTCACGAGTGGAGTCTAGGTTTCTTACAGCCACACTGTCAGTCCCACTGGATTTCAAACCAGCTAAGAGGACTCGTCCTCCTTGTGTTGGACCCCAGAGCTGGGGTGCCCATGTTGTGATTCAAACTGCTCACTACCCAGGGAGAATCTCCAAGCCTGTCCCGACCTGACCTGACCACTTCTCTTCCCTTCCTACCTGACTCTGTGTGGATCTTTCTTACAGCTTTGGTTGTACAGGAGTTCTGCCAGTCTCCAGGTAGTTTTCAGTGAGATTTCCTCCACACGTGGATGTATTTTTGATGTGTGTGATGTGAATTATTTTAAGGCTTATATTCTTTGTCTTTAAGTGGGGCATTTAATTTAATGTAGTTAATGATATATATGGGTTAGAAGTACCATCTTATTTTGTGCTTTCTATCTGTCTTATTTTATTCTTTTCTTTCCATTTTTTACCTTTTTTTGAAAACTTATTCAGTTTTCCCTCTATCAATTTGGAAGTTGTATACTCTTTTTTATTGCTACCCTACCAGTTACTACATGCATCCTTAATTTATCAGAGCCTAGTGTTAGTACCTTTCCCTTTATCCTCAACAAAATGGGATCTTAGAATCCATTAGCTCGATTTACAATTCCCTCATCCCCCACTTATGTTGGTATTGTCACCTATTTTGTGTTGTCTTTGTCAATCCACATAAGGCTATATTATATTATTGTTATATTATTCAGACAATGATATATAAATTTATCCATATATTTATCCTGTCTTTGGTCATCTTTCCTTTTTATATTTCTGCTCCTCCGTTTGTGATCATTTCTTTCTTTCTGAAGTAAATCCTAAAGGGTCTGATAGTAGCAAACTCTGCTTTTCTTTTTTGGTATAAAAAAGCCTTTATTTTACTTTTTTTCTCTACCTGCTCTGGCTCACTGATTTACTTTCTTTATTGAAAGATATTTTGCTGAATATAGAATTCTAGGTGGAATTTTGTTTTAGCACCTTGAAACAATCATTCTTCTCTCTTGAAGCAAATTTGTCCCTTTTTTCTGTCTGCTTTGAAGATTTTCTCTTTATTTTTTCTGTAGTTTCACTCATTATCTAGGTATAATTTCCTTTTATGTAGTCTGTTCAGGCTTTTTTTTTTTCATCTTTATTGGAGTATAATTGCTTTACAATGGTGTGTTAGTTTCTGCTTTATAACAAAGTGAATCAGTTATACATATGTTCCCATATCTCTTCCCTCTTGTGTCTCCCTCCCTCCCACCTTCCCTATCCCACCCCTCCAGGCGGTCACAAAGCACCGAGCCGATATCCCTGTGCCATGCAGCTGCTTCCCACTAGCTATATATCTACCTTACGTTTGTTAGTGTGTACACGTCCATGACTCTCTCTCGCCCTGTCACAGCTCACCCTTCCCCCTCCCCATATCCTCAAGTCCATTCTCTAGTAGGTCTGTGTCTTTATTCCTGTCTTACCCCTTGGTTCTTCATGACATTTTTTTTTCTTCTTAAATTCCATATATATGTGTTAGCATATGGTATTTCTCTTTTTCTTTCTGACTTACTTCACTCTGTATGACAGACTCTAGGTCTATCCACCTCATTACAAATAGCTCAGTTTCGTTTCTTTTTAATGGCTGAGTAATATTCCATTGTATATATGTGCCACATCTTCTTTATGCATTCATCCGATGATGGACACTTAGGTTGTTTCCATCTCTGGTCTATCATAAATAGAGCTGCAATGAACATTTTGGTACATGATTCTTTTTGAATTTTGGTTTCCTCAGGGTATATGCCCAGTAGTGGGATCGCTGGGCCATATGGTAGTTCTATTTGTAGTTTTTTAAAGAACCTCCGTACTGTTCTCCATAGTGGCTGAACCAATTCACATTCCCACCAGCAGTGCAAGAGTGTTCCCTTTTCTCCACACTGTCTCCAGCATTTATTGTTTGTAGATTTTTTGGTGATGGCCATTCTGACAGGTGTGAGATGATATCTCATTGTAGTTTTGATTTGCATTTCTCTAATGATTAATGAAGTTGAGCATTCTTTCATGTGTTTGTTGGCAGTCTGTATATCTTCTTTGGAGAAATGTCTGTTTAGGTCTTCTGCCCATTTTTGGATTGAGTTGTTTGTTTTTTTGTTACTGAGCTGCATGAGCTGCTTATAAATTTTGGAGATTAATCCATTGTCAGTTGCTTCATTTGCAAATATTTTCTCCATTCTGAGGGTTGTCTTTTGGTCTTCTTTATGGTTTCCTTTGCTGTGCAAAAGCTTTGAAGTTTCATTAGGTCCCATTTGTTTATTTTTTTTAATTATTTTTAAAAATTTCCATTTCTCTAGGAGGTGGGTCAAAAAGGATCTTGCTGTGATTTATGTCATAGAGTGTTCTGCCTATGTTTTCCTCTAAGAGTTTGATAGTTTCTGACCTTACAGTTAGGTCTTTAATCCATTTTGAGCTTATTTTTGTGTATGGTGTTAGGGAGTGATCTAATCTCATACT